>NC_059104.1:124634302-125299302 GCF_020740685.1 Jaculus jaculus | reverse complement strand
AATCTACCTCATAGTCAGATATCTATTTCTATTACCATTCTTGCAAAATCTTATCTCTTCCTATTAGAACCCTTAAAATTATCATCATAAAATTAGACTCAACCTCAAAGATCTGAGGTTTATCACATAAACCATATCATTACCTGGCAGATTTGTGAAAATTGAGCCCGATATAGTACTTGAAAAATGTTCCTCTCAATCAGAAGAGCCCTGAGAAACAAAACCAGTTATCTGTCCTTCATGTATCAACAGCAGAGGGAATAAAGCTAGAGCACTCGTAATAAATATTCTTATACTAAATGTAGGAGAACTTCAAGGATCATAATACAATGCTCAAGTCCACTGGACCTTTATCCTTAATATTTTTGTGTCCTGTGAAATTCCCACACAGCTTTTGTCTCTGCACTATGAACTTTTTGTTTTGCAATCTGTAATCATCTTGGATTTGCTTCCTGTGATTCCACTGAGTAGTTGTCCTAGCAAAAAAGCATTCGGTAATTATCTGTTGCTATGCTTACACTTAAACACAGCAAACAGAACATAGATGCCTATACAGACTTACCACCTTATTTTCGTCAGCCATCCTGAGTAGGAATACTATTAGTTGAGCACACATTCCAGAACAGAGTGGGCCATGGTGGGTCCAGGTGAGCACTCACATGCACTCATTCAAAATCAAAGATACAACCACACCCTGTACTGAGGAGAAGGCCAATTTGGTGCTGACCTAACTCCCTGGTCTATACCACCTTGAATAGAAATGACTCAAGAGGGTCATTTCCCCATATTCACCAGCCCAGACCCAAAGAGAGATGAAAGAACAGAAGGAAGCCTGATCAGCTTCCATGTGCCCAGCCCAGACCCATAGATAGATTGCTATCCCATGCCCACCTCGATCAAGGCTGACCAGGTCACCCAGCACAGGCTCCAAAATAGCAATGTGGCTACATTCTCAGCAAGATAAAAGTACTACCTCTATATGGACAAGCCTCAGTGCAAAACAACACAAGAAAACAAGGCAATATATCCCTACAAAAATTGCCTAGTCCCATTATAATGGATTCGTTAAATGAAAACTAATTAGAAGAAACCAAATACATAGAATTCTAAAATGCAATTACAATAAATATATTCAAAAATATTAATAAGGGCATGAGCAACAGCTGGACAAAATTTAAAGAAAAAACTCAATAAATGGCTGAATGAAATGGGTGAGAATAAACAAACAAACAAACAAACAAGAAATCTCTCAATGGACAGTGGAATGAAATCAAAGAAGACATGATTAAATTAAGGAATAAATTCAAAGGGATAATAAAAATCAAATGAAAATGGAATTAAATAAAGTGATATAGACACCGAAGAAAACCATAATGGAAAATGAAAATGAAATAACTCAGTTAAGAAGATCCTAAGAATACCTCAGCAGAAGAAAAGATATGTGGTGACAGATATCAGGGCTTGAGGACACAACAAAGGAAACATATCAGGAGACCAAAGGAAACGCCAAGTTAAAAAAAAAATGTACAAAAACAGAACATGAGAGAAATGTGGGATGCATTAAAAAGACAAGATATTTAACCAGACGTGGTGGCACATGACTTTATTCAAAGGGCAAAGAGGATATCTTCAATAAAATTAGAGAGCCCCAACAGGAGTCACACAAAGAACACCAAATAGTCAGGATCAGAAAAGAAATTCCTCACATTACATTATGGTGAAAAAACCAAGCACAGAAAATAAAGAGAAAGTACTAAAATATAAGAGAAAAACAGCTTTTCACAAAGGTAAGTACATCAGAATTTTAGCCAACATTTGATTTTTCAATGAAAACACTAAAAGCAGAAGGGCTTAGAAAGAAATACTTCAAATTTTGAAAAAACACAGCTGCCAACCCAAACTACTATATCTATCAAGGGTCAATAAAGAAATAAAAAACTAAAAAATACAAGATAAAAATAAATGGTGAAGATAATAGCAGAAATCAATAAATTAGCAATGAAGAAAATAATATGTTTAATTGTTTTAATTGATAAAATGAAAATTTGGTTGTTAAAAAATTTAACAAGATTGATAAATCCTTGGACAAATTCATCAAAAGAAAAAGAAAGAAGACTGTAATCATCAGGATTATAAATAAGAGAAGGAGGTTTTACAATAGATATCAATGAAATTAGGAGAATCATAAGGACATACTTTGAAAATCTACATTCTGGGATAAGGATTTAGCTCAGTGTATTAACAATTGTGTAGGAAGTATAAAGCTCTGTGTTCAATTCTCAGTCATGAAAGAAAAAAAATCACAAGAAAGGGGTGGAGAGATGGCTTAGTGGTTAAGGTGTTTGGCTGGGAAGCCCAAGGACCCATGTTTGACTCTCCAGATCCCATATTAGCCATATACACAAAGGTGAGGCAAGCACAAGGTCACATACCTACTATGCGGTGCAAGCATCTGGTGTTTGATTGTAGTGTCTGAGAACCTGGCACACCAGTTCTCTCTCACTCTACCTCTCTCTGCTCTCTAAAAATAAATACATAAATAAAATTAAAAATCACCAAGAAGTAATTGAGCTAGCAAAAATCTGTATATAGCCTTATAAAGCCACATGATGCTAGTTCTCTCTTGTATGTGGAACCAAACATGGAATGGTTTGATCTTTTTATAGCTTGTAGCATTATTAGCAAGTATTAAGTATTATTAGTACTGATAAAAAAACAAATCTATAATGAGGTTTGGAGAGAGGAGAGGCAGGATAAGAGAAGAGGTACTGTAGGAAACTTTTCCCCTAGGTAGATAACAACATGTATCTTTACCAAAATCCGGTAAAGATGCCAGACCAAAGTATGATTACACCAATACCAGTTTGGTGAATCAATAAGTTTATTGGTGTCACTTATAGAGCATGAAAGAGGATTGTTTATAAGACTTGGAGTCCCCAACACATCCACTTTGATGGGGTCTTCTTTGTTAACATTACTACTTGGTGCTCCTCCCTTAGCATCAGGATGAGGGCTTTCTTACAGAGCATATGGACCCTAGAGCAGCTGAACCACTAAGTCTCATCCTACACTGGGTGATGATGTCTCTGTGGCTACTTGTAGAAGCATCTTTTCCCTATCCAGAATATGATACCCTAAAGCAGCACTTCTGTGAGGCTTCCTATATCAGGATCACCCCCATGGATGCTCCTCCCTCAGCCTCAGGGTGAGCACTTACTTGCAGAGTATGGAGACTCCAGGACACCACCTCAGTGGACCTCAATGTCTTTTTATATTTTGTCTTTTATATGCCTATCTTACCCTGAGATCACAAGATCTTGTGCATTTATTGTATATAGTTGATGCAGGCCATGTGCATCTCAGATGGAGGGTTCTGATGACCCTCTCCATGCTTTCTTTCATAAAGTATCCCAGCTGTTTTGGATAAAGCTGGAAATAGGTGTTTATGCCTTTCAGTGTGGAGGGAATTTGATATATATCAAGAGGATACTTGACAGGCAAGTGGAGGGAAAAAATTCAGGGTGGAAGTGTCTAGTGTGAATACTGGTATAAGAGAGAAAGGAGAGTGGGCAGATACACAAAAGTAATGACAGCATGAACCAATATCACAAACAAAAATTTCCTTTTGGTGATAACCCTGGAGAGAGGAAAGAGAGAGAGAGTGTGAGAGAGAGAGATTGGGCAGAAGCACACTGAATTTAAGTGAAGGTGAAACTTTATCCTCAAATTATAGGATATCGTTGGTGAATCCCAGTTCCAGAATTACATTACTCTTCACAATGAGCTTTTGCCCATGGAGGATCATGATATTTCTAAGACAACGCAGGCCATTGCCAAAGCACTTGATGATTTACCAGGTGTAAATGGTAGCTCTATTACTGAAGACAGCATAGGCAGAGATGACAGGACATTGAGAGATAATGCTAAACCTGGGATAATAGCCAGATCCCTGCTGGCTGCCTCTTAGAGTGCTGGCAAATTCTTTGAGAGCTGATGAGAAATCCCTGTGACTCTTATATTCACTCGGTCTCCTCTTCTTCAGTGATTCTTGAGCCTTGGAGAACATGATAGAAGTATCTATTAGTGTTGGACTCTCAAAAACCTCTTATTTTCTGTTTTGATTAGTTTTTAATCTCCTCAGTGTCTACTGCCATCTTTAGGGAGACGGTTCTCTGGCTAGCCATGAGAGAAATACGCATATTCTATCCACCACATTCTCTGTAATGTTTCCTGGGCCCTGGCAGGTGTGAAAGAGATGAATCTTCCAGTGTTAATAACTAGGATTTCTAGTCTTGTCATTTGATGATACTTGTGTGTCCCTAGCACAACCATATGTAAAAGCAAGTTCTCCTTATAAGTGAAGAGCTGTTTCTTGTTTCCACTTTTTTCTCAATATTTATTAACATTTTTCCATGATTATAAAAAATATCCCATGATAATACCTTCCCTTGCCCCCCCACTTTCTCCTTTGAAATTCAATTCTCCATCATATCCAATCCCCATCTCAATAATTCTACTTACATATATACAATACCAACCTATTAAGTACCATCCTCCCTCCATTTCTCTTCCCTTTATATCTCCTTTTTAACTTACTGGCCTCTGCTACTGAGATTTTTCCTTCTCACGCAGAAGCCCAATCATCTGTAGCTAGGATCTACATATGAGGGAGAACATGTGGTGCTTGGCTTTCTGGGCCTGGGTTACCTCACTTAGTATAATCCTTTCCAGATCCATCCATTTTCCTGCAAATTTCATAACTTCATTTTTCGTTACTGCTGAGTTGACT
This sequence comes from Jaculus jaculus, assembly GCF_020740685.1. Taxonomy (NCBI): domain Eukaryota; kingdom Metazoa; phylum Chordata; class Mammalia; order Rodentia; family Dipodidae; genus Jaculus; species Jaculus jaculus. Next base: position 125,294,513 of record NC_059104.1, on the reverse strand, counting down.
CAATTGTATAAATGTGCCATATCTTCATTATCCACTCATCAGTTGAAGGACATCTAGGCTGGTTCCATTTCCCAGCTATTATAAATTGAGCAGCAATAAACATTGTTGATCACATACTTCTAAGGAAATGAGATGAGTACTTAGGATATATGCCTAGGAGTGTTATAGCTGGGTCATATGGTAGATCAATCTTTAGCTGTTTTAGGAACCTCCACACTAATTTCCACAATGGCTGGACCAGATTGCATTCCCACCTCAGTGTAGAAGGGTTCATTTTTTGCCACATCCCTGCGAACATTTGTGATCTTTTTCTTTATGATGGTAACCATTCTGACAGGAGTGAGATGGAATGTCAATGTAGTTTTAATCTACATTTCTCTGATGACTAGTGACGTAGACCATTTTTTTAGATGCTTATATGCCATCTGTATTTATTCTTTTGAAAACTCTCTATTTAGTTCCATAGCCCATTTTTTGATTGGCTTGTTTGATTTCTTATTGTTTAACTTTTTGAGTTGTTTGTATATCCTAGATATTAATCCTTTATCAGATATATGGCTGGCAGAGATTTTTTTCCCATTCTTTAGGTTGCCTCTTTGCTTTATTCACAGTGTCCTTTGCAGTGCAAAATCTTTGCAATTTCATGAGGTCCCAGTGGTTAATCTGTGGTTTTATTGCCAAGACCAATATGTTGAAGGGTTTCCCCTACTTTTTCCTCTAGCAGTTTCAGAGTTTCAGGTCTGATGTTAAGGTCTTTAATACTTTTGGACTTAATCCATGTGCATAGAGACAGAGAAGAATCTATTCCATTTGCTATACCATTTGCTGAAGAGGCTGTCTTTTTTCCAATGAGTATTTTTGGCATTTTTATTGAATATCAGGTGGCTATAGCTACCTGAACTTAATCTGGGGCCTCTATTCTGTTCCATTGTTCTACATGTCTGCTTTTGTGCCAGTACCATGCTGTTTTTGTTACTATGCTCTGTAATAGACGTTAAAATCAGGTATGGTGATACCACCAGCCTTATTTTTGTTGCTCAGAATTATTTTAGATATTCATGGTGTTTTGTGATTCCAATGAATTTTTGTATTGCTTTTTCTATTTTCATGAAGAATGCCTTTGGAATTTTGATGGGGATTGCATTAAATGTGTAGATTGCTTTTGGTAAGATTGCCATTTTCACAATATTGACTCTTCCAATCCAGGAACAAGGGATGTTTTTCCACTTCCTAGTATCTTCTGCAATTTCTTGCTTGAGTGTTTTAAAGTTCTCATTGTAGAGATTCTTTACTTCTTTGGTTAGGTTTATTAAAAGGTACTTTTTTTTGATGCAATTGTGAATGGGAGTGATTCTCTGATTTCACCCTCTGTGTGTTTGTTGTTAGCATAAATGAAGACTACTGATTTCTGTGTATTTATTTTGTATCCTGCTACATGGCTGTAGGTTTTTTCAGCTCTACTAGTTTGCTAGTAGAGTCTTTCTGGTCCTTTATGAATAGAATCATGTCAACTGCAAATAATGATAACTTGATCTCTTCCTTTCCAATTTGTATCCCTTTTATGTGTGTCTCTTGCCTTATTACTTATGGCTAAGACTTCCAGAACTATATAAAATAAAAGTGGGGACAGTGGATACCCTTGTCTTGTTCCTGATATGTTGGCTGTAGGCTTGTCATAAATAGCCCTTATTATATTGAGATATGTTCCTTCTATTCCCAATTTCTGTAGGACTTTTATCATGAAGGGATGTTGGATTTTGTCAAATGCTTTCTCTGTGTCTAATGAGATGATCATGTGATTTTTGTCCTTCAATGCATTTATATAATGTATTACATTGATCAATTTGCGTATACTGATCCATTCCTGCATCTCTGGGAAAAAGCCTACTTGGTCAAGGTGAAAGATATTTCTGATATATTCTTGTATTCTGTTTCCCAATATTTTGTAGAGAATATTTTGCATCTGTGTTCATGAGGGAGATTTGTCTGCATTTTCTTTCTTTTTTTTTTTTTTTTTGTTCTATCTTTGACTGGTTTTGGTATCTGGGTGATGCTGGCTTCATAGAAGGAGTTTGGTAGAATTCCTTCTTTTTCTATTTTATGGAAAGGATTAAGAATCGATAGTGTTAGCTCTTCCTTGAAGGTCTGGTAAAATTCAGCAGTGAATCCTTCTGGGTCTGGTCTTTTTTTAGTTGGGAGACTTTTGATAACTGTTTGGATCTCCATGCTTGTTATAGGTTAATTTAAGTGATTAATCTCATCTTGATTTAATTTTGGTAGGTCATATTAATCAAGGAAATCATCCATTTCTGTCAGATTTTCATACTTTGTGGAGTATATGCTTTTATAGTGTGTCCCCATGATTTTTTGAATTTCTCTGGCATTTGTTGTGATGTTACCTTTTACATCTCTAATTTTATTAATTTGTGTCTCTTCTCTCTTTCTTTTGGTTAAATTTGTTAAGGGTTTATTAATCTTGTTTATCCTTTCAAAGAACCAACTCTTTGTTTCATTAATTCTTTGGATTATATTTTTGTTTCTATTTCATTAATTTCTGCCCTAATCTTTAATATTTCTTCCTGTGTACTGATTTTTGGTTTGCCTTGTTCTTCTTTTTCCAAGGCTTTAAGGTGAAGCATTAGGTCATTTACTTGTGACCTTTCTAATTTCTTAATATAGGTACTTAAAGCTATAAATTTACCTCTTAAAATTGCCTTCATTGTGTCCCAGAGATTTTGGTATGTTGTGTTCTCATTATGGTTTGACTCTATAATTTTTTTTTGATTTCCTTCTTGATTTCTTCATTGACCCATTCATCATTTAGTACTGTATTGTTTAGTTTTCATGATTTTGCATATGCTCTATAGACTTCCTTGCTATTGATTTATAGTTTAATTCCATTGTGGTCAGATAGAATGCAAGGAATTATTTCAATTTTCCTGAATTTGTTAAGATTTGCTTTGTGTCCTAATATATGGTCTATTTTAGAGAATGTCTCATGTGCTGCTGAAAAGAATATATATTCTGTAGCATTTGGGTGAAATGTCCTGTATATATCTGTTAGGTACATTCCTTCTATGACCTAATTTAGTCCAGATACCTGTCTGTTTATTTTTTCCCCAGGATTACCTGTCAATTGATGAGAGTGGGGTGTTCAAGTCACCCACTATCACTGTGTTAGGTGTTATCTGTGACCTTAGTTTTAGTAGTGTTTGTTTGATGAATTTCGGAGCCCCCATGTTAGATGCATATATGTTTAGGATTGTAATGTCCTCTTGTTGGAGTGTGCCCTTCATCAGTATAAACTGACCTTCCTTATCTTTCTTGACTAACGTTGGACTGAAGTCTACCTTGTGAGTTATTAGGATAGAAACCCCTGCTTATTTTCTAGGCTCATTGCTTGAATCACTGTTTCCCAACCTTTTACCCTAAGATAATGTCCATAATTTGTAGAAAGGTGAGTTTCTCGGAGACAACAAATTGTAGGATCCTGCTTTTTAACCTAGTCTTCAAACCTATGTCTTTTGCTTGGGACATTGACACCATTGATATTAAAATATATTATTGAAAGGTGTGTATTTATGTTTGCCATTTTTTTTGTGGTTCCTGTTCTACCTTTGCTCTCTTGTCTTAACTAGTATTTGAGTATTGCTTGTGTTTTCCAGGTTCCTTATATGTGTTCTTTTCCTTCTCTTCAGCATGGAGGATTCTTTCAAGTATTTTCTGTAAAGCTGTTTTTTTCTTCAAATACTTCTTTAACCTGCTTTTGTCATGGAATGTCCTTATTTCTCCATCTATTTCAATGGATAGCTTTGCAGGATATAAAGTAACCTTGGTTGACAGTTGTTATCTTTCAGAATTTGGATTACATTACTTCAAGCCCTTCTTGCTTTTAATGTTTGTGTTGAGTAATCTGCTGTAATCCTGATGGGCTTGCCTTTGTAGGTAACTTTATTTTTCTCTCTAACTGCTTTCATTACTTTTTCTTTGGATTGTGTGTTTGGTAGTTTGATTATAATATGGCAAGGAGAGGTCCTTTCCAGGTTTTGTCTGCCTGGGGTTCTAAAGGCTTCCTATATCTGCATTGGCACCTCTTTCCAAATTTGGGGAAGTTTTCTTCTATGATTTTGTTGAGGACACCTACTATGCCTTCGGAGTGAAATTCTTCTCTTTCTACTATGCCCTCAATTCTTTTTTTTTTTTTTATTTTTATTTTTTATTTATTTATTTGAGAGCGACAGACAGAGAAAGAGGCAGATAGAGGGAGAGAGAATGGGCGCGCCAGGGCTTCCAGCCTCTGCAAACGAACTCCAGACGCGTGCGCCTCCTTGTGCATCTGGCTAACGTGGGACCTGGGGAACTGAGCCTCGAACCTGGGTCCTTAGGCTTCACAGGCAAGCGCTTAACCGCTAAGCCATCTCTCCAGCCCCCCTCAATTCTTATGTTTGATCTTTTCATAGTGTCCTGAATGTCTTGAAATTCCCATTCATACTTTTGTATTAGTTTGTCTTTCTCTTTGTTGGACTGTATTAGATCTGCCACCTGGTCTTCTAGCTTAGATATTCTGTCCTCTCCTTCATACATTCTACTGGTGAGATATTCTACAGAGTTTTTTTATTTCATTAACTGTGTTCTTCATTGCTAGTATTTCTGACTGGTTTTTCTTTATTATTTCTATTTCCTTATTTATGTCTTGTATTGCCTTCTTTATTTCATTAAATTGGTGTCCTGCATCTTCTTTGATTCCTTTGATGTCCTCTTTAAGTTCCTCTTTGACTCCTTTGATTTGTTCTCTGACTTCTTTGAATATATTTACAATCATTCTTTTGAAATCTTTCTCAGGCATTTCCTCTAACTCGTTCTCACCGGAGGTCATTTCTGATGCATTAATACTTTTAGGTGGATTTATATTGTCTTGCTTTTTAGTGTTTATTGTGTTATAATGTATATATTTTTGCATCTTGGATTAAGTTAATGCTTGGATTTTCTAGCTAGCTGGGTATTCTTAGCTGTATCAATTGATCTGATGTTATATATCTTCAGGGTAGGAGATTAAGACATTAGGTGTGGCTCTTAACACTCTCAGAGTTTCTACAAAGGTGTTTGTAGGGGTTGAGTTTGCCTGCTAAGGGAGTATTCAAGTAGGCTGAATGGAACAAAATACAGGTAGATTCTAAAATTTAACAAAACACTAAACACATTAAATCAAAAACAGTACTGAGCATTTATGCAAGAGTAGGTATTATAACAACCAGATCCTCTATCAACAAAGAGGTTAAGATTTCATGTCTGTATAGGGTTTCACATCAGCTTGTGACCAAGTGAGACCCTTCCCTGGTGCAATCCCAGTTACCTTTTTGGATGATTTTGGTCTAAGTCCCGTAGGTTGGCTGTGTTGCTAATTAAGTATTCAAATAGTATGGTAAAATAAATTATTTGGAACTATTTGTATCTTTTGGAAAATATCTTTGATATCAAGCATAAGAATTGTGCATTGTCCCTGAGCCTTGGCGGGTATGTTATAAGTCTACTGTGGTGTAGAGCTCTCAGCAACATCTGTATTTCTGCTTTGATACATTCTGAGTTTCTTCAGTGTCTATCATCATCTCCCTGGGCGAAGCTGTCAGGCTCACTTTGAAAGCAGCACAAATATTTATCTCACCATTTCTTCTGTGGTACCAACTGTATCATGCCTGATGTGGAAACCAAGATACTAAATTCATTTTAACAAATTTATGGACAGATGTCTATAAGCCAGTTCAAGTTATCTTATTTAAGATAACTTGATCTGGAACCAGGAGGAGTGCAAAGGTAAATGCATAATAGACTTGCCCCACACAGTGAGCCTATCTGAGATGCTTATAGGGTTGCCACCAGGACCCAAAGGAACAGACCACTGCACACAGTGTGAGTAGAACCTGATGTGAGTAGACCACCTGGAGAAGTGCAGCTAAGGTATGGTGAGTATGCAGTCCAGATATGTGCCTTGTTTCTAGTATAGTCTCAGTCCCAGCCCACCCTGTGTTACTCAGTGGAGCTGCTGTTGCTGCACTCTGCACAAGACAACTAACAACATGATATCTTTACAAATCCTACAACACAAAAATGTAGACACGGAAGAACAAAGACAGAGATACATAATGACTCTTAGATATTTCAACCCTCTCCTCTTAGTAATCCGTTAATCAAGAAACAAAAAGCCAGAACCTTAAAAGAAAGCATGGACACAACTTAGAAACAACTTACTCAAATAGATATTTTTAGAAGTCAGAATTATAGCACCTATTATTTTAAGGACATTACATGTAGCATTTAGAATTTGGTGAGCTGTAAGCAAATCCAAACCATGTAGTGGAATCAAAATCATATGATATAAACATATGATATAAATCCTCAGATAATTTGAATTCTAAAATCAACACTCTATAAAAGTACACATAGACAAAAAGGTCCATAAATGACAAAAAATGAATAAAATGTAAATTCAACTGTATTAATATTTCAAATCATAAAAATTGTGGGAATCAACTAAAGTTTTGTTTAGAATAATCAATCAATCTATCTATCTATCTATCTATGTATATATACATTTATAATAAATTTTAGGAAAGCATTTTAATTTTAGTAAGTATGCTAAAGACATTAAAGTGTAATGTGGAAGTATGAATAATCTTTTTATTCCCAAATTCAACAACTAGGATGTAATTAATATTTCTCTAAAAGATGAAGCTCTCTGAAGCTCATTTAAGATAACTTGAGTTGGTTATACATCTGGTAAAGTACTTAGTTAATGTATCTTTAGTTAAAGTATTTCAATAAAACTAAGGCAAAATAGATTTATTTTGCCCAATTTTAACAAATATTTAGACACAAAATAATGTCAGCCACGTGAGGAAATTTTGGAAAATAAAACAGAAAGGTCATTTTCTAATTTATGAAGGTATTACATTTAACATATGAAGAAAATTATAAAAATTATATGGCACAAATATTGCAGGGCTAAAATACAGACCAAGGTCATTCATTAGTGTGGGAAAAAAAAATATCTCAATTTTGTATCTTCAGGACAAATCCAATAATATATTAAAAGTCTAACATATTTTCTTTCATTTTTATTTATTTATTTGAGAGAGAGAGAGAGAGAGAGAGAGAGAGAGAGAGAGAGAGAGAGGCAGATAGAGAGAGAATGGGCGCACCAGGGCCTCCAGCCACTGCAAACGAACTCTAGATGCATGAGCCCCCTTGCATCTGGCTACCGTGGGTCCTGTGGAATCTAGCCTTGAACAAGTGTCCTTAGGCTTCACAGGCAAGCACTTAACCGCTAAGCCATCTCTCCAGCTTAAAGTCTAACACATTGTACCAAAGGGGAGAGTGTGTGTGGTGGCAGAAGGAATTGCAAGGGTGATTAAACTTGCATAACAGTTAATTTACTAAATCCACAATGTAAGGAGAATGGAACATTATTATTTCAATACATGAAGAAAAAGATTTTGTTAAAATTCAACATCAAATTAACAGTAAAAATATATTGCATTTCACGAAATCCATAATCTGATAAGAAATAGCTACAAAAAAAGCTATCAATAAGAGAATAACAAATGCTGTAAAAATCTGGTTGTTTTCCTGAGGGCTGTTTTTTTTTTTTTTTTCCTTGAGATTAGGATTAGCAGAGCAGTGATAGGACTATGAAAACAGATACAAACATCAGCTACATGCAGGTGAACTCAGATATTAGAACTACTCTCCACTCTCAAGATTATGCAGATGATTTTTGTCAATATGGAAAAGCTATTTAGTCTTATTTTGTTTTGAAAAGGGTTTGAGACTGACCATACATTACTAATCTATAGAGATCTGCAAGGTAAACAGTTGGCATAAAGTACAAGGGCTCTAGTGACAAGCAGCTTTTGAATGCAGCTGGTTTTCTGTATTCCTAGGTTCTGATCTGCAGCTTCAAGCCACAATGAATCAAAATATTTTTTTTTCTTTTTTATTGACAATATTCAGGTTTTTGGTACCATTGGATTCTAAGGCAGTACAATTACTATTATATAATAGTATTACAATTATTCCAGAGTGTAATTATACGGTATTAGGTACTATCTTAGTGTGAGTCAATGCATACAGGAGCATATATGTGTACTCTGTGCATACCATGCTACATCTGTGGTCCAAGGTCTGAGCAACTTCACAGATCTAATCCATCACCCACAGGAGGTGTAATTGCACTGTATACCATTTGCAAAACAGTGCTACTGTCATATCAAGAACTCAATCCATTACAAGATGAACTAGCACAATACATTTATAAAGCTTCTTTTGTTTGTGTGTGATGTGGATGAGTGTTTCTTTTTGTCTTCATATGCATGGGGGATAACTATGTGGGGGGATATGTTTGTACATCAGTGTACATTTATTTGAAAGCCAGTCTTTGAGGCAGAGTCTCTCTCCGGCCTTAGAAATCACTGACTCAACTATACTAGTTAGTCCAGCGAGATCCCAGGATTCTGTCTGCACCTGTCAAGTGCTGGGATTACAGATACATATCGCCATGCCCAGAATTTATGTGGGCTCTGGGGATTTGATCTCAGGTCCACATGCTTGTAAGGAATAGCACTTTATCAGTTGAGCCATGTCCCCAGATCTTATAAGGCTTCTTAAGTTAACTGCTTTACTATTAGATTCTTTTGATTCATGTTGTATTTATTACTATGAGACCCAGATTAAATAGTTATTTAATAACTATTTAATAATATGCAATTTTCTATAGATAATCTTAGCAAAACTTTCTGTGATAAAAAGCTTAGATCCTCCTAAGTAGGTCTCTCTTTCTCAGTTGTATTTTACATGTTCCCCTCCACATCTCCCCTCTACAACCCTAAGTTATCAATACTGACATGGCCTCACCACACTGTATGCTGAAATTTTCATTTGCCCACACATCCATATGACCACACATACTGTCTTCTTTCTGAAATGCTTCTCTTTAGCATTACTAATAAAATCCAATTTTGCCTTGAACCATATGTCAAAAGTTGCCTTATTAGTAGAAGCTTTACAACATCAGTTTCTTTAGCTATTTAATTATATTTTGCCTTTTATACTTTTTCTCATAATTCTGGTATAACTGTGGTATAAAGTAGAACATTTATTTTTAAATATTTTCAGTTCATCTTCTTTCTTCAGTGCAAAACTTACTATTGCTCAATTAAGGGAAGACCATCTGTAACAACAAATTTGCAACTATAGAACAATGTATAAAATATTCCCTGTATGGATAAATTATTATTGCATTAATTAAACTTAAAACATATGTGTTGTAAATACTTATGGTAAAGCTCTTATCAAGATATATCAAGATATGGAAAATGCAACTATATTTGGAGTCATTAGTCACCAGTGTGTACTACCTACTAATTGGGAATCCTATTTGTAAGAAATGTTACATTTCATTTACCTAATGGTGTCTGTTTGTTAGATCAGAAATAATTTAAATCATCTGCTCTGCTTATGCACATAAATAAATCTTTGTTGATCACATCTCAGCTCTGCATTTCATTTACCCTGACGGTGGCTGACCTAGCAATCATTTTGCATCTGTGGTCATTAGCAGATTTTACTGAGAGTAGACAATCATCTACTGTTTTGTACATTAATTTAAGCAAACTATGGATATGAATTACTACAAATGATAGTTTGTAGCAAAGTCAGAACTAAATTGAATCTATCTTCATAGATGAAAGGTTTCTAAGAATATTTACATAACAATTTATTTTCTTTTAACTCAGGTTAAACACTGGTAATATGATGCTAGATGCTGGCATATTCATGATTGATGCACATGTAATTGATTTAAATTAGTAAGGAAACTTCTTATTAAAGGTCCCACCTTTCAATTTTGCACTTTTGGGAATATGAGAAAAAGAAAGAAGAGTAAACGGTAGATTGAATTAACACAAAAATTCTGAAATCAGTCACTGAAAAAAATGTTTCGCCAACATACGTTAGGAAAATTGACCTTCATTAAATATCTAGTTGAATGCATATAGTAAAATAGTGGACTGATATCGGGCATGGTGACACATTTCTGAAATCCCAGTTCTTGGGAGAAGTAGGAAATGGAACTAGAAATTTGACTAAATAGTGAGTCTGAGACCTGACTAGTATATGTGAGAGCTTGACTCAAAATGTAGAAAATAATAACAATTTGTATGCTCTAGGGGGAGGACAATTTTAATAGTAAGACAACCGATCATATCAATTTACATGCATTAGTTTTTATTACATATCATTAACCATGAAAGAAATCAATCAAAGGTTAAGATTACTGTATACATATTTAAGCATTTAGTAAAGGAAAAATAATTTACATTCTAGACACAAAACTAGTGAAAAATAGCAAGAAGACAATGACATTTTTATGAACCAAAGCACTTCCAGAACTATATATTTTACAACTTACAGAGGTAGTAACTATGCCTCTAACAACTTATAGAGGTGTCAATTAGCCCTATAACAGCATGAAGGTAGGAATGACCTAAGAGAACATGCTACTAAGGGCATAGGCATTCATTTTGTCAGTGTGAAGTTCTTTACTATTTCTTCATAAATACATCTACAGTGCTATTTACATTAATATTACTTTGTTACTATAATGATTCATTTTATGGTTGCACATACACAGATGTTCTTGTGTGGACATGCAGTATTGGGCATTCATACGGATTTCAGTTAGAAAAATCTTCCCGACATTTTATATGAGAGAAAATTTTGTTTTAAGTTGAGAATTCCCAAAGTTTTACATATAATAATTTAGAATGATTGAATTACTTTGCATTTGATGTGATAATATTATATGCAACAATTTTAGAAGTATGAGACCAAATTTTAGACATTTCAAATTAGCAATCCTCTCTTTTATATTTACTTAGGAAACAGCAATTATTACTCTATACAACCTGTCACCTAAAATTTGAGATTGTGTTCTTGGATGTAGACTTAAATTTTGCAATACATAGTGACAGGTGGCTACTACCCCCATCTGTTCTTTAAAATGTTTTGCCAGTCATGTTGCAAAATAGGCCTGTACAGATGTGGATCAAGATACTGAATTGGTTATGAAAAAACCCCTTTCTTTCTTAAATACAAACAGTTAACATATTTCCCTTTATCTCAAGGGAAAATATCCTGCCTTCAATGTGTTTAAAATATTGCATTTGCCAGGAAGAGCTGGAACGTTCTGAATAAATGCTTGGGGAAAAGGCCAATGAGTTGGCAAGTATGATTAAAAGATTTGTGGTACTTGGGAAGAACCCAGCCAGCAGCAGAGCAGCTACACTTTTTGGACAATCTGCTGCTGATTATTAGTTTCTGGAAGCCAGGTACAGTTATTGAAGCCCACTGTTATGAATCCATAAGTCTACATTCTGCAGTATTTTAATAGTTTTATACAAAATAGATATGATCCTCTAAAATCATTCATGGTTTTCCTTAGTAATCAAAGAATATTATGTCAACAATTTAAGGTTATATTGGTATCTGCTTTTTTGCCACTTGAAGGACATAACTATATAATATGCAGAGACCTCTTAAAATGTGGTTTTGCAAGTGTTTTGAAAAGACCTTCCAGCATTTATAAATTGAATATTTTTATGCCTAAATAATAAATTACCTGGTTATACTGGAACAAAACAGATAAAACTTATCATAAAGTTAGAAAAATGACAAATGTGTAGGAAATTAGAGGCCAAAGAGTACAGGTAGACCAGGAAAGAGCTTTACTGTTTTCAGCTATAACTTCACACCAAATACAGGTTGGATAGTAATGTGCTGGTTTGTGTGCTGTTGCTTAGAATAGCAAAAGAAACTACCTGAGAGTAAGAACCTGTGTTTTCTAGGAAGAGTGAAATAAAGGTCATCAGAATTCATCAAAACCAACCAGACTTGGAGCCTGTATATTTGTGGGGGTAAAAAGAAAGGATTATATGAAATTGGAAAAGGCACCACATTGAATTCTACATGAAAATTGGACTAGCTGATTTTATCTTGGACTCCTTCTGCCCCCTTGTAAAACTGAAAGGCAAAATAATACTTCTGCTCCCAATCATAATTATTCAAACCAGTGGGTATGGGAAATTCTCAGTACATTGAGTAAGCACCTGATTATCTGAAAGTCATTTCCATAGAGATATCAGATACTTCTTGTTGCTATAACTACACACACAAGAAGCAACTTAAGTAAGGAAGGTCTTATTCTGATTTACAGTTCAGGGAGACACAGTGTGTAGCTGCAGAAGCAGGAAGTGGCTTGGTCATACTGCAGTCCAGGGTCAGAGTGGAAACAACAAATGTGACCCCGTCATATATATATATATATATATATATATATATATATATATATATATATATATATATATATATATATATAAATCTTAGTGTCTGCTTCCAATGACTCACCTCCTCCAGTGAAGCTGTACCTACTAAAAGTTCCAAACCTTCCCAAATATCACCACCAACTAGAGATAAAGTGTTCAGGCTCATGAGATCATGGGGAGAATTTCACATTTGAACCCCAGAAAGGTGGTAGCAGAAAGGGATAGCAGCAGAACAGTTATGTTTCAAAATATTTTAAGGAGCAATGTTAACAGATGTGGCATATGCAGTGCACTTCACCTTATAGGAAAATAACATTTGCTCATCATGTTTCAGACAACCAAACTCTTGAATTAGTAGTGGTTACTAAAGTCCATGTTCTCATGGAATAAGGCAGTAGGAATATATTTGTTATTCAAAGAAGATAGCAGAGATACCCACAAACCTAGATACTGATAGCCAATTTTCCTGGCAAACAATACACAGAGTACAGTGACCAGAACCAGACTTCCCTGGATATTCCTGGAAATGCTCAGATAACAGTTTACATTTGAGGAACAAATTTCTTAATTGATTGCTAAGGGCTTGAAACTATTAAGGTTTGTAAATTAAAGTTTAATGTAGCTTCATCTATCCTTGAAATTTGCTTAAGTCTAAAATATTTAGGTCTCAACAACTTTTGAATATTTGAGAAAAAATAACATTCTAGTTTAACCAAATACTTAATGCCTACATCTCCAACAACCAAGCTGTCTGTTTCCTTGAATGGACAGGTGACATTCAACATAAAGTGGAAGCCAAACCAATTTCTCAACCTGTGATTGCCTAGAGAATGTGAGTCCATCAAACAGAGAAGGGTAAATATGGTAGCATTGTATTCTGTATGTCATATGATGGTTAGCTGCTGCATTAGGGGACTGGCATTGATGACAGGTTTTTAGGCAGTTTGAAGCAGGATTGGAGTTACAATAATTTATTTGCCATAATACTGTAGGAAAATAGATAACCACATTAAATATAGGGAAAAATGTTTAAAGCTATTGGACAACAGCCATCACAAGTTCAATGCCTAAAAGAAAATAAAATGTGTGCAGTAGACTGTAGACACTTTGGTTTTATGCTGTGATTCACTTTTCCACTTAGTGTAGGGAGGAGAAACACAGGACACGGAGACCTTGTTGAGTGGTCAAAGCATTGATCTCAGATGGAGAAAGTAAAATCTACTGGAAGGCAGGGAGGCGAATTCTACAAGAAGAGACTACAGGAGTGTAACCTACATGAGGAAGAGCATGTATTTGTCTAATATTAAATTGTCATTAAGCTAACACATCAAGATACTAGGAACTCCTATGAGGGAAAAATAACTTGAGAAATCAAATAACCCTCAAAGGGCTGGAAACTGTTCACTTTTCACCAATCCAAATGGAGAAAACTTCCAACTAAGAAGTGGTAAGAAGTCAAAAGCTGTGATTCACTATAATAATGGCTTTATGGATCTGCTATGATGAATGGGAAAGCAGGCTATCTGTATGTCACATACCTCTCACACTACAGCCCAATTTAAATAAATGGCAAAGCCAGATCCTTAAAAGTATAATTTGGGAAATATGTACTGTTCAGTTACAAAATTACTAGGAACAGAAATTGCAAGAAGATGGGAAATATACAGGAAAGAAATGAAGATTTTAAAAGGGTATAACATTTAGAAATACAAGAACTACTATAATTAAAGAATAGTTCATTAAATCCTACTACAAGTTGACAATGAGTTTATGGGAAAATTTGAAGAAAATACCATCATTGGTTATATAAAACATAAATAAAGGGAAACTTAACATTAAAAAATAAAATACCCAAAATGAAATAAAATTCACTGGAAAGACTGAAAAATGAGAAAACATTACAAAAGAGAAAAAAAGTGACTCTGAATGTATAGCAACAGCGACAAACTATAAACAAATGTGACCAACCAGCTCTAAACTTAATTCAGCAAAAGGAAAACAAGTAAGAGAAAACAAGAAGGATGAAGGGGTGGGGCCCTTAGAAAAGAACAGAATCTCGTGTAAGTGGACATTGTCAAGGTGGTATACATTTAGTGGTTTGATTTCTAGATAGAAGAAAATGTTGAGAAATACACAAATAATCAAAATGTTTGTCAAAGTTATTAGAACTATAAATTCATATTCAGAAAGTTTTTAAAAGTCTAGCTAACCAAAAATAAAGCAGCATAACTCTATTGGTTGCTGTCAGAAGCAACATAAGGTAGGAAAGGGTCCATTTTGTCTTATAGTTACTGAAGGTAAAATTTATCATGGTAGAGATGGCACGACAGGCTGGAGCATGTAGCTGGTGACACATTAGCAGACAGGAAGATGAGAGAAACAATGTGAAGCTGGGCTAGAAACCTCCAGGCTGGCGAGTGCTGCGCTGTCTCTAACAAGGCTCTACATCCTAAAGGTTGCTTAACGTTCCCAAACAGCACTAGTAACTGAGTACCAAGGTTTCAAACCTACTTTATATTTGAGTTATAAAATAACAGTAAAATAACTGAAATATAATAAGAAAATTGTTTAGAAAGTGAGACAAAGTACACTTTTACATATCAGAATTCAAAAATGGGAACAGACAGCATGAAGAAAAGGCTATGTAAATCATATAACAGTGCAATGTCATCTGCAAGTGAATTAATTGGTTGTTCTACGAACTGAGTCAAGAGAGAGAATGCATAGGTTCTATACAGTCTATATATATTATGGTAAAGAAAACATATTAACCCTCTAGTAATGGTATCATATATACACACACATGCCCAGATTATAAACATTGGCATGTGAAGTACACCATGGAAGCAAAGCTAAATAAACACAATTTTTATTGATAGGCAATGGAAGTGAGCTACACAACAAATAAACCTCATGAGTTATGTATGGGCAGTGCTCTGCAGTGCAAAGTGATGCTCAGCAGGCGTGTGTCAACATCATTAATTTTTTTTTCAGTGCAGGGAATCAAACCCAGGGCTTCATGCTGGATGCATGCTCTATCAACTGAGTGACATGCCCAGCCTGAAATTTCTTCATTTAGTATTCACCTAAGCAAAATAAAATTTTTGCTTTGCACTTTACTCTTTTATGAATAAAACCTGAATAAATATAAGCATTTTATTTCTGTTAAAGCATATCCTATATTTCATCACTAAATTCTGTAAATACTATTTTGAAGACATATGGCATTACTGTAATAAATGACCAAAATACCATAAATTATTACATTCTGAGTATTTGCTTAGACACTTGTCTCAATGCCAGGAAGGAGTAAACTAGGTTCAGTGGTTAGCTCAGTGAAGAGCTGACCTAAGAGATGATCCTCTCTTGATTCCCAGTGACACACAGTTCCCTGGATGAGGCTCTAGAATGACAATTTGTGTTCATTCCTTCCAAGCACTATTCTGTACCCCTCAGAGACCCTTCCTGCAACAGTTTTAGGTTGTAAAGATTAAAAATGAATGAACAAACTCCCAGACTTTGAGAAATACATTCAGTGGGTAATATTCCCCAGTATTTCAAACAATTTTGGGTAGCTCGACCAAAGACACTGATATATCTAATTTGTTTCTTTTAGAAACTTATTCTTCACAATTTGACTTTTCTAGGATAATTCCCTTTACACTTATAAGATTTATGGAAATGAGGACTAATATGAGGAAGTGATTGAACAAATTACATATAATTTGGCCTGATTTTCTAACATATATATATATACACATACACACACACACACATACATGTGTTAGTATGTTTGTATATATATTCCTTTTTTTTGAGGTAGGGCCTCACTCTAGCTCAGGCTGACCTGGAATCCACTGTCATCTCAGGGTGGCCTGGAACTAGAACTCATGGTGATCCTCCTACTTCTGCCTCCCAAGTGCTGGGATTAAAGGCATGAGCTACCACACCTGGCTCTAGTGTATATTTTTAACATGGGCTTACATCTCAACTAACCAGTGTTTAAGGGTATGTATTCTTCCATCTTTCTCTTTATTCCACCTTTCTCCTGCTGTGATGTCTGCATATCATGGTCCCATAGCACAGGCTTCCAAAGGGTTGTCGGTGTCTTTTTTTTTTTGCTCATTAAATATTTTTAAAAAATATTTTTGTCTGTTTATTTGAGATAAATACAAAGGGTGAATATGGGTGCACCATGGCCTACTGTCGCTGTAAACAAATTCCAGACATATTTGCCACTTTGTGTATCTGGCTTTACATGGGTACTTACTGAGGAATTGATTCCAGATCATTAGGCTTTGCCAAAAAGCACCTTTAACCTCTGAGCTATCTCTCCAGCCATCATTAACCTTCTTATATGCTATTTATTATCCATTTTCATAGCTTTAGGGCTTAATTGCTTAGACAGAGATCTGTATGCCAAAGGAGATCCATCTCTTGTCCATATACCCTCAGCACACCAGCAAAGATTCTGTGGATGCAAATCTTTGGTAAGAAATGAATCCTTTGGGAAGTTCTCCAGCAAATTTAATAAGTTAAAAACAAGCAAACAAACAAAACTCACCTTTGCTATGACATGCCATCCATACAGATGACCTGGCAGGTGTACAGTAAGTGCAATATTATATGATTGACTATGAACTTTGTTTGTAATAAATTTAAGGCCAGAAATTTCCTCATGGACATTACTCCTGGTTTTACTTCTATGTTCAAAACCTCAAGTTCTAGGGTATTCTCAAAGAAACCAATCACCTTATATAAACCATTTCCATTTCCAGATGTCCCAGTAGTTCCATTTTTTGCAAAAGGAAAAGAAAATCTATTATAGAATAAAATCCCATACCACACATTACATGTATCCTTACTCTCCTTCGATGTCTGATGGCTTTTAGACATTCCTTGTTTTTTTTTTTTTTTTCTTGCCTTAACATTTTAAAATAGCTGCTTAAATTTTAAGATAATTTTTAAATTGTGAGAGATGCAAAGATAGGGTTGAGAGTTTACATATATACATTACTCAGTTTATAAATTAATATTTTTCATTGTTATAGCTAGAGAAGATATACCACTACCATACGTTTCTCAGTTTTAGCAAGTTTTTCCCAATGTCCTTTTTTCTAGCCCAGAATAATCTCTTATAATACCACATTATAATGATAATGTTCACTTGGACTCTTCAAATGCATGGCAACCTCTTAGATTTTCTTATAGTACTAGCTTTCCAGTTCATGAGGCTTGATGTCTCAGTAGTCCCAATATAGAACCGAAGGCTGGAGGCTTCCTGGAGAGCCACTGGACTTCAGTTCACACTGATGTCCAGTCCACACTGGAAGCCAGCTGCATCATAGTCAGGTGGGAGGATGAGCAATTCTTTTCTCTAGGAGCTTCCTTAGAAAAAGCCCCCCTTCAAGACGGGCTGCCCACTCTGGTGGAAGGACTGCCTCCTTCAGTTAATTCTTCCTGGATGCAACTTCAGAGACCCACACAAAAGGAATGGCTGGCTGTGGAATCCTAAACAGATCAAAGTGACAATAAAACTTAACCAATACAGTACCCATTGTCTTCTTCCAGGGCACCACTATAGTTGTGGCTCCTTGTTTATTAAAATGTCCTTATGTAGGTTTCCAGTGCTAAATTCAGACAATTTGTGTCTATGAAAGTTAAACTTAAACATAATCTTTGAGGACCAAAAGTATGTGACTAACACAGACATACTTTATGCGAAGGATATACCAGATATTTATCTTATATGATGCACATAACACATATTTTAAATGATAGTATACTTAAATTGAACACTATGAATTTACATAGATACTTCAATTACCTTTTACTCTTACAGGGCTTATTTAAGCTTCTCTCTCCACGTTTAACTCTCTTCTTTGACAAAAAAATTCTCCTTCACCCATAGTATGCTTACTTATTTACTCAGCCTTGGAACACACAGAGTGTTTCCTTATTTGTAGCTCACAAAAGTGCTAGATTAAATTTGCTACTTTGGGACCAACACTTACTAAAAATTTATTTACCTATTGAAAAAAATTTACAACTCATATACTGTGTTTAAGTGCTCCATTTCCCTATTTATTGTATTTACATTATTCATGTGAAGTACACTTAGGTCATTGTTACTGTTTATATTCTCATTTTTCTTTCTTATCCTTGTGGATACTAATGTTTATTTGTGTAAGAGCTCTTTAAATAATGCTTATCATGTTATCATGCCATTCTGGTTTCTAATGTTATTCTTATTTTTTCAAATTACTATACTATAGAGTCAAGTACTTAAAAGTAGTTATTGACTATTGTGAGCCCAGGGTACAAAAGTATTTTCCCCTTTGTTCAATAACACAGGAAGGAAAAGAAAAGTATGTATAAGAGACACCTTAATATCAAATTAAAGCTGAAGTTGGACTGAGATATTTCTAGCATACTTATTTGCTATAATGTTTAAGCTGTTTTTGTTTTGTTAATGAGACAAGCTTGCATTAGACATTAAGCTCACTTTTATTATTGTGTCAGGGATGAACCAGCATCTCTTGAATGCTAGGCAAAAGATTTGCCCTTGAACTATCTGTTCAGCACTCTCCCTTTTCATATCCAGGCTGACTCTGAACTCACTTCAAGCAGTTTGTTAACTTGTGATCCTCCCTCTTTCTCAGCCTCCAGTGTAGCGGGAATTAGAGACTTGCCTTCTTACCCAGAATTTCCATAAGTCCTGACTTAAAATTTAAGCTCTCAAAGTAGATTTATTCTAAGTTTCCTAACTATATCTCATTAAAGATATGAAAAACTATTTTATACCTATAAAAGTGTAGAATAATGCATTCTAATAAATGTAAGTTTTGGATCGGCAATTCGGTAGTTATTCAGTTGAAATAATGACCCCTTTCTTAAACCTTTTGAGTTACCATTTACTGAAACAAAGCTATTAGCTACTGCAGAAAAATAGCATTATTTATTATAGTACTAACTACAGCTGTGTTTGCTGGTATGTTTTTCTCTCTAAGTCAATACTGCTGGCTTCAGAATTACAAGTGATTATTTACCCTTATGCTATAAGAGAAATTAATCTTACCTATCTTTCCCAAATAATGCTGGAGCAACCTTGAAGAGTGTAGGTTCGAAATGAGAAATACAAGTTTAATAGAATTATTGGAAAAACCTCAGTATTTTCCTGTTGAAATATTTTATAGAGGAAAGAAGAATGAGGCTTAGAGAGTTTACATGGTTCCCTCAAAGCCACAAACATAAAGGTAAGCTATTGCTTCATCAAGATCACACCAAACCTCTTCCCAGCACTCTAGCCAGGACTTTTTTTGCCTGAACTATTGCCTGAACTATTGGGAAACATTTGAATCAAATGCTGAAGGACCCGATGGAGCCCACATTGTTTGAGGTCACCACCGTGAAACATGTACATATAAACTGAAACACTTTTAGCTATATTTATTGTAAAACAAAATAATTAAAACACTCACTTTGATCCAATTATTGTTTATTAAATACTGTTTCATAGTGTCTGTACTTCATGTATAAAAGTACTTCATGTATAAAAGTCTCTTGTTTTAAAGAAAGAGTTATAAAGGAAAGAGCGCTAAATTCACTCTATTTAATTTAACAAGAAGACTTAGGATGGTGTCAAATGAACAGAAAACATAACAAAGGTTGTGATATTTCAAGTACAGAACATTGTTATAAACCAAAGTCATCAAAAAAACTGGGCAGATTATTAACAATATATGATATTCATCCTTATTTTGATGATATTACTAAATATAATTTCTTTAAATGACATATTATTATTACTAATTCACTTGTTACCATTCTTCTCCACACTAAAAATAGTTTAATAATAAAACTGATGACAGTAATATTGTAGTCTGGCTTCCTTTATCTAGTCATCATTTATCAGTTTTGACCTCAAGCAATGTGGGTTCCATAGGGCCCTTCAGTGTTTGCTTCTAATGTTTCCCAATAGTTCAGGAAGTACAAGAACCCTGGATTGTAGTGGGAAGAGGTTTTAGTGTGGTGTTAATGAAGCAATAACTTACCTTTATGTTTGTGGTATTGAGGGAACCATGTGTTGTGGGATGCTGTTCCAAGTGTATGGTCTAACTGTGGTCTCAGGATATGCTAGGGTATGTACAGTGTGGAAAGCAAACAGAAAGGAGGGAACCCTATCTCTTCAGCTGGGATGAGAGCTTTCATAGATGTGGCCATTCTTGGGATTATACACACTATTGTAAGTAACTGTTTGCCCATGCTCCTATAACTAACTCCAGTATATCCATTGTTTCACCAAGTTAAATTTGAATAGACTCATTACTGTGGCCTATCATTGCTTCCTATCTGAGGTAAAGAGATGTCTTTTTACCTCTCAAAAGGAAATGTTTACATGCATGCTTTGTGAATGAAACAATATAAAAGCCACCCTGCCAGTATTATTTCAGAGGAGCAAGAAAATAAATAGTCCTTTCTACTTGTTCACAATCCAGCACGTTATGTATTTGGTGAAAAAGTAAAGAAACACATGAGATTGCTACCTCATGGGCAGTTTCCCATGAATAAAACAAACTTCTTAACAGAATTTTCTGACAGAGAGAGGAGGTTCTATGAACATTAGTGTTAATAATATACCCTAGTGAGTTACATTTGTTTAGTTAGAGAAACTGAGAATGGATTAGCCTAGGGAATTGTGATGGTAAGAGATTGTCTAGTAAAAGAATGACCATTTGATTCCTTGGATGAAAGAAAAAGTTTGAGAGAAAGAGAAAAAGCATATGTGGCCTGACAGAAAAGATCTAGATATAGATGGTTATAAGATAAGATAGGTTTGCCAAATAATGAAGAGAAATCACATGAATAGATTGTAAGCCATTTATAAGTATTAGTTTTATTTGAAGAGTCATGTAATGTAGTTCTAGAATTCAGGGCACAAATGGAGCAGAAAGGTAGAATAACAAATAAACAAATATTTACGAAAATATCTGTATTGATCAAGAAGGAGCATAAAGAACATAATGGAAACAGAACCTCAGGTAAGAGACAAGGAAGGAAAGTGGGCCAGGCATGGTATAGCAGAGACCAGGTATATTCTGAGGCACTGGAAGTAGATATGAATACTGGAATGGAATTCCTTGGTTCAACCTCTAACCACTCTTTGCTAGTGAACATAATTCAAATGGATATTGAGAGGATAAGCCCACTAATCATAACAACATAGGTAGACATATTTTTGAATAAAAGGAAACTATAAATTTCTACAAAATTTGAAATAGTAGTTAGATTTTGCATTAATATATTAAATAAAACTTTACAATCTTAGTTATCAGATCATAAATACCCTACTTATTCAGGTGAAATGTTTCAATATTTCACAAGATATTGATGTTGAAAGGAGCAAAATTATAGACAATAGCTTATAATTCTGAGGTATAATAAGCAAATATTTTGTCTTTAAAAATTTAAGATTGTGGCCCCAGGTATGAGTTCCTTGGGCAGGCAGTATATGGGTGGGTGCAGCAGTCTGGAGTGAATAGGCCAGACCCATGTCCCTGCTTCTCCCACCTCACAGGTATGAGTTTCTTGCTGGGATAGTGTGTGGGAAGGCTCTGTGTTCTGGAGTGAGTAGGCCAGACCCCTGTATCTGGACTCCTCCCACCTCCCCAGTCTGGCTTGCCTACACTGGTCTGTGTCCTGGAGGGTACTACACAAAGTAGGCAAGAATCCTATGCCCTTGCTCCTCCCAGTCCCCTGGTCCTGGTAGGTCCCATTGTGCCTTGCTTGGGGAGGCCTGGTCCCTGTGTGAGATGTGGTATCAGGCATTTTGTCCTGGCATCCTGAATAGCCACTAGGTGCCAATATCCCTGTTCATTAGAGTTAGAGGGTGAATGAACCAAAAGGAAAAAAAAAAATTGTTTCCTCCTCAATAAAATAAACAGTCTTCCTAAAATGGGTAGAAAACAATGTAAAAAGACCAAGAAAAGTCAGAAAACAAGAGATCTTCACTAAGGATACTTAGTCCTACTATAGAAGTCTCCAGTGAAATCATAGAGAAATCAACAGAATTTCATTCCCAAAATGAAAACACAACAACCAATGAGACCCTGATAAAAAAAAGGCTGACCTAGAAGCAAACTATCAAAGAACCAGTAATTATATCAATGAAATTGAGCAGAATCATCTCCTAGAACATTCAACTTTTGACTTGATTGAAGAAAATGTTAGAACTCTCCAAACAGATATGAATAAATTGAAAGTAAGACAAGAAATCAGAGAACTCAACAACTGGTTGATTAAGCTAAATGAAAACTTGATCGAATGCAAGGAAGAACTACAGGAAACATCAAGAAAATCAGAATTTGAATTGATACAAAATAATATATGAGAAAACAAAAATTAAATAGAAATCATCAAAACATCTGTAGAACCCCTCACCAACACAGTTACTCAGGTGGAAGACAAAACCTCTGACCTGGAAGAAAAGATAGAATAAATTTATTGGGAGGCCAAAAACTTTGCTAAGTTCAAAAAATCAAGTGAACAGAATGTGAGGGAACTGTGGGATGCCCTAAAACAACCAAACATCTTGATCATGTACATGGCAGAAGGAGAGGAAAATCTAGGCCAGAGGCATAGAGAACACACTCAATAAAATTACTGAAGAAATTTTCTGAATCTTGCAAAAGAGAAGCCCATCCAGATACAAGAAGCCCAGAGAACACCTAACAGAAAGGGCCAAAGAAGAAACACTCCGAGATCCATTGTAGTTAAAAACAACAAATCCATTGTAGTTAAAAACAACAAAAAACAAAGAGAGAGAGAGAGAGAGAGAGAGAGAGAGAGAGAGAGAGAGAGAGGGAGAGGGAGAGTTAAAAGCAACAAATCCCATCATAATTACATCAGTTTTCTCAGTGGAAACACTGAATGCAGAAGGTCCTGGAATGGACCACTTCAAAGTCTGAAAAACTATGGCTTCCAACCCAAGCTAACCCAGCAAAAGTAACCTTCATAATAGATGCTGAAAGAAAGAAAGAAAAAAAATCTTTCCATGAAAAAAAGTCAACTCTATAATTACATGAACACAAAGACAAACCCACAGAGAATACTTCAGGCAATACTCCACAAACAACAGTCAAGCAATCAATCTTAAGAGCCAACCTGAAGATCAAATTAACCAAAATAAACCAGGCTTATAACAGTACATGACACAAGAAAGTACCAAACCCCATAAAACATCTCATCATGACAGGAATTAATTCAAATTTCACAGTAATAACCCTATTAACTCACCCACTAAAAGACACAGGTTATCATAATGGAGCAAAAAACTGGACCCTTCTATCTGCTATCTTCAAGATAGACACCTCCCTCAAGGTGAAAGGTTAGAAAATGATATTCCAAGCAAACAGATATAGAAAAGAGGGTATTGCTATATTAATATCTGACAAAATAGAATTCAAACCAAAAGTAATCAAAAACAACAAAGAAGGCCTCTTATTACTCATCAAGGGAATGATCCAACATGAGCACATCACAATCATAAACATATATGCACCAAATACATGGGTAACAAAGTTTATTTAAAAAAAAAATCTACTTGACAAAAACGAAATAATCACTAACACCATTATAGTCAGAGTATATTCAATACTCCTCTACCATGGATAGACAAATAAGCCAAGCAGCAAATCAACAGGAAAATAATAGAGCTCAAAACATCTTAGGTCAACTAGACCTAATGCATTTCTACAGAACTTTCCACCTGAACTCTACAGAATATACATTCTTCTCAGCAGCCCATGGAACCTTCTCCAAAATTGACCATTTATTAAACCATAAAGAGTGACTTCATAAAGTCTAGAAAATTTAAGTAACTTCCTGCATCATGTCCAATCACAATGTTTTAAAGCTAGAAATTAAAAACAAGAGGCAGATTAGGGACTCAACCAGCCAGTAGAGACTAAACAACACACTTTTAAACAATAAATAGGGCATGGACAAAAATCAAAAAAGAAATTGTAAAGTTCCTAGAATTGAATGATAATGAAAACACAACCTACCAAAACTTATGGGAGTCAATGCAGTCATAAGGGGAAATTCATCATTCCAAATGCCTTCATTACAAAGCCAGAGAGATCCCAAATTAGTAGCCTGACTATCCACCTAAAATCTCTGTAAAAACAAGAAGAATCCAACAAAAATCTCTCCAGATAGAAATAAATAATCAAGATTAGAATAGAAATTAATGAATTGGAACTAAGAAAACAATTTTAAAATTCAATACAATGAAGAGCTGATTTTTTGACAAAGTAAACAAGAGTGAAATCCTCAGGGCCATACTGAACAAGCAGAAAAAAGAGAAGTGTCAAACTAACAAAATGAGAACTTGAAACAGGAGAGATCATCAGGGAAACAGCACCCTTGCTTGTTTCACCAATTTTCCTTAGTTTCAGTCGGGGCCCTTTTGAGTTATCATGGGGTGGCTCTCTCCTTAGGATCTGCATCTATCTGAAAAAGAGAAGCAGATTCTCCAACAGAGAGTAAGTCAGCATCAGGACAAATGAGATAACCCTTACTTTTTTTATAGAGAGTTTAATAGGTGTAGGCTCTCTTATAGCCCAAGATTGATGGTAGCTTGATATTGGAGAGTGGGCTTATGTTTGGATACCGTTCTGACTTGTTTCCCAGCTCCAGCTATGGGTCCCATACCACTGAGGGGATCAGTTAGCCAAATCAAGAGCAGTTGGTTCCCCACCATGGCTGTGTGCCACTATACCAGCACAAGGGAGAAGGAGACCAACACAGAGAAAAATCAACTCCTACCAAATCAGAGAGCCAGAGCCTCAGAGGCCCCCAACACCTCATCAATGAAGCAGACCAAAAATACACCCAACATGGCTCAGGGAAATTTTGCAGAAGAGGGGGTGGAAAGAATTTCAGAGGCACATGTTGGGTCATGATATGCAGAGACATTTATTGTACCAATAACTACGGGCTAACTCCACAATGCACAACCCATATACCTCAACAAGGAGGGGACAATAGGGAGGGGGTAGGTCACAGATAAGCCTAATAATGTTATCAAACTGCCTGTATTTTCTGAATAGAAAACTAATAAAATTAAAAAAAAAAACCCAGCAGCGATCATACAGACATAGATGAAATAGGAAGAATCATCAGGACATACCTCCAAAACTTCTACTCCATAAAATTAAATAATCTGGAAGAAATGGATGAATTCCTAGACACCTCCCACTGACCAAAGCTAAACTCAGAACAGATTAATCTCCTACACATACCTATCACATCTATAGAGATTGAAAAGGTAATCAAGAACCTTCCCAAAAGAAAAGTCCAGGACTGGAAGGCTTCTCAGCTGAATTTTATCAAACCTCCATAGAAGAAATTATACCAATTTTTCTGAAACTATTACACAT
Organism: Jaculus jaculus; assembly: GCF_020740685.1. Taxonomy (NCBI): domain Eukaryota; kingdom Metazoa; phylum Chordata; class Mammalia; order Rodentia; family Dipodidae; genus Jaculus; species Jaculus jaculus. Next base: position 125,268,697 of record NC_059104.1, on the reverse strand, counting down.
AATCAGAGACCAGGGAATCCTCTCTGACTCCTTTATGAATCTAGTATCACCCTAATACCAAAACCAGACAAAGATGTAACAAGGAAATAAAATTATAGGCTTCTATCCCTAATGAACTTAGGTGCAAATATCCTGAACAAAATCCTTGAAAATCAAATTCAATAACACATCAAAAGCATCATCCGCCTTGATAAAATTGGTTTTAACCTAGAGATGCAGGGATGTTTTAACATACAGAAATCAGTCAATGTAATACATCACAATAATAAATTGAATCATAAGAACCACATGATTATCTTAATTGATGCAGAAAAGGCCTTTGAGAAAATAAACCACCACTTCATGATCAAAACACTGGAAACAATAGGCACAGAAGGTTTATGACTCACCACAATAAAAGCTATATATAACACTCCTAAATCCCAAATAATATTTAATGGGGAAAAACTCAAGGAGTTCTCACTGAGATCAGGAATAAGAACTGGGTGCCCACTCTCACCACTGCTCTTCAACATAGTACTAAAAATAGTAGTCCAAACAATAAGGCAGGAGAGAGAAATAAAAGGGATTTCAGGGCTGGAGAGATGGCTTAGCGGTTAAGCACTTGCCCGTGAAGCCTAAGGACCCCGGTTCGAGGCTCGGTTCCCCAGGTCCCACGTTAGCCAGATGCACAAGGGGGCGCACGCGTCTGGAGTTCGTTTGCAGAGGCTTGAAAGCCCTGGCACACCCATTCTGTCTCTCTCCCGCTATCTGTCTTTCTCTCTGTGTCTATCGTTCTCAAATAAATAAATAATTTTATTTTTTTTTTAAAAAAAGGGGATTCCAATAGGAAAGGAAAAGGTCAAGTAAGCTGTATTTGCAGATGACATGATCCTGTATATAAAAGTGATCTGAAAGTCTCCATCACAAAACTTCCAAAGGTGCACAAAAATCAGTAGCTTTTCAATATGCAAAGGACAAAATACAGAGAAAGAAATCAGTGAGGCTTTCCCATTTTCAATAGCAACCAAAAATAAATAAATACTTTGGAATAATACTAACAAATGATGTGAAAGAACTATATAATGAAAACATAAAAACACTCAAGAAAGAAATGGAGGAAGACTCAAGGACATGGATAGACCTTTCATGCTCCTGGACAGGTAGAATTTATATTGTGAAAATGGCAATTATACAGAATTAATGCAATACCAATAAAAATACCAATATCATTCTTAACAGAGATTGAGAAAATAATCTCAGAATTTATATGGAAACACAACGGGCCACAGATATCCAAACATATCCTCAGCAAAAGAAACACCTTTGGAGGTATCACCATACCTGATCTAAAGCTATATTACAAAGCTATAATGACAAAAACAGCATGGTGCTGGAATGAAAACAAAAAACATAGACCAATGGAACAGAGAGGAAGACCCAGACCTTAGGGTCTGGCAACTACAGCTGTTTGATCTTTGACAAAGGTGCCAATAATGTAGACTGGAGAAAAGACAGCATCTTCAACAAATGGTGTTGAACACATTGGATGATCATATGTAAAAAATATAATTACCCACTCATTTCACCATACATAAAAATCATGTCCAAATTGATTAAAGACTTCACTACACGATCTGAAACTCTTCAATTACTGGAAGAAAAAGTAGGAGGCATGTTCTACTATAACACTGGGAAAAGACTTCTATTACAAGACCCCGTAGCCAAGGAAATTAAACAAGCACTCAAGCAATGGGATCTCATGAAGCTAAAAAGCTATTGCACAGACAAGCATACCATAAGCATAGCCAAAAGAATACCAACTGAATGGGAGAAAATATTTGCCTGCTATACCACTGACAGAAGCCTAATATTTAGACTGTACCAAGGACTCAAAAAATTAAACAATAAAAAAATCAAGCAAGCGACTCCAAAAATGGGGCAGAGAACTAAATAAGGAGTTCTCAGAGGAAGAATTACCAGCGGCTTAAGAAATTACATGCTTAAGAAAATGTTCAACATTCCTAACCATTAGGGAAATGCAAATTCAAACAACTATGAGGGCTGGAGAGATGGCTTAGCAGTTAAGTGTTTGCCTGTGGAGCCTAAGGACCCCAGTTCGAGGCTCAATTCCCCAGGACCCATGTTAGCCAGATGCACAAGGGGGCACATGCATCTGGAGTTCGTTTGCAGTGGCTGGAGGTGTTGGCTCACCCATTCTCTCCCTCTCTGTCTCTCTTTCTCTCTCTGCCTTTATGTCTCTGTCTGTGACTTTCAAATAAATAAATAAATAAATAAATAAATAAATAAATAAATAAATAAAGTATTAAAAACAAAAAACAACTGTGAGATTCCACCTTACCCCAGTAAGTATAGAAAACATTAAAAAAGCAAATGAAAATAAATGTTTTCAAGGCTGTGGAGAAATAAGAACCCTCATTCATTGTTGGTTCAACCACTGGAGGCTCCTGAACAGGATAAATATAGAGTTACCAACAGATCCTGTTATTCCCTTACTGGGCATTTACTCTAAAAGCTCTACATCTCAGTTCAGAAATATTTGCTCAACCATGTTTATAGCTGTTCAACTCATAATATCTGGAAACTGGAATCAACCCAGGTTCCCATCATTGGATGAATGGATAACCAAGATGTGGTATATCTATATGATGGAATTCTACTCAACAGAAAAACAAAACAAAACAACAACAATAAAAAAAACCCTACACATTGAAATTTGTAGAAAAATGGTCAAACTTGGAACAGATCATTCTACATGAACTGACACAATCACAGAATGACAACTGTTGCATGATCTGCTTCACCTGCAGTTCCTAACTTGGATCAGCCCATTTGCTGACATAAGTGAATAGCATCTTGAGGCTTGGACAATAGGGAGGGTAGGGCTTGGGGAAGGGAAAGCATGAGGGGGACACATGAGGGACCATAGAATCCTATATCCTGAAAGTCAGACTCTAAGGTGGAACCCTCAAGCCTACCTTAAAGGGAGCACCTGAATTGAAGGGTCCTGGAAAGAGTGAGACAAAAACATAGCCTCAAATTTCTCTGGTTTCTCTTTCTTCATTGGCTTTTTCTTTTTTTCTTTTCTCTTGGCCCTGTCTTATAATATTCTTTACCAGGATGTGATCTACATCCTCAATGAGTTGTTGACCACAGAGACCTAATGGATCTCGCAAAACAAATAAGACAGACTTCTGTCAGAGTACTTGATTACCCACCAGAGGTTAATAGTAAGGCCTTAACTGCTGAAGACACTTAATGCTGTTGGCATATACCATAGACAGACCTGGTTGGAATCCAGAGGAGAGCCAGTGCTCAGACTAGCCCACCTAGTGCTGAAAGATGCTACATGAGCTACCAGGGAAAAATGGCCAACATCTCCCCAAGCAACTCAAAGTCTAAACAACTCAGAAGCCAACAACCTGATGTGATGCTCACACAAGTGCAATAGTAGCACAAAGCCATGGTTAGTAACTAACTGCTCTTGTATTGGCTAACAGATCCACTTATTGGAAAGGAAACCATATCTGGTACTGGGAAACAAGTCAGAATCATATCCAGATAATGATTCCACTTTCCTTTGTCAAACCCCCATTGACCTTAGGCTATAAGAGGGTCTAAACCCTTTAATTCTTTCTAAATAATTAATGATTATCACAATTAACCAGTGTTGACTTCATTCTCCATTGGAGAATCTGCTTCTATTTTTCAGATCAGAGCTGGATCTGAGGAGATGAACGACCCAGTGCACTCCACCCTGGCTCCTTCTGAAACTACAGAGGAATCTGGGAAATGAGCAAGAGTTCTGTTTTCTTAGTAAATTTGATATCAGCAAAAGGGTGATGGATATAGAGGACACTGAGGACAGTCAACACCTACCAAACCATAGATCCAGAGGCTCCTAAGTGCCCATCACTGAAGTAGACTTAAAATGCTAATAGTGGGGCTCAGGGAATTTTGTGAAAGAGGGGGTGGAAATATTGTTAGAGACATAAGTTGGGACATTTTACACAGAGATATTGCCTACCCCCCAGAATGCATGACCCACAATCCCCTTGGGGTTGACTTGCATCTCCAACATTGAAAACCTCTTCAGAAAAGGAGCTGGGAGGAGGGAAAGGATGGTACCAACATGTGTTGTTTACATACAAAATATGTTCACATATTATAAAAAAGATGAAAGAAAAAAATTAAGATTCTGTGTAGGGAAAGTGGTATATAGTTCCCAGTTATCTGAAATAATTATACTCATGTCTGAAATATTCAGGTGTTCAGGAGAATTTTAACATTTAATTAATGTTTGTCAAAACACACCATAAATATAGTTTTGTTGAACAATATACTAAGTAATATATTTGTAATTGGTTTTTTCTTTTGAGGTGGACCTACCCATTTCTGATATTGACGAAATTTCTGTTCTTGAATTTTACATATTTACTTCTCAGCACAAGTTCTGTCCAGAAAGTACATTTGCAGTCTGCTTTCTAGTATCATGCATCAGGTATGCTTAAAACCAGTACTCAACACCGATGACCTAAGTGAGCAGACATTAAATCTGACCATATCTTCATACTCTTCTATTCAGTGACTTTTGACCATCTGTTTCTAACTAACTCCCAGGTTCATATTAACAACTAAAGTGTGTAGAAGAATGAACAAGTTTTTGGTTCTTTTACTAAAAAGTACACTCATGACACCTGTCTAAAAAGCAGTTAACCATTTAAAGCAAATTAAAATAAGCATTTGTTCTTATAAGTACATCCATATTTTCTAGCTTTTGTGACCATATCCCAATGCAATTAAATACTTGTAACTAAACCTCATCAAAATAGTAACCAACATGTACTTGGTAATCTAGTTTTCATTTATTTTGCAAAATATGGGTGCCTCATTAGAATAAAGAAGTAAGTGACTTCATGCAATTTCAACAATGATGTTTCAAAACTTAGTATCAACTTTCCCAAGGCCAAATAACATTCTGATGTACTCTGAACCTCTTTTGATTTTAAATGTGTGCAAAAATAATTCAAAAATACCAGTATTAGCTAACTATAAAATATAAATATTTATCAATGAAAAAATTAGATGAACTTTTTGTTTTGTTTTGTTTTCTTTTAAGGTAGAGTCTCACTCCAGGTCAGGCTGACCTGGAATTCACTATGTCATGTAAAGGTGGCCTCGAATTGACAGTGATCTTCCTACCTCTGCCCCCCGACTGCTGGGACTAAAGGTGTACACCACCATGCCCAGTTTTAAATGAACATTTTTAAAATGAAAAAAAAAAAAAACACTGAAAAGTGCTATACCAGGCAATATGTCCAAGGTCCCACTATATTTTTTGTAACTTGCTCATGACAAAGCCTTTTCTGTAGCTTTTAAAACCATAGATTGACAATTCCACATTTGCTTAGGTTTATTGACAAAGATATTCATAGTGCAGGGCAGCAAAAAATATCTGGACAACATCTCAAATCTCTAGGAAAACAGAAGATCTCTTGAGTCTGGCCAAGGTGAATAAAGAATGGTTATGGTACAGTTTTCATTAATACATATATATACACAGTGAAGATTTAATTCACATGTATTATGACAACCTCACACACAGAAAATAATTAGTAGTGATTCTGTTTGTTAGATTATTATATTGAGGGTTAGAATGTGAAATTATTTCATAAAATTCACAATATTACCATATGTTAGGTTTGTGTTTACACTTTCTGGCTAAAGTGTCAAATTTGTCATTATACCATTTAACTGGATCCTAAAGTAAGATAATTACAATGAAGATAAGGAGAAAAATCATAGGAAGGGGAATGGAATAAGAGGCAGAACTACCATATTCCAAATGTGTAAACTTTCCTTCAAGGCTTCCTTCTATGACTTTTCTGGGCCAGGCCTGTCATGTCTGGGAGCTAAGATCACATATGCTGTTATTTTCACTTTTCTTGCAGTGATGGTTCTTATGTTTGACAGCAAGAGCAGGCATCCTTTCTGCATTCTGGAATGACCCAGATTCTCCTTCTGGGGAATTCAGAGTTCCCTATTAAGAAATATTTGATTGAAATGTAGCCCTTTTAAATATTCTTCTTTCATGTTTACGAATTGACCACAGACAGGGTTATGCTACACAACTACCAAGTAGCTTGAACACAGACAAAGGAAGTCTGTTTCCCCCCTGAAGCTGGAAATTCTATTCAGAAAGTAGTTCTTGCCTATGCCTATATGTTGAAGTATTTCCCCTACCTTTTATTCTAGCAGTTTCATTATTTCAGGTGTGATGTTATGGTGTTTGAACCATTTGTAATTGCTTCGTGTGCATGGAGAAGGATAAGGAACTACTTTCTCTTATCTATAGGTAAATATCCAACTTTCCCAGCACCATGTGTTAAAGAAGTTCTCTTTCTTTTCCAGTGAAAACCTTTAATTGTTTTGTCAAAAATCAGACGGCTGTTATGCAGGAGTTTAAATCTGGATCTTCTACTCCATTCTGTTGATATGTATGTCTGTTTGTGTTCCAAGAACATGCTGTTTATGTTGCTTTTACTCTGTAGTATATCTCAAAATCAGGTATGGTGATACCTCCAACCTTATTTCTGTTGCCCAGGATTTATTTCACTCCCTGAAGTGCTTTGTGCTTCCAAATGAATTTTAGGAGTTTCTCCCTTACATCAGTGAACACTGATGTTGAATTTTTGATAAGGATTTCATCAAATCTGTAAACTGATTTTAGTAAGCCATTTTCCCAATTTTGAATCTTCCAGTCCATGAACATGATCTCCTAAATCTTATAAATGTACTTTAAGCCACCATACCTGGTGTAATTTATTCTATTTTATTTTTAAAATATTAATTATGTCTAGAATATTATATACTAATTCCAGACTGTATAACCTTTTATGCAATGTTTAGATCATGACCTTGCAGGACTCTGGTCACTAACACCAGAAAAGACTTTTACATCTTCTAAATACTGCCCCTCCAATAGTGAACGCACATGTTTACTTTAGTGCAGTCTTCTTTTATTAAGTGAAGAAGCTGGTAATAGCCATGTATACCTTTATCCTCAGACATGGGAGACGGGGCTAGAGAAACAGGAGTTCAAGGTCATCCTTGACTACATTGTTCCAGTTTTTTTTTTCTCTTTTTCTCTTTATATTAACTAGTTTTGTACTCAGCAAATACAGTCAATTTGGTACCATTATTAGGCTCATCCATGACCTACCCCCTCCCCTTGGCCCCTCCTTGTTGAGGTATATGGGTCATGCATTCTGGAGTTAGCTCACAGTTATGGGTAAGATAAATGTCTCTGCATATCATGACCCAACATGTGGCTCTGACATTCTTTCCACCCCCACTACCCCAAAATTTCCCTGAGCCATGTTGGGTTCATTTTTGGTCTGCTTCAGTGATGAGTTGTTGGGGGCCTCTAGATCTCTGAATCTCTGATTTGGTAGGAGTTGACTTTTCTCTGTTTTGACCTCCTTCACCCTTGTGCTGGTACCCAAGTCTACACGAAAACCTGACTCAGAAAAAAAAAAAAAAAGGAAATATTAACAGAAGAAAAAAGACTGTTAATGAATTCTTTTTCATATGTAAATGTATATATTTTTTCACCTGAATAAGACCTGCATAATACTAGGGCCATCAACATTTTGTCATGGATAATGGAGGCATTCAAAAGACTGCAAAATAGCAGTGGTACTAGCTAGAAAGAAAAATGAATTCAGGGGAAGGGGAACAAGGGAAGGTAATGGCAGGAGACTATGATCAAAATACATTATGTACATATACAATAAAATGTTACAGAAAAAGAACAAGGTCACTTTTTTCTTGGCTAGAAAGAAGTCAAACCTGTGTGTTTTCCAGAATTCAAGCATCAATAGATCACAAATATGAGGCTATACGCACTAGATAATGAAGCCATTTCCAAAAAATAAATAAATAAATAAGGAAAAAGGAACAAAAGACAGTAACACAAGAAGGGAGGGAGAGAGGAAAAATTTATTAGTCCCACTTTTTCTCAATAGTTTACATATTTGTTTATATAGATATAAGTCAATATTTATAGAAGAGAATAGTACAATGGACTTTTGTATACCCTTTATGCATTTATTAATCTATATGAAGTAATTCTACTCCACCCTTTTTTACTCCTCTAACTCTCCATCTATCTGCACATCATCTTACAAAGACAAAGAACTTGGAGTTATTGTGCTTGTTTGTCTCTCACCACCATAGGATGATTTATCTCTCATATAATAATGATAAATCATCATGGTTAGAAAATTAAAAACTGATAAAATACTATTATTTAATACATATGTTTAATAATCAATTTCCTAATATTTTCTATTATAATGTTCTTTTCTTTTAATCTAAGATAAAAAGCAAGGGTATACCTCATTTTGGTTACATTGGATCCTCCTTGATAAATATGTTGTCTGCCAGATTTCTTTAATGTGAAGTTGTCATTTTTATCTTTATATATACATCATGCATACTGCTGCAGTTAAAATACATATTATCACCAATATGCCTGAAAGCTTCTATATATCACAATTTGAATATTTATTAAACAATATTAATTTCATTTCCCTTTGTATGTAAATATTGCTTTATTTATTCAACAAATTCTCTATATGTACAAAGGATGTTTGCCTTCAAATTGTACAATTATAAATAATTCTGCCTTCTATGTTTATTTAAAGTCTATAATTAGATAAAATTTCTAAAACTTGGATTGCATAATCAAAAGGTAGACATTTGAATATATTTATGTATTGGAAAATTTACTTCTATAAAAATTTTGTGACTTTCCAAATCAGAAGCAAAATACTTTTTAATATTGTATTTAAATCAAGATTGTTAATTGCCAATTTGTTCGTAATGCATCATTTTTCTCTGTCTTGCTGTTGGAAAGAATTTTGTTAGTCTTTTTTTCTCATAGTACACTCTTCATGGTGCTTAAGCTTTCTGAGATTCTTGAATAAATAATTATTCTTCACTAAAAATGGATAATGTTCTATAGTTGTTTCCATAATTAATTTAAAAATTTCCCTGTGATTTATCCTCTTTCCTCTTCTTTATTTTCAACTGCCAAAGCTAAACTTTTTGATATTGCCCTCCCCAGGTTCTGAATTTCAGTTTATTTTTTATTAATTCTCTCCTCCTGATTCAAATTAGCTTTTTACTTATCAGTAGTTAAGACCACTAATTCTTTCCTGTGTCATATGTATTAGTTGCCAGTTTCATTGACTTGAATTCTTATTATGAATATTTTATTTTTATCACTTGGAGAATTTTTATGATTAGTTTAATAATTTCCATTTGCAGTTTCCTATTATTACCTACATTTAGATTATATTGTTTATTGTAACATCATCATTATTATCATGCTTTATTATTTATTAATTTTTTTTATTTTTTTTGGTTTATTTTTTTATTTATTTATTTGAGAGCAACAGACAGAGAAGGAGGCAGAGAGAGAGAGAGAGAGAGACAGACAGACAGACAATGGGCACGCCAGGGCTACCAGCCACTGCAAACGAACTCCAGACGCGTGCGCCCCCTTGTGCATCTGGCTAACATGGGACCTGGGGAACCGAGCCTCGAACCAGGGTCCTTAGGCTTCACAGGCAAGCGCTTAACCGCTAAGCCATCTCTCCAGCCCTATTTATTAATTTTTGAGTTAGCATACAAATGCAAGGCATTTCTTACATTCATTCACTGAGAACTTTTCCTCCCTGCTTATAGTGCTTCTCCTATATATCTTTATGAGTTTGTCTTATTGTGCTTTTCCCTGTGTATGTATGTGTATGTAATGTGGTGTGTGTATAGATATGTGCTCTGTGTGTGTGTGGTATGGTGTATGCACATGTATGTGCCTTTTAGGAAGCCCATGCTATTTTTTGTGCTGGCTGTAGCCTGAGTCTGGCTTATTTTTCTTAGCATAATCATCTACATTTCAATCTATTTTCATGAAGATGTAATGATTTCATTATTACACAATGGAATTATATTTAGTGCTTTAAAACTCTCCTTATTCCACGGGCTGGAGAGATGGCTTAGCGGTTAAGCGCTTGCCTGTGAAGCCTAAGGACCCTGGTTCGAGGCTCGGTTCCCCAGGTCCCACGTTAGCCAGATGCACAAGGGGGCGCACGTATCTGGAGTTCGTTTGCAGAGGCTGGAAGCCCTGGCGCGCCCATTCTCTCTCTCTCTCCCTCTCTCTGTCTTTCTCTCTGTGTCTGTCGCTCTCAAATAAATAAATAAAAATTAAAAAAAAAAAACAAAACTCTCCTTATTCCAGTATCTGAGTCACTTCAGGGCTGTCTGGTCTTATATGTTCAGTAGTTTTTATTCTATCCTATAGACTGTAAACATAATGAAGATGGGATTATAGATACTCATAAAATTTTATCCAAATTTGATTCTGTCCTTCATTTTTGCTTTGGAAGTCAAGGGTACGACTTAAATTCAAACTTTCACATGTATTTTTGTTCAATTGTCAATTCATTTTTTTTTCATTTTCTGTTGGGCTGCTTTTGCTATTTTCCTACATATACATGATTTTTAAAAGTTGAAATCACTACAATCTGCCAAGACCTTAGGATAAATGTCCCTGACAGGTCTCTCCTCATTTCAAGTCACTGTGGATACTCAAAGTTTCACTTTCTTTCCTGTAGCCCAAATAACGATTCCTTCTGTTTATGTTCTTTGAAACAAAAGTCAGAAATAGTCTATTTGTAGGTATTTTGAAAATACTTGACTTTATTCATTCTCCATGCCTTTAGAGAAGTTTATTTCTTTATTATTTTCCTGAGAACATGGAAGATTTTTTAGTGATTCTTCTTGTTGACTTGTAGATGGTTTAGTATATATGTGGACATATTTATGTGACTACTCTAGACCCTGGGAAGTCTCCAACAAAGGTTTGAAGGATCAGCATCATGTAATTTTAGCCAAACACATTGGGACATTTGCTTGTTGGCTCCCAGAGACATAGGTATGTAGATTCTAAAAGTGAGCATGAGCAAATACACTAACAACTGACTCCTGTGGGTGTTCAGCTTCTTCTATGCCCACATAGACACTGTGGAGAAACCCCTCCCCCTCTGATCTGGGGCAGATTTCAAGTCACTTGCAACTTGGCAGCAGAGAGTGGTGACAAGATGAGAGAGCAATAGCACTGTCACCACTCCTGCAGGCCTAGGGTATCAGGAATCCACAGCTTTTCACAGTAGCTGACAGTGTTGCACCCAAGCCTAAGTATTACAATTCTTTCATTCATGTTGTTATTTTCTTCACTTTATCACCTCAGCCCATTCTTCTAGAAATTGTCGAGTAAGGACCACCTGAGGGAAGAATTTATATGAGACTCATGATACAACAACAGTGGAAATCTCACAGGAACATCCTGGCAACCAAGTGAGCCAAACAAGCTCCCTGTTAATCCATAAAAAGGGGTGTTTGTATCATTCAGTGAGCTTCTCGTAATAGATGTTCTTATAATAAATGTTTTGCTGGCATCAACCTCAGTAATTCAGTTTTGTACCAGGCACTGCTAAAGATCACTTGTCAGGCTATAACTGTTTTTAGGAACCCAATGTTAATCTTCATCTGGTCCCTTCCAGATTGCACCTTCCTTTTCAGATTTAGTTTTCAACTTCAGGAAGAGCCAACAGACTTTGAATTTTAATGGTCCTCCTCACATTGTTGTTATTTATAGGTTGTTAAGATCTATGAATCTCAATAACATTAACCAGTGAGATCAAATGATGGCAGTGTTGCAGGAATGGTAACTGCTGAAATATAACACATATGAAGTGTCTGGTATGTTGCTGACACCTTTTTGGATTTTTGTGAAAATCCTGAAAAATATTGCAAAGCAGTTCTGATTGCTTAGTCTCCAACTGGATACTTACATGTTATTGTTGCTTGGACAAATCAGCTGATGGAAGGAACACTTTTATTTTGTCTTACAGTCTCAAGGGAATGCTTCTTGACAGCAGGGGAAATCATGCCATGAGGAGAAGCTGGACATCATTTCTACCACAACAGGTGAAAAACAGTAGAGTGAGACAACTCTAGCAAGGGGGAGCTGATTATTGCAACCTAGTCTCCCTCACTCAATAACAAATCTCTTCCATCAAGGCTCTGCTTTCCAAATTGCCATTAGCTGGGGACCAAACATTCAGAACACATGACTTTATTAGGGACATCTGAATAAAGCCACCATATATATGTTGCAATCAGCATCATGATTTCCAAACAAGAGTGGTATTCTGTAATGTGTCCCATTTTTCACTGAAGTCATTGTGTTTCTAGTATTGCACGTGACAGATCCCTATAGCTCTATAGGACTTTGTCATTATATAAACATTCTCTTCTCTTATTGGCCAAAGGATAGATGTGATCAGAACCATACCATGAGCTCAAATCAATCTCCCTACAATAGCATCCACATGAACCTACCCACTATGGCAAGTAGTATCTCTGAAGAGGAGAGAGTAGAATGTATACTTTAAATATACACTGTTACAATAAGCTTCACATTTCTGGCAGATAACATCAAACTAGGAGCAGCTTGTGGGAGAGAAGATTTTATTTTGGCTTAAAGACTCATGGGAAGCTCCATGATCCACCACCTCCTGGCCAACATCAGGTAGACAACAGCAGTAGGAGAGTGTGTCAAATACTGGCAAGAGGAAGCTGGTGGTAACACCCATAAGCCTGCCTCCAACAATACACTGCCTCCATGAGGCTTCAATTCCCATATCGCCACCAGCTGGAGACCTAGCATTCAGAACACATAAGCTTATGGGGGCACCTGAATCAAGCCACCACTACATCATAAGCTGAAGTGTATCTTTGTTTTCTATGATGTTCAGCTTATGATGTGTTATCTGGTCATAACCTCTTAGCAAATTGTGGTACATCTGCAGAGCAAACTCTTACACATCCCTGAATAGAAAGTGAACCATATGTTCTTTCATGGGCAATTTAGTCACACCCTAAACATAAAATTACTCTTGACTTTTTGTTGGTTTGTTTGTTTTTGAAAGAAGATATGTAGCTAGGACTAGCATTAGACTGACAGCTAGCCTTCAGCCTTCTGAGTGTTGGGATTACAGGTGTGTGCTACCACTCCTTCTGATATGTGCAACTTTTAACAAAACTTTTTATTTCTGAGTAAAATATCATAGAAATCCTCTTACATTACTAAGGTGTTTTTTTTTTTTTTTTTTTTTTTTTAGGTAGGGTCTCACTCTGGCTCAGGCTGACCTGGAATTTACTATGTAGTCTTAGGTTTGCCTTGAACTCTTGGCGATCCTGCTACCTCTGCCTCTCAAGTGCTGGAATTAAAGGAGTGCACCACCATGCCTGGCACAACACCAAGTTTTAAATGATACCAATCTTATAAATCTAAGATTTAGATGACATGGAGTGTGCTTAATATTATTTGAGTACATAAGATGTTTTGAATGCCATCAGATATGACACACCTAATTATTTCAAAATTTTAGGAAAATGATAGGTTATGAAAAAATCATAATGTATAAGATGGTTTTATTGTTAAATTTGATAAATTTAAAACTTTAGATGAAAAATATAATTTGCATGAAAACAAGAATTTATTATGACCATCTTAATTGCTGAAAATCTATTCAGATTGCTGAGGGTAATTAACTAAAGAAACTAACTTGCCCAAAGAAAACTCAAAACATTATTGGATTATCACAAGAATTTTGTTGAATATTTCAAGGAAAGAATATTTACTATTTTTACATGTATTTTAAAATATGCAAAATAAACATCTAATTTTAAATTCAAACCTCACAAAAAGTTGTAAAACAAATCTTTGAAATACCAATTACAAGAATTAATAGACAATATAGACTAAATTGTTGCAGTTAATTCCTCCTCATTGGGATAAACATCTAAGCAGACACAGCTTACATGAGGAAAGGGGTTACTTTCAGGCTTACAGAATCTAGGAAAACTCCATCAACGGCAGGAGAACCTTTCTCCCTTTCCTGCATATAAGCAGAGAGATAACATCAAAAGCCAGCACCAATAACTGTGGGCTAACTCCACAATGCATGACTCATATACATCAACAAGGAGGGGCCATTGGGGAGGGGGTAGGTCAATGGTGAGCCTAATAATGGTACCAAACTGCCTGTATTTGCTGAACAGAAAACTAATTTAAAAATTAAAAAAAAAAAGAGAAATGTTTCTGCAGAGCATGGACATTGGTGGCCACTTGTCCATGGCCAGCCACACCAATCATGCCATGTTTGCAGCATGTCCACTAAAAAAAAAAAAAAAAAAAAAAAAAAAAAAAGCCAGCACCACAAAACAACCAGCAAGCCCAAAGCACCAGAGCTCAAACTGATCAGAGCACACCTAGTAGGACTGGACTCAGATCCATCCCTAAACACACCTTAGGGCTTGCCTCCAAGATCTACTTCACCCCATGACAACCCCCCTTGCAGGTATATGTCAGATAGGGCCTGAAGCTGCAAGTTTGATTCTAATAAAACACCTGAATTTAAGGGCCATGCATTTAAACTATCACATTCAAACCCCCACAGTTGTGAAATTACACGGAAGCGATAGTTACTTTAGATAAGTGGAATTGTTCCATCTCAGAAAGTCATTGCTCTCAATACCCATATCAAACAATCATAAAAGAAATTAAGATGATCAATAGTCATTTGTTGAAATAAAACTACCATCTTTGGAGAAGACCAACAAAGAGATTTTATATTGATTTTAATCCAAAGTAATTTATAAGCTTAAAGAAAGCTCACCAGCAATATTCATATTGTTGTTGAAAAAAGATGAAAGAATACACATTGAGTATTTTATTGTGTAAGAAATCAGTGTTCATATTAGTGAATGCAAGAGAGGAGTAGGAATGGTAAAGGAGCAAATCAATGTTTTCAGTGTATCCACCTACAAGGTAAAAGACTGAGCATAGGTGAGCATACAAATGTGCTCTTCACATATAATAAGAGCTGTTAGCAAAGAGAACTGAGAAAGACAATGAAACTAGCAAACTGCATAATATAGACCACAACAAATTTAATAAACAAATAAAAATCTCATTAATTTTAATTTATAATTCTACTTGACCAAATATAGATGGAAATAAAGATCTCTTTGGGGAATTAGATTAACTGCTGATACAGTTCATTGGGCACTATTAATTTACAAGGAAAACCAGAATAATTCTGAAAAGGAGCATGAAGTGCTGAAACTCTATAGCAAATATTGAAGTATTACTGTGAAGGTAATTAGTCAAAGTAGGGATAATGGTAGAAGGTTATGAATGTTCCAGACACAGGCTTATAAGTTCATAACAGAGTTGGTGTGTGATGAAAATATCATTTCACATAATTTGGTAAAATTAAAATACTTAATAAGTGCTTATGATATATGAAAAATGAATGGCAAAGGTAAAAATGGAATAACACATCAATAATACATTTAAAACTTTGTTACAAACTATTCTAGAATAGCTTACACCCCATATTAATCCCTGAAAACAGAGGGGCTTTGAGAGATGGTTTAATCAGCAAGTGCTCTTGCTTTGCAAGCTGAGTACCTGAGTTTGATTCCCAGCACCTGTGCTTGTAACTCCAGTGCAGAGTTGGGTGGAGATAGGAGTATTGTTGGGAATCCCTGGTCCCCCAGTCCAACTGAGAAACAGCAACTCTAGGTTCAGTAAGAAACTCTGTGTCAAGGAAATATGGAAGGCACATGTGTGTGCAACACATGCACACACACACACACACACACACACACTTTGAAATAAAGGATAACAACAATATAGTAGCTTAAATCATTCAAATGAGATGTTTGATGTGACATGAGGCTCAATTCAACATGTTTATTACAGTTATAATTTAAAACACATAAAAATAGTAAGTCATTCTTGAATGTGCATACTTGTATTCACATCACTTCAGGTGCTGAGACAGGAGGATTGTGAGTTTGAGGTTAGCCTAGTCTACCTTACAAGACCCTGTCACAAAAAGAAGTCAAATTTTAAAAACCTGAAGAGAACTACAACTTAAAACAAAACAAAATGCATTGTGGAGCTAGCCCACAGTTATTGGTATGATAAATGTCTCTGCATATCATATGCAACTTATAAACCAAAAGAAAAATAACTAAAAATGTGTATAAGTTATTAAAAGAGGATAAATGTGTATTTATAAATTAAATATCGAATAAATATTCTTGTAAAATGAAGAATCAATCAAAGACAGGTAAATATATATGATGATAACTAAAAAGGAAATATAAATGTTTCTTAAAAATTTGAAATATTCAATCCTACTCAAAATAAATTTGAACTTAAAATACTGACATACTCTTTTTAAAAACATGTTTGCAATTATCCAACATTTACGAAGATTCTGTGATGTTGACAGTGTAAAGAAATAGACATGCATTTCTCAGGGGATATCAAATGATACAAACTCCATGAAGGGAAATTTGACAAGACCGATAAATTACAAATGCATTCACCTTTTGAACTGCCAGTTCCACTTACAAAAATGTGTTCTACAGGGATCACATGTGCGAAATGACACGGAGCATTGCTTGCATATAAGAAAGAAATGGTAACAATCAAAATGTCCATCAATACCAACTTGCTTACATAATTTATAGTGTTTTCATAATGAACTATTGTACAGCTGTAAAAACAAATTTATAAACCCATATGGCACAATCTTTAAGCTGTATTTCAAATTAATTTTAAACAAAAGTGAAGAATGGTGTACCTAATACCCTATTGTGTAAAAGCAGATATATATGAATGTGGAGAGAGATAAAGGGACACAGAGAGAGAGAGAACATAGAAATGATGTCTGAAAAGACAGGTAAAAGAAAATGGAAAACCCTTGAAGACAAAACCAGAGTGGTGAGTAGAACAGTAAGAGGAGGAGTTTCCACAGTGCAGTCTTACACTTATTCTAGGCTCTTAAAACAAGTGAATGCATTATCTACAAGTAAGAAAATGGCCTACGAGCTGTATGAGTGAAGTTCAAAGGATAAAAGAATGAAGGCAAAAAGGATTGGCATCAAGAAAAGAGCCAGAAAGAAGGAAGAGAGGCAACATCTATAGTTTCATTTTTCTCTTGAACTGTCAATTCAGAGGGGAAACATGGGCATAAATTCTGGGGGACTTAGAGAATTTCATTTGCATTTGTCAAGCCAAATCTTGCACTTGTCAAGCTAAATCCAACTACAATTTACCAACAGTTCATTGGTTTTAAAAGCACTTGCATATGGAAAATGAGCTTAAAATTTTATTTATTGCACAAATTATTTACAAAACAAGTGGCGAGTTTATTTAGTAACATATAACACTACCAAAATAAAGTGTAGGAAAAATGTGGTTTTGTACTTCTACCGGAGCTTCCATCACACTTGTTAAAATCCTTATCCAGGTTGTCACTAAGTACAGTTGCTTATACTCCTTCACCTGGGCTCTGAGAGCTCATCCTGGACTCTCAGCCTCCCTGGTTCTTAGAATCTGAGAGCTCATCCTGGACCCTCTTCTTAGTCTCTTTGGTTCTCAGAATTTAATGCATTTCAACAGTAGTGTTTATCAGAGCTGGGTGCAATGCTTGCTGGGTAGCCTGGAGATTTAAGTGGGATCAGTAGCTACATTTGAAGGCACCTGAAGGCAGATGCCGTTCTCCTTTGAGCTCTTTAAGATCAAAGTGCCACTGTCCCAGCTCTCAAGCTCTGTGCCTGAAGATCTCACCATAAATTACAAGATTTTCACTCTTCGTGCAGCACAGCCATGTATTGTGTCTCTGCAGCACATATCTAAGAAATACCTAAGACTTAAAAATTTAGTGTTCTAAGACAGCCACTCTTAATAATAGAAGCCTTCCTACTGCCACTGCCTGTAATTTAGAAAGAAAAAAAAATCCCTTCTGATATTCAGAATTAACCGAAACATTAAAAGAAAACCAGTATTCTTGTGCTGTATAGAATGCCTTGTAGTTGTAATTCAAGCCTTCATCCTTCTAAGGTATTGGGCAAAATGTTCTGTCTCATTTCATTCTCATTTCATTTTTCCAACTCAGCCCTCAGCACATGAATATCATATTTCTAAAAAAAAAAATCATGTGTCTTGTGGTGTCACTTACCAGTACTAAGGATGGATCTGTGTATTTTTTAAAATACCCTGCCAGATGTATGCTAAAACAAAGAGAGCTAGCGGGTAGTGAATTGTGTGGTTTTTGTTGTATGATGGTACAATCAGGAGTCTTTCATGGCTGCATCATAGGGACACTTTGGCTGTAACAAATGCTTAGCAGTTCACTAAGTGAGCACCCAGCTCAGTAATTAAAAGGAGCAGGAACATGTGTAGGAAATAAAATAGCAGATCTGTCCTCAGGAACAGTGACAGGGTGGAGCTCATTTGCTTCTGCCTTAACCTAGAGTACCTTACCTTGACAGGTTAAGTGGGGCTGGTCACTTTACATGATCAATGGAGCTTCCATGATTAACATCCAATCACCTCCTGCATTATTATATGCACATTGCAATAAGGTGAAAGCTGGTTTTATATCACTGATAAGATACCAAGAATAATTTCCTTTCCAAGTTGTCAGTTTCAAGAAGCAGCACTCCAAGTGAGTAACATAGGAACTCTTGAATTTCAACTACCCTGAAATACCAGCTGAGGCCTTAGCACATTATGATATACAGAAAGAGAATCAAAAAATCATGTCCCTCAATGAGTGCAATAAACAGAACCAAAGTGGGTACATTCCTCAACAACTTTAACATGTATCTAATCATTGAGTGTTTGCAATTGAGTGTAGCACAATTTACTATTTGTTGATTTGTCTCTATAGAGTATCTAACATTGTTATTTTTAAAAGATTAAGGAAATTTACAGAGCAGCTTTTACATCCTGTATGTGGTCTATCAGTAATATTTTTAAATATATTTCTATTTATTTACTTATTTAAGACAGAGACAGAGTAAAAGACAAACACACAGAGAAAGAGAGCGAGAGAAGAGAGATAGAAAGGGAATACCAGTGCACCAGGGCCTCCTGTCACAGCAAACTAACTCCACATGCACATGCCACTTGTGCATCTGGAAATGAACACGGACTGTCAGGATTTGTAAGTAAGCACCTTTAACCACTGAGCCATCTCTTCAGTCTTTAATTAGTCATATTTGAGTTCATATGATTGGAATAAATTCACACCTCACCTACAACCTATTACTTTAATTTTGTTCACCTTTTCAGTACAGAAACACATCAATAGCTATAATGCCTTTGAATCCTACTTTCTTTCCTCAGATATAGGTATGTTGATAGTATATTTTTAATCAGTTACATTGTATAATGAAAGACATGTTATTTATTTTGTGTAAAGATCATCACAATGGAATAAATTTAAATTGAATATTGTATTTTTTTCATTTTGTAGTGACAAAATTTTCATCCTAATTTCTACTAGCTAAATAGTCTTAGTGTGAAAGGCATAAATTTTGTCTAATTTTTTTCTAAAGAATCTGATTCTTCCATCAGTTTCCCTATTAGGAAATTTGAAACACCTAACAAATAAGTCTATGAAATAAAATCTGATTAATTGGCAGGAAATCAGTATGAAAGGGTAGAGTTTGCAGATGGGCAAAATATGTGTGTGAATTAATAGATGATATAAAATGGCCTAACATGGAAGAACTTTGCCTCAAGCTCAGAACTAATGTCATTTTTCTTTTCTATTTTGTAAAGCCCATTTAAAAATTTTGTTTTGTAAGGCAAAGTTTTTGTGGGGGTTCTTTTTTTTATTAGTTTTGTATTCAGCAAATACAGTCAGTTTGGTACCATTATTAGGGTCACCTGTGACCTACCCCTCCCCATTGGCTCCTCCTTGTTGAGGTATATGGGTTGTGCATTGTGGAGTTAGCCCACAGTTATTGGTAAGATAAATGTCTCTGCATATCATGACCCAACATGTGGCTCTGACATTCTTTCTGTCCCACTTCCACAAAATTTCCCTGAGCCATGTTGGGTTCATTTTTGGTCTGCTTCAGTGATGAGGTGTTGGGGGCCTCTGAGGCTCTGGGTCTCTGATTTGGTAGGAGTTGATTTTTCTTTATGTTGGTCTCCTTCCCCTTGTGCTGGTATCCAGTTCATCAGGAAAACAGCACCCTTGCTTGTTTTGCCAATTTTCCTTAGTTTCAGCCGGGGCCCTTTTGAGGTATGATGGGGTGGCTCTGTACTTAAGGTCTGCATCTATCTGAAAGAGAAGCAGATTCTACAACGGAGAGTAAGTTAGCACCAGGACAAATGAGATAACCCTTACTTTTTTATAGAGAGTTTAATAGGTGTAGGCCATCTTGTAGCCCATGATTGATGGTAGCTTGATATTGGGGAGTGGGCTTATGTTTGGATATGGTTCTGACTTGTTTCCCAGCTCCAGCTATGGGTCCCATACCACCTAGGGGATCAGTTAGCCAAGAGCAGTTGGTTCCCCCCCAGGGCTGTGTGCCACTATTGCACTTGTGTGGGCATCAAAACAGGTTATTTGTTGCTAAGTAGGTTAGACCATGAGTTGCTTGGACAGATATTTGTCATTTCCTCCAGTTGCCCATGTAGCACCTTCTGGCACTAGACACTCTGACTGTCTGGGGATTGATGCTCTCCTGGCTTCCAGCCATACCATTCCATTTTATGTGTCAGCTGCATATGGTGTCTTCAGCAATAGGGTCTTACCACTAACATTTGCTGGGTTATCAAGTACCCTGACAGAAATCTGTCCTTCTTTTAGGAAACCTTGTAGGTTTCTCTGAATAAAAGCTCATTGTGGGGCTGGAGAGATGGCTTAGCGGTTAAGCACTTGCCTGTGAAGCCTAAGGACCCCGGTTCGAGGCTCGGTCCCCCAGGTCCCACGTTAGCCAGATGCACAAGGGGGCGCATGCGTCTGGAGTTCGTTTGCAGAGGCTGGAAGCCCTGGTGCGCCCATTCTCTCTCTCTCCCTCTATCTGTCTTTCTCTCTGTGTCTGTCACTCTCAAATAAATAAATAAAAAATTTAAAAAAGAAAAAAAAAAAAAAGCTCATTGTGGATGGTAGCCCCATGCTGGTACTGGGAGTTACAGGTCAGTGCCCACTAAGAAAATGTGGAAAAAAAAAAAAAAGTAATATACAAGAGTTAGTGAGGATAGAGAGAGAGAGAAATGGAGAGGGAGGGAGGGAAGACGTAGAAGATTTAGGTTAGACTTGATCCTACCCTCTCCAGTGTCTTGTGGTTCAGGTGTTTCCTGTAAGGGCCTGGTGAAGTTTCAGCCATTTGGTATGCCTTTTAGGAAGTAGAATTTTGTGGTGGTTCTTAATGTGATGTCACCATAGCCTTAGGTGCTGTGATTAAGTTTCCTACTTAGACCCCACTAGTAGTACATTTTGGAGGTGGAGCCTGGCTGGAAGAAGTGTGTCACCAGGCGCATAGCTTGTGTTGTAGTCCACACTGTCTGTTCAGATCCACTGGTGCTTGTTGTTCTCTGCCGTAGATATGTGATGAAGAAAGCCAGCTTCTTTCAGCATGATGACATTTCTCCTGGAATCACTAAGCCCAGAACAAACCCTTCCATCCCATAATCTGCTTCTGATTGGGAGTTGGTCCTAGCAAAGAGAAGGTGACTACAATAGTCCTATTATTGATATTATCATTGCCTTCTATGTTTAATGCTTTTGCTGGTTTCTAAATTAAGTTAGTTTAAGTCATCATTTGCTTATGAAAGTAAATGTTTCTGGTTTAACTGGGCAATGAACTAATCTTTTAAGAGTTGATAGTGAATATGTTTTGAAACAAAGCAAACTAATCTCAGCAAGAATAACCAGAAAATGATAAATTTGAAATCATGAGCTTACAAAATATTTAAATATCATTATTACAACGTTCTGGTTTGAGTAAAATATCCTCCATTGACTCAAATGTTTGAACACTTGGTCTCAAGCGGGTGGTACTATCTGGGTTGGTTGTGGAGCTTTTAGGAGGTGGAGCTTCCCTGTCTTTGGGCTTTCATGATTATCAGGACACTTAGTTCTTCTTTCTATGTTGCCTTTACAGGTCTATGACTCTTGAAGTTCCAGTCTTTCCATTGCTGTGTCGTTGGTCTTTCACCTTGCTTTGTCTTGCCTGATAGAAGAAGAGGTGATGCAGCCATCTTTGAGTCTTGTCTTTATTATACACCAGTGCAAGCTCAGTTTTCTCACAGAGTGAGCAAAGCACTTATATGAAACTGTTCTCTTTTTAAAAATACAGAAAACTTATGAGGCTGGAGAGATGGTTCAGCAGTTAAGGCACTTGACTACAGAGCCAAACAAACCAAGTTCAGTTTCCACTGTACCTACGTAAAGACAGAAGCACCAAGTGGCACATGCATCCTCTGAGTCATGCAGCAGTTAATCTTTAGGAGCACTTTATATTTCCCTGAAATCCACTTTATGCCAGGCTCCTGTTTATAATGGCTAGTCTTACTACATATCCAAAAACAAATGAAAAGCATTCCTCAATGGATGGCTGCACCCTCCGGGAACTTTGAGTCTGCACTGGATCAGGTCAGATAGCTTGCTGAAGAGAGCCTGACTTCAAGGGGTCATGAGAGAATTTTACAAAGTGAAGAGAGAAACCTGTGAAAGGAATATTGCAGTAGAGTTCTCATTTTATAAGGTTCCAGATTATAGAAAAAATGCTAAAAGATGAATTTTAGCATGTCAGTCCTGTTTGGCTTTGCTATTCATCTTTAGGTCTTGCTCATGTTTCATAGCTTGGTATATCCCCCATTTCTATATCTGTGTACTAAGAGCTATGCTCAGGGTATCTGTGAGAATGATACAGTGAGATGCAAGAACCTCTCTGTGCTGTGGTCCTTTGACTGTCACTCACTGACTTTTTCTACCATCTACCTGCACTCACGTAATAGATATTAATAGAAGAAGTATTGCCTTTCTTTGTTCATCATAGAGGAAAGTGTGTAGTTTCTGCTTTTAGAACTAGTATTAGGCTTATTGTTTTCTAGGAAATAACCTGTGACAAGGTACAGGCAGAACACAGGGAGGCAATCTTTCACATAGCCTGTGAAATACTTGCAAATAACACTGTATCCTGTTCTTAAGTTTCACTCTAGTGGGTTGTGAGAAGGTGAGACACAGACATACTCTAAGTTATACCATCTTGAAAGAGGCTCAGTCTTCAAGAATATTTGACAGTTAAATGTGTGGAATGACAATATCTGAAGATCTAAGTTTAAAAAAAAATCACAAGAATGAAATCAAACTGCTCTGCTTTAACTTGCTGAATGTCCAGTCCTCATGTATTAGGAGTTTACTCTTGGATTGATTATGAAGCTATCCAAATTAAAATACTTATCAATGTGATTTTCAAAACATTCATTAAAAGAACTACTTAAAATTATTTGCAACATAACATACCTGTATATAACAGTGATTTATTAAACACCAGGAATATTTGTAAATTATTTTATGAGAGGATGAAGTGCCTGTAAACAACATGTGAAGGTAGAAAGCCAAAGACTATCTTGGCCATAAACTAGTATGAATCTAAAAAAGAAAAATGTATTTCCTCCTCATAACATCACCCACCATCTGTAACTTGTCATGTTAGAATTCAAATACACCTTTTACCACCCTAATCTAAAGGATAATAACTTTGAAGCCTTCACAATTTCAGTGTGTTTATCAGGCCAAACAGTGAAATGTGGAATTGAAATAACATGTCTTTAATGATTTTTAGTTCTTTGAACTTAGTTTATATTAAATGGTTAAACAGCAAAAAAGACTACCTTAATCTTTTCACCTGATTTTTTAAAAAATATTTTAATTTTATTTATTTGGCAGAACAGGGAGGAGAGAGGGGAGGAATGGGCTCATCAAGGTCTCCACTGCAAACAAACTCCAGATGCGTGTGCCCCCTCGTTCATCTGGTTAACATGGGTCTTGGGGAAACTGAACATGGGTCCTTTGGCTTTGCAGGCAAATACTTTAACCTCTAAGCCATCCCTCCAGCCTTCACCCAATATACCTTTGTTTTTTTTTTTTTTTTTTTTTTGGTTGGTTCCTATATTTATCCTTTATTTTCTTTGCACAAAGCTCTGCAGCACCTGATTCATAAGTGGAAATGACTAAAGCTATCCTCTGAATTCTATGGTATAACTAATCATGGGAGCTCTGGAGTTCACAGTAGGGAAAGAATAACTTTAGAAAGGAGATTCAGTTCTCATTCTGAAATAGTCTGAAAGACAGCTAACTCTTGAATGAATTGTATTTATTGCAAATAGGTAAGCATGCAAGCCTACTAAGTTTAGAGCTTATATGAGACTTTTTTTAAAACAATTATTTATTTATTTATTCAAGAGCGACGGACACAGAGAGAAAGACAGAGGGAGAGAGAGAGAGAATGGGCATGCCAGGGCTTCCAGCCTCTGCAAATGAACTCCAGATGCGTGTGTCCCCTTGTGTATATGGCTAACGTGGGACCTGGGGAACCGAGCCTCGAACCGGGGTCCTTAGGCTTCACAGGCAAGTGCTTAACAACTAAGCCATCTCTCCAGCCCAAGACTTTTTTTTCTATATTTATTTCTTCCATTTTCTCTCAGAAGAATCTCTGTTCATTGTCCAGCAGTCACTAAAATTTCATCTTCTTAGAGATGTTTCATCCATAATGTTAATAAGGAAAAAGTCTCATTTTGTTACCCTAGACTTTTTAAGGTCTCATTATTACTTTACCTTACCCACGACACTGTGGACATTGTCAATATTTATAGATCTTTAATTTTACTCATATCTACCTGAAAACTCTTGTTACAACACAGTTTAGCTACTCCTAAGATACTGTTTTAAAGCATTCATGACTTACAGAAAAGCATTTCTAGGAAAAACTATATCAAGATTTTCATAATCATCACTACTACATAGGGTGATTTGGATTATATATATATATATATATATATAGTTTATATATATATATATAGATTATATATATATATATATATATATAGTTTTCTCAGTTTTTAGCACTGGAGATGTTACTATAATGTGAAAAACAACCTATTCATAATGTTCTAGCTGCTTCTCAGGATACATGAAAATATTATGTGTTGCCTTATTAACTCAAAATGTAAGTAATAAACAGAAGGTATAACCAAATATGAAGGAAGTACAGTAAAAAAAAAAAAAAAAGTCTTATGTCTGGTTCACCAAAACTTAGTCCTTAAACAAATGTCAAAGCAACTGACATTATTTGAATGGAGCATTTATCATCTGCCAATTAATTACATAAAGGTGAAGAGATACACACTGTGATTTCTAGCAGAGTGACATGACTGGAAGCTGGAAGAGAGTCAGACTCCAGACAGCACATCTTGTGCCAGAAGGCATTACATGAGCCACTGGGGGGAAATGACCAATATCAGTCTGAGCAACACATGGTCCATGGTCTAAACTATTTAGCAGCAAACAACCTGACATGATGCTCACACAAGTGCAATAGTGGCATATAGCAATGGTGAGAAACCAACTACTTTTGATTTGGCTAACTGATCTACTCAGTGGAATGGGACCCATAGCTGGAGCTGGGAAAAAAGTAAGAACCATATCTGCTCTCCATTAAACTCTCTCTAAAACATAATGGTTATGATATTTGTTTTGTTCTAACTTTACTCTCCATTGGGGAATCTGCTTATCTTTTCATATGGACATGGATCCTAAGGAGAGAAAAACCCCAGCAGACCTCAAAACGGCTCCAGCTAAAACTAAGAATAATTGGGGAAATATGGAAGAATGCTATTTTCTTGGCAAACCAGGAACCAGCACAATAGTGAAGGATATAGACACAGAAAACAATCAACCTCTACCAAACCAGATATTCAGAGACACAGAAGCTCCTGAGAGCTCAACAGTGAAGCAGACCTAAAAGGATCCCAACATGGCTCAGGAAAATGTGCTGAAGTGGGGGCAGGAAGAATGTCAGAGCCACATGTTGGGTCATGATACGCACAGACATTTTCTCCTAATCAAAACTGAAGGTTAACCCGCAATGCCCTACCCATATACCCCACAAATAGGGTCCCTGTGGAGGGGGAAGGACAGAAGGGAGGCTAACAATGGTACCAATTTGACTGCATTCACTGAGTACAAATTTTTTTTTAAAAAATAGTACAACCTTTTTAATAAAATGAATCCATTAAAAACAATTATATAAAGAAGAATTGAGAAGTATATTTTTATTTCTGATATCACAGTTTAGGTGTTCCTGAGACAAATTACTCAGTTTGAATATTTTTTCTTAATGCGTTTTGGTTATAATCTGATCCTTAAAGAAAGTTCACATAGAAGAAACAGACTGATGCTTGTCAGACAGTGATTATACAAACTCACACTTACCAAAGGAATAGCTTTGAGAATAATTTCCTATCCACTTAAATTTATCTGAAGCTTCCTTCAATTCTTGATGCCATTTGGAATTGTTTCCATTAAAACTGATGATAGAAGGAAAATTATCTGAAACTTTTTGGCTTTGTTGACACATAAACTTCTAGAAAGATACAGAGATGACAAGTTTGGCAAGTTTCTCGATGAAATTTTAGGCCATAGGTAATGGAAAATAATAATACAAATATACCAATATGTATATATAGACAAATATGTTCTCTCAGTGAGACTTGATAGATACCTGAATGAATACTATGAATAGCTTGTAGAGTAAGTTAGCAGTGCATAAATATTTCACAGAATCACTTCAATGAAAGATACTCTAGAGGTCTACTGGGGAAAATTTTGGGGAAATTTCTGAATTATTGGCATGTTCATGAGCCCCTTCACAGCAGCCCGTAGTAACTAGAACACAATAAACATCTAACACAGCATTAATACTCATAGAATCATCCATTTCTGAGAACTGGCAGGAATAGGGCAGCTGATAGTTTTTTCATAAAGATTTACCACGAGCCAGAGAGACTAAGAAAAAAATGTAGGGAGAAATCACTTATGGTAGAAAGCATCATGAGTGCAGGTAGGTGTTGCAGGCAAGAAAAGATTAATTTTCTGCCTTCTCTCTCATTTGTCATACCAAGAGAATACCTATCAGTTTTGTAAGAGATACTCTAGCTATTAAAATGGGTTAGGAGTTCATTTCTGTGCTGTCCTACATGTCATTATTAAGGGCAGTGACAATTACCTAAAGTTTTGAGTATCTCTCTTCATTATAGGTTGGTAAAATTTGCAAATGTTAAAAGCATAGTAAATCTGCAAATAAGATGGACTCCCAACTTGTCTGTCCTCCAGGTATTCCTCTCCATCTCCAAGACCCTGGATACTGTCTCCTTGGGTTACAAAGAAAGGGTTAGGTAAAGCCAGGTTACTTTCAACTTGTCTTAAAGCCAAGCCTTCAAGATTTTGTCAAGTGCCTTGGGAGTCAATTTTGAGGCCTGAGCTGAGGGGAGTGCATATGGCTCCAAGCCTCCCCTCCTTGCTAAATCAGATCAGGCTTTTCAAATCCATATGGAGATTCTGCACAGGAATGTCTTTGAAGCTTATTTCCTGTGACTATGAAATTCAAAAATATCTAGATTAGGTCACTTCAAACTTTCCTCTTAACTTTAGCATCTACATTTACTAACAGGAGTGCTATTTTATTCTCTATAAAATGTTCAACTTTATTTTCTTTTCCTCTAATTCTATATTCATTCTGTGTCTCTGTCTCTTTAGCCCTCTCTCTCTCTCTCTCTCTCTCTCTCTCTCTCTCTCTCTCTCACTTTATCTTTCTCTCTCTCTGTCTTTCTCCTTCCCTCCCTGCCTCACTCCCTCTCATCACACTTCTTTCCAGATTTTCCTCATGGCTGTAAATTTTACTTCTGGATTACACATTTGCTTGGCATTTGTCTGTCATTCCCAAATCAACTTCAGATTTGTGGAGAAGGTTCCAGCTGGATAATAGGCTTCCTGTTCCATCTCATCCTGTTCCAATCTTCTACTGTAGTAAAAAAAAAAAAAAAAAAGAAGAAAAGAAAAGAAAAAAAATCCCTTTAGGGAGTTCTTTACTTCCTATTGCTTTGCCTTTTCTGCCATAAGCCCATAAACCCCACAAATATTAATCTCTCCTTGTCTACATTTTCCCTTACTGCCTAAAGTATTTTGCTACAGTTTAAAATGCCTGCCAGTACTTTTCACACATCATCATATCTCTGGGAATATTGGCCCTGGGTCAAAGCCAAAGGTTGCAATTTGACAAAATGTGTTGCAAGGTGGTTTTCTCTCCACACTGTCTCCAGCTGTCTTCTCGCATGTCCCCAATCTGCAAACCAGAGTCTGTTCAGGATCATGGGCTTTCATAACCTGAATTCATTAGGCAAAGAAAAAGACTTCTGTAGGTTTGCATGTTTCTTTTTCTCTATATCAAAATATCACTCATAGATAAATATGTTCTTTTGTTCATTTCTTTTGATAAGATTTTGATTCATGCAATCAGAAATTGTAATAAACAAAAGGAACTAAGGGAGGAAAATGACTTACACACATGCTGGCTGTATGAAATTTGTCCTAGGTTGATTACCTGTTCCAATGATATTACTTAATACTTGACTTTTCCTTTGGGAAATGTGGTAACTGTGAGAATTCTAATACACAGAGAAGTAGATGGAAGTAAGATGAGATACAATCTAAATTTGTAGAGCTGTTTCTGAAATTTAAAAAAAAAAATCAAAAGTGCCTATTTTTTTACACTGCAAATATCATGTATTATTAGTGGAAACCTGATATTATTGGTTGAATTGTACATAGTGAGGGATGGGACTTTATTTATTTATTTATTTTTGATCATTGGTTCAAACTTTACACATGGCTAGATTTAACACACAAATAAAAACTTATTATTTCTAGTTCAAAGTATAGTCTATAGCAAGCAAATGTAAGTGGTTATGCTGTTATTTTTCTAGAAGCTTGAGATAATTGATTATTCTTTTTAATGTTTGCTACAGATGTTCATAATGAGACTTGTGCTTAACATATTCTGATGATGTAGAAAAAATAACTGAATAGGCATTTGCAGAAATAGTGCTATGTGCTCACAATATTGTATAAGGCATCTAGGCTACAGAAGAACAGTGTAAACATCTTACATGTACTCATGTAGGCTACAAAGAAAAACAGTGTAAACATCTTACATGTACTCATGAAATACTCAGATGTTGAAAAAGTAAGTACAGAAAAAGTATTAGTAAAGGTTTTTGAATTTTATAGCTTTTTTATACTGCCTGAGGAAGTAAAAGGAAATTGTCTTTTTGATCAGGAAATATGGAAAATTAAGTCCTACTTATTTGAAATGATGATCTAGACCAGACTCAAAGTTGAGCGGATATCTAGATCCTCAAGCCTGAAACACTAAGTATGGAGTTGGGCATTTATGCATTCTACATAAAGCATGAAAAGTTTTAATAAGTTCGTTTATGTTTCAGTGGGGTATCATCTAGGATTAGTGAAATAGTATATATTTTCTTTGAAGTAAAAAATAGATAAAACATTGCTTAGATGTATAAAAGGAAGTTTGTGGGGCTGGAGAGATGGCTTAGTGGTTAAGGTGTTTGCCTGTGAAGACAAAGAACCTATGTTTGAATCCCCAGGACCCACATAAGTCAGATGCACAAGGTGGTGCATGCATCTAGAGTTCATTTGCAGTGGCTAGAGGCCCTGTTGTGCCATTCTCTCTCTGTCTTTCTCCTCCTCCTCTCTCTCTCCTTGCAAATAAATAAATAACAAGTTTTAAAAAAGAACAAATTTTTTTTAAAAAAGAAAATATGAGACACCAAATGGTCCAATGAACCATTGTGAACAATGTGTGATAACTATCTGTACATAAGAGACATAGGATAGATAGATGGTAGGATTTCACTGAGTAAAAGAAAGTATTGTTAGTATATTTTAGATGCAGAAAGTGTGCAAAATATTGGGCTTGGAGGCTCATACCTGTAGTTCTAGTACCTAGGAAACAGAGGCTGGTTTTGGGCTAGTTTGTTCTACACAGTGACTTCCAACCCAACCAGGGCTACCTAGTAAGATTCTTTCAAAAAAAAAAGTAATAAAGAAAGGATTAAAGGAAAAAGGAAAGGCATATAATAACTGTATAACCAAGGAGATAAGACTAAAATTACCACTGAAGTCCTTGGCTCTATTTTATAATGTGAATTGTCACATAGATAGGTCTTTCAACATCTCTTATTTTAACCTTTCAATCAACATAATACAGACAGCAGTAATACCTACTCCAAACATTCTAAAATAGGTTGTGAATTAATATGAAAAGGCAAAGCTATGATAAATTTGTTTCTGATAATCTTATATTCCTCATATAATTTAGGTTGCCACTAGAATTCCATGATCTGAATTTTGCCCATCTGTGTGAGATAATTCAAACACTACCAGGTGCAGCTCCATTTCTCATAATTCTGCCTGAGCTTCATGATTTTTTAATCATGGGACAGGGATTCTCGTCCGCTTTGTAGGAATCCTGTTCATCCATGAAAACACCATGACCACTGAATGATAAAAGGATGTTGTGACAAATGATGCTTCTCTATGTCAACCCTCTGCTTCAAGGAAGTTTTCTTGGACATCCAGTGGACTCTTATGCTTGATATTCTTTATGGGAACAGAGGAAATAGTTGCATTATAAAGCTGTGCAACATGCCTCCCATTAAAATCAGAGTGATTTAGAAGCTTAAATGCTGAAACCAGCACTTTAACTCACTATCTTTTGGGTTGTCGTTGCACTGGTGTAATCAAACCTATTTGTGACATTCCAGACACAAGAGAATGGCATACCTGGTTTCATGAATCTAAAACAGGGGTGATTTAAGGAAAGGATTTCCAAAGTTGTTTTTTTTTTTTTTTTCTACAACATTATACTTTGGAAATCTACAACTTAACATGAGTCT
The DNA here is from genome assembly GCF_020740685.1 of Jaculus jaculus. Taxonomy (NCBI): domain Eukaryota; kingdom Metazoa; phylum Chordata; class Mammalia; order Rodentia; family Dipodidae; genus Jaculus; species Jaculus jaculus. Next base: position 125,237,697 of record NC_059104.1, on the reverse strand, counting down.
TCTAAAATACTTTAACTTCCTGTTATTCTCACAACTATATAAACAACAAAAAATTACCAAACCCTGTTACTGTTGATGTTTACCTGTTGTATGTCATATGTACTAGCTAATATTTTAGATACCTACCAAATTGGAATAAACATGAGATTTTCAGATCAGTAAAAATGTAAAGCACAATAGGTCAGAAATAGTCTGATCAGGAAGTGAGCTCAGGCTGAACATTATATACAGCTCTTAGGCAGACAATAAAGACTCATGTGGGCATGTATTTTACAATAACTCTTTCTTTCACCATAATTGTTATGTTAACTCTATACTAGCAATAGGAGAACAGAGGAAACTCCAAATATTTTCTTGAAATATTTCCTCCTATATATGCTGCTTTCACTCTTGGCTAGAGAATCTGCTTCTTATGGATGATGGCAAACCAGAGAAGCCCAAGGCCCAACAGTGATACAAGAAAAAATGCTGACTGCCTGCTTAGCATGCAAAAGTGATCTCTGTCACATCCACCAGGGCGCAGAAAATACTGCAGAGGAAGAGACAGATGACATATGAAAGCTGCTGTCACTGCTAGCCAGAGAATGTCCTCCAGAGAGATGGCAGCACTGAGGAGACTCAAACTCATCAAAGCAGAACATACGAGACTACTGAGAGCCCTGCACTCAGGGAGACTATTTCTTTTTTCTTTTCTTTTTTTTTTTTTTAGGTAGGGTCTCATTCTGGCTTAGGGAGACTTATAACATGTCTTTGGTAGTTTAAATATATGTACCACAATAGAATCAGATGTTTTACCAAAGCTTTTAACTTGGATTTCCAGCTGCCTGGATGAAGGAGGTGTCACTGTGAGTATAACAGGGGGTGGATCTGAAATCCAGCCTAAGATATTCAGAGTGAGCAATGGGGGTCCTGCAGCTATAGGTTCTTGCTTCTTGTGCTTGCATATGATTCTCTCTCTCCATTTCTATGGATCTGTGAAATGCAGCCAGTTTCTTCTACTATTATGGAACTTCCCCTGGATTTGTAAGCCAGAAATAAATCCCATTTCTTCCATAAACTGTCTGGCTTGGATGTTTGTTCCCATCCCAGCAGCATGAAGTTTACTATTATAGTGCCCTACAATGCTGAGAGAACATTGTGGAAAGGAAATGGAAAAAAAATGTGAGAGCCACCGGGTGGGAAGGGGTACTCTGTGGTACTGTCCCTGCCACAAGACTGGTGTATTCATGACCCCACCAAGAGGGCCTTTAGTGGAGTGTATGATCTCTACTGCTTGGACATATATGTCACTGACAGAATTATGTATGTTCTTTAACAATAAAAACATGTAGAAAAGTTAATAAAACAACTTGACATTATGAAAGTTACACAGAAATGAAAAAGAAAAAATATTGCAACTCAAAGAAAAACAGTACTTTGAAGGTAAAAAATATTTAAAATTCCTAAAAAATTAGCACTTCAAATTAACTTTAATATCTAATATGACAAGTGAAATCAGAAATTAGGCATTGAGCTTTATAAAGTAAAAACATTTCTCCATAGACAAAATCTCTCTATTAGAACAGATATATTTACTGAATTTTGTACTTACTGAGAACATATTTCATCTGTTTATGGCTCTGTAAAAATAAAGTACTTAAAAATACTATATTCTTTTTCTTTTTTTAGAGAGAGAGGGGAGAGAAAATTGGCCATCCAGGGCTTCAGCCACTGCAATCAAACTCTAGACACTTTCACCACCTAGCGGACATGTGCAACCTTGCACTTTCCTTACCTTTGTGCATCTGGTTTATGTGAGATCTGTAGAGTCAAACATGCGTTCTTAGGGATTGCAGGCAAGTGCCTTAACTGCTAAGTCATCTCTCTAGGACTGTCCAAAATGTTTTAAACTACAAATAAAAACAAATTTCAAAAATTAATAAAATTAGATGGCTTACAAGATGAAGGTTAGGCTGCCCAACTATAGCTATCTAAAGATTGGAAAGTCAAAGAACATGGCAGCTGCTCAGCCCATGAAACTGAATGCAGTGTCAAGAGACATATGACCCCATAGCTACTATGACCATGAGTCTGGCTTCAAACTGGAAAGTAGAAGAACCAAGCCGTCATTCATTCCAGGAGGCTAAATGCAGGCTCAAGAGTCATAGGACCACATAGCAACTCAGTCCATAAGGCTGAACACAGGTTGGCTTCCAAAGTCCTGAGAGAATAGCCAAAAGTCAAGCAACACACAGCCTTACCTGGTATTTGTGACTACCTTCTACTATGCATTCTGCAAAACCTCTACCCCTAGCAAGCACTTCAGAAGGACTTGGCTCTGTTCTTAAAAGGTGAAGACACCTTAATTCCTGAAGGGTCTAGGCTATTTATTGCCCTGCTTTGATTGGAGTATTATTCTTCCTTAGCTCTGTTATGGAGGAACACTTCAATTTCACCCTGGTAGCTTGCATCCATCATTGCTGCTGGTGATATAACCCCTTTCTTATCACGCTGATTCAAGGGTATCTGAGCCAAAAGTGAACAGGGGAAGTCTTAGCTTCCAGTTGAATGGGATGTTTTCCATGCCTCCTAACATAAGTTGAATTCAGGTACAACAGTTGCTTTCTCATTGTTAGGAAAAAGAAAAAAAAAATCAGCTTATGGAAGTTAAACTTTAATTTCCAGTTGACAGTTTGGAGTGAAGCTTCAATCATGCCAGAGAAAGCATAGCATGAACAGACAGATTTTGCATTATGCCTTGACATGTCAGCAGGGAGGAAGTTATAAAAAAAGAAGCTATCTAGCATTGCCAAACTGGACTGGGCTATAAAATTCCAAGGCCCACTCCCAGTGACACATTTCTTCCAGCAAAACTATGAAGTATGATGCTCCAACACATGAGGCTGTCTTGGATATTTAGTATTTGAACTCCTTATTTGGCAATAACAGACAATAAAGAGGCTTCTCATATATTTTTAAAAAATTAGACTTATGTTTTCTATTTCAAACATTTCTGTTCAGATATTTATAGTCAACTAGAATTTACAATTGGTGGATTCTTTTACTTGCAATGCACTTCTTAAGAAAATAAATAAGTTATGTCTCAGCTGTTTTCTGATATGAAATATATGAAAATTGAAAATTTTAGAGATTAGCAGTGCATCAAGTATTTTTCTTTTTACTTTTGAGAATAGCAAGATGCATATTTTTAGAGCTTAGCAGTATATTTGATATGAAAACAGATTTTTATCCATGATGATATGAATATATCTTTTAAGAAAATGAGTTTTTGTAAAATACAAACACTTATTGGCATCAAGGTTTTATTTGCTATGCTGAATAGTTTTATGAATAATAGTTAAAATATTTTAAATGCTTTTCAAAATATTTTTGCATTCAATGATTCAACTTTAGTAACCCACTTGATGTTAAATGACTGCACAGAAATGATGCATTTTATTATAATTTTTCATTCTTTGTGGCTGCCTTTTACCTTGTTAAAGTATTTTTCTTTTTGATTATATGCTTGTGGGAAAATGTTGAAGAATTTCCTGTCAGTTGGGTAATTTTGTATTTTAAAATGTCAAATTGTAGGATTGTGTTCAGTTTTTCTTTCATTCTGGAAACGCAATTAGCTCAGTATCAGTCCATTATGACACAGGAGTTCATTTTGCTGACAGAAGGCCATGATAGTTATGGACTGTAGAGAGAGGATGGTTAAGTTTGAATCTTCCACTGGTCTGAGTATGCTTCATTAAGTGTGATAAAAATCTGTCCTGATGATTGCACAAACATGTGATGAGAAAAAAGATAATAAAGCATCTGTTATATGTGAGGAAATATGCCTGTGTGAAGGGTCTTTGCAAACTGTTATCACATAAGAATACATATTGCACATTATTTTGGCTTCTCAGGGAAATAAGCTCAGGAAAAAATGATGAACTAACTCTATTGAATAACATGAGATATACCTGTGCTGCACCCTCCATTTCTGTGGGAATGAGTGCTACATTATGAAATAGAGAGTGTTTCAAGACTCAGAAGGTAGTATTATTGTAACCTTTAAATTAAGCTAGATGTTTTTCTTCATGAAGATTTTAAATTCAGCACTTTTCATAATTAGTCCACATGAAAAACTATTAAAAGGTGACCACAGTTGGTCACATACTTAAAACTTTTGAAATATGGTTTCAAATTGTCCCCCATAAGAAGCTATTGCCATGCCACTTTCATATATATAGTCTTATTGTAATATGTATATATATATACATATTATATATATATATTAATTAATTAATATATATATTCTTTTTGGATTAAACTTAATAAATTCAAACTAAAGGCAATTATAATACATACTAAAATTCCATCAGATTTGCAAAGTTTTGTAAGTTTATAAAAGCAGACATAGTATTTTTCTCTTTCTATGAAATTGGACAATTTTGAGGTGCTTTCTTAACAATTCTTGGGTCAGAGTAACTTTATCTCAACTTGTAATACTAGGATTGGTATTTTATAAACATCATAATTTAGCTAAAAACCATTAGGTATCTGGTCAAAGCTTCATTTGTTTTAATAGTCATGGATAACAAGAATAAAGAGACATAAAACTTGGTTTATGTTAATCAAAGTAACCCTAAACAAGGGTGATCAGATTAATCCTATAGATTTCTTTGCCAGGGTTACGTTTGTATCTGGTCTAATTATGACAAAAAGACTAAAGCCACTAAAAATGTATACAAGCACATAGATATTTTTTAATTTTTTGTTTATTTATTTATTTGAGAGAGACAGAGAGAGAGAGAGAGACAGACAGAGAGAGAGAGAGAGAGAGAGAGAGAGAGAGAGAGAGAGAGAGAATGGGCATGTCAGGGCCTCTGGCCACTGCAAACGAACTCCAGATGCATGCACCCCTTGTGCATCTGGCTAACGTGGGTCCTGGGGAATCGAGCCTCGAACCGGGGTCCTTAGGCTTCAGGCAAGCGCTTAACTGCTAAGCCATCTCTCCAGCCCACATAGATGTTTTTAAAGGTGATGCTCCATTATTAAAGACAGCCTTTTAGGTTTGTAGCTTTAAACCCCAAAGTGTGGGGTTATACCTGTTACACCTACAATTGTAAGATATTTTTAAACAAAAAAAGAAATTTTAAAATTCAACTTTGATTTTATATTGCCTTACAGATTCAATTGAAAGGTCCAAATTTAGATTTATGTTTAATGTTCATTATAATAATTTCTGACAGATTTCTTGACTGGAGTTTCTTGATAAAAAAACTAAATTGGTTATAGAAATTAAACTAAAAGAATATTGTTAATGACAAAAGCCATTGCCATTTGTCCCTTTCAAGTTCAGATCCACCAACATGTGAATAACATCATTCTCTGTGTTCCTATAGAGCAGGATTCATAAGAGAGTGATGAATTTATGTTAGGGCTTCACTGAGAACATACTTGCTCCTACATGAGACTAAACATCACCCTAGTTTTCCTTATACTGGGCAACAAACCCTCTAGGAAAAATGTAAAACAAACCTGGTGGCTCACATGGGAATGATACTATTCTTCAGCTATACCTGTTTTACAAAAAGAGAAAGAAATAGACTGAGTTGTTCTATGCCCCCCGGCCCCGCTTCTTATCTCTGAGGCTCTCCAAGACTGACTTCTACTAGACCCTCCGATGTCTCAATTTCCTAACAGAGCTATAAGCCCTTAAATTCCAAGCAGAGACACTGTAAATTATTTAAGGTCAGCTTTGTCAGAGAAACAGGGACATTAATGGAAAAAGAGTGTGCCTATTATCTTTTGCTCACTTCCTGGGACCCTAACCCAACTCAGGGCATTTGTGAGGCTCACAATATTCTGCCAGATAGGATATAATATGCCAGTAAAGAATTACTTAAGGGCTGGAGGGATGGCTTAGCAGGTAAGAAGTTTGCCTGCAAAGCCAAAGGAGCCAGGTTCAATTCCCCAGGACCCACATTAGCCAGAATCACAAGGGGGTGCACGTGTCTAGAGTTTGTTTGCAGTGTCTGGAGGCCCTGGCATGCCCATTTTCTCTCTCTCTCCCTCTTACTCTGTCAAATAAATAAGTAAATAAATAATCTTTTAAAAAAAGAATTTTTAAAAAACACAGAGACAAAAAATCCAGAGTTTGAGGCCAGTTTGCCTCCAAACGTTGATAACAATGGCACTTTTAACTAACTGTGATGAGATCAGCAACCTATGTGAACATCCATGATGTGTTAGGCCTGTTATCTCCAAAGAAAATTTCTGGCTAACTAATAACTAATTGACACAATGATAATAGGTTGTCCTCCTAGAAATTCATTTAAGATTAAGAGTACACCTCCTCATAGTGTTCAGGAACAAAATTGATGTCTATCACAAGAGCACTAAACCTAAAGTAATGTCAGAATTAATATTTAGAGTTTTGTTAATAAAAATTGTCTCCAGGACTGGTAACATGGTTTGCCAACACTTACAAATGTTAACTAATATATGTTTCCTATCTTTCAGATGTGGCTTAACATGTCATCAAACAAAATAAATGTTACAAAACAATGTTAAGGTTTAAATACCATGTTATGACCCTATCTGTTTTGTTAAAAAGAAACGGTATAGACATGTGTTATATGACTATTTTTCTCCTGGGTGCTTAAGAACTAGATGTAGCAGCCAGAATGAATGAGGACTTTAGGGGTTAAAAGAGTACACAATATTTTGGTGCCAGCTCCTTCAGGTCACAAAGCTAGACAGTGGGGTGCTTCTTTCTCTAAAGGGTCCTAAAGCTCTTGCAAAGTCACTTACCTTTTTGACCAGAGAAAAAATGAAGACCCAGAGAATAGATTCCAATCATTTTTCAGTCTGAAGAAGGAAAGTCAGAACAGAGGGGAAAAGCCTTAATGCTTTCAAGGGAAGGAAGTCACATGGTCAGCGCAGCCCTGTCTCATCACAGCAGATGGCACAAATGCTGAGAGCCATAGAGATCCTCCTAGATCCCTAAAACTCTCCTAAAGAGCCAAAACTGACTTTCAAAATACAACATAAAATTTCACTTTAACCACCTACTTTGTTGTAAGCACTCAATAGAAAAATATAGCCACAAAGTAAGATGTAGCTTAAAAATTGAATCATCACAGCCCTTACTGTAATTTCAGGCAGATGTGCTCACTGTGGCTCAATGGCATCTGTAGCATTATCACAGTTAAATGCTGTGTATTTATATTCTTAATTATTCTGATAATGTCTTATCTGCTTTATAAGAACAGGTATAGATCACACCATTTGGAAGATTTCTAGATCACCATGATGAAAGAGAATCATGCCTATTATTTCTGTTGATAATTCTGCTAATTTTGGTACATAGTATGTTTAACTGTAATCTTCACCTTGTATTTTCTCATCTCCAATTATCCCACACTCAGATGGTCCTGTGAAAATCCAACTCCATCTTCCAAGGCCTGAAATGCTACATGAATAGTATACCTGTGGAACTCTCTAAATGCCAATTTACCAGATTAGTGCTTCTCCCTGTTTTGTCCCATTTCCCCTACCACCAAATATCTTTCTCTAGGAATCATGAGCTTCTTCTTGTACTATAAGTCCACCAGTAAACTTTTGGGGACCTGTAGATTAGACCCACTGGAGGGGTATCACAGCTGCCATACCCAGTGGTCCCATTTAGCTTGACGTCAGACCAATCCATCATCTTAATCCCTAATGGCAGCTAGGGTTTTCTCTTCAGAAGGGAGAAAATGAGAGGATGCAAAAATTGGTTAGACAGTCATGGTGAAAGAACCCCTAAAGTAATGTTTGTTTATTTATTGACTAAAAGCACGATATGCCACTGAGCTTGTGGAAATATGGATGTTAAATCCACCAGGAGAGATTTCTAGATTAATCTTGTACCCTTTTCCAGAGGACAGAAACTCTAATTCTTGCCTAAGATTACTTGAAAAGTTGCAAATAATGCTCTTCATCTGTAATAACCTGTAGACCAGGACTTCCTCATGCAGCCACTCCCCATTAAGATAGATAGATAGATAGATAGATAGATAGATAGATAGATAGATGGATGGATGGATGGATGGATGGATGGATGGATGGATGGATGGATGGATAGATAGATAGATAGATAGATAGATAGATAGATAGATAGATAGATAGATATAGATATCTGAGTCTCAAAGTGGATTTATCAAGCTGCTTCTTACCTCTTTGGAAAAATCTCTGCCCTCTTCCCTCATGGACCTTCTATGTTCTAGATTTAAGACCCCTTCTATTTGTCCTCCCAAAGCTTTGGTCTTGCTCCCTATTATCCTAGGAGTGCCTTTAGCTAACACTGAAGTCACCAGAGCAATGACAATTGCGCTCCAACAGGTAGCCAACTGTCTAACAAGATTCGGGAAGATTAGTCCAACAAACCACTGTCACTTTATAATACCAGATAGATTTCCTAACATGGTGGTGCTACAAAATCACAGATGCTTGGACTTGATTATAGCAGAAAAGATTTGTGTTTATCTATGAGAAATTGATGTTTCTATGCAAACAAATCTGACATAGATAGGAAAAATGCAAAACAATTTCTAGAGAGGATAAAGACCAGAAGAAAGGAAAGTGAGTCCTACTGGAAAAGCACATGGCACACTTGGAGCCCTGGTTAGCCCTGCTAGCAGGCCCTCTGGTCACGGTCCTCCTACCCCTCTTGTTTGGGCCTTGCTTGATAAATCTGCTCACTAGATTCATCTGAAACTAGGCAGAGGCCCTCAAATTTCAGGTAATTAATCAGAAATATCAGAAAATATCTGAGGAATAGGCCATAAGGGATTATATACATGAAGAGAAGGGAATGTAGCAATCTGCAAAAAGATTGAACAGTTAGATAAGAAAACAATCAAGAAGGATAAGCAGGGAGTCTGCCCTCTCCCTGCAGTTTATTGCAGATTTAACTTTAATTAACATGTATACTCTATTGCAATCTTTGTTGGCCAAACTATTACACTCTTGTAATGTTTTGTAGCCCACTTGCTCAACTCCCACATGTATACTTTTGTATAAATTCTATTACAAACCTAAACTCGGGGCTGGTACCATTATGGAGAGATCCAGGTGTCAGCCTACTAGAATGAATTAATCTTCCTCTCTTCTGTTTGAATTCCTGTGAGTCTCAATCTGTCCAGGAATTCCCACAACTCTCATGGCAGCTAAGAGACTGTACTAAATCTCACATGAGACTTGGGACTTTAGAACTACCTTAAGTTGGTAAAGATGGTGGGGACCTTTGAATTTAGATGGAATACAATTTATAGCCTGGGATGGTTATGGATCTACTAGGGTTCATGGACAGAATGTGGTAGGTTGAATGAATGTCCTCTAATAGATTCAGTAGTTTTTTAAAGTTGAAATTTAGATCTCCAGCTACCTGGCTGGAGAATGTGTCACAGTGGTTGGTTCCTAGGATCTAATCCTAAGGTGTGGGGTTGAGTTTGGCATTCTAGTCTAAAATTAAGCAAAATACCTGAGCTTTCCCCAGAGTTCCTGAAGTTTGCTTGCCTGTGGTGCTGCTGGTAGTTTTGGCTTTTGGATTTTTTCTCAATCTCTCATTTGGTCCTGTGAAAAAGAGTCAAGTTCTTCAGGCATTATGGAACTTCTCCTGGTTCTGTAAGCTTTAATAAATCCCTCCTTCTTCCTATAAATTTTGCCTGGTTTATAAGTTCATTCCAGCAATGTGTGGGTGTCTAATAGAGTGGCTGAAATTATTTATAACTAAGAAAACCCTGAAATCAAGAGAAAAGCCTCTATGATTAATCTTCTCAATATCTAGTTTAACATCCACCATGTTGAACAAGAATTTAGACATTTGATTTTAATTTTAGTCACAATCACCTAGTTTACTCACTGGTAACATAGACAGAACTTTCTTTCTTCCATTCCTGTTACCACCCACATGTCAAATTCTATTTTCTTCCCTTCTAGAACAATATTTCAGATGTTGAGTGTAACTACTGTGTGAAACTCTTGTGTCTCTTATCAGGTATAATCATTCATTTTTGTTTATAGTATCCTTCTGTTCTATCTGATCATCTTCCTATGTAAATACTGCATCAGCTTGAGAAGTCTCATTGCTACAAATATGGGGATGAGATAACAGGAGATGGGGGTTCTCTAAGCTTTCTCATGCTGATTAGACAGTCTGCTGAGTTGCTTTAAGTCAGTGTGTCACTATATATAGCCACAAATTATCTGAAACGACACTGAGTAATGTACTTCCAATTAATCACTACATTCTCTTAGTTCTATGATAGGTGCTGTAATATGGGTTTAGAAATAGAGAGAAAAAATTCAACATATGCATAAATAATTGTGAGTATTATTTTTCTCATATAATGCAGTATCTGCCTGCAGAACACAGACAATTGAACCAGATAAGTAGGATTTCAGCAATAATTTATTAACTTCAAACCTTTACCACTACTAAGTTGTAAAAGCCCACAGCTATAATATTATATTTAACATATGAATTTAAGAAATGTTCATCATATTGTAAAAGGGCACCAAGGAGATGAACAACCACTTGCATTTCAGCCAAGGCCCACTTGAAGCCCCAGAAGAACTGAGGAGAAGAACAAGAATTCTGCTTCCTTAGTGAGCCTGACAATCAGCACCAGGGTCAACAAGACAGACACTGAATACTCAATCAAAATCTACCAAAGCAAAAATTGAGAGGCTCCTAGGAGCTCATAACTGAAGTAGACTTAAAGTACACCCACCATGGCTGAGGGAATTTTGTGGAAGTGGTGGAGGAAAGATAGTAAGAGCCATGGGTTGAGATGTAACACCCAGAGGCATTGCCTCCCACAAATAACTGACTGCTGCTCCCACAACACATAACCCACAACCCCATAGGGGAATACCAGCACAATTTTGAACAAACATTTCTTAAACATGAAATGTGAAAAATCAGTATATGTTTAAAGATATATTAAGTTAATCTGTCTCTTCAAAATTTATTTACCATTCATAATTGTTAATTTGTTTCTCAGTACTGAAGTTAGAAAAAAAAACATAACAAATGTACATATTTACCTTGAGGTCAGTAAAAAGGTTTTATTTTGCATGTAAAATCTTTTCATGCATTGGTTTCCAAGGAAATAAGATCTAGTAGAGCATTGAAATATGATGTTTCCCTCCATGCCTTAATAAACTCATTGATTTTCTTCATTCTAGCAAAATTTATTAAATTTCTATTATAATAAGGTTTATCATTCATTGAAGACTAAGAATCAACTTCAGTTGCAGCTAAATTATTATGAGTATAAAATATGTTATGTTATAATTCTCATAATTTTTATATTCTAAACCTATAACTTTAATATCTTACATTAGTAAGATTGTAAAGAATAAACACCACATAGAACTCAAGAGAAAGTAATTTTGAAAATTTACTCTTTGCAAACTATCTGATTTATATTATTTCAGATTAAAGGGATCATAATCTTTTAATACATTCACCTGATATATAAAATTTGAAGAAGTTTGTACAGCAAGTTTTCTTATAGTCACTTTATTTGTAAGAATTTATCATCTGTCCATTGTTAATTTTAGTAAACAGAAAATGCATTTTTATTAATTGTGCTCTTTTCTGTAGCAATTACCAAGTACCTGGAAGAAGTATGTCACCAGAGTCTGTATAATTGATTTACTTTTAATGTTTTAATTCTGTAGGAGTTCAGTGTATACTAAGTCATTAGTTAATGTAATAATTAGGTTTCATAAGGACACAATTAAATGGAAAAATCTGCATAAAATGTACTTTCTTATCATTAAATGGAAAAAGACACGGGGTTTGTGATTTTTCATTTCACCTATATTATAAAAAAGTAAACAAACAAACTTTTATAAAAATTTGGGTGTTTTTACTTTTACTTTTACTCTTTCCTAAGCTTCACCATCTCTCTAACTCTTATTTACTGTTTCAACCTCAGAGCTCATATTCTGGTCCTTCACAACACCAAATTCATGTTCACCAGTGGTCACTGTATGCATTTCCCCCTAATTGGATTGTTTTACTTCATCCCAAGCTTCTATCACTTAAATCATGAATATGAAGTATGAACATTGTTTATGGCTAATGTTGATGTTTGATTATAAGGTTATTAACTAACTCCACTGAGATAGATACCCTATAAATACCTCTAATCTATAACTTTGTGTCTTTTTTCTATTTTTAATTTAAACACATTGTTTGCTTACTCCACACTACTTATCAACATTGGTAATTTTATTAAATACCTGTTTATTTATGTTGTACATATCTCCCCAACCTCTACACAATATAAATTAAATGAGTCAACCATAGGCATCCTCTTTCTGTTCTTTCTTTTTTTGATGTTATAATATCAGCACTCCCAATATGTCTGCTACATATTGGTTATCTAACACATACAATTTTTTAATTCACTAATTAGCTACATCTTAATCAGATATTTATCTATACTGTATGTGGTCATCAAGTTTTCAAGAATTTGGAAATTTCATAGGATAAATATGAAGTCAAGAGAACTATAGAAAAGCAAACAAATCCTTGGAGGAATCTCCAGGACTACATAACCTATAGGTACAAGTGAACTGAATGAGATAAAATAACATGTGAGGCAGAGCAGTACACTTTGAGAGAGAAGATATGAGGAATTGTAGATATGCATGGTTCATATGCTAACAGCCATGCAAGACCTGAAATTTGACAAATGTTTTCAATCATATCTAAAACTCAGAAATTTCATAGATAGAATTAGATTTTTTCACATATAAATAATTGTTAAAATGGTGAAGGCATAGCAGCCTCCCTCAGTCTGCAGAGCATGAGACTCTTACAATTGTGAAAGCAGCAAACATTTTCCAGAAGGCCAGAGAATATGGTTAATAGTTTAAAAAAAGTATAGTATATGCCAGAGGGAAAGTAGAAAGTATTAATAGCTGATATGAAGATTATTATTATTAAAATATTACTTTGAAGATCAAGAGAGATGAGTTGTTAAGTAGGTGATTAGAAATTTTTATAGAACATTCCCTTTCTGAATAAAGTTATTTGTAGACATCAAGCAGCTGTCATTTTTTTCTTTCCTTTTTTGAGGGGGCAAAGTACCCACTAAGGGTATAGAATATAAGCTAGTGAGAGATGATTATTTGATCTCAAGATCTTAATAAAGTCAGCATGCTTAGATTATAAGTTTTAATCAAGGAATTAAAAGGATATCTCATTATATACAATGCCATATGAGTAAGTGTGTTGACTCTATGTAGAGATTGTAGTCTTCCATATTTTCAGTTATTAATTCTTTGCAAATGTCATTTTCACTAAAGAATAATTCTGACAAATTATTTGTTTCCTTGTCACCTCCTAACATGGATTCAGCTATTTGACTACTGGAAATTTCTGCTTGATTCCCTGTTCATTTAGTTACCCAGAACCCAAGTAACTTCCATTTGGCACTCAACCTGGATATTACTGACAAATCTTCAAATACGCCTTGGACTTTGACAACTGATCTCCTCAAAGACTTATAAGTCAATAAAGATAATAAACCTGTACAATATTAAAAATAAACAAAGAAAAATAAAAGACAGTAAAATCCCCAGTCATTAACAATAAATAAATAATAATAAATAAATTTGGTCAACCCAAAAAATACTTAAGTACAATATTTTTATATATACTTTTCTTCTTAATAGTTCCATCCTATTAAATGACTTTTGAAATAAGACACAGGAGAAAATCTCGAGCCCTTAATATGTTTTCAGTGTGAATTCTTAAAATATACATGTGTTAAGCAGGAAATAGGAACTTTTTTTTAGACCTCAAATGCCAGAGCCCATTTCGATATTTCAAGATAACCCCAAGAAGCACTAGTTGGCATTAATTATTAGGACCAGGCAGTGGGTGAGTGGAATCAGTTAAGTTTAAGCTTTGACAGTCCTGCAGAATCCAATATGTTATCCTGTGATAACAAATGGGTCCTTTCAAAGGACAGATTGACCCTTGGCCTGATGATATCTCATGGCCTAATTCATTCCTTACAGACTCATGTTGCTAGAGTCATTATGAATGACATATCACAGGGCAGGTCAGAAGCCTTTCATCAAATAATGCTCTAAAATAATCACTGGAGAATTGTAATCTTCCTAGTCTGCCTATGAGCACTTCATTTAGTATTACATCAGATCTTTCAACTCCCTTTCTTGGTCTCTGATTATCATTATGTTTAAGCTTAATGGGTATTTTAAATAACAAAAGTATCTTGTGATTTTGTGTTTAAAAAAAATCCTCAAACTCTGCTTTTGCATATCCAGGTTCTTATCTAGAGAGTATTTTTCTTTGGTGGGATCAGCTTCTTAGCTGTTTGGATTGCTACGGAACTAGTCTCTTCTACCAGGACATCAGTCTGGCACTTACCTGGATGGTCACCACCAAATCCTCATTCTCTCTTAGGATTTCTGATCTCTCTTCAGTTCTGCATGCCTGCCACATCTGTGTACACATTTCAGTATACATATTCAATGGCAGCACCTTAACAAACAGTCAGCACATGGTATACAACATTGTAGTGCATAAAGTGTAGATTCTCAAGAACATCTTTGAGGTTCATCAGCAATGATGACTTAATGACATAACCCTATGAAGAATCTATGTGGTTTGCCTTATTAGTTCCAGTATGGTGAATTCAGAAATTGTAGATCAAAGTTTATTATCCATTCAAACTCTTTAAGAATAATTATTGCATGTGGTTGGTAAGAGTCTGGTCAGTGGCAAGGAATCCATGGCTGCAAAGAGCAAGCCAACTTCTGCCAGGATGCTCCATCAGGAAAGGGATTCCTCTTCCAATGGAAACAAGGATTTTTGTTAAAAATATACAGCATAGGATTTACAGATACACAAACCTCATAATTAATGACTTGTTTTAAACACTGTTATTTGTGTTATAGCACACAACCAAATTCACCCATTTTAAATTGAATTTTGAAAAATAGCAAAATCAGTGCATTCTTAAACAGCTTGAAGTTACTGTAACCATGGCAATTGGTGTCCTATGATATAGCTCATGCAGGGTACAAGGCAATCAAGGCAGAGATGCAAAAGAAAAGGGAATGAAGTAGAAGAATGAGAAGTTCTGAACAAAAATACAGAACAACATGCTGAGAACATGATATACATGTCACACAAGTTATTCAAATTTAATACTACTTCCATATTTAGGAAACCTCAGCTCATTTATCTATCTATAGCTTCTTTTGAAGTAATAACTGCATTCATTCCATGGAGTTTGGAAAACTGAAATTTTTAATTATAAATGTTAGAGAAATTCAATGTATGTTAGCTAATGCTTTACTAAGAAGTTGGGCTAGGCTATGCACGTAATATCTTATTTTGTTTTATACATTCAATGCATGTTTATCAATACTTAGGTACTATTTATAGATTTACTTTTAGCTTTTGATTGATAATATTCAAAAGAAAAATCAGAGAGAATTGGGACAGAAGAACTCGTGGGTATTAATAATGCTGCACTCAGAAGCCATAGTTTGTTCATGGAAAATTTCAGTGCCTGGAATGGGATATTTCCAGTTGGCTGTTGGTCAGGTAATTCCAAAATAATACAGTCAATTGTCATTGCTTTTGATTGTCCACCACAACTACATGGCAAGATTCTGTTGCTGAAGATACCATATTCTTTGCTTTGGTTGCAGGGTACTGAGAAATCAAGCTGTAAATGAGCTGGAAGTCTCCTTTCTTATAGCTAGCTGTCACAGTGCTTGAAAGTACCATGCAGGATGTTGGGGAACAAAAGTCATTAATAAATTTACATAAATGTGAAATACACAACTGATTAAGTTGTGCCCATTGGTGCAATAGCAATAAAACCCAGTGCTGTCCAGTTAGATTTGAGGCCCATTTCACATGAGAGATTTCCTGCCTGATACTGAAAACCTGTTGGCTTATAAGGTCATAGGCTCTAGGAAGGGGGAGATACCACTGTTATTTGGCTAAATGGATTTATTATGTCCATAAAATTACCCTCTAAGATATTGTTTTTAAAGCGAGATGTAGCAGTAACAAGAATTCTGTTAAAAAGAGCAGTGTCTTAAGTAAATTAAAATATACAATAAATATTCACATTATAAAATTTAGAGTAGGGTGATATTATATCCCTAAACAGATCAAAAGAGATTTTATTGAGATATTCTTGCTAAAACAAGTGCTTTTGTAAAATTACAAACTGGAGCGGAAATTTAGACATTAATTTGTAAGGTTTCTAGAATGTCAGATATATGATGAATTGAAATGGAATAGATTTAGAATAAAAACTAGTCATGTGATAGCCAGTGTGGTGGTGCATGCCTTTAATCACAGAACTTGGGAGGCTGAGGTAGGAGGATTGCCATGAATTCAAGGCCACTCTGAGAGTACATAGTTAATTCCAAGTCAGCCTGGACCAGAGTGAGACTCAACCTCAACCCCCACCCCCAAAAATGTCCTGTGAGACAGAATCAGGGACACCATATCTGGTGTGGCAGCAATATATGCGAGTATTCCATATCTAACCAGCAGATGCCATCATGGACACTGGATCTATCTTCAGAGATAATGCAGCTCAGAGTTCCAATGGAATCCTTTCTCCAAGGATAACAAAGAAAAATTACAGTGCTTATTAGATAATACTTAAGGTGTGCCTGCGTACCTGTATAGGTGGTTTATAGCATTTGATGCTTCAACTCTTAGGAAGCCCTTTAATAGAGCCTAGAATTATCTTTTTTTTTTTTTCCCTTTGGCTTTTTGAGGTAGGGTCAATGTATGTCAAATTAGGGCTACAAATTCATCAAATCAAAACAAATTGTACTGACTTAATTGAAATCTTACATAAATTTCATTTTAATACTTTTGTGTGTATACCTCTTGTAGCATGCTATACATAACAATATTTAATGATTATCAACTGAATGACCTGCATTTTTCTGGGAAATCTCAGATTAAAAAGAGTGTTTAATTACTAATTCGTCAGGCATCTGGTGGTTCATCAAGAAGGAGGGTTAGAACTCTAAATCTGGAGTCATCAACAGTTACTGAGCTGCACATGAGTACAGACATATTTCTTTCTGTGTCCAGAGCAGCAGAGAGAGTGAAACTAAATAAATTAATAGATGAAACCTATATTCAAAACAAGGTGCCATCTAGAGAAGCATAACTTTTAGAAGACAGTTTTAAAGAGTGAGAAATGATAACAAAATCAGAAAAGATGTGAAGTTGAAACATACCAGCAGTTGGTATGACATAAAATCCTGGAATCGAGTCGGCAAAACCAGCATGCTATAATTAATGTTGATAAGGACCAGAGTTCATCAGTTGTTACTTCAGTTTGTCTCCTGTGGTAAACAGCTGCCTCCAGGAATGAGCTGCTGTGGTTGAAATAGTCCAATAATATTAAGTACATAGCAGGGCATGGGCGCATGCCTTTAATCCCAGCACTCAGGAGGCAGAGGTAGGAGGATCGCAGTGAGTTCGAGGCCACCCTGAGATTACATAGTGAGTTCCAGGTCAGCCTGAGCTAGAGTGAAACCCTACCTTGAAACCCCCCCCCAAAAAAAAATATATATATATATGAAGTACATTTGCAACCTTAAGGACACATTTCTTCTCTCCTTAAATAAAACAATGGTTTTATGCTATTTCTTTTTATGTAGGTGGCAATCTGTTGTAAATCAAGGACAAAGAATACATGGTTTAGGGGGGTAAGTGATGGATATAGTGACTTATTTAGCATTGAACATACCAGTCACTTAAGTTCAGTACTATGATGAGTTTTGTCTTACCTCAATAGTCACCACCAAAGAGAAGATTCTCTATCCAAAGTGAGAACAGCAGTAACCTATGAGTATGAACACGCACATTTATAGTACAATTTGTGGGGAGGGGTGCACAACATATCCAAGTACAGTGAATTCCTTAGTAAGGCCTTTGTTCTCCCACTGTATAGGAATTATTTTATTTAAGCAATATTTTTTATTAGCTATGGACATATTTTGTATGTAAACAACCCATGCTGGTACCATCCCTTATCTCCTCCCTGCCCCTTTTCTGTAAAAAGCCTTCCTTTTGGGGGATGCAGGCCAAACCCATGGGGATTGTGAGTCATGCATTATGGGGGTTGGCATGCAATGTCCGTGCAAAATGTCCCAAGTTGTAGCTCCAACAATCTTTCTGACCACTCTTGTGCAAAATTCCATGAGCCATGCTGGGAACATTTTAAGTCTACTTCAGTTGATGGGAACTTAGAAACCTAGAGGTTTGTTAGGTGTTGAGTGACCTGAGTATCAATCATCCTTGTGCTGATACAAGTTTCACTAAGAAAGAAGCACTCTTGCTCATTTCCCCAGTTATTCTGTGGTTTCAACTGGGTCCTAGGTGGAGTGCACTGGGTCATTTATCTCCTCAGGTCCAGCCCCTGTCTGAAAAAAGAGAAGCAGATTCTTCGATGGAGAATGAAGTCAGAGCCAGTTAAGTGGGATAACCATTATTAATTTAGAAAGAATTAAAAGGGTATATACCCTCTTATAGTCTAAGGTAAGTGGGAGCTTGAAACTGAAAAGCAGAATCATTATCTGGATATGATTCTAACTTGTTTTCCAGTTCTAGATACGGTTTACTTTCCACTGAGAAGATCTATTAGCCAATCCACAATCAGTTGATGACCTACCATGGCTGTGTTCCACTATTTCACTTATGTGTGCATCACATCAGGTTAATTGTTTCTGAGTTGCTGAGACTTTGAGTTGCTTGGACAGATGTTGGCCACTTTCCCCCAGGGTAGCCCATGTAGTGCCTTCCAGCACTAGATGGGCTAATTGTCTGGGGACTGGTTTTCCTAAAGATTCCAACCAGGTTGCTCCATGGTCCATAGTGACAACATATGGTGTCTTCAGCAGTAGGGTTTTACCATTAACCTCCATTGTGTATTCAAGTTCTTTGACAGAAGACTGTCTTTTTTGTTTTGGGAGATCTAGTAAGTATCTCTGATCAACAGCTCATTGTGAATGTAGACCACATCCTTATGTAGGGAATTACAAGCCAGTATCATGGGAAAATAAAGACAGAGAAGAAAGAGAAAAAGGAGAAATTTAAGGGTAGGTTTCATCTCACACTCTCCAGGGCCCTTTGATTCAGGTGCTACCTCTAAAGTCCGATTGAGGGTTCCAGCTTTTAGTCTGACTTCCAGGACATAGGATTCCATGGTGCCAGTTCTATTTGAGTTCAGTTTTGTGTCTCCCCCTTTCCATTCCCCCAAGTCCTACCCACACAATCATCTGTCCAAGCCTCAATATGCTATTTAGTTATGTCAGCAACTTGAGCTGATCCAGGTTAGGAAATGCAGGTGAGTGAGATCATGCAAAAGTTGGTTTTCTGTGATTGTGTGAGTTTACTTAGAATGATCTGTTCTAAGTTTGACCATTTTTCTACAAATTTTAGTGTATCATTTATTCTTACTGCTGAGTAGAATTCCATTGTGTTGATATACCACATTTTGGTTATCAGTTTATCCAATGATGGACATCTGTGTTGATTCCTTTAGATATTATGAATTGAGCAGCTACAAACATGGTTGAACAATTATCTCAGAACTGAGATATGGAGCTTTTAGGGTAAATGTCCACTAAGGGAATAACAGGGTCTGTTGGTAACTCTATATTCATTCTTTCCAGAGTCTCCATATAGATTTCACTGGATTGTACCAGCTTACATTCCCACAAACAGTGAATGGGTATTGCAGTTTCTCCACAGCCTCACAAACATTTGTTTTCATTTGATTTTTAATGTTTGGTATCCTTACTGGGATAAGGTAGAATCTCATAGTTGTTTTAATTTGCATTTCCCTAAGGGTTAGAGATGTTTAACATTTTCTTCTGTGTGTGTGAGCCATTTGTAATTCTTCCTCTGAGTACTCCATATTTAGTCTTCTGCCTCACTTTTGGAATGGGTTATTTGATTTGTTTATTGTTTAGTTTTTTGAGTTCTAGCTATTAAGGCTTCTGTCAATATTATAGCTGGCAAAGATTTTCTCCCATTCAGTGGGCAATCTTTTGGCTCTGCTTTTGATATGTTTGTCTATGAAAAAGCTTTTCAGCTTCATGAGATCCTATTGTTGAGTGCTTGTTTAATTTCTTTGACTACTGGGGTTTTGTCCAGGAAGTCTTATCCTATTAGTATACCATGGAAAGTTCCTCCCATTTTTTTCTAGTAGTTGAAGAATTTCAGGTATTGTATTGAGGTCTTTAGTGCATCTGTACTTGATTTTTCTGTATGGCAAAATGAGTGGGTCTAATTTCAATTTTCTACATATGGTCATCTAATTTGCCCAACATCATTTTTTGAAGATGCTGTCTTTCCTCAAGTCTACATTATTGGTACCTTTGACAAAGATCAATAGCTGTAGTTATTTGACCTAAGGTCTGGGTCTTCAATTCTGTTCCATTGGTCTATGTTTCTGCTTTTACTCCAGTACCATGCTGTTTTTGTTTATATGGCTTTATAATGTAGCTTCAGATCAAGTATGGTGATACCACCTGAGGTGTTTTTTTTTTTTTTTTTTGGCTGAGGATATGTTTGTATATCTGAGGGCTTCTGCCATTCCTTATAAATTTTTAGGTCATTTTTCTCAATGTCTGTGAAGAGTGATGTTGGTATATTTACTGGTATTGTATTAATTCTGTATATTGCTTTTGGTAAAATTGACATTTTCACAATGTTAATTCTATCTATCTAGGAGCATGGGGGTCTTTCCATCTTCTCAAGTCCTCCTCTATTTCTTTCTTAAGTGTTTTAATGTTTTCATTATATAGGTCTTTTACATCCTTGGTTAGTGGTTAGTGTTGTTCCAAGGTATCTAATTTTTTGTTGCTATGGAAAATGGGACAGCCTCACTGATTTCTTTGTCTGTGTATTTGTCCTTTGCATATAGAAAAACTACTGATTTTTGTGCATTGATTTTGTATCCTGTCACTTTGCTGAATCAATTTATCACCTTTAGGAATTTTACAATGGAGACTTTCAAGTCACTTATACATAGGATCATGTCATCTCCAAATAGGGCTATCTTGACTACTTTCCCATCAATTTAATCCTTTTTATTTCTTTGTCCTAAATATTGCTTGGGCTAGTACTTCTAGTACTGTGTTGAATAGCAGAGGTGAGAGTGGGCTCCCTGGCGTTATTCCTGATCTCAATGACAACTCTTTGAGTTTTTCCCCTTCAAGTATTATTTGGGTATTAGAAGCTTTATATATAGCCTTTGTAGTGTTGAGATATAAACCTGTCATGCCTATTCTTTCCAGTATTTTTATCATGAAGTGGTGTATTTTGTTAGTGTCCTTCTCTTCATCAATTGAGATGATTATGAGTTTCTTATGGTTCCATTTATTTATGTGTTATATTATGTTGACCAGTTTCTGTAGGTTAAACCATGTCTGTATCCCTGGGATGAAGACTATTTGATCAATGTGGATAATCTTTTCATCTGTTGTTGAATTTGGTTTGCAAGGATTTTGTTCAATAACTGCATTAGGGATATAGGCCTATACTTTTATTTTGTTGTTACATCTCTGCCTGGTTTTGGTATTAAGGTGATGCTAGCTTCATAAAAGGAAACAGGGAGGATTCTCTGGTCTCTGATTATACAGAACACTTTGAGAAAAATTGGTTTCAGCCACAGGCCAGAGAGATTTGCTCAACCATGTTTGTAGTCACTCAATTCGTAATAGGTAAAAGCTGGAATCAACCCAGATGACCATCACTAGAAGAATTGAGAAATAAGATGTGGTATATCTACACAATGGAATTATATACAGCTGTAAGAAAAAAATGACACAATGAAATTTGAAGAAAAATGGTTGACCTGGAACAGATCATTCTCAGTGAACTTACCCAATCACAGAAAAAAAAAAAAAAAAATCACCACACAGTCTCACTCATCTACAGCACCTAACCTGAATCTACCCAAGATACCTTACACACCCAGGAAGCATCTCGTGGACTGGACACTAGGATGGATGGGGAGGGAGGAGAGGGCATTGAAGGGGTGGGAAATAGAAATATAGACCCAAACAGCAATGGTACCATAAAATTCTACTTCCTAAAAGGCAGACCAAATGGCTGAACCTTCACCAGGCCCTTACAGGGAACACCTGAATCACAAGACACCGGAGAGGGTAGGATCAAGACTAACCTAAATCTTCTACATCTTCCCTCCCTCTCCCTCTCCCTCTCTCTCTCTCTTCTTTCTAACTCTTGTATATTAGTTATCTTTCTCCTCCTTCTCTCAGTGGACACTGACCTGTAACTCCCAGTACCAGCATGTGGCCATCATCCACAATGAGCTTTTGATCAGAGAGACCTACAAGGTTTCCTAAAAGAAAGACATATTTCTGTCAGAGTACTTGATAACCCACCAAAGGTTAGTGGTAAGACCCTACTGCTAAAGATACCTTATGTGGTTGACATGTAAAATGGAATGTCATGGATGGAAGTTGGAAAAAATTCAGTACCCAGACAATCAGCATGTCTGTGCCAGAAGGTGCTACATGGGCAACTGGGGGAAAATGACCAATATCTATCTAAGCACTTCATGGTCTAACCTACTTAGCAGCAAATAACCTGTTGTGATGCCCACACAATTGCAATAGTGGCATACAGCCATGGTGTGGAACCAACTGCTCTTGATTTGGCTAACTGATACCCTCAGTGATATGGGACCCATAGCTGGAGCTGGGAAACAAGTCAGAACCATATCCAAACATAAGCCATTCTCCAATATCAAGGTACCATCATTCATGGGCTACAAAAGGGCCTACACCTATTAAATTCTCTATAAAAAAAAAAGTAAGGATTATCTCATTTGTCCTGGTGCTAACTTACTCTCTGTTGGAGAATCTGCTTCTCTTTTTCAGATAGATGTAGAACCTAAGGAGAGAGCCACCCCATCATACCTCAAAAGGGCCCCAGCTGAAACTAAGAAAAATTGGCAAAACAAGCAAAGGTGCTGTTTTCCTGATGAAGTGTATATCAGCACAAGAGGGAAGGAGATAAATATAGAGAAAAATCAACTCCTACAAAATCAGAGAACTAGAACCCTAGAGGCCCCCAACACCTCATCACTGAAGCAAACCAAAAAAGAACCCCAAAACAAACAAAACACAAACAAGAAAAATGAACCCAACATGGCTCAGGGAAATTTTGCAGAAGTGGGGGTGGAAAGAATGTCAGAGCCAAATGTTGGGTCATGATATGCAGAGATAGTTATCTTACCCATAACTGTGGGCTAACTCCACAATGCATGACCCATATACCTCAACAAGGAAGGGCCATGGGGAGGGGTTAGGTCATAGATGAGCGTAATGATGGTACCACACTGTATTTGCTGAATACAAAAATAATTAATAAAAAAATGGTTTCAGTTCTTCTATGAATTTTTGATAGAATTCAGCTGAGAAGCCATCTAGCCATGGACAATTCTTTTAGGGGAAGTTTTTGATTATCTTTTCAATCTCCATGGATGTGATAGTTTTTTTTTTTTTTTTTGAGATTAATCTGCTCTTAGTTTAGTTTTCGTAGGTGGTATGTGTCTAGGAATTCATCCACTTTTTCCATATAATTTAATTTTCCAGAGTAAATGTTTTGGAAGTATGCCCTGATGATTCTTTCATTTTCATCGATGTCTGTTGTGATCTCTCCTTTTTCATTTCTGATTTTGTTAACTTGAGAGTTCTCTCTCTCCCTTTTTTTTTTCTTTCTCAATTTGTCTAGGGGTTTGCCTATCTTGTCTATTATTTTTTCAAAGAACAATCTCTTTCTTTTATCAATTTTTAAAATTGTTTTCATAGTTTCCAATTCATTAATTTCTTCTCCAATCTTGATTATTTCTTTCTGTCCGGTGATCTTTGGGTTGGATTCTTTTTGATTTGTCATAGTCTTGAGCTAGACAGTCAGGTTATACATTTGGGATCTCTGTCTTTGACTTAGAGCTATGAATTTTCCTCTTATGAATGCCTTCATTGGGTCCCATGAATTTTGATAGATTGTTGTTTCATTATCATTCAATTCTAGGAATTTTACAATTTTAAAATTTCATCCATGACCTATTTATTAGTTAAAAGTGTATTGTTTAGTCTCCATAAGCTGGTGGAATTCTTGACATGTCTCTTATTGTTAATTTCTAGCTTTAAAACATGTGTGATCTGACCTGATCAGGAAGTTACTTCAATTGTCCTGACTTTATGAAGGCATGCTTTATGGCCTAATATATGGTACATTTTGGAGAAGGTTCCATGGGCTTCTGAGAAGAAGGTGTATTCTGTAGATTTTGAGTGGAAAGTTTTTTAGATATCCTTTTGTTATGGTTGATCTGTGATGTTGTTGAGCTCTATTATTTCTCTGATGATTTTCTGCTTGGATGATTTGTCTATTGATGATAGTGGAATATTGAAGTCTCCAATTATGATGGTGTTGGTGTTTATTTCCATTTTATTGTTGAGTAGATTATGTTTTATAAACTGTGGTCCACCTGTTTTTGGTGCATATATATTTATGATTGTGATGTGATTATGTTGTATCATTCCCTTGATGAGTAAGAAGTAGCCTTCTTTGTCCTTTTGATGACTTTTGGTTTGAAGTCTATTTAATCAGATACTAACAACACCCACTTGCTTTTACTTTTTATTTCTGTTTGCTTGGAATACATTTTCCAAACTTTCATCTGAAGGAGGTATCTGTCTTTAGTGGTAAGGTGAGTCTCTTGAAGACAGAAAATAGAAGAGTACAGTTTTTTGATCCATCCTGATAACCTATGTCTTTTGATGGGTGAGTGAAGACCATTAATATTTAAGGTTATTACTGTGATGTTTGAATTAATCCCTGCCATAATGAGTTTTGTTTTTTTTTATTAGGTTTGGCACTTTCTTGTGTTATGTACTATTTTTGAGCCTATTCTCTTTTGGTTATTGTGATCTTCTTCTTGTTGAGTCTTGAAATTGGTTGTTTGGCTGCTGTGTGTGTAGTAGTCCCCCACGTATTCTCTGTAGGTTTGGCTTTGTGTTCATATAATCATACAGTTTACTTTTTCCATCAAAAGTTTTTCTTTCACCATTTATTATGAGGAACACTTTTGCTGGGTAAAGTAGCTTGGGTTGGAAACTATAGTTTTTTCAGATTTTGAAGGGTTCTATTCCAGGTCCTTTTGGCTTTCAGGGTTTCCATTGAGAGATATGATGAAATTATGATGGGATTGCTTTTGTATTTTGTGAATTGTTTCTTTCTTGCCACTTTTAACATTCTCTCTGTGTTTTAAGGATTTTAACTATGAGATGTATTTGGAGAGTTTCTTCTATGGTACTGTCTGTTTGGTGTTCTGTGGGCTTCTTGAATCTGGATGGATCTCTTTTTTGCAAGATTTGGAAAATTTTCTTCAATAATTTTACTGAACATGTTCACTGTGCCTCTGGCCTTGATTTCCTCTCCTTCTGTTACACTCATGATTTGAATGCTTGGTCATTTGAGGGCCATTCACATTTCCCACATATTCTGTTCTCTTGACTTTTTTTGTAATTAGCATATTCTTAGCACACCCCCTGCACCCAAATATATTTCTCCTGTTTTATCTTCCAGGTCAGAGAGTAACTCTGTTGGTGAGGGGTTCGAGAGAGGTTTTTATAATTTCCATTTGATTTTTGTTTTCTGATGTTATTTTTCATCATCCATCTTTGTTTTGAGATACAATTTCAATTTGAGTTCTGATTTTCTTGATGCTTCCTATAGTTCATTCTTGCATTTGTGCAAGTCTTCATTAAGCTTAATCAATCAGTTGTTGAGATCTTCCATTTCTTATTTATTCAAATCTCTTTGGGGACTTCCACTGTTTTCTTCAATCAAATTAAGCCTGTCAAAACCTGAATGCTCTAGGAGATGATTCTGTTCAATTACATTCATATGATTGTTGACTCTTTGATAGTTTGCTTCTAGTTAAAAGATTATTATTTTTTTGATCAGGGTCTCATTGATTATTGTGTTTTCTTTTTTAATATGAATTTTTGTTTATTTCTCTATGATTTAATTAGAGCCTTCCTTTATAGGACTATGTATACTTGGAGGATATCTCTCAGCTTTCTGACTTTTGTTGGCTTTTTTGCATTGTTTTCTACCCATTTTAGGAAGACTCTATTTTATTGAGGAGGAAGGACATTTTTGTCCTTTGGCCCATTCACCCTCTGATTCCAGTGAACAGGGATGTTGTACCCAGTTGTTAGTTAGGATACCAGAGTAAAAGGCCTTATTCCATATCTCACACAGAGACCAGGCCTCCCCAAGCAAGGCATGATG
Organism: Jaculus jaculus; assembly: GCF_020740685.1. Lineage (NCBI taxonomy): Eukaryota > Metazoa > Chordata > Mammalia > Rodentia > Dipodidae > Jaculus > Jaculus jaculus. The sequence goes on along the minus strand of NC_059104.1, from coordinate 125,211,299 downwards.
GGACCTACAAGGAACAGGAGACTAGGAGGATCAAGGGAAGAGGGATCTGGTCTACTTAGCACTTCAGAACTCAGATCAGAGAAGGTGGGTGGAGCCCAGAAACAGGAGTCTGACCTACTCCCTCCATACCTCTGTGTCTGCCCACATACTGTGTATGTATAGGTGCATATGGAATAGATATCTTTCTCAGTCACTCTCCACATTATTTTCTTAGACAGGGTCTCTCACTCAACTTAGGCCTTATTGAAGTGGCTAGGCTAGCTAGGATGTAAGTTCTAGAGATCCTCTTGTCCTACCTCCCCACCACCAGCATTATAGGCATGCAGTACCACACACAATATTTTTCCATGGGCACTGGGGGACTTATGCTGGTCCTCATGCTTGTGTGGCAAGGACTTTTCCCATTGAACCATCTCCCCAGCCCTAAAGTAGAATTTTATGTACCACATTGAAATAAGAGAATGTAATTTTACTAACTCTAAAACCCTTATATGACTATTCTAGTGTTGTCAAACTACAGTTTGTGACAATTTTTAACAAAAGTATATTATGCAGAATACTGAGCTAATTTAAATGCTTTAAAGTTATTATTAGGTAAATTTGGGTATGATCATTATTGGACTGGATAGGCAGGCATGAAAAATTTGGTTTCTTCATAAAAAACAATTTCCCATCAAAGTATATAATGACAAGCTTCAGAGCTGTATTTCCTACACATATAATGAAGATAAGTAAAAAGAAAAGGTGTGTTTTCTAGAATTTTCATCATTATTGTGGTGATGCTGGATTGGACACTTTAATTTCTGCTTCTGATACAAACAACCATTTCCTGAAGATCACTCATATGTCTCTGTACTATATAGTTGGGAAAACAGAACTTATAATACATTGCTAGGTAGTCAAAGAGAACTTTTGCCCTTAGTAACTAATAAGCTAGACTAAGCGGTTCTCAAGTCTAGCAGGATATTTTGGGTGTCCATTTATAGCAAAGAGTCACGGCCCCTCCAAGTTACACTCAAGCAGTGTCAAATGAGGACCTCCAGCTTCCAACCTGAAAGTCAGAAGACAGATGAAAACTCCATCACTGGTGTCCATTGAAGCCTCTTCCTGTGTTACTCCAGCTAGGCTGTGTTAGGAATAGACAGCGGTCTGACATTCTGGGGCACTTCTCACATTTTCTGAGTATTATTCACTATTTTTATTAATCAATATTTCACAACACAAATTACTGTTTTATAGACTTTGTAAACTAATTTCTTTTAAAAATATTGTTTTAAAATTTATTTTTATTTATTTATTTGTGTGTGTGTGTGAGAGAGAGAGAGAGTGGGGGGGGATAATATGGGTGTGCCAGGGCTTCTAGTCACATGCACCAACTTGTGTACATGGCTTTCATGGGTCCTGGAGAATTGAACATGGATCCTTTGGCTTTGCAGGCAAGTACCTTAACTATTAAGTCATTTCTCCAGCTCATAAAATAATTTCTTTATCCATGAATTATCTGAAAATGACACTTCTGCCTGATAGATTTAAATTCAGTATGTCTCTTTCTAAAATAATTGATTTTATATCCAAACTAAGGTTTGCATATTTTCCTCTAGAAACAGTGCCAACTTAGTTGCATTTAAAAGTTACCTCAATGCTTCAGAAGGATGGCAGAGAGATAGCTACAAACACTAGCTTTGGAGTTATACCTCCTTCAGTAAATAGGTGAGAGAACTACTGTTGATAAAGTCAGAAGATAAAATTATGGTTATACCATTCCTTAGCACTGGAAATAGGATATGAACAATTCTTTGTGACATAAAATCATTCAACAGATCAAATTTTTAATATCTTTGCTTTTGGAGTAGTAGCTGGTCATATTGCATCTGTAATCAGGAGGAACACAAAGGATTTCTGGTGCTTAGTTCACTTTTCTCCTTTTATTTACTGCATGATATCAGACCATGAAATGGTGCCACCCACATTCAAATGGTTCTTCAAACCTCAATTAACCTAATTAAAAAAAAAAAAATCTACCACAGGCCCAGCCAGAGATTTGTCTCCTAGGTGACTCTAGGCCCAATCTACAATCTAGGCAGGTCAGTCAACTCATTCAGAACCCTACATCATTCTGCATCGTTCTGACCTTTGTAATTTCCTACCATAGCCCCTGAAGCACCATTGTGTAACTTAGTGATTCTAAGAAAATGATTATAAAACTAGTGTAGTTTCTTTTGGACAAGACTGCAAAAGAAGATAATCATTGGGAGCAACAATGACTATTGAGAAATAAAGATTCTAGAAGGGGTGAGGACAAGGAGAGAAAGAGAGTCGGGGTGGGGGAGAGATCCATATCAAATATTTATTTCAATTTCTTGATCCCCAGTGGTGCTTTTCATACCATGATACTATTCGTCTCCCAAAGGCATGGGAGGATATACCTCAGTAGCAGTATAGCCTTGGTGCTGAATTTCAGCTGGAAAATTGACAGGAAGTATGTGTCCCTGAATTCAAGTGTTTGTCTAAAAGAGACAGACCAGGGCTGGAGGGATGGCTTAGTGGTTAAGGCATTTTCCTGCAAAGCCAAAGGATGCAGGTTCCATTGCCTAGGACCCACGTTAACCAGATGCACTAGGGGGCTCATGCATGTAGAGTCGTTTGCAGTGGCTGAAAGCTCTGGTATACCCATTCTCTGTCTCTATGTCTGTCTGTCTGTCTGTCTGTCTGTCTGTCTGTCTATCTGTCTCTCTCTCTCTCTCTCTCTCTCTCTCTCTCTCTCTCTCTCTCCTTTCTCCCTTTTTTTCTGTCAAATAAATAATTTTTAAAAATGTTAAAAGAGACAGACCAGATAATGTTGATATTAGGAAACATGCCCAGGAAATAATTTCTAAAGAACAGTGCTTTCATCAGTCATATTGATGGGTCATATGTAGAGCTGATATGTATCTGGAAGAGAGAAGGCTGGAATAGTTACAGAGGAATCTAAATGGAAGAAATATAATTGTTCATGTTAGTATTCAAGTTGAAAATTTTCTATTCCTCTTGCCTGCAGCTTGAGTAGTCTTTGGCAAATAATCCTAACCAATGAGTCAGTTTATTGGGGATCATTATTCATTCATTTTCAGCCAAAAGTATTTCTTAAGTCAGAGATAGGGATAGCTGTAAGAAGTAATTAAGACTTAAACTCTCCCTCAAAAGATGAATTTCTAGGAAGGAAAGATATAACTGGCTTACAATTCAGTGTGATGTGTGGCAATAAAAAATGGAAAAATATTGTGTGAGCATAGAATAGAAAAAAAAATATTTGCATGAAAAATGTTTCACAGAGAAGGGAGTATTTAACTCCACCCTACATAAGTAGTGAAATATAATGTAAGGAGGAATCACAAAGTACAAGGCATGGAAAGAAAAGCATCCCAGCCCAAAAGAACAGCATGAACAAGACCCTGGGGTGAGTACCTGCATAGTACCTTTAGAGATAAATTAAAACTCTCTGCTTCTTGAGCAAGTTGGAATTCTAGTTGATAAATGCTATCTTTCTTTCATCTTCTCATTGCAAGAAAATTACTTTCAAAACAGGCTATAATCCACATACTGAAATCTGCCTACCCCTGTCTATTCTGTGGATGCAAGACACAGTTACAAGTTATTTTTCTTACATAAAATACTCCATCTTTCTCTTTTTGCTTTGCCTGGTTTATGGTAGTGGGAGGGAGACTCTTTCATACCTCACCAATCACTCTATTCTTGCTCTGGATTTTTCTCTTTTCTTCAATGTAAACCCTTTGTAAGTCCAAATTATATACCTCTTGCAAACTAGTCATTCAGTCCTTAGACAAAATAGCCATCTTCCTTGAACTTCATTTATTGTAAAATCGCGTACCTATTGGAATATGTAGCACACCTTTCAATAATAAGTTAAATTATTTCTGGATTTTATTATTTCCTATCAAATGCCAATCCCATGAAGACTTGATCATTCTTGTTCAGTAGTAAGCTTGGAGACTAGAAAGGAAATCTCCATTTTTTTTTTTTTCTTTTTCAAGATTGTTATAGCTGTTTGGTTCTTGGTAAATATCTAAAGAAAAGCCAGCTGAAATTCTGATAGGGAGTGTTGCCAGTGGTAAGATTAACTCAGGGAGAATTAATTTTTTTCCTCATTTATTTCAATGATGTTTTATAGTTTATATTATACAAATTTTGCAATCTTTTTGATAAATTAATTTCAAAGTATTTACTGATTTTGGCTCTACTTAAAATGGAATCAGCTTTTTATGTTATTTTACTTCAAGCTTTCAGATGTCGACACATTTTTTTTTTTTTAAATTTTTTAATTTATTTGTTTGAGAGCGACAGACACAGAGAGAAAGACAGATAGCGGGAGAGAGAAAGAATGGGCGCGCCAGGGCTTCCAGCCTCTGCAAACGAACTCCAGACGCGTGCGCCCCCTTGTGCATCTGGATAACGTGGGACCTGGGGAGCCAAGCCTTGAACCGGGGTCCTTAGGCTTCACAGGCAAGCGCTTAACCGCTAAGCCATCTCTCCAGCCCTGTCGACACATTTTTATAATGCAAAATATGTGAATCAAGGTGTGTGTTTCCTGAACAATTAAGTTTTTGAATATAGATTACCATTATTGATAGTAACCTATTAGGTAAACTTTTCTAGAGCTGATTTCTCCTAGAATTGTCTTATTATATATAATTTGATCCATTTCATTTTCAAGTAGGTTATTTCTGGATGGAGAAATGTATTGCACACGATTAGTGTTTTCAGATGGAGCTGTGTGCAGTGAGTATCTTGGTCTAGTCTATTGTATCTCAGCCACACTGTAGAAGGCAGTGTATACTGCGGAACTTCAGAATGTGTGGCCATGGAAACCTCTGTGTGGGTGGCTCAGTTGTCAGCAACTGTTGCAGTCCGGTTTCGCATTGCTGGTAGAAATCACCCAACCAAGAGCAGCTTCTGGGAAAAAGAGATTTATTTTGGCTTACAGACTCGAGGGGAAGCTTCATGATGACAGGGGAAAACGATGGCATGAGCAGAGGGTGGACATCACCCCCTGGCCAACATAAGGTGGAGCTCAGCAACAGGAGGGTGTGCCAAACAATGGCAAGGGGAAACTGGCTATAAAGCCCATAAGCCTGCCCCCAACAATATACTCCCTCCAGGAGGCATTAATTCCCAAATATCCATCAGCTGGGAACCTAGCATTCAGAACACCTAAGTTTATGGGGGACACCTGAATCAAACCACCACAGCAACCAACTGAACACATGTTTCTTTAAATGCCTAGGTATTAATTAGTTCCACAGTCTTTGGGGACTTTGAATGTATGTGGAGCTTGCCATCAGAACCCAGCTAGGAATTACCATATTCCCTATTCATTCTTTTGTGCTTTTCCTGACTTTTGAGCAAAATCAAGACTGAGATCTTAGTGCTTCTCTTTTTCTTTCCATGGGACACAGACAGCCCTGAGCAGCAAATACACAACCTCTGTTCCAAGGAATAGCTCACAAGACATTTAGAGATGATATGACTGTCTCTTTTCAGAATATCTCTGCAAATTTGTGTCTGTATATGCATGTACATGCGTGTCTGGGGTTAAGTAATTATACTATTGCTTGCCCAAGCTGGATTTTGCTATAGGAAGTCACAAAACTAAATATTTTCTGCTAATTATTTTGTTTTAAATATCCATGTGTAAAAAGGCTTTATGTACCCTGTGAGATCCTCTTCTGATCAAGAAAGCTGAGCTTTGAACTGAATCTTGTGGTGGAATTACAATCATTTTAAATAATGAGAGTACCCTGAAAATGATGTTTTATAGAAGCTCTGACCTTCCCTTGCCCTTCTGAAGTCACTATTTTGTTGGTTTTTCTCTTCTGGTTTCCAAGGCTACAGTGAATCTAGAGATAAAGAAGAACATGTCAAGTTAAAATGCCAGACACCTGACTCTTGTGACCAAAGTTCAACATTGTCTTTGAATAATCTGTTCTTTTTTATATTGCTATAAACCTTTTGTTAAAATCAGAGCTATGAAAAGGTTTATTCTGACCATTTTTATAGAATTCTTTCTATGACATTAACATTGGCCTACTTTTTTCATGTATCCATAGGCTTAAAATTATTTTGGTAGTTATTTGTGTATACATAGGTATTCACTTATACCCAAGGAGATAATTCTTGAAAAATAAGACTGGCTTAAGGCTTTGGGGTTTATTTTCAACAAATTAAGAAAATATATTTTCATCAAAGAATTTAATGAAGAGCTGCTATCAATCTAATAAACCCAGGCATGGATTATGTTTCATCCTATGATTTCAATACTTTTGAGTAGATATCTACAAGTGGAATTCCTAGATCTGTAGTCAACACTAAAATTGATTGTAAAAATTTTATAACCATCCCAGTCATTCTAAAGTGGGGCCTTTTGTGATTTTGATTAGCATTTGACTAGTGACAAATGACATTTTTTAAAAAATACATATTTAAGCCTTTTCAAAATCTATTTCATTTCATTTTTAAATTTAACCTAATTCTATATATTTATAGGATTCAATAAGATGCTTTGATAAAAGTATATGCTTTAGAGAGATTAAATCCAATTATAAACTTATCCTCTGACTCATATTATTATTTTTTTATTTAATTAAATAGTTTGTAAACAGTCAGTTTGGAACCATTATTAGGCTCATCCATGACCTACTCCCTCCCCTTGGCCCCTCCTTGCCGAGATATATGGGTCATGCCTTTTGGACTTAGCCCACACTTATGGGTAAGATAAATGTCTCTGCATATCATGACCCAACTTGTGGCTCTGACGTTCTTTCCACCCCTGTCCCCAACATTTCCCTGAGCCATGTTAGGTTCATTTTTGGTCTGCTTCAGTGATGAGGTGTTGGGGGACTCTGGGGCTCTGGCTCGCTGATTTGGTAGGAGTTGATTTTTCTCTGTGATGATATCCTTCTCCCTTGTATTGGTATCCAATTCATCAGGAAAACAGCACTCTTGTTTGTTTCACCAATTTTTCTTAGGGCTGTATTGAAGTATGATGGGGTGGCTCTCTCCTTAGGATCTACATTTATCTGAAAAAGAGAAGCAGATTCTCCAATGGAAAGTAGGTTAGCACCAGGACAAATGAGATAACCCTTACATTTTTTATAGAGAATTTAATAGATGTAGACCCTCTTGTAGCCCTGGATTGTTGGTAACTTGATACTAGGGAGTGGGATTATGTTTGAATATGGTTCTAACGTGTTTCCCAGCTCCAGCTATGGGTCCCATACCACTGAGGGAATCAGCCAAATCAAGAGCAGTTGGCTCCCCCACATGGCTGTGTGCCACTATTGCACTTGTGTGGGCATCACAAGAGGTTATTTGCTGCTAAGTAGGTTAGACCATGAGGTGCTTGGACAGATATTGGTCATTTTCCCCCAGTTGCCCATGTAGCACCTTCTGGCACTAGATTTGCTGACTGTCTGGGGGACTGACTCGCTTCCAACTTTCATCCATGCCATTCCATTTTACATGTCAACCACATAAGGTGTCTTTAGCAGTAGAATCTTACCACTAACCTTTGGTGGGTCATCAAATACTCTGACAAAAATCTGCCTGTCTTTTAGGAAACCTTGTAGGTCTCTCTGATCAAAAGCTCATTGTGGATGATGGCCATGTGCTGGTACTGGGAGTTACAGGTCAGTGTCCACTGAGAGAAGGAGGAAAAGGATAACTAATATATAAGAGTTAGACAGAAGAGACAGAGAGAGAGAGAGAGAGAGGGACGGAGGGGGAGGGAGGGAAGATGTAGAAGATTAAGGTAAGTCTTCATCATACCCTCTCCGGTCTCTTGTAGTTCAGGTGTTCCCTGTAAGAGCCTGGTTCAGGTTCAGCTATTTGGTCTGACTTTTGGGAAGTAGATTTTTGTCGTACCATTGCCATTTGGTTCTATTTTTGTGTTTTTCACCCAATTGATGTCCTTCCCTCCCTCCCCATCCATCCTAGTGTCTAGTCCACAACATGCTTGCTGGGTATGTAAGGTATCTTGGGTAGATTCAAGTTAGGTGCTGTAGATGATTGAGACTATGTGGTGAAATTTTTTTTTTGTGTGTGTGTGATTGGGTAAGTTCATTGAGAATGATCTGAACCAGGTTCAACCATTTTTCCTCAAATTTCATTGTGTCATTTTTTCTTACAGCTATCTACTATTCTATTGTGTAGATACCACATCTTAGTTATCCATTCTTCAGGTGATGGACATCTGGGTTGATTCCAGCTTTTAGCTATTAGGAATTGAGCCGCTACAAATATGGTTGAGCAAATCTCTCTGGTCTGTGGTTTGAAGGCTTTAGGGTAGATGCCCAGTAAGGGAATCACTGGGTCTGTTGGTATCTCTATAGTCAGCTTTTCAAGGAGTCTCCATATTGCTTTCGAAAGTGGTTGTACCATCCTGCATTCCCACAAACAGTGGATGAGTGTTCCTACTTTCCCACATCCTTGCCAGCATTTATTTTCATTTTATTTTTTGATGTTTTCTATCCTTATTGGGTAAGGTGGAATCTCATAGTTGTTTTAATTTGCATTCCCTGGTGATTAGAGATGATGAACATTTTCTTAAGTGTGTGTTTACCACTTGTATTTCTTCCTCCATGAACTGCCTGTTCACCTCTTTGCCCCATTTTGTGAGTGGTGTGTTTGACTTCTTAGTGTTTAGATTTTTTAGTTCTTTGTAGGTTCTAGAGATTAGGCCTCTATCAATAGGATAACCCACAAATATTTTCTCCCATTCTGTGGGTAATTGTTGGCTTTGCTTATTCTATGCTTTTCTGTAAAAAAACAAAAAAAAACCAAAAAAAAAAAAAAACAAAAAAAAAACCTCTACAGCTTCATGTGATTCCATTGGTTTAGTGACTATTTAATATCATGAGCTACTGGGGTTTTGTTCAGGATGTCTTTCCCCACTCTTATATCATGGAAAGTACTTCCCAAATTTTCTTCCAGTAGTACTCAAGTTTCTGGTCTTATGTTGAGGTCTTTGATCCATTTGGACTTGAGTGTAGTGCATGATGAAATGTGTGGATCCAGTTCAGTTTCCTGCAAATGGTTATCCAGTTTGTCCAGCACCATTTGTTGAAGATGTTATCTTTTTTTCCCACATATATTGTTCGGGTATTTGTCAAATATAGATTTATATCAGGTATGTTGATGCCTCCAGAGGTATTTCTTTTGCTGAGGATATGTTTGGATGTGTGAGGCCCTCTGCCTTTCCATATGAAATTTGAGATCATTTTTTCTATCTCTGTGAGGAACACTGTAGGGATTTTAGTTGGAATTGCATTAAATCTGTATATTGCCTTTGGTAGGAATGATATTTTCACAATGTTAATTCTGCCTATCCAGGAGCATGGGAGGTCTTTCCATTTTCTCAAGTCCTCCTTAATTTCTTTCTTGAGTGTTTTTATGTTTTCATTGTAGAGATCTTTTACTTCCTTGGTTAACGTTATTCCAAGGTATTTTTTTTGTTGTTGTTGCTATTGAAAATGGAACTATACCCCTTATTTCTTTCTCTGTATCTTTGTCATATGCATACAAAAAGGCTACTGATTTTTGTGCATTGATTTTGTATCTTGCTACTTTGCCATAGGAGTAGATCACCTTCAGGAGCTTTGGGATGGAGTCTCTTGGGTCTCTTACATATATAATCAGGTCATCAGCAAGTAAAGCTAACTTAACTTCTTCCTTTCCAAATTGTATCCCTTTTATTTTATTCTCTTGTCTAATTGCTTGAGCTAGGACTTCCAGTACTATATTGAAAAGCAGAGGTGAGAGTGGACAACCCTGTCTTGTTCCTGATCTTAATGGGAATTCCTCCAGCCTCTCTCCATTAAGTATTATCTGGGTCTTTGGAGCTTTGTATATTGCCCTTATTATGTTAAAATATGAACCAGCCATGCCAATTCTCTCCAATATTTTGATCATGAAGTGATGTTGTATCTTGTCAAAAGCCTTTTCTGCATCTATTGAAATGCTCATGTGTCTTTTATGTTTAATCTTGTTTATGTGGTGTATGACATTGGCAGATTTCCATATGTTCAACCTCCCCTGTGTTTCTAGGATGAATCCCACTTGGTTAAGGTGGATAATGCTTTTGATGTGTTGTTGGATTTGGTTTGTGAGGAGTTTGTTCAGGATCTTTGCATCTAAGTTCATCAGGGAAATAGGTTGGTAGTTTTCTTTTCTTGTGACATCTCTGCCTGGTTTTGGAATTAGGGTTATACTAGCTTCATAAAAGGAGTTGGGTAGCTTTCCCTGTTCTCGAATTGTGTTGCACAGTTTGAGGAAGATTGGTTTGAGTTCTTTCATGAAGGTTTGATAGAATTCAGCTGGGAAGCCATATGGTCATGGACTTTTCTTTTTGGAGAGGTTTTTTATTACTTTTTTAATCTCCATGAGTGTGATGGGTTCATTGAGGTGATTAATCTGCTCTGAATGTAGTTTTGATAGATGATATGCTTCCAAGAATTTATCCATGTCCTCCAGGTTATCCAATTTTGTGGAATAGAGGTTTTTGAAATATGTCAAGATGATTCTCCAAATTTTACTTATGTCTGTTGTGATCTCTCCTTTTTCATTTTGAATTTTGTTAATTTTAAGCTTCTCCCTTTTTTTGCTTGAACAAATTGGTAAGAGGCTTGTCAATCTTGTTTAGTTTTTTCAAAGAACTAGCTCTTTGTTTCGTCAATTGTCTTAATTGTTTCCTTGGTTTCCAATTCATTAATTTCTGCTCTGATTTTAATTATTTCTTTCCTCTGGAGCTCTTTGGGTTGGATTTTTCTTGTTTTTCCAGTGCCTTAAGTGGATAGTTAGTTTATTGATTTGGGATCTTTCTGTCTTTTTTATGAAGGCATTGAGTGCTATGAATTTTCCCCTGAGGACCACCTTCATTGTGTCCCATATGTTTTGGTATGATGTGTTCTCTTTGTCATTTAATCCCAGAAATTTTGCAATTTCATTTTTTTATTTCATCCACTATCCATTTATTGTTTAAAAGTGTGGTGCTCAGTTTCCATGTGCCATTGGGATTCTTGGTGGGTCTATTGTTGTTGATTTCTAGCAATATAGCATTGTGATCTGATATCATGCAGGAAATTATGCCAATCTTCCTAAATATGTGGAGGCAGTCTTTGTGACCCAGTATATGGTCTATTTTAGAGAATGTTCCATAGGCTGCTGAGAAGAATGTGTAGTCTGTGGATTTGGGATGGAAAGTTCTGTAGATGTCTGTTAGGTCTAAGTGATCTATGGTTTTGTTGAGCTCTCTTACTTCCCTGCTGAGCTTCTGTTTGGATGATCTGTCTATTACTGATAATGGTGTATTGACGTCCCCAGCTATGATGGTGTTGGTGGTTATTTCTGTTTTATTATTGTCAAGTAGGTTTTGTTTTATGAACTGTGGTGCCCCTGTGTTTGGTGCATACAGATTTATGATTATAATATCCTCTTGATGTATCATTCCCTTGATAAGTAGGAAGTGGCCTTCTTTCTTTTTTGATTATTTTTGATTTGAAGTCTATTTTATCCAATATTAATATAGCTACGCTTGCTTGTTTCTTATTCCCATTTTCTTTGAATATCGTTTTCCACCCTTTCACCCTGAGGGGGTATCTGTGTTTAGTGGTGAGGTGGGTTTCTTGAAAGCAACTGATTGAGGGGTCTAATTTTTTGATCCATCACGTTAGTTTGTGTCTCTAGATGGGTGAATTAAGGCCATTAATATTTAGGATAATGATTATGAGATTTTATTTGATCCCTGCCATATTGTGATGGTAAATGTGGGTTGGTATTCATGGACTTTGTAGTTTTTGTGCCTACTTTGTGTTTGGTTATTGTAATCTGCTTTTTGTAGGTTTTTGAGTTTGGTTATTAGTTTCTTCTCTGTGGAGAATTTCCTGAAATACTCTCTGTAGGTTTGGTTTTGTGTTCATATACTTGTAAAGCTGAGTTTTGTCATGGAAAGTTTTTGTTTCACCATCTATTATTAGGGAAACATTTGCTGGGTACAGAAGTTTGGGTTGGAAGCCATAGGATCTTAGACTTTGCAGTGTGTCATTCCAGGCCTTTCTAGCTTTCAGGGTTTCCATTGAGAACTCTGAGGTAATTCTGATGGGGTTGCCTTTGAAAGTGGTGTGCTGTTTTTCCCTAGCTGCTTTTAAGATTTTCTGTTTGGTGTCAATGTTTAGAGCCTTAATGAAAAATATGTCTTGGAGAGTTTCTCCTTTGGTCCACTCTGTTTTGAGTTCTGTTGGCTTCTTGTATCTTGAAGAGCCTTCCTTTTAAGAGAGTGGGGAAGTTTTCTTCATTATTTTGTTAAATAAGGTCTCCATGCCTTTGGTCTGTATTTCGACTCCTTCTGTTATTCCAACGATCCTGATGTTAGAATGTTTAAGTGTATCCCATAATTCCCTCATGTTCTGTTCACAGGAATTTTTGAACTTACTGAAATTTTTGAACTCTTGAACTGTTTCTTCCATCTTGTCTTCCAGATCAGAGTTTCTATCCTCCACTTGGCTGACTCTAATCTTGAAAGCTTCTATAGGGTTTTGGACTTGTTCCATTCCTCTGTCAAGTTCCCTTTTCACATCATTTTCTGATTTTAATGGTGATTCTTGGAATTCATCCTTGCATTTCTTTATGTCTTCATTTAGAATAGTCAGCTGATTTTTTGTTTGTTTTTGATGTAGGGTCTCACTCTAGTCCAGACTGATCCATAATTCACTATGTAGTCTCAGGGTGGCCTTGAACTCATGGAGATCCTCCTACCTCTGCCTCCTGAGTGCTGGGATTAAAGGCGTGTACCACCATGCCTGGCTTTCTCTTTTCTTTCTTTCTTTTTTTATTTTTAAGTTCTTTTTTTTTTTCACTCTCCCACAAGTCTATTAATTCTCTTTGAACTCCTTCCAATTTCTTTTATTTTTATTTATTTATTTGAGAGCAACAGACAGAGAGAAAAAGAGGCAGACAGAGAGAGAGAGAGAGAGAGAATGGCTACACTAGGTCTTCTAGCCACTGCAAATGAACTCCAGACGTGTGCGCCCCCTTGTGCATCTGGGTATTGTGTTACTTGGAGAACTGAGCCTCGAACCAGGGTCCTTAGGCTTCCCAGGCAAGCGCTTAACCACTAAGCCATCTCTCCAGCCCTCCTTCCAATTTCTTATCTATGAGTTTTATTTTAGTGATGGCAGCATCCACACAATTATAGGTCCTTTGTTGCTTTCCTGCAAGTTCTATCAGTAGGTTGGTCAGGGTTTCATTGGTCATGGCTTCAATTTAATGATCTGGTCCTAATGACTCTTCTATATTTTGGTAAGATATATTCATCGTAGGACTGGATGCTCTAGCTGGATTTTCTTCCATTTGATTTTTCATGTTATTTCTTTTGTGCTGTGGTCTGCCCATGACAGTGTATGGGCAGGTATGTGGGTGGATCAGCCTGGGCTCAAGTACAATGGTATTCTGAGGCAGCCTGGGGCAGTTGCCAAGCAGCCTGGGCTTTGGCTCTCACTTGTCAAAGCTGCCTGATCTACTGCCTGGTAGGGGCACCAAAGTTGCCTGAGTTCTCAAGCAGTAATGCACCAAAGCTGCCTGCCTTGGCGCTAGGAGGGACACTGAGGCATCAAGGACTGAATCAGCCCAAACTCTGGCTGGGAACACTGGGACCCGGAAGCAGTCTGCTCTCCCCTGCTACAGGATAGTGGGGTCTACCTGTGTGGCAGACAGGTATGGGATGGCATCTGAGCTGGCGCAAGCAAGACACAGTTGGAGCTAGTGTGGCAGTTGCTGTGGGACTGAGCTTGCTGAAGTGCAGCGGCAGGAGTAGTAAGTGAGCTAGTGAGTGGAGCATTCTAAACTTCCACCCGCAGGGATGGATCTGTGTGTGGCTGCACTGTGGATAGGTGGCTATTTGGAGGGAGGAGTGGGCTGCCTGCCTCTGAGGGAGTCTGCACTTCCCTGCTATTGTCAGGATTCCTGTGGTGGCTAGAGCGGTAAGATGGAGAGTGGGCTGAGCTGACTAAGCTTCCCCATGCAGGGATCAGCATGCAGTGGCTCCTGGCTCCATGGAAACTGTGACTGTGTGGGGAGGGGGTGGGCTGCCCACAGGGAATCCACAATTCCCTGTTATTGCCAGGATTCGCTGAATGCTGGTGGCTGGAGCAGTAAGAGGGTGAGTGGGTGGAGTCAACTAAGCTTGGGCATGCAGGGATCGCCTGGTTCCATGGAAAGAGGCAGCTATTTGAGGGGAGGGGATCAGCGATTCCCTGTCCCCACCCCCCTCCCCCCCTCCCACTGACAATCTATTGCAGATTGCTATCCCCTAAAAACCCAGTGAACCCCTAATGCCTTGCCTTTCTTTTCCCCGGATTTGCAGCGCAGCTAGGCAGCCACCATCTTGGCTGGATGTCTCCTCATATTATTTTTGTTTTATTTATTTCTCAGAACAAGAAGGAGAGAGAAAGAGAGAAAATGGGCATGCCATGGTCTCTAGTTGCAGAAACCAAATGCATGCACCACCATGTCCATCTGGCTTATGTAGGATCTGGAGAATCAAACCTGGGACCTTTGGCTGCCCAGGCAAGCACCTTAATTGCTAAACCATCTCTCGATCCCTCATATTATGTTTAAATCAAGTCCATGAATGCTGTTCCTTAGATATTCACTTAATTCATCCTTGTTGGTGTAAATATGACATTTTTCATCTCTTTAAAAGGGCATAGTATACCATCTTGTATATATGATCACCATTAATGGACAGAGGTTGACTCATCACTTAGCTATTTTGACTAATGTTACAGAGACCATGGAAACACAAACAACACTTCAACATACTGGCTTAAATTCCATTGCAATTGTTGAATCATATAGTTGCACCACTTTTTAAAGAAATACTATTTTCCATAATACCTTTAATACTTCACATTTGCCCCCAAAATGTACAAGGGTTCCCTCTTCATATTTTATCAATACTCACCCATCATCTTTTGAAGATAGGAGTTTGGTGACATTGTATAGTATTCTCATTTTATCTCCCTTTAGTGACTTGTCATACTGGGCATATTTTTTTTTAAATTTCTTTTAGCCATTTGGATATTTCTTGTAATTTCCTTATTCATGACTTTTGTCTATTTTTTTTTTAATAAGAGAGAGAGAGAGAGAATTGGTAAACTAGGACCTCTGGCTACTGTAATCAAACTCCATACATGTGCACCATCTGATACGCATATGTGACCTTCCATGATTGCATCACTTTGTCTGTCTGGTTTATGTGGGACCTCGAGAGTTGATCATGAATCTTTAGGCTTTGCAGGCAAGTGTCTTAACAGCTAAGCCATCTCTCCAGCCCTTTCTACTTTTAATTTGGCATTTTGTTTACTTGCTGTTCTGCCAGTTTTTGTACTTTTACCGATTCACATGTTAGATATATGATTTACATATATTTTCTTCAATTCACCTTATCAAGTGTTTCCAGGTCTGTGTCAAAGGCTTATTATTTATTGTTCCTTTCATTTATTTATTCATTCATTTTTAGCTTTAATCTCACTCTACCTGAGCTGGTGATGATTCTTTCTTAGCCACACTAGTGATGATATTAGAGATATGCATCATTGTCTAAAGCTTTTTGATTTAAAACTATTTTAAATTAATACATAAAGCATAAAAAATAAAATATTTTGATATTATTATATGATGGTTTGATACATATATTTTAGAATATTTAAATCATAAATATTTAAGCATAAATGTATCTCCACATTTATCATTTCATTATGATGAAGACATACAAACTGTTTCCTTCTCATTTTATGAAATATGCAATATATCTATCTATAGTCACCCACTGTGCAATATCACACAAGGACTTCTTATTTCTACTTATGTAAAGAACACTCTGATCAACCACTTTTAATCCATCTACTCCTCCTTATTCATTCTCTCAGCTTTTGTTAAGCACAGTTGCTGACAATTTTTTAATAGTTTTATATTTTATATTCCAAGTATGCAAGTGATGATGTTGTCATTTTTTTTTTTTTTTTTTTAGTATGTGATTTATTTTGCTAACAATGCTCTCCAGCTCCTTTGGTAGTGTCATAAATGAATAGCTTTAACTGGATTTTATGATTGAATTGTAGCTGTACAGAACATTTTCTGGTGTCTTTCTTCACAATTAAAAGTGACCAGTTGTATGTAAGTGGTCTGGTCAGACTGTCGGTTTCTTGCTGATTTGATCTGGTGGGGTGTACACATGTGAGATTTTACTCATTTTCTTCTAGGTCACTACATTAGTTGATGTATTCTGTTCATAAGAATCTGTCATCATTTGAATTATGTAAGTTTATTTGTCACATGTCTCTTCATCTCTGATTTCATTTTCATCAGCATTGTCTCGGTTTATTTACTCAAGATTTATGACTTTTTTAGGCTGTTGCATTTATTTCTGCTCTAAACTTCATTGTTTCTTTCCTTCTACGTTTTTTTTTTCTTATTTTTTGAGTTTTTGAAATGTACACATAACTTATTTGATCTTCCTTTTTATGCAGGTGAGGTGTTAATCACTATAAATGTATCCCAATTTTACACACACACACACACACACACACACACACACACACACACATCATTCTTTTAGAGACTGCTACTGTTGGACTGCTACAAACTAATCCAGTAAATTCCCTTTTTTTTAATTTATTTATTTTTTTTATTAACATTTTCCATGATTATAAAATATATCCCATGGTAATTCCCTCCCTCCCCACCCCCACACTTTCCCGTTTGAAATTCCATTCTCCATCATATTACCTCCCCATTACAATCATTGTAATTACATATATACAATATCAACTTATTAAGTATCCTCCTCCCTTCCTTTGTCCACCCTTTATGTCTCCTTTTCAACTTACTGGCCTCTGCTACTAAGTATTTTCATTCTCACGCAAAAGCCCAGTCATCTGTAGCTAGGATCCACATATGAGAGAGAACATGTGGCGCTTGGCTTTCTGGGCCTGGGTTACCTGACTTAGTATAATACTTTCCAGGTCCATCCATTTTTCTGCAAATTTCATAACTTCATTTTTCTTTACCGCTGAGTAGAACTCCATTGTATAGATGTACCACATCTTCATTATCCACTCATCTGTTGAGGGACATCTTGGCTGGTTCCATTTCCCAGCTATTATAAATTGAGCAGCAATAAACATGGTTGAGCATGTACTTCTAAGGAAAAGAGATGAGTCCTTTGGATATATGCCTAGGAGCGCTATAGCTGGGTCATATGGTAGATCAATCTCTAGCTGCTTTAGGAACCTCCACACCGTTTTCCACAGTGGCTGGACCAGATTGCATTCCCACCAGCAGTGAAGAAGGGTTCCTTTTTTTCCACATCCCCGCCAACATTTATAATCATTTGTTTTCATGATGGTGGCCAATCTGACAGGAGTGAGATGGAATCTCAATGTAGTTTTAATCTGCATTTCCCTGATGACTAGTGACGTAGAACATTTTTTTAGATGCTTATATGCCATTCGTATTTCTTCCTTTGAGAACTCTCTATTTAGCTCCTTAGCCCATTTTTTGATTGGCTTGTTTGATTCCTTATTATTTAACTTTTTGAGTTCTTTGTATATCCTAGATATTAATCCTCTATCAGATATATAGCTGGCGAAGATATTTTCCCATTCTGTAGGTTGCCTCTTTGCTTTTTTCACTGTGTCCTTTGCGGTGCAAAATCTTTGTAATTTCATTAGGTCCCAGTGGTTAATCTGTGGTTTTAGCAATTGGGGTTAAGTGCTTGCCTGTGAAGCCTAAGGACCCCGGTTCAAGGCTCGGTTCCCCAGGTCCCATGTTAGCCAGATGCACAAGGGGGTGCACGCGTCTGGAGTTTGTTTGCAGAGGCTGGAAGCCCTGGTGCGCCCATTCTCTCTCTCTCCCTCTATCTGTCTTTCTCTCTCTGTCTGTCACTCTCAAATAAATAAATTAAAAAAAAATTCCCTTTTTAATACCATTCTTTCTATTGGTTCTATTTCTCTAGAGAACCTGGATGAATACAAGCTCCCTATTACTGCTTCTTTTGAATCCTTCTCTCACTATATTTCTTTTTTTTTCTTTTTTCTTTTCTTTTTTTTTTTTTTTTTTTTTGGCTTTAGGTGCTTCAATAGTGAATGTTCACACAGCTGTTAATTCCTCTTGCCTCATAGACCCAATAGGCACTATGCAATACTTTGATTATTTTTTCTACTTTTAATTTAAAGTACATTTTATCTCATAGCAAAAATGTCTTCCTGATTTCCTTAAGATTACATATATTTGAGATCACTTATACCATGTCTTACTCATTCTATATATGACCATAGAGATTAGGATAACATATTTAGATCTTGCCCTTAATCCTTTCTTGAACATTTTTCTTTTAATTGGAGAATATAATACACTTATATTTAAGAAAAAAAAAACATATAGGTAAGGCCTATTTCAGGTGTTTTGTAACATTCTTTCTACTTTGTTCTCTAAATAGACTCTATATTCCTCCACATGTTGAGTCTTCCCAAGACTATGCTAATAATAGATCTCTCTAACATAATGAATTGCTTTGCTCAAAATATGATATTACATTAACTATTTTGTCAAATGCCCTATCCTATAGTACCAACCACTGCTTAGTACTTAAACAAACATTTCTTTCTAGGCATGGAAACCTTATGTTTAAGATATCTACTATTTTAAGTATTTCGCACATCATTTTATTATAACGAAGTAAAACCAAGGACAAATGGGGATGGGAACAATTTATAGATTTGTTTTTATACATTGGCTTTGGCTTTAAAATGTGTCAGAAAACATAGTAAAAGTGAGATCTTTATAAGAAATTAAGCACAGCATAGCCATTTTTGTTTTAACTATAAGACTTTTAACATTACTTATAGTAGTAAAAAATTGAAAACAACCTATAAGTTATAGAATATTTATACTATAGGAAAGAAATAAAGATGTATATTCAGAAAAAAAAAAAAAACTATGTGAGCTGGGTGTGGTGCTGCATGCTTTTAATCCCAGCATTTGGGAGGTAGAGGGGGAGGATTGCTGAGAGTTCAAGGCCACCCTGAGACTAAATAGTGAATTCCAGGTCAGCTTGGGCTAGAGCAAGACCCTACCTCAGAAAAAAAAAAAAAAAAAAAAAAAAGGAAAAGAAAGAAAAAGGAAAACTATGTGTATACTAATCTCACAATTAATAAATATATGCAAGTTTTCACTAAATTATAAAAAACAATATTACAGTGAGCAGAACCCAACATCACAACTGATTTATACTTTCTTATTTATATTTTACTTAAGTGATACATATTAATATATGTATACATGATATATTAAAAGCAAATATATATATATATATTTATATGTATGCATATATTGAGTTATTATAAATCTGACAAAGCAGAGATTATATACACTGAAGGGAAAGGGTGATGTCTTAAGAGAATGAGAAAACAAAGGCTATTTGCAGCTGCTACTTATATTATTTCATGCAAAAGTACAAGGGAATAAAGTAAAATATTAATTTTCATGTTTTGTTTATGAACCATGTTCATTTTGTGGTGTAGTCATGGCTATAAGGATGTGGAAATGGTTCTGTAAAGTTTGTCTGTTCTTTATACCTGAGGTAATAACATCATTTCCATCCTGTTCCTGTACAGTTATACTTCCTCTCATTTGCGCAGGGCATGGAGATGAAATGCTTTTGCTCAAAGCAACATGTGCCCCTAGGTGCTATAAAGAGAGGCAAAGGAGGAAACAGATTGCAGAAGCAGGGACAGAGGAGAGTGGTGCAAACAGTAAACTGTGTTGTACATTGTTCTGTGCAACAGACTGAAGAGAAAATTTCATTTGGAGAAGGGCAACTTGAAGGCAAAAAATCATATGAACTCAGCCCCTGGTGCTCTTTAAGACTTCAAAGAGAAAGTTACAGATGAACTCAAGTAACTTAACCACAAAATCAAATGAAAAGAAGGCAGCGTGTTATAGTCTCAAAGGGCTTCAGAACTATAATCTTTGTCTTTAGTTTTATGAAAAAAAAAAATTCAAACTCTGATGAACACTTCTGGGGTCTCCATGGGAGACCTTGGTGCTCAGAAGCAGTGCTAAAGAGGCTATTTAGAAAAACAAACTTTTATCAGTGCAAAACTCTTAGTAGAATGCAAATAAATAGACAAAAAATATTGCCTCAAAATATCCTTGTTTAATTCTTGAAGGAGTCAGAGTTTCAAAAGGAATGGTTTAGTATAGGGGCAGAGCAGTCATTTAATAATGTTGCAGTCAGTGTTCAACAGTGGTCCTAAACATACTATTGGGACAATCCCCCTCTCCATCCCAGGGAAAATGCTCCATGTGTCCTGACTTTTATACTACACCACTGGCCAACATTTATGCACAGAGGTCACTATCATGAATATGGATGTCATCACATTTATTTTTTGAAGTAATCGTTAAAAAATAATGCTTTTCCTATAGTACTTTGGATTTTTGCCTGTAGTGCATTTGTTTCAATTTCCTGCTGGTTTTCAGTTTCAGGACAATTTCCTGGAGGCTTCATGGTTTTTTTTTTTTTAGCACTTTCTAGAGACCATTTCCTTGGGCAAGGGAGAAATGGAAGAGAAAAATGGTATTTATTACAGGAGCAATCTTGAATCCTCAGCTACAATTGAAAAGCTAGTATGAAACAGGTCTCTGATTGCATCAAAGTATGGAAAGATTTTGTGTTCTAAAAGTTCTTGGTTAAGTGCTGTACATTGTATCGTGACTTGTTTTGCTGTCTTATAAAGTAGATGGTCTACCACATGGGCTTTCTGTTAGCACAATTGTTATTTATTGACCACAATGTCAGAAATGTCACATGAAAAAAGAGTCATCCATGGCAAATAATGCCCACATTCTCTGAACACAATGCAGATATTAACTCTGGTTAGATTGCAATGCGAAGTTGTTTCTTGCTTTGCTTAAAAAAGAGAGTATGTGGCACATACCTTTAATATTCTTTTACTTGTGAGAGAGAGAGAGAGAGAGAGAGAGAGAGAGAGAGAGAGAGAGAGAGGGAGAGAGAGAGGCTGTTCCAGAGTCGCCTCCCTTACAAAGAAACTCCATACACATGTGCCACCTTGAACATCTGGCTTTGAGTGGGTACTAGGAAATCAAATCAGGGCCATCAAGCTTCACAAGCAAGAGCCTTTAACCACTGAATGTTTCCAGGGCCTCACTTTGCTTTGTAAATACACAAGTAAAGTTAATGCCATAATATCTTCTCACTGTTTAAGCTAATAGGATAATTGTTTACTTCATTGTTTCTACTTCCCAGGTGTTCACAGAGGTTTCCATAAAATTTTAATGCATAATATGTTAATTTATTTTATATCTATCAAAAGGAATAAGTACTGCATATAAATCAGAGTGACTGGAAGTTTGGCCTCTTGCCTGCCTAGTACTGGGGAGGGAGTGGCAGCAATTCATAAACAGAAATTATTGGTCAGCCAGCAATCCATCCAGTTAATCTATTGATTTCTGACTTTGCAAATAGATTATATACCTTAGCTTCCTTTGGCTAATCTGTGACATGAGATTGTTTAGCTAAAGTATCTAAGTAACCTAAATATTTTTTATGAAATTCCTGAATTTCTTAATTCCTCTGATATTCCTGAATTATTTTATTTTACTTATTTGAATTTTTTTGATTATCACATATGAGGAAATGTTAGACTTTTAACTTTAATGTATAATATGAAAATATTTTTACTGTAAAAAGTAGGTTTTTCTTTTTTTAACAAAATCAAATAAAAGTATTATATCTTTCTTAGTTACCATTTACAAATATAAACAGTCAGTAAATGAACTCATGGCCAACTTCCCTGTCTTCATCTTATTTAATTGCAACTATGTAAGTGCTGATTTGAATTGTGCTCAATGCAATAGTAGTAATTCCATATGCAAGATCTTAGCCAATGTCAGGGCTTTTGTACATCATGTTCTCTCTATTCACAACAGCCACATGGCATGCTCCCTTATGTTTCTTTTGATGTGGAATATGGTCCATGAGAATATTTTTAATATTTATTGTTGAATCTTGTATATAGGTAACTATTGGAGTCCCTTGCTTACCCAGAAAATTTTAGTATAAGTAATCATATATTTGTATTATATGATTTTTATGAGATAGCTATGAACTCTTCAAGTGTTCCCAATTGTGAATAAATATGTCCTATAAAAATTCTAACATTGAAAATGTCTAAGAGCCAAGAACTTAGATCAACAGATAAGAGCACACATGACAGTCTGAGTTTGATTCCCAGAACCCACATTAAAAAATAATGTGTGGGTCCTTCACATTTGCACTCGAGTTCTGTATACATATGGGGTCATTTTGGAGATGAAAGCATGACTGGGGTGACTGATCAGCTAATCTGACCAAAGAACTTCACACCTCCAAGGTCAGTGAGAGACTCCTTTTTCAAGGAAATGATGAGGAACAGCAACAGAGGAGGACACTCAGCATTCTCCTCTGGTAGCCACATGTTTTCATATGTATCTACACACACATGGATACACTATACATGTGCACATCACACATGAGTAATACCATACATATGACCCACACATACACTGTAAAAAGAAAGATAAAGTGTCTGATGAAATAGTTTTGTGAAACTGTATATTACCTATTAAGAAAAATTTACTTTTAATAATTCTGGCATAGGGAATAGAAAGAATTGATCAGATTAACTAGAAGGATGAATTCAATTAATGCAACTAAGACACAAATCACCCATAAAATACAGAGGAAGAATATAACTCCAAGTTATCTTAAATAATCTAAGTGTTATATTTTCCCCAAAATTATGAATTATGGACAATATAGTATCTAATAGCTACCTGTCAAATTGATTGAAAGGAAAAATAATGGAGCACATTTTACATATTCCATATGAATCACACATATCTTTTATTCTGTAACAATTACAATAAAAATATTCATTAACTAACCTCTTGTTGTGTAGGAGAAGCAAAAGGATGTCAAGGAGATACTGTTATCTTCCCTTGAATTCTCAAATGTAATTATCCAAATTCAAGAATAAAAAGAAGTAGATGAAGGGACCAACTTTCATTGGCAGCAAATGAATGCTCATTATTTTTTAATAAGAAATTAGTTTATATTTTATTTATTTATTTGAGAGATGGAGAGAGAGAGAGAGAGAGAGAGAGAGAGAGAGAGAGAGGGAGAGAGAGAAGGGGCACACCAGGGCCTTTAACCAATGCAAATAAACTCCAGAGGATTATGCCACCTTGCGAATCTGGCTTACATGGGTAATGAAGAATCAGATCTGGGTTCTTATGCTTCATGGACATCCACCTTAACTGCTAAGCCACTTCTCTAGCCCAAATGAGTGCTTTTTTTAAAAAAAAAATATTTTTATTTATTTATTTGAGAGTGACAGATAGAGAAAGAGGCAGGTAGAGAGAGAGAGAGAATGGGCACGCCAGGGCCTCCAGCCACTGCAGATGAACTCCAGATGTGTGTGCCCCCTTATGCATCTGGCTAACGTGGGTCCTGGGGAGTTGAGCCTCGAACTGGGGTCCTTAGGCTTCACAGGCAAGCGCTTAACCACTAAGCCATCTCTCCAGCCCCCAAATGAGTGCTTTTAAACACCACAGTTCTTACTATTTTGTGGCACTTCCTTGCCTCATACGCAAAATACAATAAAACAAAAATTCCCAAGCTCCAAGTATAAACATGGTCTAAGAAACAAGGTGGTGACATTTGCACGACCCTGTGCTAAATACTAATTATGAAAGGATCCTCAGTAACTGAGAGAGGAAGTTTCTTAATGAGGTAGAGATCATAGGTAAACTGTTTCTTGGAAAGTAAATGTTATATATTGCTAAGAGTATAATTCTTACTAGAGACAGTCTGATCCTATATAATCTATACCTTATTCAGTCATATCTAATCGAGCATGATGGTTGCAATACTCTTTGGAAAGTTTTGAGAAGCTTTGAAAAGTCATTGGGAATTTTATTATTTTGTCTTTCACACAGTGGAACTTGGAAAGGGTGTGGAGAACAGTGCAAAGAATAGAGCATTGTGGATACATGTAAAATGACCTACACAGAATTACAATTCAATCATCAAAATTGGCAAAATATGGACACATAATTATGCTTAGAAGAAAAGTTACAGAATTAAAGACTTCTAAGTGGAATCAAGAAGAGGATCAAAAATCAATTAAGACTTGTATATTACAACTGAGGTTGTAAGATGGGGTTTGAAAACACTGACTTGTTTCTAGCCAAAGATAACAATATATAACTATCCAATGTTGGCAAGAGCCTGATTATTATTTTATTAATTGTTATTCAGAAAATGGAAATAATGCAATGAGATATTTATAATTTCATGTACATATAGTTGACCAAGTTTAATAAAAATTAATGTAGTGTTTCAAGAACACAATTGCTTCACCAGGTAGCAGTAGCTTACAAAACTTATTTTATTTTGTTTATTTGAGGAAGGGTCTCACTCTAGCCCAGGCTAACCTGAGATTCACTATGTAGTCTCAGGGTGGCCTAGAACTCTGGTGATCCTCCTACCTCTGCCTGCCGAGTGCTGGGATTAAAGGTGTGTGCCACCACACTCAGCACAAAACTTAATTTTTGAGATGCTTCTACCATACAAGACTAGTTTATATGATCAATATAATTTGAAGATCTTTGTTAGGTGTTTTCCTTTGGTGTGTGTATGTTGAAAGTATGTATGTGTGGGTATGGCACATGTATGGAGGTCAACATAGAGTTACCACTTTGTGTAAATCGAAATCTCTCCTCTTATTTGCTGCATTGAACACTAGACTATGAGCTTCATTATTCTTTGCCTCTCGCTGCTATAGATGGTTGAGATTACAGACATTATCGACACGTGTACTACATGCCTTTGACATTAAACAGGTACTGGGCTTCAACACTCCTGTCATCAGACTCACAGAACAAGTGCCTTAAACTTCTGACTTACCTCCCCAGACTTTCTAAAATATTTTATTTCTAAGTCCCCTGAGCTAATTTAAGCCCATGCCTTCTAAGGACTCATGAAAGTACTCTTTTAGAAATTCCAGAATTTACTCTTCCTTATTTGAACCCATCCTTCTCAGTGCTGCCAGAGCCATTTTTGAAAAAGAAGCGAGGCTGTTTTATTTTCCTGCCTTAAAACTTTCTTTCGTTTTCATATTGGAATGAAGTCCTCCCAAACGTGAAACAAATATCCTCTCCCAGACCACTTTGTCATCTGGCTCCGTCTACAACACAGGAGTTTCTAACACCCAACACACAGGGCTTGGAAATGCCTATCTATTGAAAAACTTACTTATACAAAGTATCCTTCTCAGAAACTCATATCTGTTTTTCTAAACCAAAATCAAATATTACCTGACTATATAAACTCATATAAAATAATTGCTACCTTCTTTTTTATTTTCTTCCTCTTGGATCATATTTATTACTTATATCCTGTATCATATTTAGTATATTACTTCTCAATTTCATGTTAGAACACATCTGGACTGTAATCTTTTATACAGTTCCTTTTTTTTTTTTTTTTTTTGTATTTCCAATGCTGTATATAGACTAGGTTCTCAGTGTTTAGTTAATGAATGATGTGGTCTACCTCACACACAGTACACAAAAATGTATCTCTTATATGTAATTGGCCCTAGTGGAGTCTTTGCCTTTTAACTGCTTCTGTTGTTTTCCTATTATTCTAAATACATAAGCCTTCCTTCCTACTGCATATCACTTTTTATGAACAAATTCTTTGCCAGCAATTAGACAAGAACATGAAAATCCAATTATAATCATACTTTCTATCCCTGTGGAAAGGGCATCATAGCATTTTTTAAGGAAATGATTCCATAATTCCAGCCAAATCTTTTTATATCTATTTCTATAGACAGTTAGGAGAAGCACATGCATATTAAAGTGTTAAAACATCTCACTCCATAGCCTAACACCAAAACATAATTTTTTCTTTCAACTTACTTTTATAGTAGCAAAAAGAAATATGGATGCAATTCATGTGTGAAGTATTGGATGCAATATAAGCTTTCTAATAAGTTGTTGGGAACCATGTCAAACTACAAGGCCTAAGAGCTCAATGAAAAGGAATTTTGAAAATTGGAGATTTATCACTGGATATTAAACAATGCTTTCATAATACCAAAAATGAATTGCTTCAGTTCTAAGCTTAGTGAGAAATGATCATGTAAATCTGGTATATTACTACTTGAAATATGTTTCTTACTATAGACTTCTTGATTCCACTAATGTAGTCCTATTTGTAGTTACAATGTTAATACTTTTGTGAAGATGGACTTTGATTAATTCTATTTTATACTTCATTGGGGACAACTACACCATATAGTAAGTAAGTATAAGGCTAGCCCTTTACAAAAGTATAAATTTATGTAAATTAGATACATCACTGTGAACATTAGAAAACTCCATGAACTGAAAGGATTCATGAACATTAATGATTTCTTTTCTGATAGTGGTTTCCTATCTTTTGTGTTCTATGAACTGCTAAAGGACCATTGAAACAGACACAAGAGTCCGATGAACTGGAATATAAATAAATACCCTTATTAAGGAAAGAAAAAAAAAATCTGATGGCAGAGGTGATGTACTAAAAGGTCAACTGGGGCAGGATTAGGAATCAAATACTCTCCTTTTGAGAATAGTCCCTTCAAAAATAACAACAAATAGCTTGAATGTAATGTAGGTTTCCTGAAGTTAAGTGGTTCCTCAAACATGCTGAGGTTCAGCTGAGGCTCCATTTCAAGTTATAGTAAGTAGGGCATGGCATCTTGTGTATTCAGTTTATACTCTGATATTCAAAAAGATGTGACTTATTCTGCCCTGGTTAGAAGAGAGTAAAAAGATATGGAAAGGCTAGGTGATACCACAGGATGTCTCTATCCACATGGCAGCCAGAGGAGAGGAGGTGAGCATTCCTTCATAACCAATCCTTTTTGTATTTTGTATATAAAAATACAGGAAATAAACAGCTCATTACCAACATCACTTCACAGGACTATAGGAGAAAGCATGCTGTCTGGCCTCTGTGTTGTTATAAGGAAATCAGGACATTATAGTTCTTAGCATCAGAATGTCCAGCCTCACACCAAACATAAAGCCATTGTGGTAAACCAGGCAAATTATTCTTGCATGCATGGCATGATGATATTGTGTGCTCTGGATTAACATAGTTTGCCTCAGAGTTGTAGAGGGTTTTACTGACCCCCTCATTAGCTATCAAGCACCCTCATCCCCAGCTATGCTCAGAATTGGCTGCTCACAGCTCATAGTGTAACCAGCTCTTAAGAATGTCTCCCATCATTTGGAAGTCTTCTAATCATACATTATTACTGGGGCTGTGGCGGTTACACACCACAGAAGGTGACCCACTCCTGTATCTAACTGATGTGTAGGTAGAATTTTTACTGGAAGTCTCTGCATGATTACAGGTTCTTCACTTCTTAAAGAATTGAACAAGTGCACACAAATAGCAAAGCAATAACTAGTTTTATTTAAAGAGCTAGAAAAGGCTACACTGCAAGGGAGCAGTGGGATATTTGAGCTAGAGTGCTAACGAACAAGCCAGTATTTATCAATTCCTTTCACACACAGAGTTCATGAAGAGTTGGTTTTTGTTGTTGTTTTTTGTTTGTTTTTTCCTAAGGGGCACATTGTGGGTGGTTTTCTATTTTGATTGGCAGAGAAATTTATAGCATTTTTTCTAATTTGCATGTCCTTTACTATGATGCACCTTATTTTAATCATATGCATACAAAAACAGGCAAAACCATAGAAAGGCAAATAGAGTTTTCACCCTAAAATTTCACACAGACAACAGTTTCCCTAAGCACAAGTGCTCCAAGGTGGTTCAAGCTAGATGGGCCCCTTACCTTTCAGGTCAATAATATATTCTAAGGTATGTTTGAATGAAAATACAAAGTTATCATGGGATTCCCAAGGAAGGAGTAACTTATTACAGTGTTTGAAGCAGGAAGAATATCAGCTCAATATATGTGGGGGCTCTATGTTGCTAGAAAACCTAAAAAATCCCCTGCATTCATATTGCAATCCCAGTGGAGTCCCAGGTTGCCAAGCTATCCCTATGCTTCTCGGCCACAAAATGGCCAGATGCCATGCCCTACTCACTATAACTTGAAATGGAGCCTCAGCCGAACCTAGCCTGTGTTACCACTGCTTTCCATACTTTCTCAAAAGCTCTCTTGGGTGTCAAACTATACCTTGGCTTCTGCTTCCAGAGCTACACCTAAGATGTTCATAAGAGATGTCCACTAAATTATAAATATCAGTGGACAGCCTCATGCTGAGAATGTTGAAAAACTCTATTTGCTAGTTTAGACTGTGAGTTGGTGTACTTTCGGAAAGCTGTGGCATCTCTTTCTTCAAATTAACTTATGATCAAGAAATCACACTTTAGCCAATTCTCTAAAAATGTATAATAATATTAACAATTAATTGTAAATGTTTATGTATATTATGGTATTTTACTCTCACGACATTTCAGAAAGTTTGCAAGGTCAAATATTAACTATATTTTACAGTTAAGAAAATTTAAAAATTAGAAGCAATGTGTTTTGTTTCAGACCAAATACAAAACTAGAGACAGAATAATAGAAAAATTATACATTCTACATTCTTCAGACAATTAATTCTTTCTAAATCATCAGCCTCACAGATTACCATTTTCTTTACTACATCTAATTAAACAGTATATCTTGATATGCACACACATAGACACTAACATATGCACACACTGCTGGCAAAGTGAATTTACAGATACATTCACACCATAGTCCTAACTTCCTAATAACAATAGTCCACATGCTATAGAATACTCCGGGTTGTTTTTTATTTATTAAGTTTCTTGGTTTATTTTGAGATAGCATCTCACTCTGAAGCCCAGACTCACTAGAAATTCATGACATAATAAGATTTGTTTACAGAGCTGGTTGCAGACTGGTGGCAATCTCTCTGTCTCAGCCCCCCAGCTTTTTGTCCTTCACTTTTAGTGTCTTTCATGAAAAGGTACAAATCTGCTGAGGGTCCTGATATGGAGTACCACCCTCCATGCCACCACTTCAGCAATAGGAACATGCCGGTGCATTTAATTAAGCCGTTACAATTTTCAACCTGATTGTACTTTCTTACTAGAAGACAAGTGTTTTAGTCAGGTTTGCATTGTTGGGAGAAATCACCCAACCAAGAGTGGCTTATAGGGAAAAAAAAAAAAGTTTATTTTGGCTTTCAGACTTGAAGGGAAGCTCCATGATGGCAAGAGAAAACGATGACATGAGTAGAGAGTGGACATCACCCCCTGGCCAACATAAGGTGGACAACAGGAACAGGAGAGTGTGGTCAAACACTGGCATGGGGACACCTGGTATAACACCCATAAGCTCGCCCCCAACAATACACTGCCTCCAGGAGGTATGAATTCCCAACATTTTATCAGCTGGGAACCTAGCATTCAAAACACCTACGTTTATGGGAGACACCTGAACCAAACCACCACCTTCAACCCCTGCACCCAATAAAGTGATAACCATACATGATAGAAAATATAATGCATTCAGTCCAACTTTCAAAGTCTCCACATTTTTTATCAATCCTAATAATATTCAAACATCCCCATAATCCAAGGTCTTTTAACTGAGCCATAATGTCAAAAGAAATCCACCCAAACTCCATAATGATACAGAATAAACACTTACACTGCAAAAGATGGCATTGGGCATAGCAAAGAAATATTCAACCCATACAAAATTTAAACAGGGCAAACATCAATCACTGTAGCTCCAAGTCCATCAACTCTAGTCAGTTACAAATCTCTAAGTCTGATAATTCTAACCAGCAGCAAGGCTCTGGTGTTCCAATTCTGCCCCTTCCGCTAGGGTATTCACAGTCCTGGAAAACTTCATTGGGGCTGGCTGCTCTCTTTAGCAGCCATCTTGTGGTCCCAACATATCCACTAGATCTCCACTGCAACCCACAGTACATCATGGTTCATGCTTATGGCTCCATTGGATCACCATGCAGGCATCCAGCAGACCTGCTTTGCTCTCCATGGCAATTTTCAAAACATAAGACAGCATTGTAAACTCAATGGCCCTCTCTTCCCAGCATTTCTTATACTCCACAATACCAGGTAGAATGCCAGTTTGTTAATCCAGGAGGTAATAAAGGAGACTTTGAAGAACAGGACACCCCTTGAGCATTCAAGCCCCTTCAAAAGATTCTACATTCTTCCTGTTGCCCCAGTGCAGGTCAGCTGGCCCGATCTCAAAGGTTGTAATCTCTCAATTGCAGCTGAACAGGCAGCAGTTTTGGCCTGAAGATTTCTTTCTGTGCTATATTCCTCTGCACACACCAGTCTGTTTCTATGCAAAGCAATCCTGTACAACTTCTCAGGACATCATGCCCCCTCACCCAAACTGCTTCAAGCCCAGTCCACGAAAAGCACTTTCTAATTATCACAAGCAAAACCTCATAGTCCATAGTTCTTACTGCATTCAGGTCTTTCAACTCTGAACAAAATAGTCCATCAAGCTATACTTACAGCAATGCAAGGCATCTCTTAGTTCAAGGTGTCAAATCCTTCCACATTCCTCTTGAAAATCAGCACCAAAAGGCTAATGCCACACAGTGCATATGTCTAGCAGAAAATGACCCTACTCCTGGTATCAACATTACTGTTGCAGTCAGATTTGCATTGCTGACAGAAATCACCTGACCAAGAGCAGCTTATGGGGAAAAAGAAGGTTTATTTAGGCTTACATACTCGAGGGGAAACTCCATGATGACAACGAAAAACAATGGCTTGAGCAGAGGGTGGACATCACCCCCTGACCAATATAAGGTGAGCAACAGGAACAGGAGAGTGTGCCAAACACTGGCATGGGGAAAGTTGCTATACCACCCATAAGCCCACCTCCAACAATGCACTGCCTCCAGGAGGTGTTATTTCCCAAATCTCCATCTGCTGGGAGCCTGGCATTCAGAACACCTAAATTCATGGGGGACACCTGAATAAAACCACCTCAAGAAGTAATAGCCATTCCAAATAATAAATGTTTGCCATTCTTGTCTAAAGGTCTGGGCTGAAATCAATACTTTCATTTATTCATACAAGTTGAACCTTTGCCTTGATGATGGAATGTTGACTATCTCTAACATAAACAAGATGTAAATCTTGGTATTCTCTTCAGAAATGTTAAAACTCTAACTGTAATGTCAATTGAAGCCTCAATCATAGCTGGTGAAGTAAAGGTCACCTTGTATGAATTGAAAATGAGACAATATATCTTAAAGGGAAATTTATATACACTTAGAAATGCATCAAGCAGTGTCATGTGTCTGCATTATTTCTTCATGTTTGCTTATTTGAGCAAGGGAAATTAAATGAATCAAATCAAAGTGATTAGTAACTATAATTTTATTTATAATATATTTTTAATTTACATGTTAAAATGGCAAATGCAATCCATAGTTGTTGGTAAAATTATGATATTTCAAAAACCTATCAAAAATGAAGGTCAAATTCCTATAAAGAGATCAGGTGCATGCTGGGCACTTCATCTGAAAATTTTCTCTTGATCACAGATGACCACTGCTTGCTATGAAGTTGGAAGATAAAACCACAAACGTGACCAAACCCCAACACTGCCACTAGCTTTCTCTCCTCCATTAAAGTGCAGCTAATCCTTGCTGAGGCTGAGAATCAGAACTATGACCAGGTGTTTACTTTATTAGCTATAAAGAGGCCCTTGGACTGAGAGTGAACAAAAGAGCCAGGTGACCTGGTCTTCTGAGGAAACAGTTGGAAAATACCATCTGTCCTCGGAACTAACCTTTCTTTCTCTGTTCTAGTATAGGAAGATCAAGTGGAGTACATTTATTCTGCAGAACTGGAACCAAAACTCTAGACTCTTCCTGATCACTTGGCAAGATAGGACACAAGTGATCCCATAGCTGTCACCGACACACAGTAGGTCTTAGTCATTTCCCAGGTTACCCTCTAAGAATCAGAAACATTACTTTGTAATTTTACCTTTTGCTACTTTTCATGAAGTTATCTGGAAACTGGAATGAATGCAAATAAGAGAATAAAACTAATCCTGGAGCATCTGCAGAAGCCTGGTTTCTCACTGTTTCTCACTGCCATTATAGTGTGCTACCATAGGCCATTATTTAATGATACCAAGAACTTCCTCTTGATGTCAGGTAACTCAATTTATTAGATCATTTTAAACTTATAAATAGCATTCAGTAGTCAACATCCATCCCAAATACTTCAAAACTCAATTATGAAAGAACTTTTATTTGTTAAGACATTATAGATTATGTCTGTTATTATAAGTTATATCTATACCAACTATACAATAGTCAGATGTTAATTCTAAGGAATTATATTATTATTCATTCTATTTACATTGTGTTCAAAATACTTTACTCTTAGACACAGGATAACTGGAAGCTAAGCACCAGTACTTGAGGAGGCCATACAGAAGGCCTGTGTATCAATCTTACCAATGTGGCATTAATTAATTCTTGGCAGTATTCTAGGCCCATGTACCAATTACATAGTTAAAGTGGCATGCATTTACAACTGCCGTACAATTAGAGAAATCCTACTTTGAAGTCCTTTTTGGTTACAATTCTAGGAAAATTTCTGTTCACGAGCAGTCTTCTGGATGTCAGTGACTCTGTCTTTGTGTGGTTTTCCACTGATCACCTTCATCACAAATAGACAATTCAGTGTGCAACCATTCACTGGATCCAAAGCTGGGAGCAGATTAATTTGGAGCCTTGCTCTCTGCAATGTCTGTCATGAAAAAGAATAGCCTGACTTTGCCATGAATTTGTTAGGTTTTAAAGTTCCCAAGCAGAGTGTTACACAGCACTGTATTTGTGACTTTAGTCTTGAGCCAGGCTGATCATGCCTGTGGGCCAGACACTGTCATGGTTTGGGTCAGCAGTCAGATATATTTTCTTTCTATTTTGCTTTTTAATATATCAGTGTCTATTTGTGAACACTTCTCTATAAATATTTATGTCCTTTGTCCACTTGATCATATAAATATATGTGTATATATGTGGGCCATATGTACTTATCAGGTCAAAATCTATTCCATATGTGGTATTAGGAAAATAATATACCATACTACTTATTTACAAGTAATCAAGAGATTTGCTTATGCACATTAATTTCAGAATTTACAATGCACACAGTGGAGTGCCTAAGCTAGTTCTTTAGTGAGATAAAAGTAAGAGACATGCATTCTTGATTTAACAACCTAAGGTGAGTCATCAGGAAAACACCCAGACATAAGACCATCACACAAAAACATTGCAGTAATTTTTTTAAGAAACAGAGCCAAAGCCTCACAAATTACTTGCACATACACACACACACACACACACACACACACACACACACACACTACATGTTGAACTGTGCTGATATTATAAGCCAATTTAGGAATTATTCTAAGGACATACTGTAAATTATTATAATTGTTGGAAATAATAGAACCAAATTAACCTCCCAGTTGCATCAAAATAACCATTGTGATTAAGTAAATGTAGACATTTACAATATCAGTGAAAACCTTTCTCTACTTTCCAACTGAAATATCATTTGTAAGAAAGGGGAAATGCAAATGGAAGCAGCTTTTGGCTTCTGGGAGGTAATTTATCATTGTAGGTAAGAATTTAAGCAGTAAAACTCTACAAATGAAGGCTTTTATTAATACAATTACCATGATTCATGTCTTCTATATTTGATGCCCAGTTGGGTACACTCAATGAAGCTATTTTTATGTGAAGTATTTGTGTTGTATAGAAAGCATGTGGAATTTCCAAGTTGTTCAGATTACTCCTGGCTTCTTGTTGCAAATGAAATTTCCCTAAGAAATTTTTTTGCACACTGAATGTTTGAGGAAACTGAACTTTGCCCATGGAATGGCATTATTCACATTATAAATCTACAGAGGTACCATATTAAAGGATTTTCAAGTAGTAAAATCAGCATGCATGTCTTGGCATACAATATTTATTATTTTTCAAGAAGTGATCTTTACAGTGTATATTAAGCAATGTCATAGCCTTCTGAAACTGCTTAGTATTGCATATAGATGTTTCTCCTCACAGATCACTATAAAAATATTCAAAATTAGTCCTTAAAATTGAGGAATGCATCCTGATACAGAGTTCAATGAATATGACATTTTTTTTATTCTGAAGAAACTTTTATACTGATTTTTCAGGTTTGTTACATACATATCAACATGTAATATACAAGATGCTGTTAACTTTATGAGGCCTGGTATACATTAGGTTGGTAACTATTTTATATAACATTTTTACTCATGAACATAGACGACTGTTCAGGTACTGTGGTAGAAGATGAAAAATGTGTGATGAAGAGACTTACAGAAAAATCCATGCTGTATATTCTCATTAAGTATAAACTTGAATTCATTTTCATATATTTAATCTCATTTAAGGCATGAGCACATTCAAGACAAAATGTTCCATTTAGGGACCTAATTAAGTTTACTGATTGTCTGTCTTTGGAAATCCAATCCCACTAAGACTAACAAAAATACTGTTATTACTTGCATGCAGACCAGTAATGTCTGATAATTAGGTCAGAGTTGAAGTTGAAGGCATTTTTGTAAGGAAATTTCCTAGCCAAGTTATTTCTTTGATGACACATGCTCAAAACTTAAATTCAACAGATGCTGAAAATTTCAGGAGAATTTTTTCACTAAGAGCATGTAAACTCCTGTTTCAAGCAATTAATCTGACATCTATGCCACCTTTCATGAAATGTCACAATTTTTTATCAGTATTTGTGGTGGTTAGCATGCAATTTATAAAATGTAAGTGTCATGTTAAATAAATGTGATCTATTAGTTTCCATGTCATGACAGATCATATGGCATGAAAAAAAGAAATATACTATTCCATATAATGAGCACTAAGTATGAAACTAAAGTGAAGTACTGGGGCCGGAGAGTTAGCTTAGCAGTAAGGCATTAGCCTTCATTGCCTAAGGACCCAGATTCTATTCCCCAGTTCCCACGTAAGCCAGATGTAGAAGGTGGTGCATACGTCTGGAGTTTGTTTGCAGTGGCTGGAGGACCTGGTATGCCTATTCTCTCTAACGGCCTCTCTCTTTCTCTCCAATATATGAATAAAATATTTTAAAAACTGAAGAACTGGGAAAAGTAAAATACGTCTTCAAACCCATGTGCTGTTATGTACTATCTTAACTATGTGGTTGATTATGCGTACTGATTATCAAGTCAGAGCCTCAGTTTTCTATTTTTTATCTTACTTATCTTTAATTTTATATTGACAACTTATATACTTAAGGACAATAAACCATAATATTTCCCTCCTCTCCCCCACCTCCTCCTTCACAACTCCACTCTCCCACATATCCCCTCCCTCTGTCCATTAGTCTGTCTGTTACTTTGATGTCATCATCATTTTCTCCTGTTATGACATTCTTGTGAAGGTATTGCTAGGCACTGTGAGGTCATGTATATCAAAACCAATTTCTGTCTGGACAGTTACACTGTAAGGAGTGGTACCCTTCCTTTCACTCTTATATTTTTTCTGCCATCTTTTCTGCAATGGGCCCTGTGCCTTGGAGGATGTAATAG
Organism: Jaculus jaculus; assembly: GCF_020740685.1. Classification (NCBI taxonomy): domain Eukaryota; kingdom Metazoa; phylum Chordata; class Mammalia; order Rodentia; family Dipodidae; genus Jaculus; species Jaculus jaculus. Next base: position 125,175,474 of record NC_059104.1, on the reverse strand, counting down.
AGAATTTTCAGTGCTAGACACTCCTCCGTCCCTTCTTTTCAGCACTATGTTGCCTTTTGGGTCATCCCAGGGGTCATTACCATCTGAAAAGAGAAGCTTCTTTTCTTCTAAGTGAAGTGCTTTTAGGGCAATTTGGTGAAAATAATATATATACTTAGCCAGATAAAAGAAGGTTTTATACCCCTAAGGCTCATGACCTCCACTGCCATAGGCTTTTGATTAGGTTTCCAGGGCCAGGCATGTATTCCCTACCTTAGAGTGGGCCTCCAGTCCAATTATAGAACAGTTGGTTTCCTCCAGAGCAGAGATGCCACTATTGTACTCATTTGGTCATTTCGCCTCGCTGGCCAAACTTGAGGCTTCCAGTGTCCACTGTTTTCATTGCTGACTTCATTCTTCCATAGGGCTGCATGCACTGCAGCTTTTTTTTCATCAGGTGGCTTGTTTGCATACAGAAGGTTTGCAGCTCAGTACCAGCTTGATCTCTCAGTGACCTTGATGCCCAGGGATGGGAAGTCTTCAGCAATAGGGTCTTAACCATCTGTGTCTCATGGAAATCCAAGGGCCTTGGAAATAGCCTGTAATATTTTGGAGGCAACAGGGACCTCTCTGGCCAACAACTGTCTGGAAGGTATTCCATCCCTGGCAATGAAAATTTTCTAGTAACAATTTATAGCTTCTGGATGTGCCATTATTCAAAAAGAAATAGGTTTTCATATGTCTTATTCAGAATATCATGAATTTTTATTGACCCTCTACACTGTCCTTCTTTTATTCAATCTCTTCCCCTGGCCTCACTTGGGACATTTCACTCCCTGTAATCTGTTCGTCCTCTTACATATATACAATGCCATCCCTTTAAGTCTTTCCTTCACCTCCTTCCTTATAGCCTTTTTTAACTTACTGGTCTCAGCTTCCAATTTAAAAAAAAAAAATTGTTTATTTTTATTTATTTGAGAGCAACAGACAGAGAGAGAAAGAGGCAGAGAGAGAGAGAATGGGCGCACCAGGGCCTCCAGCCACTGCAAACAAACTCCAGACACGTGCACCCCCTTGTGCATATGGCTAACGTCGGTCCTGGGGAATGGAGCCTTGAACTGGGGTCCTCAGGCTTCACAGGCAAGCGCTTAATGGCTAAGCCATCTCTACAGCCCTCAGCTTCCAATTTTTGATTCCAGATCACACACAAATCTATACATTTGTAGATAGGATCCTGTTGCAGTCAGGTTCACATTGCTGGCAAAAATCATCCAACCAAGAGCAGCCAAAGCCACACAGGTATCTAGAAGAAACCCCACTCATCAGTATTGCTTTACTGTTGAAGTCTGGTTGATATTGCTGGTAGAACTCACCCAACCAAGAGCAGCTTGTGGGAAAAAAGTTTTAGTTTGGCTTATAGGCTTGAGGGGGAAGCTCCATGATGGCAGAGGAAAATAATGGCATGAGTAGAGGGTGGACAGCATCTCCCTGGCCCACATAAGGTGGACAACAGGAACAGGAGAGTGTGCCAAACACTGGCATGGGGAAAGTGGCTATAACACCCATAAGCCTGCCCCCCAAAATAAATCACCTACTGGAAGCTTTAATTTCCAGTTGCTATAAGCTGGGGACACTAGCATTCAGAATGCCTAAGTTTATGGGGGCACCTGAATCAAACCACCACATTCTACCTTTGGCCCTCATAAACTGATAACCATACATGATATAAAATAAAATGCATTCAGTCCAACTTTAAAAGTCCTCATGGTTTTTATCAATTCCAATGATTTTCATACATCCCAATACTCCAAGGTCTTTGAACTGAGCTGGAATACCAAAAAAAAAAAAAATCCCCCCAAACCCCATAATGGCACAGAATAAACATTTATACTGCAAAACATGGCATTGGGAATAGCAAAGAAATATTCAATTAATACAAGATTTAAAACAACCAGAGAAAAAACCAAACTCTTTAGCTTTAAGTCCAACAACTCTAGCCAGTGACAAATCTCCAAGTCCAATAATTATAACCAGAAACAAGTCTCTGGCATTCCAATTCTACCCCTCCAGCTAGGCTACTCACAGTCCTGGCAAAATTCATCAGGGGCTCTCAACTCTCCTTGGAAGCCATCTCATGTTTCCAGAATATCCACTGGGTCTCCACTGCAACCCATAGTCCATCCTCAGGGTCCTATGGGGTCTCCATGCAGGCATCCAACAAACATGCTTCACACTGCCCATGGCCATTTCCAAAACACAAGATGATGTTCCAAACTCAATGACCTTCTCTTTCCTGTATTTCTTATATTCCACAATACCAGGTAGGGTGCCAGTTTGTTAATCCAGGGTGGGGGGAATAAAGCAGACTTTGAAGAAGAGGAAACTACTTGAGCATTCAGGACCCTCCAAAAGAGTCTATATTCTTCCTGTTGCCCCAGTGCAGTTCAGCTTGCACAATCTCAAAGGTTGTAACCTACCAATTGTACCTAAATGCGCAGCAGTTCACCCAAAGATTTTTCTTTCTGTGCCATATCCCCTATTCACACCAGTTCATTTCTATGCAAAACAACCATGCACAATTTTTCAGGACATGGGTATAACAGCAAATTTCACAGAAACTGCCTCTAACCCAGTCCAAGAAAAGTTCTTTCTCATCATCACAAGCCAAACCTTGTAGTCCATACTTCTTAATGCATTCAGGTCTTTTAACTCTGACCAGAATAATACATCAAGCTGTACTTACAGCTCTGCAAGATATCTCTTAGGTGAAGGTTTCAAATCCTGCTACATTCCTCTTGAAAATAAGCTCCAAAAGCCACACACAGTCAGGTGTCTAGCAGCAAGCCCTCTCCTTGGTATCACTTTACTATTGCTGTCTGGTTGATATTGCTGGTAGAAATCACCTAACCAAAGCAGCTGGTGGGAAAAAGAGGCTTATTTTGGCTTACAGGCTTGAGGGGGAAGCTCCATAATGATAGGGGAAAATAATTGCATGAACAGAGGATGGATGTCACTCCCTGGCCTACATAAGGCAGACAATAGGAACAGGAGAGTTTCCCAAACACTGGCATGGGGAAACTGGCTATGATAGCCATAAGCCCACCCCCAACTATACACCACCTCCAGGAGTCTTTCATTTCCAATTGCTATCAGCTGGAGAGAGTAGAATTCAGAATACCTAAGATTATGGGGGACACCTGAGTCAAGCCATCACAGATCCACATATGAGAGAGAATATGAGATGTTTGGTTTTCTGGGTCTGGGTTACCTCACTTAGTATAATCCTTTCTAGATCCATCCATTTCCCTGAAAATTTTATAATTTCATTTTTCATTACTGCTGAATAGAACTCCATTGTGTAAATATACAATATCTTTATATCCATTCATCTGTTGAGGGACATCTAGGTTGGTTGCATTTCCAAGCTATTGTGAATAGAGCATCAATAAACATGGTTGTGCAAATATCTCGAAGGTAGTGAGAAGAGTCATTGGGATATATGCCTAGGAGTGCTATAGCTGGGTCATATCATAAATGTATTTTTAGCTGTCTTAAAAACCTCCACACTGATTTCCACAATGGCTGTGCTGTATCAAATTATATTCCCACCATTGGTGTAGAAGGGTTCCCCTTTGTATGCATCCTCACCACTATTTACTGTCATTTGTTTCCTTGATGGTAGCCATTCTGACAGGAGTGATATATACTCTCTATGCAGTTTCAATTTTCATTTTTTTGATAGCTAAGGATGTAGAACACTTTTTTGGTTGTTTGTTTACCATCTGTATTTCTTCCTTTAAAAACTCTCTAGTTCTATAGCCCATATTTTAATTGAGTTGTTTTATTTCTTGTTGTTCTGTTTTCTGAATTCTTTGTATGTTCTCAATGTTCTTCTGTCAGATGTATGGCTGGCAAAAATTTTCTCCCATTCTGTAGGTTGTCTCTTTGCTCTATTCACAGTGTCCTTTGTTGTGCAAAAGGTTTGTAATTTCATGAGATCCAAGTGGTTGATTAGGGGCTTTATTTCCTGAGCAATTAGAAATTCAGAACGTCTTTGCCTATGCTAATATACTGAAGGGTTTCCCCTACATTTTCCTCTAGCAATTTCAGAGTTTCAAGTCTGATATTAAGGCTGCTTGATCCATTTGGACTTGATTCTTGTATATGGAGAAAGACAAGGATCTGTTTTCATCCTTCTACATATAGATATCAAGTTTTCTAGGCACCACTTTTTGAAGAGGCTATCTTTTCTCCAATGAATATTTTTGATATTTTTATCAGAAATCAGATGGCTTAGTCTTAGGAGGCACCATGGTGCTGAGAAGAACTGACAGAGGATGCTCAGAACTGAAATATCTCATTTACACTGTCCATGGCTCAGGATTCATTGTGGAAGAGTTGGCGGAAAGAATGTAAGAGTCAAAGGAAGGGTACCACTCCTTACATGGTGCACCTCCAGACATAAAATGGCCTGGATATCCATTGAGAGGGGGATGGGGATATGATAGAGAGTGGAGTTTCAAAGGAAAAAGTGGGGGGATGGAGGTCATTACCATGAAATATTTTTTATAATTATGTAAGTTGTCAATAAAAATATTTAACAAAAATAAGATGGCTATAGCTGCTTGGATTAATATCTGGGCCTTCTATTCTGTTCCATTGACCTACATGAGTGTCTTTGTGCCAGTACCATGCTGTTTTTGTTACTATGGCTTTGTAATATAGCTTAAAAGTTTGAAGAGTAGTGGTGTTAGTTCTTCCATGAAGGTCTGGTAAAATTCATCAATGAATCCATCTGGACCTGGACATTTTTATAACTTTTTTGATCTCCATTCTTGTTACAGGTCTATTTAAATGGTTTATCACAACAGGATTTAATTTTGGTAGGTAATATGAATCAGGAAATCATTAATTTCAGATTTTCAACCTTAGAAGCATATATAGTCTTAAAGTATGTCCTTATGATTTTCTGAATTACTTTGGTATATATTGCAATACTGTCTTTATCATCTCTAATTTTATTAATTTGTGTCTCTTTGCTCTTTCTTCTGGTCAGATATGCTAAAGTATTATCAATCTTGTTTATTCTTTCAAAGAACCACCTCTTTGTTTCATTGATTCTTTGGATTGCTTTTATTAGTTTATATTTCATTAATTTCTGCCTAAATCTTTACTATCTCTTCCTCTTTTATATTAGTTATCTTTTTCTTAGTGGCACTGACCTGTAACTCCCAGTACCAGCATGTGGCTATCATTCACAATGAGCTTTTGATCAGAGAGACCTACAAGATTTCCTAAAAGAAAGACAGATTTCTGTCAGAGTACTTGATGACCTACCAAAGTTTATTGGTAAGACCCTCTTGCTGAAGACACCTTATGCAGTTGACACATTAAATGGGATGGCATGGCTGGAAGCTGGAAGAGTCAGTCCGCAGACAGTCAGCATATCTAGTGCCAGAAGGTGCTACGTGGGCAACTGGGGGAAAATGACCAATATCTGTTCAAGCAACTCATGGTCTAACCTACTTAGCAGCAAATAACACCGTGATGCTCACGCAAGTGCAATAGTAGCACACAGCTATGGTGGGAAACTAACTGCTCTTGATTTGGCTAACTGATCTCCTCAGTGGTATGGGACCCATAGCTGGAGCTATGAAACAAGTCAGAACCATATCCCAACATAAGCCCACTCTCCAATATCAAGCTATCATCAATCATGGGGTGTAAGAGGGCCTACACCTATTATATTCTCTATCAAAAAAGTAAGTGTTATCTCATTTGTCAGGTGCTAACTTTATTCTCCATTGGACAATCTGCTTCTCTTTTTCAGATACATGTAGATCTTAAGGAAAGAGCCACCCCATCATACCTCAAAAGGGCCCCAGCTGAAACTAAGAACTATTGGCTAAACAAGCAAGGGTGTTGTTTTCTTGGTGAACCGGGTATTAGAACAAAGGTGAAGGAGATCAACACACAGAAAAATCAACCCTTACCAAATCAGATATCCAGAGATCCAGAGGCCCCCAATACCTCATCACTGAAGCAGACCAAAAATGAACCCAACATGGTTCAGGGAAATTTTGCAGAAAAGGGGGCAGAAAGAATGTCAGAGCCACATGTTGGGTCATGATATGCAGAGACATTTATCCTCCCCATAACTGTGGGCTAACTCCAGAATGCATGTCCCATATAACTCTTTCTGTGTACTGATTTGTGCTTTACCTTTATCTTCTTTATCCAAGGCCTTAAGGTGAAGCAATAAATTATTTTCTTTTTCTTTCTTTTTGTTTTTCAAGGTAGGGTTTTACTCTACCTCAGGCTGACCTGGAATTCACTCTGTAGTCTCAGGGTGGCCTTGAACTCATGGTGATCCTCCTACCTCTGCCTCCTGAGTCCTGGGATTAAAGGTGTTCACCACCACACCTGGCTGTGAAGCATTACATTCTTTACTTGTGAATGCTCTACTTTTTAATACAGGAAATTAGAGCTATAAATTTCCCCTTTAGGACTAACTTCATTGTGTCCCAAAGGTTTTGATGTGCTGCTTTCTCATCATCATTTGATTGCCTATGAATTTATTGATTTCCTCTTTGATTTCTTCAATGATCCATTCATCATTCAATAGTGTACTTTTTAGTCTCCATGAATTTCTGTATGTTCTGTAGTTATTCTTATTGTTGATTTTTTTAATCCCATTGTGGTCAAATATAATACAAGGGACTATACCAATATTCCTGTATTTGTTATTTTTTTGTCCTAATATATGTTGTATTTTGGAAAATGTTCCATGTACTACAGAGAAAAATGTATATTCTGCAACACTTGGATGGAATATTCTGTAGATATCTGTTAGGTCCATTTGGCCCATTACATTATTTAATCCAGATGACTCTCTGCTAATTTTTTGCCAGGATGACCTGTCAATTGATGAGAGTGGGGTATTGAGGTCATCTCAAACACTCATGTTTGGTGTTATCTTTGACCTTAAATCTAATTGTGTTTGTTTGATGAATTTGGGAGTCCCCATGTTAGATGCATATTTTTTTTAGAATTATAAGGTCCTCCTTTTGGAGTGTTCCTTTAATCAGTATAAAGTGACCTCTGTCTTTCCTAAATAATGTTGGTTTGAAGTCTATCCTTTCAGATATTAGGATAGCAAGCTCTGCTTGTTTCTTAAGCCCATTTGCTTGACATACCATTTTTCATCCTTTCACCCTAAGGCATTGTCTATCTTTTCTTGAGGGGTGAGTTTCCTGGAGACAATAAGTGGCAGCATCTTGCCTTTTATTCCACTCTGCAAGCCTGTGTCTTTTGGTTGTGGCATTGAGGACACTGATATTAAGAGTTATTCTTGGGCTGGAGAAATGGCTTAGCAGTTAAGCACTTGCCTGTGAAGCCTAAGGACTCTGGTTCGAGGTTCGACTCCCCAGGACCCACGTTAGCCAGATGCACAAGGGGGTGCACATGTCTGGAGTTCATTTGCAGTGGCTGGAGGCCCTGGTGCACCCATTCTCTGTCCCTCTCTCTATCTGCCTCTTTCTCTCTCTGTCTGTTGCTCTCAAATAAATAAATAAAAATTACAAAAAAAAGAGTTATTCTTGAAAGGTATGCATTTATTCTCAACATTCTTCTTGTTTTGTAGTGCTTCCTGTTTTCCCTTTACTCACTTGTTTCAACTGTTATTTGAGTATGATTTATTTTTTTCCTATTTCCTCCTGCATGTGTATTTTGCTTTCTCTTCAGCATGAAGGATTCCTTCAAGTGTTTTCTATAGATCTATCTTAGTTGTCATAAATTCCCTTAGCCTTTTTCTGTTGTTGATGTCCTTATTTCTCCATCAATTTGGATAGATAGCTTTGCAGGATAAAATAATCTTGGTTGACAGTAGTTGTCTTTCAGAATTTGGAATATATCATTCCAAGCCCTTCTGGCTTTTAAAGTTTGTATTGAGTAATCTACTGCTATTCTGATGGACTTGCCTTTGTAGGTGACTTGCAGTTACTCTCTAACTCCTTTCAATATATTTTCTTTGGTTTGTGTGTTTAGTAGTTTAATTACAACATGGCAAAGAGAGGTTCTTTCCAGGTTTTGTCTGTTCTATGTTCTAAATGCTTTTTCTATCTACATTGGCGTTTATTTCCCAATTTGGGGAAAATTTTCTTCTATGATTTTGTTTAATATGCCTACTATGCCTCTGGATTGGAATTCTTCTCCTTCTAGTATACTCTTAATTCTTATGTTTGATCTTTTCATAGTATCCTGGATATCTTGAAATTCCCATTAATATCTTCTTATTAGCTTGACTTTCTCTTTGTTGGACTGTATTAAGTCTGCCACCTGGTCTTCTGGTTTAGCTGTTCTGTTTTCCCCTTCATCCATTTTACTGGTGAGACTTTCCACAGAGTTTTTAAAATTTGAGTTATTATTATTATTATTATTATTGTTATTTTAGAGCTAGAATTTCTCCCTGTTTTTTCTTCAGTATTATTTGTATTTCCTTACTCCTGTCTTGTAATGACATCCGTATTTCATTTAGCCTGTTTCCTGTGTTCTCTTTCAGGAGTTTGTTTGCTTCTTTATTTCCTTTGTTTCCTTCTTTGATTTCTTTGAGTATAGATATATCCCTTTTTGGAAATCTTTGTCAGGCATATGATCTAATACAGTCTCATTGGGGGTAAATTTTTTATAGATTTATAATTTTTGGTGGGATTGTATTGTCTTGATTCCTTGTGTTTCTTGCATTATAATGTAACAACTTTTGCGTCCTGATTTTATTTGATGCTTGGGTTTTCTACTTATCTGCAGTGTTCATGGAAGTGGTGATCCAACTTTATAAACTTTCAGGATATGAGCTTAAGGTGCCAACTGTAGCTCTTGTGCCCCAATCTAACTACAGAAGTAATTCTGGGTGTTGAGTTTGCTTGCTAAGCAAATTTATTCTAGTGGGCTGGATGGAACAATTTACTGGAAAATTCTCAACTTGAACTGAGCAATATACACATTCATTAAAACCAGCACGGAGTATCAAAGTGTGGGGATTCAAACAAGTAGATAGTTTTAATAAAGCCAAAATCCCTAAGGGTGTGTGTTGTTCTACATCCTTAATTCTGTCAGCTTGGAGGTAGAGAATTCTTTTCTGAATTGTGTTCCAGGTCACACTGGACCTGAATCAGGCCCTGCTCCCAATAATGAGAGAAGGAAAACACAACCCCATACATCTGAAAGCATCAAAGGCAACTATAGTCAACCCCCAAATACAGCTTAATTGAAAATGGTAAAGCCAACCAAGAATATGTAACCTATAACCTGCCCTGACATGGAAAGAGAGATTAGCTCTTCCACTGCAAGTATATGTACCTGTTATTATTATTATTATTTTTATTTTGTCAGTCAGTCTTGTTACTTTTGGGGTGGCTTCCCTCTCACTAATGCCTGCCTCAAACCCTCTCTGTTGTGTTGTGGACGTCATGTTCTGATCAGCTGTGCTAGATTGCTGGATGCACTGACACTGGGGACTGAATGCATTTTTGAGAGGATTGCATTTTTGATGGTTGGGAGATGGGAGAGTGCAGGAAGACTGGAGTTCTACTGAAATTGCTCACACAGTCTTACCTGTTTCCCTTTTAGTAGCTCCTTAGCTGATCTCTGCTGTCTCTCCTTCAGGTTTCTTGACTTTGCATGGACACTGATGAGGTTGAAAATCCCCTTGTTTGGTCTCCATAGCTTGGCACTGGGCGGGTGGATGTGGCCAGGCAGGTGAGCCAATCCCAGGGATCAGGGGACACAAGTACGTCAGTGGGATTCTGGCCATTTTTCTCCTTTTCTGGAGTATTTTGTTCTCTCCTGCATATCTGCTGTGGATAAGAAGAATGTGTAAACCATCACTTTTCAGAAGAAGTGTATAGTTTGCTGTGGTTTTGCTTAAATCCCTTGATAGGGTAGTTTTGTGTGGCTCCTAAGCTGCCATCTTGCCCAGAAGTCCACACAAGTGTCATTTTTCAATTTCTAAAGTAAGGAGCATTATATTTTCTACCAACAACAAGTTTTAGCATTAAATAAAAAAGTATGTATGTATTACAGACCACAGAGCATTCCAATGACCTAACCCACTTCACTTTTCTTAGTGCCATCACTCTTACAATTATGATTAAGTTTCTATGAAGGAAGATAATCAGAAATTTCATTCATTAACAAAAAACGTGACTCTGGCTGGGAGCATGGCTCAATAAATAGCCTCCTTCCCATACAAGCATGAATATTGTGGTGGTTTGATTCATGTGTCCCCCACGAACTAAGGTATTCTGAATGCAAGGTTCACAGCTGATGGATATTTAGGAATTAATGCCTCCTGGAGGGAGTGTATTGTTAGGGGCGGGCTTATGGGTGTTATAGCCATGCCAGTGTTTGGCACACACTCCTGTTGCTGTGGTCCACCTTACGTTGACGAGGGGGTGATGTCCACCCTCTGCTCATGCCATCATCTTCCCTTGCCATTGTGGAGCTTCCCCTCAAGCCTGAAAGCCAAAATAAATCTCTTATTTCCATGAGCTGCTCTTGGTTGGATTATTTCTACCAGCAATGCAAACTGGACTGCAACAGTAAAGTGGTGCCAAGGAGTGGGATTGCTGCTAGACACCTGACTGTGTGGCTTTGGCCTTTTGGAGCTGACTTTCAAGAATATGGAAGGATTTGAACCCTTGGCCTAAGAGATGCCTTGCAGTGCTGTAAGTACAGCTTGATGGACCGTTCTGGTTTGAGCTGCAAGACCTGAATTCAGTAAGAACTATGGACTCTGAAGTTTGGCTTATGAGAGTGAGAAAGAGTTTTGCTTGGACTCGGCTAGTAGTTTATGTGAGAAGCTTGCTCTTATGCTCATGTCCTGAGAAGTTGTCCAGGGTTGCTTTGCGTAGAAATGAACTGGTGTGAGCAGAGGGATATAGCACAGAAAGAAAAATCCTTGGGTGAACTGCTGCCTGTTCAACTGCAATTGAGAGACTACAACCTTTGAGATTGGGCCAGCGGACCTGCGCTGGGACAACAGGAAGAATGTAGACTCTTTTGAAGGGGACTGACTGCTCAAGGAGTGTCCTGTTCTTCAAAGTCTGCTTTATTTCCCCCCTGGATTAACAAATTGGCACCCTACCTGGTATTGTGGAACATAAGAAATGCAGAAAAGAGAGGGTCATAGAGTTTGCAACACGGTCTTGTGTTTTGGAAATGTCCATGGGCAGTGTGAAGTAGGTTTTCTTGTTGCCTGCATAGAGACCCCATGGGACCATGAGGATGAACCGTGGCTTGCAGTCGAGACCCAGTGGAGATGCCGGGACCACGAGATGGCTGCTAAGGAGCTGCTGGCCCTGAAGCAGTTTTCCAGGACTATGAGTAACCTAGCTGGAGGGGAAGATTTTGAATGCCAGAGACTTGTTGCTAGTTAGAATTATCGAACTTGGAGATTTGTCACTGGCTAGAGTTGTTGGACTTGAAGCTACAGAGTTTGATGTTTGCTCGGGTTGTTTTAAATCTTGTATTGGTTGAATGTTTTTTTGCTATGCCCAATGCCATCTTTGACAGTATGAATATTTATTCTGTGCCATTATGTGTTTTTTGAGGTTATTTTTTTGGTATTATGGCTGTTAAAAGATCTTGGACTATGGGGATATATGAGCATCATTGGAATTGATGGGACTTTTAAAATTAGATGAATGCACTGTATTTTACATCATGTGTGGTTATCAGTTTATGGGGGCTAAGGGTGGAATGTGGTGGTTTGATTCAGGCGTCCCCCATAAACTAAGGTGTTCTGAATGCTAGGTTCCCAGCTGATGGATATTTGGGAATTAATGCCTCCTGGAGGGAGTGTATTGGTGGGGGTGGGCTTATAGCCAGTTTCCCCATGCCATTGTTTGGCACACCCTTCTGTTGCTGAGCTCCACCTTATGTTGGCCAGGGGGTGATGTCCACCCTCTGTTCATGCCATCGTTCCCCCCTGCCATCATGGAGCTTCCCCTTGAGCCTGTAAGCCAAAATAAATCTCTTTTTCCCATGAGCTGCTCTTGGGTGGGTGATTTCTACCAGCAATGTGAAGTGGATTGCAACAAGTGTCTTACTTCAAACCCCATGTAAAACCTGGAAGCTGTGGTGGGTATCTATAATCATAACATACCAATGATGGGAAGGCAGGTGGAGACAGAAAATTTTCCCAGAAATTCCAATGCAAGTTATCCTGATGGGCGCAAAATTGAACAAGAATAAGAATAGTTATTGCCTGAAACAAATTGGAATGTGCCAATTGATACCCAAAGCTGTCTTGGACCTCTATGTCCTGAAATGTGATGTTGTTCACTGTGTTGGTACCTAAATGAGTTTGTTCAAATAAACTTTTAAAATCCTTTTCATCTAAGGAAATTTTGTCTCATGGAAAAGTATATATTTACTGTACCTTTAATCTGGTAAATTCTAGGTAACAAAAGTTATAATGTGATCAATTTTAATTAAATTTGATCCAAATTCGCTATATACAGATTCTACATGGAATAAACAATCACAAAAAACAACTAACTCTGAAGTAGAACTCCAGTTATTAGCTAATCATTGCAAGAATGTGCACTGAATAAAGGTAATTGTGATGAGATGGGGCGAAAAAAAAAAGCAATGAGTTATACTCAAAGCCATATCCTGGAGGAAATACTACAGCCATCAGACTTAATCGTTTTAATATTTCATTATTGCTACAATACACTATATACAATATTTACTACATTTTAGAAGAAAATTCATCACTTTTCAGACCATTAATAGCAATTATAAAATGCCCAAATATGAGGTTATATTCCCCCTTTGTCTATATTAGCTTAGAGTCTGTGGCAGTTTGAATGGATGGCCCATAGTATAGTTAAGATTTTATTAACGTTTATAATTTAGGTCTGTAGCTGCCTGGCTAGGGGAGGTATCACTGGGCAGATCCTAGGTTCCATTCCAAAGGTGTGGAGATACATTTGAAATTCCATTATAAAGATATGCAAAGTGCCTGGGTTTTGCCTGGAAGTCCTAAGTGTCCTGTGTGGTGTATCTTTTTTTTTTTTTTTTTTTTCCTTGAGGTAGGGTCTCACTCTGGCTCAGGCTGACCTGGAATTCACTATGTAGTCTCAGGGTGGCCTCGAACTCTCGGCGATCCTCCTACCTCTGCCTCCCGAGTGCTGGGATTAAAGGCGTGTGCCACCACACCCGGCTTCTTTTGGGTTTTGGCTTATGACTTTTCTTTCCCTCTGCTTGGACCTTTGAAAACAGGCCAGCTTCTTTTGCTATTATGGACTCATTTGGATCTGTAAGCTTCAAATACATATTCCTTCCTCCATAAGTGTGCTTAACTGGAAATTCATTCCAGTAACCAGAGGCTATCTGCTACAGGCCCAAAGGCACCTAATGAAGAAAATTCTTAGACATTCATACCCAATGTGAAATGCATTCATACCTAACACTTAAAAGTTTCTTTCATTACCACAGGAGTATAACCTGAGTGTCATATTAAGAGCCATTTATCAGAGGCTTCTTCAAGGTTGATTTTCATGCTAAGGCAAAATCAGATAACTAGCCAATCTCCTCATGAGCCTTAGCCAATAAGAAAGGGCAGGTGAGTCAATCTAAATGTAGATTCATGGAACACCAGCCTCAGTGATGTCACAGGACCTATTTCATACATAGTAAGTTTTTATTCAATTCATTATGTCACTATCATTTTAGTTAATGTTGGAAAGCACAAAATGTACCTCTTATTTTCAGAGAAATTGTCACAGGTAAAGTTAAGCTAAATGTATTATATTAGTAACAGGAAATGGGAAATGATTTGATACATCAGTGATTAACTATATCATGAAGTAGTTTGTGTACTCAAAAACTTTAAGTGGGCCTGTAGAGATGGCTTAGCAGTTAAGCACTTGCCTGTGAAGCCTAAGGACCCCAGTTTGAGGTTTGATTCCCCAGGACCCATGTTAGGCAGATAAACAAGGGGGTGCATGCATCTGGAATTTGTTTGCAGTGACTGGAGGCCCTGGTGTACCCATTCTCTCTCTCTATCTCTCTTTCTCCCCCTTTCTCTCTGTGTCTGTTGCTCTCAAATTAAAAAACAAAAAACTTTAAATGCCTACAGTGTGCCAGGAAGTCAGTGTAATAAGACTCTTAGTGCTTATATAAATAAACAGATATTTGACATAGAGACTCAAACTAATTCTACTTATGACATTTTGCATGTGTGTTCAGGAGTTAAATTGATCCATTTGCTGCTGTAGTTGCTATTTCCTTTATCTGATTGTCATATTAGAATAATTTTCATTTCATAGAATAAATTTGGAAGTATTATTTCTCTTTCTGTTTTGTAGAATGGCTTTTGAAACATTGGTATTAATTATTTTTTGAGGACATAGTAGAACTCAGGAATAACTTATTTCTCAGGCATTTGAAGAGTAAAGTGCTTTTGACTATGTCAATTTAATTGTTCATTATTCTTCTGCAGTTTATAAAATGAAACCTAATTGACAAAAACCAGAAATAAATCACAATATCATCATAATAGGGAATTTGAATACCCTACTATCACCAACAGACAGATCATCCCAGCAGAAAATCAACAGAGAAATAATAGACCTTAACAACACCATAGATAAATTAGGCCTAAGGGATATCTATAGAATATTCCACCTGAATTATACAGAATATACATTCTTCTCATGAGCCATGGAACCTTCTGCAAAGTAAATCAGTTATTAGGCCAGAAAGCATGCCTCCATAAATTCAGAAAACTATTGACATAATTTCCACCATTATATAGGATCATAATACATTAAAGGTAGAAATTAACAAGAGAAGCAGTAGAAAATACACCAGCTCTTGGAGACTGAATAACAGTATTAAGCAATAGATGAATCATGGACTAAATCAGAAAGGAAATTATGAAATTTATATAACTGTATAATAATGAAAACACAACATATCGAAACTTATGGAACGGACTTCCAGCCAAGATGGCAACCACCTAACTGTGTTGCACAGCACCAGAAAAGAAAGGCAAGACATTAAGTGTTCACTGGGTCTTTTAGCAGAGAGAAATCACTAATAGATTGCCAGTGGGAGGGCACAGAGGGGGGAAAAAAACAGGGAGTCACTGATTCCTTCACTCACAAGTAGCCTGAATTCCCCAATCCCCCAAGCAGCCGCTGTACCCAAAGTCCCAACTTAAGGGTATCCCTGCACTTACAATAGGAAAGGGGACCCAGGCCAGCATAATTCCACTTATCTCCCTGCACTG
This sequence comes from Jaculus jaculus, assembly GCF_020740685.1. Classification (NCBI taxonomy): domain Eukaryota; kingdom Metazoa; phylum Chordata; class Mammalia; order Rodentia; family Dipodidae; genus Jaculus; species Jaculus jaculus. Next base: position 125,160,194 of record NC_059104.1, on the reverse strand, counting down.
GGGCCATTGCCCTGCTAACCCTGCCCATGTGTGACCTTGATCAAGCTCTGCCTGCCAGCCTGCTGGAGCTCAGGCTCAATTTTCCCGCCACAGGCGCCACTGGTAACTGCTTGTGTAAGCTTATCCTGCTCCCTCTGAATATTTGCTCACTTACTGTTTTGGCCACTGCCCATTCATGTGTGACCCAGGCCCATTCCACCTGCCTAGCCTACCAGAGATTGGGTGCAAAAACCCTCCCTGTCTGCAGTGCCAACTGACTGCCATTGTCCTGTTGTGGGCAAGCTCAGACTGTTTCTTGTTCCCAGTTTTCCGCCACAAGTGAGTTTAGGCTGCTGTGGTGCTTGGTGTTTCAGGTCTGTCTGACCACCAGTGCAGGCAGCTTTGGCACACCACTGCTTGAGAGCTCAGGCTGCTTTGGCATTCTGCTAAGTGAGAGCTCAGAGGGCTTGGCATCTGCCTCAGGCAGCTTCAGCTTCCCACTGTGCTTAAGCTCAGGCTGATCCACCCACCTACATGCTAGCTCAAGATCACACAGTCCTTCTTACTTGCCAGCTAGCCCAGGCCAGCTCCCCCAAGAGGCACCACTTCCCCTGACTATCCAGACCCGAGTCCTACTCTCCCTGCCCAAACACTGTGATGGGATGACCACAGTGCAAAAGAAATAACATGAAAAATCAAATGCAAGAAAATCCAGTTAGGTCACCCAGCCCTACAATGAACATCTGTAATCAAAACGAAGAAGAGTCATTAGGATCAGAACACCAAATGAAGCTATGAGCAATGCAACCCGGACTAAGCTACTGGTGGAACTTGCAGAAAAGCAACAAAGGACCAATAATTGTGTGGATGCTGTCATCACTAGACTAGACCTAATAGATAAGAAAATGGAAGGAATTCAAAGAAAGTTAAAAGATATGAATGACAGTGAAAGAAAAAAAAAAGAGGACCTCAAAAATCAGCTGACAAGGCTAAATGAAAACATAAAAATGCAAGGATGAATCCAAAGAAGCATCAAGAAAATCAGAAAATTATGTGAAAAGGGAGCTTGACAGAGGGATGGAAGCTATACATATAAAAGCAGTAGAAAATTCAAACCCTACTTGAACAATTCCAAAACTCTCAAGCAGCTCTCAAGAATAGAATCAGTCATGTGGAGGATAGAAACTGTGATCTGGAAGACAAGATGGAAGAAACAGTTTGAGAGTTCAAAAGTTTCATTCAATAAGTTCAAAAGTTTCTCTGAACAGACCATGAGGGAATTGTGGGATACCCCTAAATGGCCTAATATCAGGATCATTGGAATACCAGAAGGAGAAGAAATTCATACCAAAGGCATGGAGAACTTATTTAACAAAATAATAAAAGAAAACTTCCCCACTCTCTCAAAAGAAAGGCCCTTCAAGATACAAGAAGCAAACAGAATTCCAAACAGATTAGACCAAAGGAGAAACTCACCAAGATATATTGTCATTAAGATTCTAAACATTGACACTGAAGAGAAAATCCTAAAAGCAGCTAGGGAAAAACAGCACATCACTTTTAAGGTAGCCCCATCAGAATTACTTCAGACTTCTCAGTGAAAACACTGAAAGCCAGAAGGTCCTGGAATGACACACTGCAAAGTCTAAGAACCTATGGCTTCCAACCCAAACTACTCTCCCCATAAAAAGTATCCCTCATAATAGATGGTGAAAGAAAAACATTCAAATGACAAAACTCAGCTTTACAATTATATGAACATGAAACCAAACCTACAGAGAATATTTCAGGAAATTATCCACATAGAAGAATCAAATAATCAACCCCAAATGCCTACAAGAAACAGATCAAAATAATCAAACTCAGAGAAGGCACAAAAAACTTCAAAGTCCATGCAAATATGAAACCACATATACCAACACAATATAGCAGGGATCAAATCAAACCTCACATTCATTACCCTAAATATTAATGGCCTTAACTCACCCATCAAGTGACATAAGCTAACAGGATGGATCATAAAATTAGACTCCTCAATCTGTTTTCTTCAAGATACCCACATCACCACTAAAGACAGACACCTCCTCAGGGTGAAAGAGTAGAAAACAATATTCCAAGCAAACAGGAATAAGAAACAAGCAGGTGTATCTATATTAATATTAGATAAAATAGACTTCAAACCAAAAATAATCAAAAAGAAAATAAGGGCCCTTTCTACTTATCAAGGGAACAATCCACTAAGAGGATATTACAATAATAAATTTGTATGCACCAAACACAGGGGCTCCACAGTTGATAAAGTAGAACCTACTTGACAATAAAACAGAAATAACCACCAACGCCATCATAGTTGGGGACTTCAATACACCATTAGCAGTAATAGACCATCCAAATAGAAACTCAACAGGTAAGTAAGAGAGCTCAACAAAACCAAAGATCACTTAGACCTAAAGGACATCTACAGAACATTCTATCCCAAATCAGCAGACTAAACATTCTTTTCAGCAGCCCATGGAACATTCTTTAAAATAGATCATATACTGGGTCACAAAGCCAGCCTCCATATATTCAGGAGAATTGACATAATTCCCTGCATGATATCAGATCACAATGCTATATTGCTAGAAATTAACCACAAAAGACCCACCAAGAATCACAAAAGCACCTGGAAACTGAACAGCACACTTTTAAACAATAAGTGGATAGTGGACAAAATAAAAAATGAAATTGCAAAATTTTTAGAGTGAATGATGATGAGAACACCTAATACCAAAGCTTATGGGACACAATGAAGGTGGTCCCAAAGGGGAAATTCATAGCACCAAATGCCTTCATAACAAAGACAGAGAGATCCCAAATCAAATAACCTAACCATCCACCTAAAAGCACTAGAAAAGCAAGAAAAATCCAACCCAAAATGCTCCAGAAGGAAAGAAATAATTTGAATCAGAGCAGAAATTAATGAATTGGAAACTCAGAACACAATTAAGACAATTGACAAAACAAAGAGCTGGTTCTTTGGTTCTTTGAAAAAATAAACAAGATTGACAAACCCCTGGCCAATTTGATCAAGAAAAAAAAAAAAAGAAAAGAAAAATGCATCAAATTAACAAAAATCAAAATGAAAAAGGAGAGATCATAACAGACATCAGTGAAATTAGAAGAATCATCAGGACTTATTTCAAAAATCTCTTCTCCACAAAACTGGATAAGGTGGAGGAAATGGATAAATTTCTGGACACATACCATCTGTCAAAGCTAAACTCAAAGCAGTTTAAACTCCTAAACAAACCTATCACAATCATTGAGATTGAAAAAGTAATAAAAAAAAAAAAAACTCCGCCAAAAAGAAAAGTCCAGGACCAGATGGCTTTTCAGCTGAATTCTATTAAATCTTCACAGAAGAACTCAAACCAATCTTCCTCAAACTGTGCCACAGAATTGGAGAACAGGGAAAGATACCCAACTCCTTTTATGAAGCTAGTATCACCCTAATTCCAAAACCAGGCAGAGATGCCACAAGAAAAGAAAATTACTGGCCTATTTCCCTGATGAACTTAGATTCAAAGATTCTGAACAAAATCCTTATAAACTGAATCCAACAAAACATCAAAAGCATTATCCAACTTGACCAAGTGGGATTCACTCCAGGAACTCATGGGTGGTTCATCATAGGGAAATCTGTTAATGTAAGACACCACATAAGCACAAGGTTAAGCAAAAACCACATGATCATTTCAATAGATGCAGAGAAGGCCTTTGACAAGATACAACATCATTTCATGATCAAAACATTGGAAAGAATTGGCTTGGTTGGCTCATATCTCACATAATAAAGGTAACATACAATGCTCCTAAGGCTCAAATCATACTTAATGGTGAGATAATGGAGGAATTCCCATTGAGATCAGGAACAAGACAGAGTTGTCCATTCTCACCTCTGCTCTTCTATATAGTACTGGAAGTCCTAGCTCAAGCAATAAGACAGGAGAAAGTAATAAAAAGGATATAATTTTGAAGGGAAAAAGTTGTTAGCTCTATTCTCAGATGACATGATTGTATAGTTAAGAGACCCAAGAAACTCCATCCTCAAACTCCTGAAGGTGATTAACTCCTATAGCAAAGTAGCAAGATTCAAAATCGATGCACAAAAATTAGTACCCTTTCTATATGCAAATGACAAAGACACAGAGAAGGAAATATGGGACATGGTCCCATTTACAATAGCAACAACAGCAACAATAACAACAACAAGAACCCTTGGAATACTGTTAACCAAGGAAGTGAAAGATCTATACAATGAAAACATAAAAACACTCAAAAAAGAAACTGAAGAGGACATGAGAAAATGGAATGACCTCCCTTGCTCCTTGGAAGAAGAATTAATATTGTGAAGATGGCAATCCTACCAAAGGCAATTTACAGATTTAATGCAATTCTAATTAAAATTCCAACATTGTTCTTCACAGAGATAGAAACAATGATCTCAAATTTTATATGGAAAGGTAGAAGGCCTCATGTATCCAAGCTTATCCTCAGCAAAAGAAATACCTCTGGAGGCATCACCATACCTGATCTAAAGATATACTACAAAGCCATAGTAATAAAAACAGCATGGTACTGGCATACAGACAGGCGTATAGACCAATGGAATAGACTTGAGGACCTGGAATTTGGGTCAAACAACTACAGCTATTTGATATTTGACAAAGGCCCAAACAATATATGCTGGAAAAAAGATAGCATCTTCAACAAATGGTGCTGGACAAACTGGATAACCATATGCAGGAAAATGAAACTTCATCCACACATCTTGCATTGCACTACACTCAAGTCCAAATGGATCAAGGAACATAACTCCAGTAGCTCACAATCTTAAACAGTCACTCAACCAATGGGATCACATGAAGCTCAAGAGCTTCTTTACAGACAAATATACAGCAAGCATAGCCAAGAGATTACCCACAGAATGGGAGAAAATATTTGCTGATTATCCAACTGACAGAGGCCAAATCTCTAGAATCTTCAAAGAACTCAAAAACATAATAAGTAAAAAGTCAAACACCCCACCCACAAAATGGGGCAACGAGCTGGACAGGCGGTTCACAGAGGAAGATATACACATGGCAAACACACGTAAGAAAAAAAGGCAGACCACATGGTTGACCCTTCACCAGGCCCTTAGAGAGAACACCTGAGCCACAAGATACTCATGAGGGTATGATGAATACAGACCTTAATCTTCTACAGCTTCTCTCCCTTTCTGTTTCAGTCTCTCTTTGCTCTAACTCTTTTATATTAGTGATCTTTTTCTTACTTTTGTTATGGGCAATGACATGTAACTCCCAGTACCAGCATCCACAATGAGCTTTTGATTAGAGAGACCTACAAGGTTTCCTAAAAGAAATACAGATTTCTGTTTTTAGGTTTATTTTTTCTAAATATGTATTTTTTTATTTGTTTAAAAGAGAGTGGGAAGCAAATAGAGAGAAAGGCCAAAATATGGCCTCTAGCCACTGCAAGTGAACTCCAGACACATGTGCTACCTTATGCATCTGCATTTACATTGGTACTGGGGAATAGAACTCAGGTTCTTAGGCTTTGCAGGCAAGTGCCTTAGCTGTTGAGCCATCTCCACAGCCCTGTTTTTAGTTTTGTAGATAGGGTACTCCCTGTGTTGCCTAGGCTTTTCTCAAATCCTGAACTCAAATGAGCCTCTTTCCTTGGCCTCCAGAGTAGCTGGCTCTACAAGCATGCAACACTGTACCAGGCAAAACTTTTTCAAAATATTTTTATTTATTTATTTGTAAGTAGAAAGTCAGAGACAGACACAGTGAGAGAGACAGAGAAAGATAGATAGAGAGAGAGAGAGAGAGAGAGAATAGTGACACCAGGGCTTTCTGCCACTGCAAACAAACTCCAGATATATGTGCCAGTCTGTGCATCTGGCTTTATATGGGTGCGAGGGAATTAAACTCTAGTTGTTAGGGCTTTGTAGGTAAGTACCTTAACCACTGAGTCACTTCACTAGATAGGCTTTCGTCCAAACCCTTGATTACAGACTTCAGATTAAAGGTAAGACCCAATGGTTATGGCTCCACATGCTGCTGACAGAACATTGAGAGATCTGGCTGGAATCTGTAAGGAAGCCAGTTCCCATATGTTTAGCTGATACAGTGCTGAAAAATGAGCTGCTGCAGAAAGTGCCCAAAAACCTTGTGAGCAAGCTGGGGACACTGCTATATGAGAGCAACCACACTTACAAGAGCTACACAACTGTACAATGGAGGCACCCAGCCTACATGTGTAACAATTGACTTTCTGATTAGTTAAGAGATGCTCAGTGGAAAGGAACCTATAGCAGGAACAGTAACTGAGTCAGATTCCTGGGAACCAAGATTATGGACACCAAGGAGAAGTTCCCACTAGGTTTTGGTGAAAGGAAAAGATGCACTCATCAAAATCTCTCTAACATTGCCCATTTCATATAACCTATGGTGATCTCACTCTCCACTGGAGAGTCTGGTTTTCTTTTTCAGGATGCAGTGAGAACCAAGGACAACCGAAATCTATCAATAAGACAAGGGAAGCTAGCTGACACCCTGGCAGAAGATGAATCACACCTTGCAAATCAGCTAGGGCCCAGGTGAAACCACAGAGGAATTAGCAAGATGAGCAAGAGTATTGCTTCCATGGCAAGCCTGACAACCTGTAACAGGATGATAGAGACAGACACTGTGGGTAATCAAAATGTACCAAAGCAGAAATCCAGAAGGTGCTGAGACTTAAAACACACACACCATGGCTCAGGGAATTTAGTGGAAGAGGGTGTAGAAAGAGTGTAAGAGCCATATGGTGGGGAGAAATATTCAGAGGTGTTGTCCCTCCACAATGACTGAGTGCTGATCTCATAACTCATAATCCCCAACCCTGCGGTGAATACCAGAAATCTCACTGAGGAGGTCCCTCAGTGGAGTGGAGGCGGGGAGGAGGAAAATGGTGGTATCAACACATGATGTGCCCATATCAATTTTCTATTAATAAAAGGTGGAGGGTAAATAGATAGTTCAGTGGTTATGATGCTTGCATGCAAAGCCTAACAACCTGGCTGCTATTTATCAGTAACAACAAAAAGCCAGTTCACAAAGAGGTGCATGCATCTGGATTTCCTTTACACCGGATTCAGGCCTTGGCACATGCATTCTCTCTGTCTCTCTTCTCTTTGTCTCTGTCTTTCTCTCTCTGCTTGCAAATAAATAAATAATATTTTAGAAAAGAAAGTATAAATGATATATTTGAAGAATAAACTTACAAATTCATAGTGGATTCCAAAACTGTGGATTTTCAAATCCTCTGTGTAAATTCTGTAGCATATGCATCATATGTATGTATGATTTTAAGACTTGAAGACATCTTCAAGATTCTTATAACTTAGGCTGGAGTATAGCGAAGCAATAAAGAGCTTGCCTGACATGCATGAGTTCTAAGCCGGTCTCCAGTATCTCAAAGCATAAACATCACAATAATTAGGAATACTTATGCCTAGTAAAATGTAAACCTATATAAATAGTTGTTCAGGGGATAATTACCAGAAAACAGCATATGTTTAGCACATACAAAATGATGTTTGTACTTGATTTCATTGGTGGCTATTTGGATACCTGCATGCAAGCCTATGGTGACTGAGGACTGGTTGTATTGCAGATATGAAGAACCTGGTGCTTATAATCTCTTCTTCCTTTTCAAAATGGAACAAAATACATATCTGTTTGAAGAAACTTTCAGAACACATATTTGGTAGAGGAGGATAGATGTTGGGGTAGAAGTGTGTGTTAATTCTTGTTTGTTCTTAGCAGCTTTTCAGAATTAAACTGTTTTCTGTATCTGTTTAGTACTAAAAATTAAAACTAAAACTATAAAAAATAAATGTAACATTTTATTTTTAGGTATGGTTTCTGATGATCTTTCTTTGTTAGTCTTTAATATTTCTACTGATATAGCAAAATCTGTTAGAAAAAAACTCAACAGTTGGTTCCCTCATTTTTATTGGTATAATGTTGAAGGATGAAATTAGTTAGCACACTTGCCTTTCAAGCTTAATTAAAGTCTATTTTTAAATGTAATATAGTAAACATACTAATAGTATCCACAAAATAAGTTGTGTAGGAGTCATTTTTACATTCATAAAACAGCATACAATCTGGTCGCATAAGATTTTTAAAATAATTATATAAAAATTTCCATAATTTCCTTGTTTTGAAGAAGATCTCAGTCTTATTTTATTCAATGGGTGAAAAACAATATTCCTTCTTTTGTTTTTTAAAGTCATTTTATTGTACCACTAAGTGAAACAAAATGCTAATAATGATACTTTTCAATTTTAATGGCAATTTAAACTTGAATTTCTTTTTTTTTTAATTAATTAATTTATTTATTTGAGAGCGACAGACACAGAGAGAAAGACAGATAGAAGGACAGAGAGAGAATGGGCGCACCAGGGCCTCCAGCCTCTGCAAACGAACTCCAGACGCGTGCGCCCCCTTCTGCATCTGGCTAACGTGGGACCTGGGGAACCGAGCCTCGAACCGGGGTCCTTAGGCTTCACAGGCAAGTGCTTAACCGCTAAGCCATCTTTCCAGCCCTAAACTTGAATTTCTAAACAAAACTATTATGGAAATTTTTAGCTAAGTTGGCCTTCTACTGTACAAAAAATGTTCATTAAAACATGTTCTTGTTTGTTGTGAAAACAAGAGACAACTGACATATAACTCATGTAAATTTAGTGAGTGCACAGTATATTTCTGTCATTCCTAGGCCAATTCCAAGCTAGAGTCTTGTTTATTTAGTGACTTGGAAGCACTTATTTTGGAGATATATATATATATGGTATGTAGAGCACTTAAACATAAATAAATGTGTATTGTTGTTAATATCATATACTTATTAATCAAGGTCCTAGACAGTATTCTAATCTATTACTGATACTATTGAAAAATAATACAGATTGAAAGATTTAAAAGCAACAGAAACTTATTTCTGGAAGAGTTCTTGATGCTCAAGTAAAAGATCAAGATGCTAGGCAGTTCTGTGTGTGATGAAGGCCCAGTTGTTCAACTTCTGAGACAGCTCTCTCCTCTACAGGGGACAAAAGCTATGGTCTCTCATAGGAAAAACAGAGGATGCATGAGGGCTAAAGCAAATTCCTCCAGCTCTTCTGCAAGCAATGATCCCAGCATTAGGACACAGCCTGAGACTCAGCATGTTCACCAAAGACCTCACCTTTTAAGGATACCCACAGTGGATGTTTGATTTTAAGGTAAATTTGGAAGAACATACATAATCAAGTATTAAAGATATAGGTAACTTTCAATTTCTTTCCTATAACATAGGCTACTTCAGGGCTTTTCAACCTTGCATTTCATTACTACTCTCTTCAGTTGGCTATCCTTAAGTCAGTCCATTTCAGAAAGCAACCTTCAGAAGACATTTTTGGAAACAAAAAAGAAGCTATCTGGTAAAATATCCTCAGCTCTTAAGAAAATTCTCCCAAAATACAAATTAGGTAGTTATGCTCTTTACTTGACCAGATCTTCTGAGGCCACTTAGCCTGCCATTTGATGAAGTAATTTCCCCAAAGGTAAAAATAAAATAAAACATACTGTGCATTCTGATCTCAATCTTTAAGATTTGTTGTCTCAGTTACTTTAGTAAGCAATTTTAAAATCAAGGACTTTATTTTTACTTTGTCAGAATGAAAATAAAAACTCTTGTACTTAATGAAGTAATCAACTTTAGGGAAAATATGAAGTATTAGATAGCTGGAGACCACTAATTAACAACATATTAGAAGAGTGAGTGGAAAATAGTAACACTGTGGTGAACCAAAACACATCTTAACAGAAAAACAGAGGCTACAGAGACATCAACACTAAATGATAACACACCTGCTAAGTAAGGTTCAAAGGCTGTTATAGGAGATGGGGAAAGAAAGTAGATTGTAAGAGTCACAAGGCAGGTAGAAACACCCTAATAACAGTGCCCCCTACAGACAGAGAGGTCTTAATTACCCCACAGTGAACACCAATAATCATACTGAGAGGGCTCACAGGAATATGGGGACTAGAGGAGAGGACATATTACAATTTTTGTTAAAATTAAAAAATAGATAATAATCAAAAATCTTCTATTAATCCACACTCAATATATTTTGTTAGTAATATTTAAACCATATTTTCTGATGGTTATGATGATGAGGTATATAAGCTACCTGTCCAATTCTATTACTTCATTTTTAATCTTTTTGTTACTGGTAAAAATACCCAACAAAAAGCAGCTTATGAGAGGAAATGGTTTATTTCAGGCTTACAGAATTCAAGAGAAGTTCCATCATGTCAGAAGAAACTGACTAATGTCCATATATCCATAGAAGAGAGAGAAAAATAAATACCCATAAACATAAGCAGCCAGAGCTAAACTGGCTTTTTACACACCCTAGAAATGGACTCGAGATCTGCCCCCAGTAACAAGTCTCCTCTACCAGGGTTCTGCCCATTGAAGACCAAGTAGGAAATTAGTTTTAATCAAAGATATTTTATTCTTGAGGGCCATTTATATTCAAACCACCAGACCTAGTGAATTAGAATGAAGTAATAATAGCTATGGATTATAGCAAGGAAGTAATTTTATAATATTCCATCCAGTACTAAATGTATTAGACATAAGTTTTTAAATTTTGTTCTACATTGGTCCCAGGATGATTAGATGATGCCAGCCCACATTAAGGCTGAATTTCCCCACCTATTCCTTGGCCTAGTCAAATTAACACCTAAAATTAAATATCTCTAAATGAAATAAAGAAAATTTTAAAATGAAGAAATAGAGGCAAGACAAGACAGGAAGCACTCTCTACAGCAATACACACCCAGGTCTTAGGCAGAAAGGTGAGAAGACAGATATTTAGAGTAGACAGCATTTTACCTTTAGCTTTTTGGGACTTTACCCTGCTAGATATAATAATCAATTTGACATGTGAATGGAAAGGTTACTTGGAGAAAGCAGGTGAGTTAATTTATGCTTTTTCTGAGACCAATACCCCTGATAATCAAATGATAAATATAAAAGTTTTACTAGGTTATAGGTTTGAGGTTGTAGTTCATGGTTTACTGACTGTTAAGCCTTGGGTCTTTTTGTGCTGACCAGAACAGCATGAAAGCAGCTGTATAGAAAGAAAACACTCCCCTCACAGACAGGAAGCAAAATCAGGACAAAAAAAAAAAAAAAAAAAAAAAAGCACAGTTCTCAAGAAGGCAATTTCCCAATAACCAAAAGTCCTTTAATTAGGCTGTACCTCTTAGAAAGAATCTATCATTTTCCATGTCAGCCTGGGCTGGAGACATAACTCTTAACACATGGGCTTTTGGGAGATATTCCAGATCCATGTTAAGGAAACAAGTGCTGAGTTTCACAGAGTAGTAAATTTGGATGGTGCTGATGTAATTCGTGGAGTCCAAAGTGTTGATGAACAGGCTTAGGTAGTAAACTTGCTTGGGTGGCAAAATGGAACAGTTTTGTATATATCTCTTTCACTCTCACCTTTTTATCTTCTTGGACAATGTCAGTACTTTCATCCATAGATGTGGAGGAAATCCTTCACATGGAATTTCATTTTCTCTTTTCATAACATCACAAAAGTCATAGTGATCTTCTTACACTTGCTGTTTTTTCAAGTATCTTAAATCAAAGTAGTCAATATGCCAGAGTGGCATGCTTCTAGGTGGCATAATATTTATTCTTTCCATTTCTTTCCTTTCAATATACAATAGTAAGCACTAGCAGTCCCACATGATGCTACTCTGTCTTATATAAGAAAAGTTGTGCACTTCTGCTTGGTCTAGGTACCATTTGTCTCAGGACTGTTCCTTTCAGGACCATGACTAATTTAATTTTGCTACCTGGTCTTCTGGATCTTATACAATGTGAGCTTTTCTTTTTAACTGATCTCTATATCTATGTCATCCTTCCTTTAATTATAACCCCTGCCTCATGTAAGAAACTTATTAACTCAATCAATCACCACCCAGTATAGAACTCAGCATGGAACTAATTTCCAACATTCACATTCTGGGTCATCTCAGACTTTAGAAGCTTCCATTTTTTCTTGACCTTCAGATAGGGGTGTCTGTTAAAGTGATTCATAGATCAATAAGTGGGGCTTCAGAAGCATAGTCATATGATACAAAATGAGAGCCATTCTTCTTGGGTGTCACCCTGAGTAACTTCGTTCTTTCAAAAGAACTGGGAGTATAGCAAATACTTAAAGACCTCCTTGGCATTTCTTTATCTCCCATCAGCTTTCAACTCTACCTGTTCTTTTTCATACAAGAACACCTATTTATAATAGTTATTCAAAACAAGGGTTTGGAGCCCCCCCTTTTTTTTGGTGTCAAGCACTAACTTAATACTTAAGAAGCAGTTCTAATGAAGGAAAAGGCATTAATTGACCTCATCAAGTTTACATTTTGATCAATGGGCTGATAAAATACAAGCTACACAGGTAACTATCAGGTTATAATTATGCCACATTTTATAAAGATAGTATAATGCTGTGCTAGGAGGCTAAGTGAAGATTCCATGATGTATGAGAAAATATTTTTTTTCTGAGAAATGACATTTTACTATGAATTTTTAATAGAAAGTAAGATTTACACAATAAAATGTCTAAGAAGTTCAGTTAGGAGATAAACATTTAACAAAACCAAAATAGTTGTGATACTAAAACATTGAATATATAAGAAGGTTAATGAAGAAAGTATGGTAATGGTTAATCTCTAGTTGTCAATTTGACAGGATTTAGAATCACCATGAACAATCTAGGCATATCTGTGACGGGTTGTCTTGATGATATTAGTTGAAGTGGGATGAATCTCCCTAATTAGGTGGGGGTTTTGGACTGAATAAAAGGAGAAAGCAATCTGAGTTCCAACAAATGCCCTCTATCTTTTTTACTATGAACTTAATATATCCAAGTGCTTCAAGCTACTTTCGGTGGTTTGATTCAGGTGTGCCTCATAAATTTAGGTGTTCTGAATGCTAGGTTCCCAGCTGATGAGATTTGGGAATTAACATATCCTGGAGGCACTGTATTGTTGGGGGCAGACTTATGGGTATTATAGCCAGTGTCCCCTTGCCACTGTTTGGCACACTCCCTTGTTGCTATGGCCCACCATTTGTTGGCCTGGGGGTGATGTCCATCCTCTGCTCATGTCGTCATTTTCCCTGCCATCTTGGAGCTTCCCTCTTAAGCCTGAAAGCCAAAATAAAACTCTTTTTTTCCCCCCACAAGCTGTTCTTGGTTGGGTGAGTTCTACCAGCAATGTGAACCGGACTGCAACAGTAAAATGGTACCAAGAGTGTGGTTGCTGCTAGACACCTGACTGTGTGCCTTTGGCCTTTTGGAGTTGATTTTTGAGAGGAATGTGGAAGGATATGAAAACTTGACCTAAGAGATGCCTTGAAGTACTGTAAGTACAGCTTGATGGATTATTCTGGTCAGAGTTGAAAGACCTGAATGCAGTAAGAACTATGTACTGTGAGGTTTGGCTTATGAGGTTGAGAAAGAACCTTGCTATGACTGGGCTAGTGGTTTGTGTGAAAAGCTTGCTATTATGCCTGTATCCTGAGAAGTTGTGCAGAGTTGCTTCATGTAAAAATGAACTTGTTTGAGCAGAGGGATATGGCACAGAAAAAGAAAACCTTTGGGTGAATTGCTGCTCATTCAGCTGCAATTGAGAGATTACAACCTTTGAGTTTGGGCCAGCTGACCTGCACTAGGACAATAGGAAGAATGTAGACTCTTTTGCAGAGGACTGAGTGCTCAAGGAGTGTCCTGTTATTCAAAGTCTGCTTTATAACCCCCCCGCCCTGGATTAACAAATTGGCACCCTACTCAGTATTGGTCATTGAGTTTGCAACATGGTCTTCTGTTTTGGAAATGGCCATGGTCAGTGTGAAGCAGGTTTGCTGGATGCCTGCATGGAGGTCCGTTGGGGTCATAAGGATGAACCGTGGCTTGCAGTGGAGACCAACTGGAGATGCTGTTACCATGACCTGGCTGCCAAGGAGAGTTGCTGGCCCCAGATGAAGTTTCCCAGTTCTATGAGTAGCCTAACTGGAGGGCCATAATTGGAATACCAGAGATTTGTTGCTGGTTAGAATTATCAGACTTGGAGATTTGTCACTGGCTATAGTTGTTGGGCTTGGAGCTACAGATTTTGGTGTTTACCCTGTTTAAATCATGTATTGCTTGAGTATTTCTTTACTATGCCCAATCACATCTTTTGCAGTGTGAATGTTTATTCTGTGCCATTATGTGGTTTTGGGGGGGTTACTTTTTGGTCTTATGGCTCAGTTAAAAGGTCTTTGACTATGGGGATGTATGAGTATCATCAAAATTGATAAAAACTGTGGGGACTTTTAAAGTTGGATGAATGCATTGAATTTTGCATCATGTGTAGTTATCAATTTATGGTGGCCAGGGGTGGAATATAGTGGTTTGATTCAGGTGTTCCCCTGCCAATGTTTGGCATACTCTCCTGTTGCTATGGCCCATCTTTTGTTGGCCAGTGGATGATGTGCACACCCTACTCATGTCATTGTTTTCCCTGCCATCATGGAGCTTTCCTCTCAATCCTATAAGCCAAAATAAACCTCTTGTTTCCCCACAAACTGCTCCTGGTTGGGTAATTTCTACAGCAATGCTAACCTGACTGCAACACTACTCCAGTCCTCCTTCCCCACCATGATGTTCTATAACCTTTAGCTATAAGCATACCTTTACTTCTTTAAGTTGTTTCTGCTCAGACATTTGGTTACAGCAATGATAAAGTAACTAATACAGAAACTAATAAAAGTTTGTCTATGTACTTAGCAGTTAGGATACAAGGTGTTGGGATTCCATGGTAGGTGATTTGAATCAGAGCTCCCCCCAAAATACATGTGTTCTGAATGATGGATCCTTGTTGGAGGTGTTATGTTTCTGGGATGTACCTTGAGGTTTATTACCCCCTACATTGCCTATGTTAGTTCAGTTCACTCTCTTGCTGCTGTTTTCCCACCTGCAAGAAGGTGATATCTATATTCTGCTCCTGCCATGCTTTCCCCTGTCATCATGAAGTTTCCTCTTGAGACTGTTAGCCAAAATAAAAACTTTCCTTCCATCAGCTGCTTTTGGTCAGGTGCTTTGTTTCCCCAACAAAGAAGGTAACCACAACAAAAAAACATAACAACACATGGTCAGAAGACATAAAAGGTCTTTAGAACATGGAAATGCTTTTTGACCAATAGTGACTCTAAGAAGAATTTCAAAGAAGGTAGAGACTCAAACATTCATACTTTAAAATCAAAATGAGGAAATTCAGCATCAATACAATATTACTACCATATCAACAGTATATACTTAGATGTTCCAACTGATATCTTTTAAATATTTTGCTTTTAGATCCATAATCCTATCCTTGAACTTCATATGCATTTGGTTATTACATTTTTATTTATTTACTTATCAGTTTTTTGAGGTAGCATCTCACTCTAGCCTAGCCTGACCTGGAATTCACTCTGTATTCTCAGTGTGGCCTTGATCTCATGGTGATCCTCCTACTTCTGTCTCCCAAGTGCTAGAATTAAAGGCATGCACCAACATGCCTGGCCTGGTTGTTACATTTTTATATTCTCCTTCAATTTGTAGTAATTGTTTTCTCTCTTCCCTCTCTTCACTTTTTCCTCTTGGCTCTCTTCCTATTATGATGATCAAAACCAGGGCCTCTCAGATGCAACCAAGCTTTCTGCCATTGAGCCATACCTCAGCTCTTTTTAGTTTTTTTTCTCTTTTTAATTGGGCAGGGGTGTTTAAGGTAGGGTTTTGTTCTAGCCCAGGCAAACCTAGAATTGACTATGTAGACTCAGGATGTCCTTAAACTCTCGGTGATCATCCTACCTCTGCCTCCCCAGTGCTAAGATAAAAGGTGTGTACTACCATACCCAGCTAGTTTTAGTTTTTTATTAACATCATAAAGAATACATAAACTTCTATGAAATTATGAGGTCTCATTAATGTTTTAAGGTGTATGTACATTGTGACATTGCATAACATTTAAATTAGGCACATCTATCTCCTCAATCATCTACCATTACTTCATGGTACAAACATCCAATAAACCTGTTTAAGCTCCTTGAGTTAAACACTCTACAGTTCTTATTTGTGGTCACACTACTTGGCTATAATATACCAGGCCTATTAATCCTGTGTCTCTAGAAATGGAAACAATTGCTCAGCCTACCACCACCACCCATTATTCTGTTTGCTACTCCAGTACAACAAAAAGTCAAAAATAAACAAGAGAAACAAATACATACCATATACCAAAGCTAAACTCAGAGTAAATTAATCTCCAAAACAAGCTATCACAGCCATCAAAGTTGAATAGGTAATAAAAAAAAAAAAAACTCCCCAAAAAGAAGAGTGCAGGACCAGATGGATTCTCAGCTGAATTCTATCAAACCTTCATGGAAGAACTGAAACCAATCTTTCTCAAACTGTGCCTCACAATTGGATATCAGGGAAAGCTCCCCAACTCCTTCTATGAAGCTACTATCACCTTAATACCAACACCAGGCAGAGATGCCATAAGAAAAGAAAACTACCAGCTTATTTCCCTGATGAACATAGACACAAAGATCCTGAACAAAATTTTCTCAAACCAAATTCAACAACACATCAAATCCATTATCCACCTTGATCAAGGGTGCTTCATTCCAGGAATGCAGAGATAGTTCAACATATGGAAATCTGTCAGTGTAAGACACCAAATAAAGCTAAACACAAAAACCACATGATCATGTCAATAGATGCAGAAAAGGCCTTTGACAAATTACAACATCACTTCATGATCAAAACAATGGAGAGAATCAACATAGTTGGTTTATATCTTAACACAATAAAGGCTATATGTAAAGCTCCTAAAGTCCCAATGATACTTAATGGAAAGAGACTGAAGGAATTCCCATTGAGATCAGGAATAAGACAGGGGTGTCCACTCTCACCTCCGCTCTTCAATATAGAACTGGATGTCCTACCTCAAGTAATAAGACAGGAGAAAGAAATACAGAGAATATAATTTGGAAAGGAAGAAGCTGAGCACTATTCATATATGTCCTGATTTTATATGTAAGAGACCAGTGAGCATCCATTCCAAAACTCTTAAAGGTGATAAACTCCTTCAGCAAAGTAGCAGGATAAAAAAATCAATGCACAAAAATCAGTAGTCTTTTTTATGCAAATGACAAATATTCAGAGAAAGAAATAAGTGACATTGCCCTATTTTCTATAGCAAGAAAAAAAAAATACCTTGGAATAATATTAACCAAGGAAGTGAAGGATTTATACAATGAAAACATAAAAACACTCAAAAAAGAAATTTAAGTGGACTTAAGAAAATGGAAAGACCTTCCATGCACCTGGATAGGCAGAATTAACATTGTGAAAATGCCAATCCTTCCAAGAGCAATCTACAGATTTAATACAACTCCCATCAAAATCCCAACATCATTCTTCACAGAGATAGAAAAATTGATCTCAAAATCCATATGGAAAAGCATAAGGTCTCAGATATACAAGCATATCCTCAGCAAAAGAAACACCTCTGGAGGCATCACCATACCTCATCTAAAGCCATATTACAAAGCCATAGTAACAAAAACAGCATGGTACTGGCACAAAAACAGGAGTATAGACCGATGGAATATAATTGAGGACCTGGACTTTGGCAAAGGCCCTAACAATATAGGCTTGACAAAAAAAAAAAAAAAAAAAGACAGCATCTTCAACAAATGGTGCTGGATAACTATATGCAAGAAATTGAAATTGATCTACACATTTCACCATGCACAACTATCAAGTCCAAATGGATCAAAGACTTCAATATAACATGAGAAACTTGGATACTATTGGAATAAAAGTTAGGAGGAAAATTCCTTGATTTAGAAATGGGAAAAGACTTCCTGAACAAAACCCCAGTAGTAGGATCTTAACCAATCACTCAACTAATGGGATCATATGAAACTGAAAATTTCTTCATAGACAAACATACAATAAGCAGAGCCAATAGATTACCCACAGAATGGGAGAAAATATTTGCTGAATATCCAACAGACTGAGGCCTAATTTCTAGAATCTACAAAGAACTTAAAAGAACATTTTGAATGAAGTTACTGTTCTACAGTATCAGTCTTCTTCAAACTCAAAAAAATAAATTACCTAAAAATGTTTGCCACTTGCTTTGAGTCTGTCCTCTCTCTCTCTCTCTCTCTCTCTCTCTCTCTCACTGTATTTGTGGAATATATGCACATAGTTGTAATTAATATGCAACATAGATGTTGTATTATCCATGGCATATTGTTTTCTCTGTTTTGCTAGAAATATCATTATTTATTGACTCATTCACTACTGTCAGTTTAGTATTTAGAGTATATGCCATATGAATTAATCCTGCACATAAAAATTCATGACCTCAGGCAGTCATTAGTGACTATGTGAGAGAATCAGTAGCTACTGAAGTTCTTGTTTAACTTGTAGAAGAAAGTAATTAGCGTCCTAGAGCTTACTCATTTTCCAATGACCACATAATAGCTCAAAGATGGGACTGAAAGAACTCAGGCCTTCTGAAGGCCCACCTTCAGTGTTGCAGACCATCCATGAGGATGATGACGAAAAACCTAGTTATCCATTCTTAAATGTTTGAATCTCATTGATCTTTCACCTAATTGGTAAATGATTCAAAATACACAGAGACACAGACGCATGCAAACACACATTCATATGTATACACATATACATCTGACAAACTGCAGTCTAAATTCTCGTCATAATAGAAAGTTTTAATGAATTTTATCCAATACTTCATAATAAATATAAATTTATTATTTAATAATACCAATATATTCTATGATAATGACTACTGGCAAATTTCATGCTTATAAATCATCCACTTCTCCTGTGCATGTCTTCCTTCCCAGACAAGCAGAGCTTTTGGATTTTTTCTTTTCAATGCATTTCAAGCATTTCTGCTTCTTCAAAATGACTTCCAAAAATGAATAGAGTCATAGCCTCCCCATTCTGATTTTCTCTTCAGAAATCCCATGAACATTTTTGGCCTGTAATCTGTAATAAAATTTAAACTCAGTTCATAAATTTCCTAAATAAAAACTGTTACATTTTTAATTAAAATTTTATTTAAGTTTACATTGTTTTGTTGATCAAGTAATCTATGCAATATTAGTTCCTGTTATTCATGATGCTATATGTCCCTGTTTTAAGCTTTGATGCTCCTTAATAAAATTTTATAATTTTTAAGGAAGCATTACATATATTTTGCTAAATTGGTTACTATATATTGTGTCTTTTGCTCATAATATATCAAATATACCACTAATGTTTACAAATGCAGCCTTTTTTGTTATTTTTATTTATTTATTTGAGAGTGTCAGAGAGATTGAAAGAGGGAGACAGAGAGAGAGAGTGGGCACATCAGGGCCTCCAGCCACTGCAAAGGAACTCCAGACACATGTGCTCCCTTGTGCATCTGGCTTACATGGGTACTGGGGAATTAAGCCTTTAACTGGGATCCTTAGGCTTCACAGGCAAACACTTAACTGCTAGGCCATCTCTTCTGCCCTAAATGCAGCCATTTTTATTTTAAATTTAGTTCCACCCAGCTTACTAAATGGTCTTACAATCTTACAATAATATCTTTTTTATTTATGTACTTATTTATTTACTTCTTTTTTATTTAGAGAGGGAGAGAGAAAGAAGCATATATATAGAAAGAATGCATTCTCCAAGGCCTTCAGCTACTGCAAACGAGCTTGAGACACATGTGTCACCTTGTACACCTGGTTAACATGAGTACTGGGGAATTGAACCTGGGTCCTTTGGCTTTGCTGGCAAGCACCTTACCCATTAAGCAATCTTTCTAGCCTGACAGTCAACAT
This sequence comes from Jaculus jaculus, assembly GCF_020740685.1. Taxonomy (NCBI): domain Eukaryota; kingdom Metazoa; phylum Chordata; class Mammalia; order Rodentia; family Dipodidae; genus Jaculus; species Jaculus jaculus. Next base: position 125,140,172 of record NC_059104.1, on the reverse strand, counting down.
GTGTTTCAGGTCATTTTTGGGGGTTTTAATTAATTAAATGATGATAAAATCTTTGCCTATTTAAGCATTTTTTTTTCTTCTCACTCACTCCTTGTGCCTTTAATTACAATCTACTGTACAAGGACAATGCCAAATAGATGGATGACAACATTTTTTCTTGGCAAGAATGATGAGGAACCAGTCAGTGTGTCTAGTGCCAGAAGGTGCTACATGGGTGACTGGGGGAAAATTACCAATATCTGTCCAAACAACTCATGGTCTAATCTACTTAGCAGCAAATAACCTGTTGTGATGCCCACACAAGTGCAATAGTGGCACACAGCCATGGTGGGGAACCAACTGCTCTTGATTTGGCTTACTGATCCTCTCAGTGGTATGGGACCCATGGCTGGAGCTGGGAAACAAGTCAGAGCCATACCCAAAGATAAGCCTGTACTCCATTAACAAACTACAATTAATTGTGGACTACAAGAGGGCCTACACCTATTATTCTCTATAAAAAATGTAAAGGTTAACTCATTTGTCCTGGTGCTAACTTACTCTCCTTTGGAGAATCTGCTTCTCTTTCTCAGATAGATGTAGATCCTAAGGAGAGAGCCACCCCATCATACCTCAAAAGGGCCCCAGCTTAAACTAAGACAAATTGGTGAAACAAGTAAGGGTGCTGTTTTCTGGTTAACCGGGTACCAGCACAAGGGTGAATGAGATCAACACAGAGAAAAATCAACTCCTACCAAATCAGAGACCCAGAGGCCCTCAACACCTCATCACTGAAGCAGACCAAAAATGAGCCCAACATGGCTCAGGGAAATGTTGTGGAAGAGGGGGTGGAAAGACTGTCAGAGCCACATGTTGGGTCATGATATGCAGAGACATTTATCTTACCCATAACTGTGGGCTAACTCCACAATGCATTACCCATATACCTCAACAAGGAGTGCCCAAGTGGAGGGGGGAGGTCGTGGATGAGCCTAATAATGGTACCAAATGCAAGGTCGAATCATGTAAATTTTATTTAATGTTTACTTATAATTATCTTTCATAATTTTTATTATAACTTCTTTATAACATGAATTGCTTCACAACATGTTTTCAGAACTTCCTAATTTTTAGTTATAAAAATTTATCTTTTGTCATAAGCATTTAACTTAGTTGTATTGTGATCACAGAACATGCTTTTATAATGCCTGAATTTTAATATTTTAATTATTTTGAAAATAATACTCCTCATACCTAGCTAAATTATTTTTCATAAAACTTTTCTAATTATTACATGTAGAAGCTTTCAGATGTCCAGTAGGTTGTTAATTTATGACATGAGGGTCTGTACACCAGTCGTCATTTACATTCCTTAACCATAAGAAAAAACCTCTACTAGGTCACCAAGTAGGGAAGCTGTCTCCCTGTGCTAGTCTCATGTATGGTTCAGCACCTGTAAGATTAATTCATATGCATATGTCATTGTATTTGCTTCACATTTCAGTAAATTCAAAGTTAATTATCATGTGAGATTAACTTCTATTCATATGCTTACATATTTGTCTCATATTTTACGTAATTCAAAGTGGATTCTTAATGACATTCTAATAACTTTATGGTCAAACCTATATTTTATCTAATATGAATGTAGCTATTTCTTTGTTTTAGTACAGATATGAAATGTAATTATTCCTACTATCACTCCTCTTGTTTTTGTACTTACATTTCGGTGTGTGGTTGTAATCCTGTCATAAAAATAGGTTTGAATTTAATTGGGTGCAGATATATTTTCCATAATTAATGGTATATTTAGACCTGTTAATGCCGTCTTATTTTTGTGTCATCTCATATTTTATAGTATTTCTTTTTAATGTTTTATTTTATAAATGTATATCTTTTTAAAGTAAAAAGATTCAGGTTAGGTGCTGTAGATGAGTGAGACTATGTGGCAATTTTTTTTTCTGTGATTGGGTAAGTTCACTGAGAATGATCTGTTCCAGGCTCAACCAATTTTCCTCAAATTTCATTGTGTCATTTTTTCTTACTGCAGTATAGAATTCCATTGAGTAGTTATACCACATCTTAGTTATCCATTCTTCTAGTGATGGACATCTGGATTGATTCCAGCTCTTAGCTATTACAAATTGAGCCACTACAAACATGGTTGAGCAAATCTCTCTGGCCTGTGGTTTGAAGGTTTTAGGGTATATGCCCAGTAAGGGAATAACTAGATCTGTTGGTATCTCTATAGAGAGCTTTTCAGGAGTCTCCATATTGATTTACAATATGGTTGTACCATCCTACAATCCCACCAACAGTGGATGAGTGTTACTACTTCTCCACATCCTTGCCAGCATTTATTTTGGTTTCATTTTTTGATGTTTGCTATCCTTATTGGGGTAAGGTGGAATCTCGTAGTTGTTTTAATTTGTATTTCTCTGATGATTAGGGATGACGAACATTTTCTTAAGTGTATGTTTGCCATCTGTATTTCTTCCTCTGTGAACTGCCTGTTCAGCTCTTTGCCACATTTTGTGAGTGGGATGTTTGACTTCTTACTGTTTAGATTTTTTAGTTCTTTGTAGATTCTAGAGATTAGGCCTCTGTCAGTTGGATAACCCGCAAATATTTTTTCCCATTCTGTGGGTAATCTATTGGCTTTGCTTACTGTATGTTTTTCTGTAAAAAAAACTCTTCAGCTTCATATGGTACCATTGGTTGAGTGACTGTTTAAGATCGTGAGCTACTAGGGTTTTAACAGATCATTCCCAGTGAACTTACCCAATCACAGAAAAAAAAAAAAAAAATTCACCACATAGTCTCACTCATCTACAGCACCTAACCTGAATCTACCCAAGATACCTTACATACCCAGCAAACACCTCATGGACTACTCACTAGGATGGCTGGGGGGGGGGGGCATCGAAGGGGTGGGAAACATTAATCTAGACCCAAACATCAATGGTACCATAAAATTCTACTTCGGAAACTTCACTAGGCTCTTACAGGAAACACCTGAACCACAAGACACTGGAGAGTGTAGGAACAAGTCTAACCTAAATCTTCTATATCTTTGCTCCCTCCCTCTCCCTATCCCTCTCTCTCTCTTCTCTCTAACTCTTGTACATTAGTTATCTTTTTCCTCATTTTCTTAGTAGGCACTGACTTGTAACTCCCAGTACCAGCATGGGGCTATCATCCATAATGAGCTTTTGATCAGAGAGACCTACAAGGTTTCCTAAAAGAATGACAGATTTCTGTCAGAGTACTTGATGACCCACCAAAGGTTAGTGGTAAGACCCTTCTGCTGATGACACCATATGTAGTTGACAGGTAAAATGGAATAGCATGGCTGGAAGCTAAGAGAGAGTCAGTCCCCAGACAGTCAGCATGTCTACTGCCAGAAGGTGCTACATGGGCAACTGGGGGAAAATGACCAACATATGTCCAAGCACCTCATGATCTAACCTACTTAGCAGCAAATAGCCTGTTGTGATGCCCACACAAGTGCAATAGTGGCACACAGCCATGGTGGGGAACCAACTGCTTTTGATTTGGCTAACTGATCCCCTCAGTGGTACGGGACCCATAGCTGAAGCTGGGAAACAAGTCAGAACCATATCCAAACATAAGCCCACTCTCCAATATCAAGCTACCATCAATCATGGGGTACAAGAGGGCCTACACCTATTAAACTCTCTATTAAAAAAAAAGTAAGGGCTATCTCATTTGTCCTGGTGCTAACTTACTCTCTGTTGGAGAATCTGCTTCTCTTTTTCAGATAGATGTAGATCCTAAGGAGAGAGCCACCCCATCATACCTCAAAGGGGCCCCAGCTGAAACTAAGAAAAATTGGCGAAATAAGCAAGGGTGCTGTTTTCCTGATGAACTGGATACCAGCACAAGGGGGAAGGAGACCAACACAGAGAAATATCAACTCCTACCAAATCAGAGAGCCAGAGCCGCAGAGGACCCCAATACCTCATCATTGAAGCAGACCGGAAATGAACCCAACATGGCTCAGGGAAATTTTGCGGAAGAGGGGGTGGAAAGAATGTCAGAGCCACATGTTGGGTCATGATATGCAGAGACATTTATCGCACCAATAACTGTGGACTAACTCCACAATGCATGACCCGTATACCTTGACAAGGAGGGGCCAATGGGGAGGGTGTAGGTCATGGATGACACTAATAATAACTAATAACTTCCTGTATTTGCTGAATACAAAACTAATAAAAGAAAAACAAATAAAAATAAATAAATAGAAAGAAAGTTTTTTTGATTGTTCATGTCGTTTTACTTTCTCTCAATTCTACTTTTTAATATTTATTTATTTGAAAAAGAGAAAGAGGCAGGAAAGAAAGAGAGAGAGATAGAGAGAGAGAGAGAATAGAGGTGCCAGGATTCAAGCCACTGCAAAAGAACTCCATACTGATGCACCACTTTGTACATCTGACTTGCCTGGGTACTGGGGAATGAAAATTGGGTCTTTTGGCCTTGTAGATACGTGCCTTAACTGCTAAGCCATCTCTCTAACCCTTAATTATACTTCTGAGTTGCACACTGCATGCAAATATTCAAGGTATTTCGCAATAATAACCTTCATCCTTCTGATATTCTGTCAATTTTTTAATCCTGCTCTCCTATAAAGATGACACTTTAAATGTCATTTTTTTCTCTCTATATGTCTTGTTACTTTTATCTGTGAACTCAATTATACAGGATTATCAAATATCTTTTCAGGCAATGAAAATTAAGAAAAAATAGGAATTTGAAATTGTCAGCTTGATAAATTGAGAGGGACCAGAGTAAGAGCCCAAGGGTAAGCTACTTAATGAAAGAACAAAGAATAATTCTCCATTCTTTTAAAAAAAGAATATCAGATATTTCACCACTACAGCTCAAGAAACTTTATATACATAATATACATATATATATAAATACATATAAACTGTAGGTACATAGGTAGGTAGATAGATAGTTAGATAGTTAGATAGATAGATAGATAGATAGATAGATTATGTGTATGCATATATGTCGGCCACTGCCAGGCACATGCTGGAGGCTTCAGAAGAGGGGCCTGAGCTGGAGGCTTCAGAAGAGGGGCCTGAGCTGCCAGGTATGGCTAAAGTCCCCCAGGCTTCAGGAGGCCACTCACTCTCCAAGCATATCTCACCTGAACATAGGCTCTGTCCATTGCCATGTAGCCTATGGCCAGTTGCCTTGGAAAGTCCTTATCAACCTTCACAAAGCCCATCCCCCTGAGACCCTAGATCACCTGAACTCCCCCACCACCACCATTGCCTATGTGCTAGAATGAATGTCCCCAATGCTAATTAGGCATCAGAAATGAACTTGGTACATCCAATCCCCTTAGTGCCCCCCACACACTCAGATGCTTATAAATCCATTTTCTCTGACAATAAACTGAGAGAGCTGTTCACTGAAACGCCTCCCAAAAGTCTTTTACTTTCATGTACTCATCTACCCGGGCTGCCTGGCCATCTTTGGGGGACTGCGGCCTCTGCCAGAGCAAGAACCCAAGAATGTGTGTGTGTGTGTGTGTGTGTGTATATATATATACATATATATGTATATCTTGTGCCATAACGTGTATATGGAGGTCAAGGCAACTTTGAGGTGCCTCTGCTCCACCTTCTTTGAGTCAGGGTCTCTTGCAGGTGCAAACACACTGCCAGACTGCAAAGGAATTTCAAGAGCATTGGATTCTTCTGCCCCATTGTTGGACTGAAAAGAATGAGCCACTTTCATAAGGCTTACTGTAGTGAATTACACCTGACTTGGGGACTTCTGGGTAAGATGGCCAGAGTCCCACTGAGGCAATCATGGCCTGCAATCTGCATGTGCCAGACTGGTACAGTCCCACCAGGCATGCCAGGCAGCAGCAGCAGCAGCAGAGACCAAGCAACTGACTTTTCAGCTCCATCAGCCTTCTTGCAAAATTAAGAAATCTGAAGGAAAGACAGCTGACATCAACTAAAATGCTACTGAAAGTGCAAGCAGTTCCAGAAGTCTGAACTCTCCTATCCCCACCATCAGAACCACAAACCTCCAGCATTCAGTCCCCAGTGGCAGTGCAGGCAGCAGAGTGGATCAGAGGTACAGCTTCACAGCACAATAATAAGGGATCGAGGAGGGCATTCAGGATTGGTAAGATTGTAAGTCACCCCAAAAGGTAATGAGATTGACTGAAAAAAACAATAACAACAACAACAACAACAAAAATAAAAAATGAAAACACAGGTACACAGTCCTGCGAGAGCTAATCTGTCTTTCCTTATCAGGGCAGGTTATAGGGTATATATTCTTGGTTGGATTTACAATTTCAGATATTTGGAGGTTGAATTTTATTGCCTTTGGTGCTTTCATATATATAATGCCTTTGTTTTTGCTTCTATTATTATTGGAGGCAGGGTCTAATCCATATCCAGGTTGACCTGGAACCCAATTCAGAACAGAAATCTTTACCTCCCAGCTGACAAGATTAAGGGTGTAGAACAACACACACCCTTAGGGATTTGGGCTTAATATGACTATTTCAATCCCCACAATTGCATACTTTGTGCTGGTTTGTATTGATTGTCTACGTTACTTGGTTGAAGTTTAGAATTTTCCAGCAAATTATTCTACCCAGCCCACTAGAATACTTGCTTAGCAAGCAAACACAAAGCCTAGAATTACTTCTGTGGCTTTATTGGGGTACAAGAGCTACACCTGGCACCTTGAACTCATGTACCAAGGGTATATAGAGGTGGAGTCTCACATCTCAGAACACTATGAATAAGTAGAAAACCCAAGTATCAAATCAATTCACAATGCAAAATTACTGCAACATAATACAAGAAACTCAAAGAAGCAGAGAATACAGTCCCACCAAAAACTATAAATCCATCAGAAATGATCATCAATCAGACTGTTTTAGATGAAATGCCTGACAAAGATTTCAAGAAAATGATGGTATCTATGCTCAAAGAAATCAGAGAATAAATGAAGGGAATCAAAGAAGAAAACAAAGGAATTAAAGAAGAAAACAAACTTCTGAAAGAGAACACAGGAAACCAGCTTGAAATAAAGAGGTTAGTACAAAACATCAGTAAGGAAATAAAAATATTGAAGAAAAACCAGGCTGAAATCCTGGCTTTGAAGAATACAGACAATGAAATAAAAAAATAAAAGAAAATAAAAAAAAGTCTCTGTGGAAAATCTGTTCAGTAGAATGGATGAAGGAAAGAACAGAATGTTTAAACTAGAAGACCTGGTGGCAGATCTAATATAGTCCAACAGAGACAAAGACAAGCTAATAGTAAGGTATAAATGAGAATTTCAGGATATCTGGGACACTCTGAAAAGATCAAACATAAGAATTCAGGGTATAACAGAAGGAGAAGAATTTGAATCTAGGGTGTTTTCAACAAAATCATAGAAGAAAATTTTCCTCAAATTGGGAAATAAATGTCAATGCAGATACAAGAAGCTTTTAGAACACCAAATGGAAAAAATTCTGGAAAGAACCTCTCCTCCCCATGTTATAAGTAAACTGCTAAGCACACAAACTGAAGAAAATATATTGAAAGCAGTTATAGAGAAGAAGCAAGTCACATACAAAGGCAAGCCCATCAGAATAACTGCAGATTACTCAACACAAACCCTAAACTCCAGAAGGGTTTGGAATGATGTATTCCAAGTTCTGAAAGATAACAACTGTCAACCAAGATTTATTTATCCTGCAAAGCTATCTATCCAAATTGATGGACAAACAAGGATATTCCATAAAAAAAAATAATAATAAAAAATAAATTAAAAACACCAGGCTAAAAGAATTTATGACAACTAAACCAGCTCTACAGAAAATACTTGCAGGACTTCTTAATGCCAACAACAAAGCAAAACACACCCAGGAGGAAATAGGAAAAAAATAAACCACACTCAAATAACAGTTAAAACAAATGAGTAAAGGGAAAATAGGAAACACTACAAAATAAGAATAATGGCAATAATAAATGCCTACCTTTCAATAATAACTCAATATCAAGAACCTCAATGTACCATCCAAAAGACACAAGCTTGCAGACTGGATTAAAAGGCAGGATCCTGCCATTTGTTGCATACAGGAAACTCATCTCTCAATAAAATATAGACACTGCCTTAGGGTGAAAGTATAGAAATTGGTATTTCCAGCAAATAGGCCTAGGAAATAAGCAGGGGTTGCTATATTAATATCTGACAGGATAGACTTTAACATTAGTGAGGAAAGATAAAGAAGGTCATTTTATACTGATTAATGGAACTCTCCAATACTAGGACATTACAATCCTAACTATATATACACCTAACATGGGAACTCCCAGTTTCATCAAACAAACACTATTAGACTTAAGGTCACAGATAACATCAAACACAATTGAGTAGGAGACTTCAATACCTCACTCTCATCAATTGACAGGTCATCCCAGAAAAAAAGATAAAAAAGAGAGAGAGAAAGAGAGAGACATCTGAATTAAATGTCATGATGTCATGTAACAAATGGTCCTAACAGATATCTACTGAACATTTCATCCAAATGCTGTAGAATATACATTTATTCTCAGAAGCACATGGAACAGTCTAAGAAATAGACCATATATTATGACACAAAGTAAATCTCCACAAATATAGGAAAATTCAAATAATCCCTTGTACTCTATTTGGCCACAATGGGATTAAACTGCGAATCAAAAATAAGAAAAGCTACAGAGCATACAGAAATTCATAGAGATTAAACAGTACAATATTGAATGACCAGTGGGTCATTTAAAAATTCAAAACGGGCTGGAGAGATGGCGTAGTGGTTAAGCATTTGCCTGTGAAGCCTAAGGACCCTGGTTCAAGGCTCAATTCCACAGGACCCACAATATCCAGATGCACAAGGGGGTGCACATGTCTGGAGTTCATTTACAGTGGCTGGAAGCCCTGGCATGCCCATTCTCTCTCTCTATCTCCCTCTTTCTCTCTCTGTCTGTTGCTTTCAAAATAAATAAAAATGAACAAAATTTTTAAAAATAAATAAAAATTCAAAAGGAAATCAATATTCATAGAATCAAATGATGATGATAATACAACACACCAAAACCTTTGGGACACAATAAAGGCAGTTCTAAGAGGGAAATTTATAGCTCTAAGTGCCTATATCATGAAATTAGAGAGTTCACAAATAAATGATTTAATGTTCTATCTTAAGGCCTCAGAAAAAGAATAAAACAGACCAAAAAGCAGTAGATGAGAAGATATCATAAAGATTAAGGTAGAAATTTATGAAATAGAAACCAAAAAAAAAAAAGAATAAACAAAGCAAAGAGTTGGTTCTTTGAAAAGATAAAGAAGATTGATAAACTCTTAGCAAATTTGACCAGAAGAGAGAAGAGACAAAAATTAATAAAATTAGAGATGAAAAAGTCACCATTACAACAGATACCAAATAAATTCATACAATTATAAGGCCATACTTTAAGAATATATATGCATCTAACTTTGAAACCTGAAAGAAATGGAGGATTTCCTTGATTCATATGACCTACCAAAATTAAATCAAGATGATAGACCTATAACAAGTACAGAGATCCAAGCAGTTATAAAAATTCTCACAACTAAAAAAAGCCCAGGCCCAGATGGATTCACTGGTGAATTTTACCAGACCTTCATGGAAGAATTAATGCCAATGCTTCTCAAACTTTTCCATAAAATAGAAAAGGAAGGAATTCTACTGAATTCCTTCTATGAAGCCAGCATCACCTCATACCAAAACCAGGCAAAAACAGAAAAAGAAAAGAAAATTACAGACCAATCTCCTTCATGAATATAAATGCAAAAATTCTGAACAAAATATTGGCAAACAGAATACAAGAATAAATCAAAAAGATTATTCACCCCAACAAGGTTGGCTTTATCCCAGGGATACAGGGATGGTTCAACACATTCAAATCAATAAATGTAATAAATCATATAAGTGGTCTGAAGGACAAAAATCACATGATCATCTCAATAGATGCAGAAAAGGCATTTGAAAAAATCTAACAACCTTTCATGGTAAAAGTATTACAGAAACTGGGATTAGAAGGAACATATCTCAACATAATAAAAGGTATTTATGACAAACCTACAGCCAATATAATACTAAATGAGGAAAAACTTGAAGCTTTTCCACTAAATCAGGAATAAACAAGATGTCCACTGTCCCCAACTTATTTAATATAGTACTGGAAGTCTTTGCTATAGCAATAAGGCAAGAGACACTCAGAAAAAGGATACAAATTGGAAAGGAAGAGATCAAATTGTCACTATTTGCAGGTGATATGATTCTACATATAAAAGACCTAAAACCTCTACCAGCAAACTGTTAGAGCTGATATACACTTTTAGCAATGTAACAGGTTACAAAATAAATACACAGAAATCAGTAGCTTTCCTATATACTAACAACAAATATGTGGAGAATGAAATCAGGGATTCTCTCCCATTCACAATTGCTTCAAAAAATAAAGTAATTTGGATTAAACTTAACTGAGGAAGTGAAAGAACTCTACAATGTGAATGTTTAAACACTCAAGTGAGAAATTGAAGAAGAAACAAGGAAATGGAAATATGTCCCATGTTCTTGGATTGGAAGAATCAATATTGTGAAAACAGCATGGTATTGGCACAAAGACAGACAGGTAGATTAAAGGAACAGAATAGGGAACCAAGATGTTATGCCAGGCAGCTACAGCTATCTGTTTTTTGAAAAAAATGCAAAACATATAAAGACCGCCTCTTCAAAATGTGGTGCTGGGAAAACCGGATAACTATATGCAGAAAGATGAAGGTAGATCCTTGTCTTTATCCATGCACAAGAATCAATTCTAAGTGGATCAGGGACCTTAATATCAGACCTGAAACTCTGAAATTGCTAGACGAAAAGGTAGGGAAAACCCTTTAATATATTTGCATAGGTAATGACTTTCTGAATATAACCCCAATTTATCAGCAAATAAAACTACTAATCAACCAATGGGATCTCATGAAATTACAATGCTTTTGTACAGCAAAGGACACTGTGAATAGAACAAGGAGACAACTTACAGAATGGGAGAAAATCTTTGCCAGTTAAACATCTGACAGAGGATTAATATCCAGAATATACAAAGAACTCAAAAAACAGAATAATAAGAAATCAAACAACCCAATCAAAAAAATGGGCTATGGAACTTAGTAGAGAGTTCTCACTAGAAGAAATACAGATGGCATATAAACACCTAAAAATGTGTTCTCCATCCTTAACCATCAGAGAAATGCAAATTAAAACTACCTTGAAATTCCATTTCTCTCCCATCAGAATTGCTACCATCAAAAACCAAATGACAATAAATGTTTGTGAGGATGTGATAAAAGGAGAACCCTTCTTCACTGTTGGTGGGAATGTAATTTGGTACAGCCATTGTGGAAATCAGTGTGGAGGTACTTGAGACAGCTAAAAATAGATTTACCATATGATCCAGCTATATCACTCTTAGGCATATAATCTAATGACTCTTCTCCCTACCTAAGAGGTACTTGTACAAACATGTTTATTGCTGTTCTATTCACAATAGCTAGGAAATGGAATCAGCCTAAATGACCATCCACAGATGAATGAATAATAAAGATGCAGTACATCTACACAATGGAATTTTATTCAGTGGTAAAGAAAAATGAAATTATGAAATTTGCAAGGAATGGATGGATCTAGAAAGGAGGTAACCCAGGCCCAGAAAGCCAAATGTTGCATGTGATTTATTATATGTGGAACCTAGCTACAAATATGTAGACTTATGTGTGATCTGGTGCCAAAAATCAGTAGCAGAGGCCCATAAGCTAGGAAAAGGCTATAAAGGAGGGAGGAGAAGGAAGGTCTTAAGAGGATGGTATTGTATATATGGAAGTAGAAGAACAGATTACGGGGAGAGGAAAGGTCTAAGCGAGGTCAGAGAAGAAGGGACAAAGGAGTGTCCAGCACTGAAACATCTTATATCCACTAAGGTTCAGGGTCCATTGCGGAACAGGTGTTGGAAAGAATAGTAGAGCCAAAGGAAGGGTACCACTCCATATATGCAACTGTCCAGACAGAATTTGGCATCAATATCCAAGACCTTGTAGTGCTTAGCACTATCAACACAAGACCCTCATAATAGGAGAAAACATGATGCCATCAAATTAAAAGAGAGACTAATGGAGAGAGGGAGGGGTATGTCAGAGAGAAGAGATATGAAGGAGAAAGTGGGGCAGGGTAGGAGAGGGGAGGAAATACCACGGTTTGTTGTCTGCAAGTATAGAAGTTATATATATATATATATATATATATATATATATATATATATATCTGATTTGAAAGGCTTTTCAAGCAAGTGCCTTTAGCTATTGAGCTGTGATTCCAGGTCCCAAGATATATCTACTGGCACTGTGGAACATAATTGGTAAACCTAGATATTAGAGAACAAGTTCTGGGATTTATTTTTTTTTTTTAATTTTTATTAGTTTTCTATCCTGCAAGTACAGGCAGTTTGGTACCATTATTAGGCTCATCCATGACCTACCCCCTCCCCATTGTCCCCTACTTGTTGAGGTATATGGGTTGTGCATTGTGGAGTTAGCCCACAGTTATTGGTGTGACAAATGTCTCTGCATATCATGACCCAACATGTGGCTCTGACATTCTTTCCGCCCCCTCTTCCACAAAATTTCCCTGAGCTATGTTGGGTTCATTTTTGGTTTGGTTCAGTGATGAGGTATTGGGGGCCTCTGGGTCTCTGGCTCTCTGGTTTGGTAGGCACTGATTTTTCTCTGTGTTGGTCTCCGTCCCCCTTGTGCTGGTATCTGGTTCATCAGGAAAACAGCACCCTTGCTTGTTTTGCCAATTTTCCTTAGTTTCAGCCGGGGCCCTTTTGAGGTATGATGGGGTGGCTCTCTCCTTAGGATCTGCATCTATCTGAAAAAGAGAAGCAGATTCTCCAACGGAGAGTAAGTTAGCACCCGGACAAATGAGATAGCCCTTACTTTTCTTATATAGAGAGTTTAATAGGTGTAGGCCCTCTTTTACCCCATGATTGATGGTAGCTTGATATTGTAGAGTGGGCTTATGTTTGGATATGGTTCTGACTTGTTTCCCAGCTCCAGATGTGGGTCTTGTACCACTGAGGACATAAGTTAGAAGAATCAAGAGCAGTTGGTTCCCCACCATGGCTGTGTGCCACTATTGCACTTGTGTGGGCATCACAACAGGCTATTTGCTGCTAAGTAGGTTGGACCATGAGGTGCTCGGACAGATTTTGGTCATTTCCCCCAGTCTTCCATGTAGCACCTTCTGGCACTAGAAACACTGACTGTCTGAGGACTGACTCTCTCCTGGCTTCCAGCCATGCTATTCCATTTTATGTGTCAGCTCCATATGGTGTCTTCAGCAATAAGGTCTTACCACTAACCTTTGGTGGGTCATCAAGTACTCTGACAGAAATCTGTCATTCTTTTAGAAAACATTGTAGGTTTCTCTGATCAAAAGCTCATTGTGGGTGATAGCCCCATGCTGGTACTGGGCGTTACAGGTCAGTGCCCCCTAAGAAAATGAGGACAAAAAGTAACTAATATATAGGAGTCAGAGAGGAGGGGGGGGGGAGAGGAAGAGGAAGAAAGAGGGAGGGAAGATGTAGAAGATTTAGGTTAGTCTTGATCCCCTGATTGAAGTATGTCTTAGCAATTGGCATTCATAGGCTCTTTGGGATGGCAAGTTCCACATACCTGGGCCAGGTATCATTGAACCTTTTCTTCCTCCTGGTCACAGGGCAAAGAGCAATAGTAGTATTTAACAGCATCTCTTTATCCTCAGCATCACCCTATGTCCCAGCAGTGCCCACATGTGTCCTGTTTCAGAACCAGTCCTCTACCCAACACCCATCACCTTAAAATACCCAGGCCCCTCTGAGGCTTGCTCTATTTTCTCTTTTTTCCTGCTGCTATTGCTGTGAAGAACTAATGAGAGAAACTGAAAACTATACCAGCTTAATTTTAGCAGTTAGAAAATGTCCATCATTTTATTTATCTTCATAAATGAAGGTGATTGCATTTCTTCATCCCCTGTTCCCATGAGCCAACAGTAATAGTTATGTTTTGCCTGAGAACAGTCATACTCCTTCCCACACTTTTTTTAAAATTTCACATTAATATGAGACAGCATGCCTTGTGGAGTTATGTAGATGAGTTCTCCGAGTTAAAAACAAGCAAAATGTGGGCTAGAGAGATGGCTTAGCGGCTAAGGCACTTGCCTACAAAGGCACAAGGTGGCATGTGCGTCTGGAGTTTGTTGCAGTGGCTGGGGGTCCTGGCCCACCAAATCTCTCTCCCACTCTCTCTTTTTCTTTTTCTCTCCTTCTTCCTCTTTCTCAAATAAATAACCATATATATGTGTGTGTGTGTGTGTGTGTGTGTATACATTTTAAAAACAAGCAAAACAAAAATAAGTTTTGTGAATTTCATAATATAAACACTTCAAATCAAGGTTGATTTTAAGGCTCCGACAGTTGAGTGACTGGCAATAACTTGAATCTTCAACATTTGCATCAGAATAACAGTAGGTGGATGAAAAGATCAAGATATAGTTTCATTAGAAGTTCCCTTGACATTGTGTATTGCTCTCCTGACATCAGGCTGCTCATACATGACACAAATTCAAATGTCTTTCTAAACAGAGTGAAGGGACTTTTGGGTTTATTCATCACCATATCACAGCTGAGCTCTAAAGGTAAGTAAAGCCTGCCCTGTTTTTCTACAGATTATTTATAATAAACTAGATGGTGAAGACCCTCTTTCTTTTTTCCCTCTCTTCCTTCCCCCATCCATCCCTCTTTCCTTCCTTCCTTCCATTTCTTTAAATCTGGTACTATGTTCCCACTGAGCCTATAAGTCAAACCCACTATTTCCTTTCAGATCTTTTCTTTTTTTAACTGTAATTTATTTAAATAAGAATTACTTGACAATATGTTTTCAGAATTTACAAATGTGAAATATTATAAAGCTTTGCCTTTCCATTTACTTCCAAATTAATTACATTGTAAACAAAGAACGTGATTTTTGTAATGTCTGTCTTTGAAAGGTTTTGTGACATTTTAAAATTATTACCTGTGCAAACACACAGATGTCCAATAGCTTGTTAATTATGCTGTGAAGCTGTAAACCACTCATCATTTATGATCTTTAACCATCAGTAAAAAAATCTCAGCTCCTGGGGGTGCCAGGTGTTGCTTGCAGGCAGGTGCATCTCCCCAGCTTCTGTGTCTGTGACTAGAATTGCTTTTCTTTTGTGATTTCAAATCATCATTTTGTAAGGTCCTTAGTCATCATTGACAAAGTGTCTACCCCACTCCAGTATGACTTTATTACTAGCTTAATCAATCACTTCTCACATGCCATTATTAATAAGAAAAGTCATGGTAATATTCTTTGGGAAACATAAACTAATCCATAGAATATAGTGTAATTCCTTCTGCATGTCCTTTTTGGACCATGCAGTGTGCTTCTCTTTCAAATTATGTAGAAATAAATAACATTTACTAATGTGTGGGCCATGGCACAGAGTAGGGAGATGGGAAATATCCCTTAATACCAGGGCATCTACATTTTGATGCTCCCTAAAATAACTTAGATGCCCAATTAGATAGAGGAATACCAAGACAGAAAATATGTATGGAATCTAATTAATGCTAGCATTGTGGATGAGCATGTAAAGCCACAGGGGTCCATCAATTCTTGCTCTACTGATCTTTGGCTTTTTAATAGATCATCTGTAACCCATCCAGCATCCCTCCAAGAATAGTCTATATCATCAACTGCACTGACATAACTATATGTGCTCATGCATATATGAGACACACAAAATTACACAACTTCTAGAATACAACTTCCAAAAGAGTGATTTTTTTTTAAAATTTTTTTTTGGTTCATTTTTTATTTATTTATTTGAGAGCGACAGACATAGAGAGAAAGACACATAGAGGGAAAGAGAGAGAATGGGCGAGCCAGGGCTTCCAGCCACTGCAAACCAACTCCAGACGCGTGCGCCCCCTTGTGCATCTGGCTAATGTGGGACCTGGGGAACCGAGCCTCGAACCGGGGTCCTTAGGCTTCACAGGCAAGCGCTTAACCGCTAAGCCATCTCTCCAGCCCAAAAGAGTGATATTTTTAATCTGTTTTGGTCTATGCTAGGAGGAGATGGGAAGTAGTGAGATCAGACAGTTTCCATAAGAACAAGATGTTATTATAAGCATTCTTTACAAATCCCACCATTGGATGATAGTAGAAATTAGACTCTCAGATGAACATACCATTTTTTAAAAATTCCCTGCTGTTGAGATAGCCCTTAGTATTTGCACCCACCTCTCCCTTCCTTGGCCACTGGTCACTGGAATAACATTGGTTCTGTATGGATTCTTGTTGTTCCAGTGAATAATTGAGCAAAAGGTGATCACTCAATACTTGATGAAAAGGCAAGAGGTAACAAATGAGCAAACATTTCCTGGTATAAAAAAATCAAATGTGTGAACATCTTCAATGTGTGTTTGGCACTGTTCTGTGCATGTAGAGAGTATGGTGTCTGATCCTGGGAGCAAGACTTAGACAAAAGAAAAAAGTTTTCTAAACATTGATAGCGCATAGAAGACTGACTCCACCAACCTAGACACAAGACCAAAGCCTGAATACAAAGTAAGTCCAGGCAAGTCACAGACTTTTAAAAATACAGAGTAAAGCAATAGATAAAGCAAACTCTGGGCCTGAATACACACAGGAATAAGGTCATGGTTCTTTCTTTTCTTCCCTTCAACAAAAAAAGGAAACATAAAATGGGGTAAAAGGAAAGGACACACATTATAAGTGGAGACAAAGCAGTACACAAAAACGCTTCAGTGATGGAGTAGAAACAGCAACATCAGGGAAAGTATGAGGCAGGCCAGCAGAGAAGCCTACACAGGTTTCTGCTTGTATTTCATTTATAACTGCTCTTACATTTATTATATTTCTTTGGCAAGAGTCCCTCATCTCTTTATGTCTGCAGGAAGGAAGTGGCAGAATAATGTTGCCCCAGGGATGTAAGATTTATGACCTCCTGCACTTAGAGTTAGGCTGATTGTTTTCTTTGAATTACATGCCACTGTCATGTTCAGATTGCACTACAAGCCTAAGATGCACTGTGTGTTATGTACCACTCACTGTGAGACTGCTTTCATGCACAGTGAAGAAGTAATGATTCAGTTCTATTCTAAGTAAATCAGAAGCCACTGTGGCAATACCAAATCTTGTACTCTGTTTGATCAAAATTGGTGCTTTCAATGACTGGTATGAGACCAATGTGTGATGTTCTCTAGCATTCCCTGAGAAATGCAAATATAATTGTGAATATCCTGGGTTTCAAATTAAAATAGCCCTGGAATATATCTTAGTGGCTTTGTTGGGTAAGTTACATAAAGCATCCTAGCCCCAGTTTCTCCTGAGTATAAAAAGACAGTACAAAAGTACTTATTAGACTCAATGGTCATCACAAAAATGAAATGTGCAAATATATAAAAAATCCATAGCCTAAAAATGGGCAAGTACTCTAAATAATGTGTTATTTTATTATTATTTTAATTTCTATTTTTTTCCTTCAAGAAAACTTATTAATTGTTCATAAATTCAGAGTTAACTAAGAGAATAAAAGTTCTCAAAACATGATAATCTATGCGTAAATGTCATTTCCAACACAGAAACAATGTCTTTAATCGATTGTTCTGGTGTCTTCCACAGAAACTGAATGAGAAAGTATATTTCACTGTTTCTTTTTCATGGATAATTTTTATTTGTGTGAAGTTTGGGGGATACAAACCCTGTGCCTTACAAAGGCTAGACATGTGCTCTTCTGCTGATCCATAGATTCTACCCATCATTTCCCATAGCTTTGCTATTCTGACCTTCAGATTTATGATTTTAGTGGGATTCTCCCTGCCAGTGGTAGCTAATTACTAGAGATGGAAAAAGCCCCAGTGAAACTGTCTTGGATACACAAACCAAACAATTCAGAGTACATGCCTCCTACTACCTCTTTTATCAAGCTTTCAGACACCAAGCCAATGTTTCCCTTATCTTAAATCACTCTCAGGCCATGTATTTAAACAGTAGGGGTCCCTACTATAGTCTGAAAGTCCTCTAAGTTATTCAAACAGTCTTTATCTTCTCATTTCTTCCAAGAAAGAAAAACAATTCCTATTCCCTTTCATCTTCCAATTAGACCACGGGCCATGTTATTCTCTGTGGTCCTCAGCTTCCAGAATGACCTGGTCTTTCTCAAATACTCCTTCCCAGCAGCCATCTGTTTCTGGTGATCCATGAGCAAGCACATCATTCATGATGGTCATTTTTGGCTCTACATATCTCAGCATCCCTAAGATAAAGTCCAGTTCAATATATACTGAATGAAAGATAGACTTGCTCACCATTGCCTTATTAAAATAAGTTTTAATCCTAAATCTACTTCATTACAAAAATTACTCCATGGTTTTATGGCATGCTGTCTGAATGCTGAGAGACACAATAGTTACTGACCTTGACAGCTCCATGATAAATCCTTAAGACCCCGAATTTCTGACCTGCCTACACTGATAGTCAGCTTCTGCCATTTTACTCAATGAATTACACCCTCTACTTAATAAATGTTTAAGTCTATTGATTTTTTTTTTCAGTTCTTACCATTAGAAACATGCCTTCTATCCTAGCTATCCACTAGAAAGCCTTTAAGCCAGAATAACACATGGTCTTATTTAGCTGTCATGCTATTAGGAATTCAGATTCTGATACCTGACTCACTTCTTTCCTCTTTTATGTTCCTGCACTTCTCAAGACAATTAGTCTTAGCCCTGTTACTACTTGACTTTATTTGTTTCACTCTTTTCTCACTGGACACATCATACCCTTCCACTGGTTTTGCATTTCTGTTTGGATGCTAGGCACAGTGTTGTTATTGATGCACACCATAAAAATCCCAGAATTTTTCTTTATTTTGCATTTGCATGTATGTGTGGTATATGCATATGGATGCATGTAGGTTAACACAGGTATCTTCTTCAACCATTCTTTACCTTATTCATTGAGGCAGGGTTTCTTGCTGAACCTAGAACTCACCAATTTAACTAGACTAACAGGCCAGAAAGTCCTAGGGAATTCTCCAGTTTCTGTCTCTTCTGTGCTGGCATTCCAGGCATGTGCCACATACCTGGCTGTATGTGGGTGCTAAGCATCTGAACCCAGGTTCCTATGCATGTGTGTTCTAACTTTTATGGTGTACTTTAAGGTACAGAGTCATTATATGATCCTCAATTTTGAGATGTCAAATACTTCTAGGGTTTATTGGGTATATTGATGTAATTTGAGTCAAACAGATATAACTAATACAATTGTGACCCTCCCCTATAATTTAGGAAGTATTTAATCATTTTTGTTCCATTTCCATATAATTGTTTCATTGCCGTATAACTGGATCATATTTTTTCAATATTTTTTATCCTCCAGTATAATTTGTTTCCCATGCATCTTTAGCCCATGGCCTTAACTTATAATCAATTCATGGCAGAACTAGTATCTTCAAACAATTTATCCCTTTCTTTCTCCTCTTCTTCTCCTCCTCCTCCTTCTCTTCTTCTTGTTTTGATCTAGATAAGATTTTTCCTTTAATTTCTATGGAATCTATGTATCGTCTAAGATTCTTTTGTTGGCAAATAGGTAAAAACCCAATTTTAAATGTTCAGACCGTAGAATGAATAGATTAAATTAAACATAATATTTCACAATTATAATTAGGTCTTTGAATGTCTACATATACAGACTCAGTATTGTCATGAGAACTCTTTCCCTTGCTGTTTTTTTTTTTTTTTTTCCCTTCACTCTGAGTCTCAAATACCAGTCCCACAAAACTCTCTGGTCACTATAATTCAAGTTATGGAAACTGCCTGATGTCCATTTGGATGAATGGATAAAGAAAATAGGGTATAAATACTCAATATCAACATAGGTATATTTACATTTTTTAGTGAGGCTTCATTCATATAAATATCCTGGAATTGCACACACATTTCTGACTGGATTGTTTTGGCATAACACAATGTTGATGAATGCTGTTCTCCTTTGAAGGTATTTAGGTTGGTCAGGTCTGGAATTAGGGAAGGCCAGCAATGTATATATGGTATTTCAAGTCAACTCCTCTAAAATCACAAGAAGGAGGGGGACAATTCTCACATAAAAACTAGTTAAAAGAGGACCAAAACTTCTCATGTATTCTCTCTCTATGTGTCCTTTTTCCTTTGTAGAAAGACACATTGGAAAACAGGTGTTAGATACCATTGCTCTTGAGCTCCCATGATAATTCAATCTGTTGATTTTCCTTAAAGCTTTTTGGAAACACTGTCAATGTCATTGTCCCTGCTTTCCAATCATTAGTGTGTCACTAAACTGCAGCATGCTTTTCATTACTGTCATTTCTTACTCCAAATGGCAAATTTATACAAGAATATTTTCCATTTGGATTCTATGATAACACCTGCCTCTTATGATTCTGCATTTACTTAGCATTTCAGACACTAAAGTGCTTCACATCTCGTAAAGGTTTTCTTACAAGTTTTTGTGTCATCCTTACTTGCACTTTCATCTTTCAAAGCCTCCAATACAAGACATGATGCAGAGATAACTTCATTTCTCTCTTTCCTGTGCATCATCTCCACCATTTAATTCTGATTTACCACCCCCATTACCATTGCTTTACACCCACTCTCACAATGTACAAAGGACTTTTGACATCCATTCCCTCATATGTCTTCAACATCAAAGGGAATTTGCACCTTGTCAGAAAATCCTCACAATTTTATTTTCACTGTTGTTACTAGAGAAGCTGCCATAATCACTGCCATATAAGCCATGAATTCTTTAATCAAAGAATTCAGAATCTAGCGTAGCAATCAGCTGGAATTGAATTCTTTCTTTTGCTGGCAAATTATAATATTTTTATTATGACATTTCCAAACAGGCACAAAATCTACTTTGATCATGTCTATTCCTTTATTACTCTTAGTATTCTTCTCCCTTCCCTTCTCTTTCCACATGACAAATAGCCCCCCCCCTTTTTTTTTTTTTACTTTCCAGTCCTTTGAACTATTTTTCCTATATTCCACATGTCCAAAATCCTGTGATTCTTGTCTTTGTAGAATGGGCTTATTTCATGTGAAATAATATTCTCAAGCCCATTTCCTGAAAACATACTTAAATCCTCCTTTATGATTGAGTAAAACCCCATTGTGTACATGTACCCCATCTTACTTTTGCAATCACCCTGGACAGGCTGACTCTGGACATTAGTTTTTATGGGTAGTGCAGTGACAACCACAAGTGTCCAGGTATATCTGCATCAGTAAACTCACTTGGATTCACTGTGGTATGCCAAGTATGTGTCACCGCCGGTTACAGAGGTTACATTTTTAGATTTTTTTTTTTTTTTTTGTAAAACCACCTGCTTATTTCTGTAGTGGCTATGCTAAGTTACATTCTCACCACCAGAGTCTTAGTTTTCTTCATCTCACTCTGCCTATCCCCAGCCTTCACACAATTAATTGTTCTGTTTTGTTGACAATGGCTACTCTGTCTGGGATGAGGCTGAATCTTACTATAGTTTTAAGTTAAATTTTCACCATGGTTAAATATGTTAAATTATTTATTTTTTCACTTTTTTATAGTTTTTTGTTGACGGTTTCCATACTTACATACAATAAACCATGATAATTCCCTCCTCTCCTCCACTTTCCACTTTACAAATCCACACCCCATCATGTCCCCTCCCTCTCTCCATTAGTCTCTCTTTTTTATTTTGATGTCATCATCTTTTTCTCCTATTATGAGAGTCTTTTGAAGGTATTACTAGGCACTGAAAGGTCATGGATATTGTGGCCAAATTCTGTCTAAAGAGTTGCATTGTAGGCAGTCCTACCCTTCCTTTCTTTGGCTCTTACATTCTTTCTACCACCTCTTCCACAATGGACCCAGAGCCTTGGATGGTATAATAGAGATGTTTCAGTGTCAAACACTTCTCCATCACTTCTTTTCAGCACTATGCTTATGGGTCATCCCAGTGGTCACTGCCATCTAAAAAGAGAAGCTTCCCTAACCAAAAGTGAGAGTAGCATTAATATATGGATATTAATGTTAAGTGAATTGCTTACGGGAAAGTTTGGTGAGCCTATTATTTACATTTAGCCAGACAAGAGCAGGCATTACACTCCTAAGACTCATGACCACACACACAATAGGCTTTTGATTATGTTTTCAGCTCCAGGAATGTATTCCCTCCCATAGAGCAAGCCTCAAGTCCAATTAGAGAGCAGTTGGTTTCACCCCGAACAGACATGCCACTGTTGTACCTGTTTGGCCTTTTGGCCTGGCAAGCTAAACTTGAGGCTTCCATTATTACTGTTTTCACCACTGATGATTTCTGTCTCCCATAGGACTTCATGCAGTACAGCTTTTTCCAGCTTTCAGTCATCTAGTCTTCAGGGAGGAGGTTTACATTTCAGCCCCAGCTTGAGGTCTCAGTGACCTTGCCATCTAGGGATGTTGAATCTTCAGCAATAGGGTCTTACCATCTATTTCTTGTGAGAAAGTAAGACCCTTGACAATAGCCTGTTTTCACCAGCATTTCTTTATTTCAAAGCTGCTTAAAATTATATTCATCATGATATGCCATGGTTTCCACACTTATTTACCAGACCATACCAAAACTGATTTTTGCAGCCAGATAAATATGTCAAGAGTGCAATCCCCATTTCATATTTAAACAAGTTCATATGTATGTTTCTGTTCTTACACAATATATAATACATATTACCTGCTTTACTTGAATTCTAGCTTTCTGAGAGCAGAGGTCATTTTGATTTATCATTGTATCCCTATAGCATCTATCTCAAGGCCTAGAAGTACAAAGGACTTATAAATATGTATAGAAATGAACTTTATACTTGTGGTTTCCCATAGTCCTGTTTTGAAATATTGTATTGCTTTCAATGTTGCTTATATTTTATTAAAATGACAAACTTTGGTATTCAATGTTATGATACCAGTCTAATTTTTACATTTCTTTTCTGTTATTATTACATCTAGTTATTTTTCCAAATCTTCTCCATAGAGAAAGTTTGGTATAAGCTCTACATGTGATCAAAGCCTCCTTTTACTATACTTTTATGTAGACCTTGCTCATTTCCTCTCTTTGGGAATCATCTATGCTTTTATTTGGCTAAGGGAAGGAGTACACACATTCCAAATGTCTGAATGAATACCAATCAAAGGCTCATAGGTGTCAGGTGAGCAGTCTGTCCATGCAACTTTGGATTCTGCAGAACATGTGTGCTGGCTTTGGAGGAATCAAGTGCAAGTGGCCACAGTCAATTCTCTCTGCTTTACACAAGTCAGCTGTCTTTTATTCTGCTTGTTCAGCCAAGAAACATTTGCTACTAACATGAAATATTCAGTAACCACATTTCAAGGAAGATCTCCCCAGAGTTACCTCTGCAAGACTTCACTCAGGACCCAAAGGTAACCCAATGCTCAGCCTTCCCATGGGATTTTTTTCAATGCCATTTTGCTGCTGCAGCAGATAACGGGAAATATTGGAAACCTTTGAGTTAATGGGAAGATGTGCTGAGGATTCTAGGCTTTAAATATCAAAGGATATAAAATGATAAACAAAATGAGCCATACAAACAAAAAGGGCTGGATTGCTTTGCGTCCCCATCAATTGATTATTTATATAATGCCTCTAGCCTCATCTCAGAGATCCTGGAGGGAAGCCATAGTGTGGGAGTAGCAAATCCAGTTTGGTGTATCCTAACTAACTATTGTGTCTTTTTTATAATTTGTAATTGTGTGTGTCTCTGTATGTTTATGTATATGCACATGTAAGGAGTACTTGCTTATGAATAATGTATGCTTACAGAATTATATGAGATTTTATATTTTAGATAACTAGAAATATAATATGGATTCTTAAGGGAAATGACATTTCATACCAAAAAGTTCAATGCTCAAGTGTGAATCCATACTATGTTAATATTCTGTGTTCTTTAGTATTTTGTAATTTAAATAGAGAATAGGCTTTCAATAACCATGGGTGATTGGGTCCAAGGTGCCTTTGACAGCAAAACGTGCAGATAAATAAGTACCTCATAAAAATTGCAAACTTAATACAGCCCATAAATAGATGAGTGACAGAAATCACATGATAATCTCAATAGATGCTGAAAAGACCATCAAAAATTATATTATTATTTTGTGATAGAAATGTTGGTAAGACTATGGGTGGAGAGATCACTTTTCAACATAATCAAGGGCATGAAAAGTGAAAGCTAATATCATACCAAAGGAACAAAAACATGAAAAAGTCCACTCTGTCTACTAGTATTTATCATAGTACTTAAAGTTTTAGAGTAATAAGACAAGAGAAAAAAATAAAGGGGACATAAATTAAAAGGGAATTCAAAATAGCCTTATTTGAAGATGATGATTGTATAATAAAGAGAGCCTATAGCCTCCATCAGAAAACATCTAGAACTGAAAGAGTACTTTAGAAAATTGGCAGAATACAAAATTAACAAAAACAAAAATAGACTTCCTATGTACCAATGACAAACATGCTGAGAAAAAAAAGAAGGAACCAGTATGATACGTATTAGACACATAAATTAATATCTCATTATATCCCTAGCCAAGGAAATGAAACTTTAAAACAATGGAGAAACAAATCAAAGAAGACAACAGAAGACACAAAGACCTCCCATGAAAAAAAATGAATATCATGGAAATTGGCATCCTATCAAAAACAATTTATAGATTCAGTACACTTCCAATCAAAACCCTACCAAAAGTCTTCTAATAATAGAAAAAAACAATAAAATTCATAATCAAAGCAGAACAGGGCTTGGATAGCCAAAAATGTCCTTGTTACAGTCTGGTTCACATTGCTAGTAGAAATCATCCAACTAAGAGCACCTTGTGGGAAAAAGAGATTTATTTTTGTTTACAGGCTCAAAGGGGAATCCCCATGATTGCAGGGGAATATGATGGCATGAACAGAGGGCAGACATCCCCCCTGGCCAACATAAGGTGGACAATAGCAACATAAGAGTGTGCCAAACACTGGCATGGGGAAACTGGTTATAACACTCATAAACCCACCCCCAACAATACACTCACTATAGGAGGTATTAATTCCCAAATATCTATAAGCTGGAAATATAGCATTCAGAACACCTAAATTTATGGGGGATACCTGAATCAAAACACCATATTCTGCCCCTGGCTCCAATAAACTGATATCCATACATGATGTAAAATACAATGTATTCAGTCCAATTTTAAAAGTCTCCATGTTTTTTATCAATCCCAGTGATGTTCATACATCCCCATAATCCAAGGTCTTTTAACTGAGACATAGTTCCTAAAAATCCCCCCAAGCCCATAATGGCACAGAATAAATACACTACAAAGGATGGAACAGGGCATAGCAAAGAAATATTCAACCAAAACAAGATTTCAAACAACCAGGGCAAACATCAAACTCTGAAACTTCTTGTCCAACAACCCTAGCCAGTGACGAATCTCCAAGTTTGATAATTCTAACCAGAAATAAGTCTCTGGCCTTCAAATTCTGCCCCTCCAGATAAGTTACTAACAGTCCTTAAAAACGTCATTGGTGCTGGCAGCTTTCTGAGCAGCCATCTTGTGGTCCTGGCATCTACACTGGGTCTCCACTACAATCCATTGTTTATCCTCATGGCCCCATCAGGTCTCCATGCAGGAATCCAGGAAACCTGCTTCACACTGCCCATGGCCCTTTCCAAAACAAAAGACTGTATTGAAAACTCAATGACCCTCTCTTTCCTGCATTCCTTATACTCCACAATACCAGGGAAGGTGTCAATTTGTTAAGCCATGGGGGCAATAAAACAAACTTTGAAGAACAGGACACTTCTTGAGCACTCAGCCCCTCCAAAGGAGTCTACATTCTTCCTGTTGCCCCAGTGCAGGTCAGCTAGCCCAGTCTGAAAGGTTGTAATCTCTCAAATAATTTTCAGGTGAATCAGCAGCAATTTAGGCCCAAAGATTTTACTTTTTCTGTTCTATATCCCTCTGGTCACATGAGTTCATTTCTATGCAAAGCAACCCTGCACAGCTTCCCAGGACATGGGCATAAGAGCAAGCTTCTCACACAAACTGCTAGCCCAGTCTAAGCAAAGCTCTTTCTCAGTCTCATAAGCCAAGATTCACAGTCCATAGTTCTTACTGCATACACATCTTACAACTCTGACCACAATAGTCCATCAAGCTGCACTCAAAGCACTGCAAGGCATCGCTTAGACCAAGGATTCAAATCCTTCCACATTCCTCTTTAAAATTGGCTCCAAAAGGCCAAAGCCACACAGGTGTCTATCAGCAACCCTGCTCCTGGTACTACTTACTGTCACAGTCTGTTTTGCATTGCTGGTAGACATCCCCCAATGAACAGCAGCTTGTGGGAAAAGGGAGAAAAGACGTTTATTTTGGCTTACAAGCTCAAGGGGGGAGCCCCATGATGGCATGAGCAGAGGGTGGATATCACCCCTGGCCAACATAAGGTAGACAATAGCAACATGTGAGTTTGCCAAACACTGGCAAGGGGAAACTGGCTATGACACTCATAAGCCTGTCCCCAACAATACACTCACTCCAGGAGGCATTAATTCCCAAATCTCTATCAACTGGGAATTTAGCATTCAGAAAACCTAAGTTTATGGAGGACACCAGAATCAAACCACCATAGTCCTCAAGGAAAAAAAAACAAAAAACAAAAACAAAAACAAAAACATACTGTTGGTAATTTCACCATATCTGATTTCAAGTTATACTAAAGAGTCATAGATGCAACATCATTCTGGCACTAAAACAGAAATATATATCAATGGAATGAATAGAAGATACAAATATAAGTTCATGTAAATATAGCCACCTAGTTTGACAAAGTTGTCAAAAACACATTGGAGAAAAGACAGCATTTTCAAAAAATTATGAAGGTAAAACCAGATATCTATGTGTAGATAACTGAATAACTGAATGTAGACCCTCATCTGTCACCATAAACATGCACATTAAAAAATAGAAAAATAAATAAAAGAAAAAACAACTCCTAATGGATCTCAATGTGAGACCTGAAACTGAAATGACTAAAGGAAATGGTGGAAAGATTTGCTGAATAGTACTCCAGTAGCCCTGAGAACAATACACTCAAAGTATGGGATATCATGAAGCTAAAATGTCATTGTACAGATAAGGAAACTGTCAACTGATTCAAGAGACAACCTGCAAATGTCAGTTACACATATGATAGAGAATTAATATGTAAACTAGACAATGAACTTCAATAAATAACCAGTAAAAACATTAAACAACCCAATCCAAAAAAAAAAAAAGTGGGCCAAGAAACTGTACAGAGTTCTAAAATAAAGAAATACATGAGGCCAAAGAACTTTAAAAAATGTTAATTTATTTAGCCACTAAAGAAAGACAAATTAAGAAAAACAGATTTTATTTTATTATATACTGAGTTGTCATCATAAAAAATATCATTGACAACAAATGGTGACAAGCATTTGGGAAGAGAACCTATATTTACTGTTGCTGAGAGTTTAATCGGGTATAACAACTATTAAATCAGTATTGCGTTTTCTCAAAAACCTAAAGATAGGCTCACAATATGACCCAGCTATAATACTCATGGACTTAGTTTACTTTAGAGATACTTGATCAACCCTGTTTGTTGTGGCTCTATTCATACTAGATAGGAAATAATTAGCCTACAGACTTAATAACTGATTTCATAAAATGAATTAACAAACATGTAAGATATTATTCTATATTTTTCATAAAATAATTCTAATATCACAAGTATACTTATATCCTAACTTAGAATTCTGAGTTTTTCTAATTCCACTGGTTTTAAATGCATTTTTGCAATACACATTGTGTACTTTTCTTTTCCTATAAACCTGACACTCAGCAGTTCAGGGCTGCTCTCAGAGATCCTGCCCTCTCATGTGCAGCCCCGATGTGTGTTGGTTCACACCCAGCACTTTGTGAGTCAATTGTCTTAATTGTGTGACACTGGACTCCATTACATTGCTGGGGGCTCGTCCAGGATCCACATTTCAAGCCCCTGACTGGACTGGGGAAGTGTCCCAGTTTTGGCCTCAGAACCAGATCTCTACTCACCTGCGTG
Source organism: Jaculus jaculus (assembly GCF_020740685.1). NCBI lineage: Eukaryota > Metazoa > Chordata > Mammalia > Rodentia > Dipodidae > Jaculus > Jaculus jaculus. Next base: position 125,111,821 of record NC_059104.1, on the reverse strand, counting down.
TTCGTGGTGTTGGTGCTGGTAGCAAGCCAGTGACAGGAGCTTTCTTCTAGGAAGACGTGTTCCTTCCTTTGCTGGGTAACAATCATCCAGAGGTTCCTTTTCTTAACTCTTCTTTTTGTTTTGTTTCTTTGGTTTATGGTTTCATGGTTTTGTGTGCATTTATGGGTCTAAGAGGGAAGCTGGATGCAGTATTATTTCCTCTGGATGAGGGATCGAAGGCCCGCCCTTGACACTCTCTGGGTCTGTTCAGAGATTTCCAATGGAGGTCTGTTTCTGGTGCAGTTTCAGTTTGGCAGTAATGTGGCATTGTTATCAAGGTTGGAATTGCTAGAATTTTTGTGTTTCGTGTTGTGTTCCTGTGTCTTGTCTTTGTCTTTGGAGCAATGGGTCAGAATCAGTATCATTCCATTGAAAGAACTCCCTTGGAAATGGTTAAGAAACACTTTAAAGATTTTCAAAAGAAGGCTGCAGAATTGGATGACCAGGTCTTTTCTGGTAAGTTAGATATTTATTGTGCAATTGAATGACCACCAGAGGCCACTTTTAATCTATCTGTAATTTATTCTCTTCAAAATAAAATCTTTTCCTCCCCAGGACATCCAGACCAGGCCCTCAACATCATTGCCAGGAGAAACCTTGTACAAGAGTACCCCTCCTGGTTAACAAAATTACTCCCTCCCTCTGGCCTCTCCTCTTTCCTTGTAACTAAGCCTAAACCCAAACAGATTTTCTCTCATGATGAAAAAGAGACTCTCTCACCATACCTCTGTGCAGCCCCATGTTGGGAACCAACAGCCACCCCATGGAAAACCCAAATGTTATTGATGAGGTTTTCCCTTTAATATGACAAGGCTGGTATCCCAACACCTCTGAAGGTAGGATATCCTTAACCTCTTTCACTGGACTCTGTTGGGGTGTCTCTGGGATGCTACACAGTGTCACAAAAAAATTGTCTAAGGCTTGACCCTGACCCGGTGATGTCTTCTGATAGTAGCAACTTTACCATGGATGGAATCAGGTATGTAGGGGTGTGTGGTGGTTTGAATAGATGGCCCCCAATATATTCAGGTTTTTTTTTATTTGTTTGTCATTTGAATCTGCAGCCACCTGGCTGAAGGCAGTGTCACTGGGTGGACCTTAAGGTGTGGTGGTGGGTTTCAGATTTCAATCTAAAGATATGCAAAGTATGCCTAGCAGGAGTTCCTGAAGTGTGCTGTACGCTGTGGCTTTTGGCTTGTACATCTCTCTCTCTCGCTCTCTCTCTCTCTCTCGCTCTCGCTCTCCCTCTCCCTCTCCCTCTCCCTCTCCCTCTCCCTCTCCCTCTCCCTCTCCCTCTCCCTCTCCCTCTCCCTCTCCCTCTCCCTCTCCCTCTCCCTCTCCCTCTCTCTCTCTCTCTCTCTCTCTCTCTCTCTCTCTCCCTGGACCTGTGAAGGCAGGCCAGCTTCTTTGGCCATTATGGAACTTCCTCTGGATCTGTGAGCTTCTATAAATATCCCTTCCTCCATAACTGTGCCTGGTCTGGAAGTTCATCCCAGCGAACCTGAAGCTGTCTGCTGTAGAACTTGGTACTTGGAGTAGGGTGAGATGACCCTGACCATGTGGATATTAATCTTTTGGAACCTTAGTTTTGGAGGAATAGGCATGGATTTTGTGCTTGCAACTGAAGATGCCTTCTGGAGTGGTAAGCCAAGTTTTATGGACTATTCTGATAACAGTTTGAGAAAGCTAAGTTCAGACAGCATTAAACTTCAAGGCTTGGCGTATGAGCTTTCTAAGGAGAAGGAAAGACTGCAGGGGACTTTGTTGGAACTGGGCTACTATAAGGGCTGGATGAGTTCTACTGCTCAGGCCTAGAGAGTTTGATCAAGGTTAAATTTGCAATAGACTGATGTGCTTGGCTAAAGATATTGGACTGAGAAATTTAAGATTGTTAAGCTGAAAATCCTCAAGCTAGTTAAAATTTTAGGCACTGAGGCTGGTCTTAGGTTACTGAACCTGATACTGTCAAACACATTAGCAATCTTATAAAAGATGACTCCTTTACATTAAAACAATAGAAAGGATACCCAAGGAAAGGCTATCATAGAAATGCAAAGTCTTGGAAAGAGTTGACTGGAGAAGGAACCTGTTTTTCAAGGATGATTTGTTTTGTCCCTGAATTAAGAATATGAATGTGTCCTGCACAATTGGTATTGGTTTGAGAAGCATGAAAAATGCATGGAGTAGTGGTGAATTACACTTGTTTCCAGGAGCTGCTGCTGAGATGTGGCATGAAGGAGGGCCTAATGCCCTGATAGGTTAAAGAGCCTTTGGAAGATGGACTTTGGTTTGCATGAAGACCTGAAGATATTTTTGATATACCAGGACTATGCTAGGGCAAACATGAAGCTCACTGTTGGCCTGTGATGGAAGTGTTCCCTGGCTACTCTACCCAGCTAGAGGGGCAGAACTGGAAAATCTGGAGACTGTCAGACTCTGGTTGTACTGAGCTTGAACTGAGGAAGTTTGATGTGTTTTGATGGTGGCTGATTCTCTCTGCTATGCCTTATACCAGTTTAAAATGCTTACTCTGTGCCTTTATATGTTGGAAGCAATTAACTTGTTTGATTTTACAGGATTTTCTGTCTTAAATTGGTCAGGATTCTGGGGACCTTTGAAATTGAACTGAGTACAATTTACAATGTGTGACGGTTATAAATCTATTGGGGGCCAGGGATGGAATGTGGTGGTTTGAACAGATGGCCCCCAATATATTCAGTTTTTTATTTGTTTGTAACTTGCATCTGTAGCCACTTGGATGGAGGCAGTGTCACTGGGTTGATCTTAAGGTGTGGTGGTGGGTTTTTAGATTGCAATCTAAAGATATGCAAAGTGTGCCTAGCAGGAGTTCCTGAAGTGTGCTGTACGCTGTGGCTTTTGGCTTGTGCTTCTCTCTCTCTGCTTTGACCTGTGAAGGCAGGCCAGCTCCTTTGGCCATTATGGAACTTACCCTTGATCTGTGAGCTTCAGTAAATATCCCTTCCTCCATAACTGTGCCTGGTTTGGAAGTTCATCTCAGCAAACTTGAAGCTTTTTTTTTTTTTTTTTTTGACTTTGAAAAAATCTCTGTGGGCTGAGGCCCTGCCTCAGAGTACATCAGCTCCAAATCCTGAACTGATAACATTGACCAAAGCTCTGATATTGGGAAAAGACAAGACAGTATATATCTACCCAGACAGCCATATGTCTTTGCCATGACACATGTACATGGGGCCATATACCAGTAATGAGGGCTATTAATACCAGAAGGTAAAATAAAAATGAAATTCTGGATATATGAGCTGCCATTCATTGTCCTGGCCCACAGAAAGGGGAGACTACAGAAGCAAGAGGGAACAGACTGGCAGACCTAGCAGCAAAAGTACTGCTGCTCAGCATCCATAAGATTGTCTGGTCACCTTCCCAACACCCACTCTTCCTGGGACACTGATATACACGGAGCAGGTCATATAGCTATATTCTCACCTGATGAAGGAACAGACCCCACAAGGATGGTATCAACTTGAGGATGGATGGCTGTTGCAACCCCAAGCCCTAGAATGGAGACTGGTTAGACAACATCATGAAGGAACCCACTTAGGCAGCAACAAGCTATCCAAACTAATGAGAAAAGAGTTTTTCTTCCCAGATATGGACTTAATCAAGGACACCAACACTTGCTGTCAGGCCTGCCAACAGACAAATACCTCCTATGGTAAGGTGCCAGCAATAGGTCAAGAGAAAGAGGGACAGAGCCAAAAGATACTGGGAAGTTGATTTGACCGAATTAAAGCCAGGCAGACCAATATAGGTTTAACTACCTGCTTTTTTATGTTCATACATTCTCAGGGTGGGTGGAGGCATTTACAAAGAAGTCTGAGACACCCAGGTAGTAATAACAATATTACTAGAAGAAATTACCCCTTATATGGATTGCCCCTCATGATAGGATCAGACAATGGACCTGTCTTTGTACCCAAAGTTATTAAAGAATTATGTAAAACATTGAGGATTAATTGAAAATTACATTTGCTTACCACCCCCAGAGTTCAGGACAGGTAGAGAAGATGAATCAGACTTTAAAGAGACTTTAACTCAGGTGACCCTAGAGACTAGTGGTGGTTGGGTGGGACTCCTTCCCTTTGCCCTGTTAAGGGCCATATGTACTCCACACATAAAGGGAATTACTCCATTTGAAATTGGGTATGGAAAACCCCCTCCCATCCTGCCTAGGATGGGACTTCAACAAGTGACTGATTTTAATAATGAAAAACTCCTCCAGTCTGTACAAGCCTAACAAAATGTCCAGCTGTCCATTACCTCGACAGTCAAGGATGGTTTTCAGTCATCTACTGTTTGCCTCCATCATTTTCAGCCTGGAGACAGAGTCTATATCAGAAGACATCATTCTGTAGCACTGTATCCTCACTGGAAAGGTCCTCATCAAGTCATCCTGACCACACCAACAGCAGTAAAAGTGGACAAAATTCACACCTAGATCCACCACTCCAAAGTTAAAAAGACAACACTACCTGAGGACATCCCAGAACAACAAGAAAAAAACAAGAGATGGTAAGTCCTAAAATAGGGACTCACTAAAGATAAGACCCTTTTGCTTATGAAATTGTTGCTTTTATACTGACCAATCCATAATAATCAGAAACACCTTAGCCTTAGTCAGAGAACTAGGGAGCAAATCAGATGCCTTAGGTCTCTTCTACCTGCATTGGGTTTAATTATTTATTGAATCTATGCTTTCTTTATATCTTTGACACATGATGATTTTCTATTTTGGCTCCAATCAAATACCCTTTGCTAATACACTTCCCCAGTTCAGAGAAAGGGACAGAAAAATATATACTACCATATGCCATTCCCACCATTACATCTGATGTACAGTGATTGAGTCTAACAAGATAGGCTCTGTTAAAGTCTACTTGTGACAAAATTTTATTTTTGTACAGATATAAGGAGATAGGTGTCTGTTGCTCAAATGGTAAAGTAGTATTTAAACAAAGCTTACTTTAAGAAATTATTTCAAGTATACTAAGAAGATGTTTTCATTGTTTTAGATATTTTAGAATGAATATTGTTCTCTATTTCCTATTTTCATGTACTTTGATATTGTGTTTTGTAGATTATTGACAAAACTATGAATATAGATATTACATGTGAAAGAGGGAGAATATCAATTGATTGACATGCCTTAATTTTCTTCATCTTAATTCAGTATTTTTAAAGCCACAGTATAAGTATTTGAACAAGTTACTATTGTAGCTAATTCACTGAGAAATTATATATGCAGTTTTGACAGAAATTAAGCAATCTGAAGACTAAACTAAAAGTGAAAGAACACATTGTAGTTAATGACAAATATGGACATCCTTAGTAATATCTAAATATATGCATGGGTACAGAAGCCCTGAAAAGGGGAAAAATTAACTTGAAAACTTAGTGAAAGAAAAAAAAAATGGAAGAAAATTACTCAAATTTTATGACACATTTTACTATAAATATAAAAGAAATTCAAGAAATCAAACATGAAAACTGTTAGAACACATAATGAGACTAACATTGACATTGAAAGACAAAGGGGAACTGTTGGCAATATTAAGTAAAATTGAGTCTTCACACAGAGAACCCTAATATGGTCACAAGTGGTATCCTCACTAGAATCATCACAGGATAGAAGGAAGTGATTGACTTATCCAAAGTGCAAAATGACACCATTACTCACAATTACTAGCAACACAGCTCTGGTTTTGGTACCTCTGCTGCTGTACTGTGGCTGTCTGGACCCTGCATACATGCGGTTGAAGCAGACCTTCTGCTCCACCTTCCTGATTAACTTGCTCCTGGCTCCCTAACTTCAGGATCCCCTGCTGTGGAGGGAGATTTCACAGAATGAGTAAGCTAGAGTTCGTCTTTCATTCTGCACCTCCCAGCCACCCGGTCCCATTACCAACACTGCCTGTGTGCAACTGAAGTAAGCTTTTTGCTCCACATTCCTGACTGACCTGACACTGGTTCCCTAACATCCAGATTTGCTGCTCTGGAGGGTGCAAATGCAAAGTGTATAGACCAGAGCTCCCAGTTCATTTCCCACCTCCCAATTCTCTGGTCCTGGTATCCTTTCTGCTGGTTTGGGGTGGCCTGGACACTGCATGTATGTTGCCAAAGCTGGTCTTTTGTTCTGGCTTCCCTATTAACCAGGCCCTGGATCTCTAAAACTCTGTTTCCCTGAGCCACAGGGTACACATACCACTATGGGAGCTGGCTTCTTGCCCTAGCTCCCCAACTTTCTGACTCCTAGTTACCCAAACCCTTTTCCTCCTGTGCTAAAGAGTGGAACAAGTAGAGTGAGTAGATTGAGCTTCCAGTGCTCCACCTTCCAATTCCCCAAGTACCTTTGATGTACTTGCAATTTCCACAATCTACAATCATTGGTTATATCCTTCTCCAAGCCAGTAGACTTTAAAACACACTGAGGATCCTACAATGACAAATACTGCTTCCTCTTCAATAAAATAAGACTGTTACCCAACATGGGAAGACCAAAATGCAAAAAAATCCAACAAAATTAAGAAAGTTGATTATATTAACCAAGTATGCCCAGTCCCACAATGTAAACTTCCAAAGAAATTATAGAGAAAGCAACAGAAATTAAATACCAAAATGAAAACACAATAAGCCATGTGATCCTGATCAAGAGAATTGCTGAATTAAAACAAATGACCAAAACTCAATAATAGTATTTCAGTCAGGTTAACATTGCTGGTAGAAATCACCCAACCAAGAGCAGATTGTAGGAAAAAGAAGTTTAATTTTACTTACAGGCTTGAAGGGAAACTCCTCAATGGCAGGGGAAAACGATGGCATGAGCAGAGGGTGGACATCACCCCCTGGCACACATAAAGTGGACAATAGGAACAGGAGAGTGTGCCACTGCAAGGGGAAACTGGCTATAACACCACAAGCTAGCTCCAAATAATAGACTCCCTCCAGGAGGCATTAATTCCCAAATCTCTATCAGCTGGGAACCTAGCATTCAGAACACCTAAGTTTATGGTGGTCACCTGAATCAAACCACCACAAATAGCATAAATGAAATTGAGGAGAATCATCTCTTATATCACCCAGATTTTGTCACCAGGCTTAACTTAATTGAAGAAACCAAAGAAGACTCAAAAGACAGATAAATGAATTGAAGGTGAGCAAACAAATAGAGGGTCTCAGTAACCACCTGCTTAAGCTTAATGAAGATGTGATGAAATGCAAAAATGAATTCCAGGAAGCATCACGACAATCAGACTTTGAACTGAATTCATACTTCAAAACAGAGATGGACATGATGAAAAAAAAAAAACACAACAGAAAACAAAAATCATATAGGGAGCTTTCAAAAACTTCTCTACAACCTTCACTAACAGTCACTCATGTGGAAGATAGAACCTCTGAGCTGGAAGATAGGACAGAAAATTTAAGCATGAGTCCAAAAACTTTGCTAAGCTCACAAAATCATATGAATAGAATGTGAGAGAACTGTGGGATATCTTAATATGACCAAACATCCAGTTTATAGGTATGCCAGAAGAGGAAGAGATCCAGGCCCGAGGCATAGATAATATATCCAACAAAATTATTGAAGAAAAATATCCCGATATTGCAAAAGAGAGGATCAACCAGATACTAGAAGCTCACAAAACACCTAACATACAGAATAAAAGAAGAACCCCTAAAAGGCAAATTATAGGTAAAAATCTTAACAAATACTGAGTATGAAAAGCAGCAAGAAACAACTCACTGGAAACCAAGGCAGACCCATCAGAATTACCTCAGATTTCTCAGTAGAAACCCTGAAAGCCAGAAGGGCTAGGAATGTAACACTTCCAAGTCTAAAAAGTATGGCTTACAATCCAAGCTACTGTACCCAGGGAAAGTATCTCTTATAATGGTAAAATGAAAACTTTCTATGAAAAAAAGTCAGTTCTATGACTATATGAACACAAAGCCAAACCTATAGAGAATACTTCAGGGACTAGTTCACACAGAAGAGTGAAACAACCAATCTCAAGAGTCTAACAGAAGAGGATCACAATAACTAAATCTAGAGAAGACTCAAAACACACAAAGCCCAATAAAGTATCAACCTCCATAGACTACCCATCATGGCAAGGATTAGATTGAACCACATAGTCATAAGCTTAAATATTAATGGTCATAACTCATCCATCAAAAGACACAAGTGGACAAATTGAAACAGAAAAATGGACCTTTCTATGTACTGTCTTCAGGAAACCCACCTCACCACTAAAGCTAGACACCTCTTCAGAATAAAAGCAGCCACAAAAAAATCTCTGTACAAGTATGCGTTCAAAATATCTGGAAAGAAATTCAAGTAACATTTTAAAAACATTGCAAGCCACTCAAATGGAATGCAGGATGGAATCCATAGACAAGAAAACAAAGACAACATGTAGAAACAGAATTTAAAATGGAGAACACAAAGACTACCAAGTAAATAACTCCTATGTGGTATGTTATACCTTGAATTTTTCACATCAAACTATAAAACATTACCCAGAATATGTGTGGTATATAAGAAACTTACTCTCCATACAATATTTTAAGCCACATGAAATAAAAAGTATGGGAAATATATACAAACATCAATCTCATGATGTATATCTGACGACAACACAAGGAAAACATAATTTCTCCAAAAATAATTATCCCAGAACAATGCTATTTCTATACAATTCTTTCAGGATAGTTATTTTGCTATAGGTAGATTATTTTGAACTTTATGTAAAAAGACAATGTATTTAGTATTCTGTGTAAAGAAAGAGTAAAGTGAGAAAAATGATCAAACTGAGTTTGAAACATGCCATACAGCTACAACAACCCAAGCTTTTTTGTTTTGCTTTGTTTTTGTTTTTCGAGGTAATGTCTCACTCTAGCCAAGGCTGACCTTGAATTCACTGTGTCGTCTCAGAGTGGCATCAATCTCACAGTGATCCACCTACCTTTGTCTCCCGAGTGCTGGGATTAAAGACATGGGCTACCATGTCCAGCATAGCCCAAGCTTTATGAGATTAGATACCTGAATATGTCAAAGGAGTAACATAGAGAATGGATAAATATTGACACAAAAAGTGACCAATTGACTTCTATAATGGTTTAGAATAAATTTAGTGAATGAAGGTGACCTTTTCTTCAAATACTGATATATCATACAGGGAAACAAAGAAGTCAGAGAGACCTTTTTTCATAACCTTTATATTTCATGTAAAAATTTACATAAATGGATTTTAATATAAAATTGAAATGAAAATCCTTCAGAGTATTACTAAAAAAATATCTCTTTAGGAAAGAGACCAAAAGGAAGCTCTTTGATGGCAAAAATACAGAGCTCATAAAAGAAAAATTGATGAATTAGATTTTATAAAATGTTAAACTATTTTCTTTATAAGAAAAACTATATCAAGAACATGAAAAGACTAGAAGTGATACATGTCTATTATCACAGCACCTACAGGCTTGATATAGGAGGATTTTGAGTTCAAGGCTGTCCTGGGATACAGAAGCAATATTTAGACTGTGTGTGTGTGTGGGGGGGTAAATAGTGAACCCTGTTATCAGAAATAAAACAATAAATATCACTAATTATTCAGAAAAAAGGGAACCCTTATATATTGTGAGTACACGTATAAATTTGTTCAGCCAGTCTGAAAATAAGTATCCAGGCTTTTTAAAATATAAAAATAGAGTTACTATATTATTCAGCTATGCCATTCCTTACTATTTAGAGAAAGCACACTAAAAAACCATATCATACCCACATAGATGTTGGCTTATTGCACATCCACATTTATTGTGATACTATTCACAATAGCCAAGTAATTAAATCAGCCTAGTGCCATCAATGCATGTGTGAGTGCTCACGCACTCACGTGCGCGCGTGTGCGCACACACACACACACACACACACACAAACATTTTAGCTTCAAAGACAGATGAAATTAACTTATTTGAAACAATGGATAGAATTGGAAATGCCATGGTAAGCTCTCACTACTAGTTAGAGATCCTCCTCTTTGGAGATCCTGGTGGAGATCCTGGTAGACACTGGGAAGACTCACAATTCCTCAAAGCAGAAAATAAGAGACTGCTGAGGACTCAACAGTTCTAACAAACTTTAGAGGGCTCAGTGAACAATGCAGAAGAGGAGGCAGAAAGAATGTAAGAGCCAAAGGGTGGGGATGGCATATTCTGAGGCACTGTGTCCTACTGTCAGGAACCAAATGGAGCACTTAGGACCCTATAGAGATTACCGATATTCAACCAAGGAGCGTCATCAGTGGAATGAGGATGGGGGAGAGGGTGAAAAAGAAGATAACCTGATGGAAATATGACTTGTCTACAGTATGTTCATATATTAAAGTTCCTAAAAACAAATGTAATAAAAACCACACAAAAATAAGGAGTGTAGGAAGAACAGTTGGCACTCTGTGTCCTTGGGCTCTGCAGCAAAAATAAAATAATATAACATAAAAATTTGAAAAGAAAAGCAATAAGAAAATCCCACAAGACATTATGTTCAGATATTTATTAAATATGTAAAACCACAAGAGACTACTGTGCGAAATCTATGCAAGTATAACAACAGTAAGACAAAACAGATGATGTAAAGTAAAATATGTGACTTGAGCTGAACAAAAACTCTAAATGAATAGGCATGAATGAAAAGTTTTATTTTGTTAATAATTGTAGATATGCAAATTAAAAACAACTAAAGTATGTTTTATTGTTAACTGATTGGCACAAATTTTAATCTTCCTACAATGCCTATTGCTGAGAAAGCAAGACAATAGCCATTTGTATACACTGCTTTGGGAATGGAAAGAAGTTTCCTTCAGTTTTGAGTGGGAATAAATAATATTGAGAGTTTTAACCAAATAGAATTTCTTTAAAATAGCCCTTTCATGGAAGTTTACAAGAAAATGTGATGAGATGGTGGAGCAGACATTTTATAAAGAGAATAACTCAATGTAAATCATTTATTAAATATGTGATAAATACATTCTTATTATTTAACTTAATGCATATGTATTTTGTGGCTTATTCCCATATTTTGAAAATATTAAAAAAATCATTAGATATTGAAGCATAATGAGTTTTTTCCCCCACTGGTAACTATCAAGATAAAGGATGGTTTATATTTTTGCCTATGTGTATATATTTAAGTGAAACTTACTCCAGAAAAAGGGTAGATTTTATTTTCTTTTTTACAGCACACACTAAAGTAGGACAACTCTTCTTCTGCATGACACTCAACAAGAAGTAGAAACAAAATTAAAGTGTGTGCCAGTTCCTTGAAAATAAAAAGGGGAGCTGGAGTGATGACTTATTGTGTAAAATGCTTGACTTATAAGCATGAAGACCTGAGTTAGATCTTCTTTTACAATGTAAAAAAATGTATATATCAAGTTTGGTGATGAAATAATTTCTTTTGGGACAATGTAGCCTTATCTCAACTTGTAGGTCTTCTTGCCTTGGGAGCTACGCTGCCAATTAGTGGTTACCAAAGCTCTACTGAGTCAATGGTCCCAGGCCCCTGCTTCAAGAAATTCAAATAATGAATCTCACAGGCAAGTAGAATGAATATTACAGAACTTTATTAAAAAGAGAAAATAAATTTAGAGAAAAAGGTTATTGCAAACAGGAAGCAAACTTTATTGTATAGAAATATGACAGAGAAAAGCTTCATTTGGCAACATTGTGTATGAGAGGAGACTCAAAGACAGGTTGCCCATTGAAAACTGAAGCAGTAAAAGTATGAAGATATCTGCAACAGAGAATGTTATTGACAGTGCACTGCCAATGAAATTCTTCATTTTGAGGTTTATATAGCATTCGGAATAGATAAATTAGTTGATCTTTAAAAGGAATGGACTGACATATGGAGAAGTGTAGTTCTGGCCCAATTATCCCCCCTTGCAAGGTGTTCATGTATCTCATTTACAGTTATTTTAATTGGTCTTGTTCTTTTTTCTTGGTGTCTGAGTGGGTGATGGGATTCAGAGCCCACCCACAATCTTTCTTTGCTAGGGAGGAGTGAAATAAAAGCAAGGGATGGGGCTTCATGGTGGCCAGTCAGAAAGTGCTGAGATTGGATTTGTTGTTTTTCCAGATCCCTGTACTTCCTTTTACTTCATCAGCTTGGCTGTGTAGTACCCTGCTCCTTTTCTTATTGTCCAGTGTTTTTATCTTTACTATTTTAATCCCAACATTTACTCGAACCATTGCATTCCCAAAGCAAGCACAAAAGATGAAACAACTGTCCATTTTCAAAGCCCTGTCCCTAACTACTATAGGAGTAGCACTTTCTTGTTAGCCAAGCACCTTGAAGGTGGAGGAATTTAGAATCCTGGAGCTTGCTGGTCACTCTGTCTTTCCTCATGACTAAGTTCCAGAGTAATGAAAGACACTGTTTCAATGAAAAAGTAGGCAGTGCTTTTCAGGAATGATACCCAAGATTGTTCCCTGGTTTCTGTGTTCACCTGCACATACCCATGTGTATTAAAAAAAAAAAAAAAAAAAAAGGAAAACAAAATCCTTGCCCCTTCAAAACAATTTATAAGCTGTAATCAAGTTCTAAAGGGTGAATTTTTTTTTCAGTGTTGAACCACTGGTAAGTTGTGTTCCTACAGATAATCCTGCACCCATGCTCCTCTTAGTAACCCTAATTAAACTCATAAGTTAAAGCAAAGAAAAAGTAGAAGATTCTAAGCAGAAAATACCTAGTTGTTCTTTCTAAATTTTTCCTTCATTTTGGGGACAGTAAAGATAGCAAAAGGTAGTTATGAGATAGGTCAAAAGCAGCTTGTATCCTTACAAAACCCTTTCTCTAAAAGTAATTGCTGGTGTTTGATTCTGTTTGAGACTGATCTTAATAAATGCAGGTATCTATCTTATATTCTATTTAAAGATGGAATAGCAAACAGTTGCAGTAACCATTTATGTTTATTAACTGATTGGTAAGGGAGAAAATTGTATTCTCCTTTTGCAGGACTCCTGGGGTTGACCCATGCTAAATTGATCAAACACACTGTACCTTGGCATAGTCTTGCCTTGTTTCTATAGGAATATTCTAGCCATAGCAAACAAAATCTATACACAGTACTTGGCAGGGTACCATGTTATATTTTCTAGTACTCAAAACTTGCTGGGAGGCTGCTGTGATAGTACTTACTGTGGTATTATTAAAGGACATTGGCCTATAGTAAATTCCTTTAAGTCAATAAATGATTGTTGGATAAATGACAATCTAACACTAATCAAATTTAAAATAATATTCCATGGCATCAGGAATCACTGTCTCTATATTAAATTCTAGCTCTTTTTTTGAATGTGTAATAGTCACTTCTATTGCCCATCAAATTCTTATTTTCTCATATATGATTTATTGAGATTAGAAAAAGTGAAATATTTATGCCCTGTTAATTAGTAAGAGACAAGAAATGGACACAAATAACATTATGACATCATTGAAATTGAACCTCTTCATTTCTGCTTTAGTGTTGACATAGGAATTTTGTGTGTCTTCAGAATATTGGAGCCTTATTTCAGCTCTTATGTGGGCAATAACTAAGGTGTAAGACCATCAGAAAACTTAATGGTAATGAAAATTCCACTGAGTCAGTGGCCTCCAGATTCTTGTTTCATTAGTTCATCTTATGTATCTGGCTTCATGTGGAAACTGAGGAATTTAACCTGGATCCGTTGGCTTCGTAGGCAAATGCCTTAACTGGTAAGCCATCTCTCTATACCTTCATTAATTTATTCAAAGAACTGAAATCCACAGAGAAGAGGGCAAAATTTATAAGTTTTTATTAGCTTATAAATAAAATATAAGAGAAGTAAGCAAGATAACACTTGCCCTAAAGATGGTAAGAGGACATTTCAGAATATGTGGAAGCCCATCCCAAGACATCTGTGAGTATCTTTTGTGTGAGTCCCCTGGGTGGGTAGCTATCTAGTCAGTCCAGCCCTCATGTCAGGAGTCTGGGATCAAACTTTGTGGGAAAGGGCATTCTTCCCATAAATCTTAACTGCCCAGGAAGGGCATTTTCAGAAGGTGCTTGAAGGATTCTACCAGTTGGGCAGTGGTAAGATAAGACAAGATCCTTCTGATCTGTACAGGTCAAAGGATACTTCTCATGCTTGGCTAAGAGAAAGCCATTTATTCATAGGTCTTATTAACATTAAACTGTCCCAATACCCTACAATACTATCTTCAGATGTCAGAAAATATGCTGGGGCTGGAGGGATGGTTTAGGGGTTAAGGTGTTTGCCTGCAAAGCCAAGGGACCCAGGTTCAATTCCCCAGGACCCATGTTAGCCAGATGCACAAGGGGGCACACATGTCTGAAGTTCATTTACAGTTGGTGAAGGCCCTGGCATGCCCATTCTCTATCTCTCTCTCTCCTCCCCTTTTATCTGTGAAAGAGAGAAAGAAAGTAAGAATGAAAGAAAGAAAATATGCTGGGATGATTACCCATTTAAGTCAGCCAGCTTCCTTCCTTTTGACCTACCCAGATAGAAAAGCTTTTCCAGCATTGCCAACCCAGGGCCTTGAGTGCCTACACCTAAGGGCTAGACTGGAAGATCCAAACTCTGAGGATTAAGGTTTCACTGATCCAGAGTCTAGAGGTTAGAGATTTATCTATGCTCTCTAGCTTGGGCTCTGAGAATTAACTACATGTGGCCTTGAAAGTCAACCAGAAGCTGTAATAAGCTTATGTCTCCAGCAGCAACAAGTTCTCTCTTGGAGCTAAGGGGTTTGAATCCCTATAAGACTTCCATGCTTCCTGTAACTCTTATGACCAGGGACCACAATTTCTTTCTCCCTATTCTTTACAAACTTCTAACTTTTGCCTTCGTTCTGTTTTACTGTTGTCACTACCTTTAAAACTTTAGTTTTTTTTTAAAAAAAAATTGTTGTTTTTGTTTATTTATTTGAGAGCGACAGAGAAAGAAACAGTGAATGATAGAAAGAGAGAGAACAGGTGCGCCAGGGCTTCCAGCCACTGCAAACGAACTCCAGATGCCTGTGCCCCCTTGTGCATCTGGCTAACGTGTGTTCTGGGGAATTGAGCCCTGAACTGGGGTCCTTAGGCTTCACAGGCAAGTACTTAACCATTAAGCCATCTCTCCAGCCCAAAACTTTATTTTTTTTTAATTTATTTTTTTGAGAAAGTGGTTGGTAGAGAGAATGAATGAGAGAGAATGGGCACAGCATAGCTTTCAGCCATTACTAATGAAGTCCAGACACATGCATTTGGCTTATGTCAGTCCTGGGACTTGAAGCTGGGTCCTTTGGCTTTGCAGGCAAACTCTTTAATCACTAAGTCATTTCTCCATCCCTGTCATCTCTACTTTTGCTGTACCTCATTGAATAAACTGGCTTTGCTCTGGTCATTTCTTCCTTAGCCACTGCCTTGAACTCCTCATCTTCCTTTTGTCACTATAACCCCTCTTTCTGCTCTGCCACTCCCAGCCCAACCTACTATACTCATGATAAATAATAAAGACAGACAAGACCACTCTGCATATTATAACACAACTAGGCAGCACAAGTTTATGTTCTTGATGGCTTGAACGTCAATCTAATCAACTTTAAACTTGTATATAAACTTGTAATAGATCCAGAAAGGCAAGTCTGGCAAGGGTATTCATACCACGCCATTCCTGGAAGTTATAAGAATTTAAGAAAAGATAAGGTTATAAATGTACACAAAATTTTATTGGTCAAAGCCCTTTCAGACGAATCTCATTATATATGTATTAATCTGTGCCATGCTAAAGGCTTGGGGACACATTATTAAAACAAAATACTGGAAATGGTAGATGGATGTCATTGGAGCATTAAACTTAAGCAAATGATATAGAAAGGACACACATACACATTATGTATGTGTGTATGTATATATATATATATATATATATATATATATATATATATATATATTTGGATTTCTTTGTCTGAGATAACATTTCTTATGGTAATCAGAAATCTTGAGAGAAAACAGTTTAATTTTTGACTCATCACAGAACTAACAAATCAGTGAATTCATAGCAGATAAATTAATTTCAAGAAAGGAAACATTGTAGAGAGATTAATGGAAGATGGGGGTAATGGGTTATTTGGTGTGTATTTCTTATAAGCTTAAGTTTATTTTAAGAACACCAAATACCCACATGTTTCAATTACTTTTGACCCACTACAATAGTATACTAAGCCTATAATATGTTTTTAAAAAGAACATTCTACTGCTTCACAGATGGATTCACAGTAATGTAGATGTTATGCAATTATCACTATGGCAACCCTTTATCTAGGGGCAAGAAATCAACCTGTCACTCAACCCCAGTATTCATTTGTCTTTTGAAAAAGAGTTTAAGTCAATGCATAACTTTTGTGCCTCCACAGGAATCTTTCTATTCCTGTGTATACTGCTTAATTAAATGCATACCCAGAAAACATTAAAGTCAAAGCCATAGTGAGTCTTTCATGATAGGAGACTGTCTTATAAGCATATTTATTACCAAATCAATGGATCTGCTTTTTTTGAATCTCCTTCGATTTTGTAAAATGCAGTAAAGAACTGATACTCAGAAGATGCTGTTCAGTGTTAATGTTCAACAAATAGGTGTTTCAAGAACATGAGCACTGATCTATTAAGAAAGTAACATTACATGCTCTTTGAAGCAAACCACTATGAGTACAATACAAGATTACTAATCATTAGCCCCAGTCAGAAAGACTTACCTGTATGTGTGGAGATTTCTTATTAGCCTTCTCCAGTGTCCATATGATATGCTTAGGGAATGCTGAAACCCTTGAATTCTGCCCCTGTAAAAGTAATGCTAGGGCCCATTCTTTCTATGATTACATAAAGAATTTAAATATTCATGTGGAGTTATTGCACCTGGATCAAATCATCCTTTCAAGCTTAATCACTCCAGTGGGTTCCTCTGTTTACCTATCTGCCAACAGTCCTGACTTTCTTGCAGTACTCAGTTGGTGTTTGGGTGTCTGTTAGAACATAGCAACTATCCTACAAGTTGAGTGGCTTAAAACAACTGACACCTATCATTTCACATATTTTCTCAGGGTCTGCACCCTGGGTTGACTTACTAGGTGCCTCTGACTCAGTCATTCAGGAAGTGCTTCACTGATGGAAGGGCCATGGTCATCTCTTGGCTTGGTTGAGGGAAGCATCTGTTTCCATACTCACTCTCAGGCCTGCTCATATCCAAAGGCTTTGAGACATAGATTTGTCCTCTTGCTAAATTAACCCATATGGCTACAGACAACCTGAGAATTTGCTTTCCTAAAATTAGGTTGAAAAGAAGAGAGAGAGGGAATGAGGGAGAAAGAGAGAGAGATAACACAAAAGATATACTACATTTATATGTTGTTGTAACTTAAATTTGAACCCCACATTCTATAAACTTTGCATATGTAGCTGGGTGTGGTGGGGCACGCCTTTAATCCCAGCACTGAGGAGGCAGCATTAGGAGAATTGCCATGTGTTTGAGGCCATTCTGAGGTTTCATAGTGCAGCCAGGACTCCAGTGAGACCCTACCTTGAAACCCTACCCCCCCAGATAGAGAGAAAGAGAGAGAGAGAAAGAGAGAGAGGATGGGCATGCCAGGGCATCAAGCCACTGGAAACAAACTCCAGACACGTGTGCCATCTTCTGCATCTGATTTATGTGGATCATGGGGAGTTGAACCTGAGTCTCTTGGCTTTTCAGGCAATAGCCTTAATCACTAATCCATCTCTCAAGCCCAAACTCACACAATTATTAAGATGTGAAGTTATGTGCACATTCTGACTCTCCCTATCTACTCCGCTCCCCTCAACTCACCATGTTCTGCTTTTCTCTGTAAATATCTCTTGACTCTGAAAAAATGTAAATGTCAACTTTGAAAACTTTAGCATACAAAGAAAAATGTTTCAATATTGCATTTTCATACTAGACAAAATTTTATTTTCTTTCTCCTTTCTTTCCCCTTCTTCCTTGCTCCTTGTGTCTCCTGCCTCGACTTAGCTATTTTTATGTTTTCATACTAATTTTTGTCATCACCACACTTCTCATCACCTTGCTTCCCGAGTCTTCTCCTATATTACAACACATCCTCAGTCATATATGCCAATATTAAAAGTTAGGATCCATATATGAGAAAGACATGGGAATTTTGTCTTTCTGGGCTTGAGTATTTCAATTCATATAATTGTTTCCAATTCTGTTTTTTTTTAATTATTTATTTATTTATTTGAGAGCGACAGACACAGAGAGAAAGACAGATAGAGGGAGAGAGAGAGAGAATGGGCGCACCAGGGCTTCCAGCCTCTGCAAACGAACTCCAGATGCGTGCACCCCCTCGTGCATCTGGCTAACGTGGGACCTGGGGAACCGAGCCTCGAACCGGGGTCCTTA
The DNA here is from genome assembly GCF_020740685.1 of Jaculus jaculus. NCBI lineage: Eukaryota > Metazoa > Chordata > Mammalia > Rodentia > Dipodidae > Jaculus > Jaculus jaculus. The sequence goes on along the minus strand of NC_059104.1, from coordinate 125,093,290 downwards.
AGCTTCACAGGCAGGCGCTTAACCGCTAAGTCATCTCTTCAGCCCTCCAGTTCTGTTTTTTCCAGAAAATTTCAAGTTAATTTTTTCTCCATTGTGCACATGTAGTACATTTCATTATCCATTCATTAGTAGATGGACATCTAGGTTCATTCCATTTCCTAGCTATTACGAATAGAGCAGCAATGAACATAGATATGTAACCATTGTTTTGTTCAAAGTTCCATGGCTCTGAATGAGGAAACACAAAGCATGAAATAATAGTTTAGTAAATTTAATAACACATATATTAAATGAGAAGCTTTTCCTATTACAGTGGTTGGTACTTATTGTCAGAAGTCACTTGGTACAGAAGCTATATTAGACTTGTGCCTAGTCTTTACTCAGGTTGGTCATAGCACTCTCTTCTGGGATTGCTGGAATACTTCTACGTCCCAGAAAAAAAGGCAAAGCAGTTCCTTCTGACATTTTTCATACTAAGTGACCAATGGACTTGCAAGACTGGCTGGCTCCCAAGCAATCTGGAAAACTGAAACCTCTTAAAGAACATAGTAGCAAGAAGAACTAGAGAGAGATGTTATAATTAAAAAAAAATTCTGGCCTGCGAAGATTGTTCAGTGGTTAATGGTGTTTGTTTGTTATAAGACTTGCCAGCCAGGTGCAAATCCCAAGTACCCACTTAACTCCAGATGCAAAACATGCTGTATGCATCTGATGTTCATTTGCAGTGGCAAAAGGCAGTGTTGCAGTCAGTTTGAATTGCTGGCAGAAATCACCTAACCAAGAGCAGTTCGTGGGCAGGGAGGCTTATTTTGGCTTACAAACTTAAGGGGAAGCTCCACAATGTCAGGGAAAATGATGACATGAGCAGAGGGTGGACATCACCCCCTCAGCAACATCAGGTGGACAACAGCAATAGTGTGTCAAACACTGGCATGGTAAAACTGGCTATTGCACCCATAAGCCTGCCACCAACAATACACCACTTCTAAGAGGATTTAATTTCCAGTTGCCATCAGCTGGTGAACTTAGCATCCAGAACACCTAAATTTATGGGCCCACTGATTCAAAACACCACATTCAGGCCTTGGCCCCCATAAACTGATAACCATACATGATGTAAAATGCAATGCATTAATCCAACTTTAAAAGGCCCCATAGTATCTCAATTACAATGATGTTCATACATCTCCACAGTCCAAGATCTTTTAACTGAGCCATAATAACAAGAACCCCCCCACAAAAAGCACAATGACACAGAATAAACATTCAAACTGCAAAAGATGGCATTGGGCATAGCAAAGAAATACTCAAGAAATACAAGATGTAAACAGGGAAAACACCAAACTCTATAGCTCCAAGTCCAACAACTCTAGCCAGTGACAAGTCTCCAAGTCCTCCAAGTCCAATAATCCTAACCAGCAACAAGTCTCTGGAGTTCCAATTCTACTCCTCCACAGTCCTGGAAAACTTAATTTGGGGCTGGCAGCTCTCCTTGGCAGCCATCTTGTGGTCCCAGAATCTCCACTGGGTCTCCACAAAAATTGTCTAATTCATTTTTTCATTTATGAACCTCATAAGGATGAAATAACACTCCCATTTGCCTCAAGTCAGATATGTTTCCCCAATTTTCATAACCTTAAGCATTTCAATGACATTTGCCTTACATTCATGTATGTAAAGTTTATTGCTAGCAAATGTTGGAGTGTGCTCAGAGATCAGGTTTAATGCCTATTTGCAAAGCTAGCATCATCTTCAAGGAACCTGTTCTTCAGCTGTGCTAGAACACTTCCCATACTGAAAAACAGGTGTGCTAGGTTTTGCCTCATCCCATGTGGGTCATCCATCTGAAATACCTGCCTTCTTTTTGTATATATTCATTTGCTTCATGTTGTAAAGATGAGAATGAACATCATTGTCTCTGCTAAGGCTTATGAGAACACATTTCTCCACTCCAAAGAACTATGGTCCTCTTTAACATTTCACTTTGCCTCACATGTTCCTCAAATGCATCAATTAATTCCACAAGGTCTATGGTTAGTTTATATCTGTTGTTACCTCCTTCACCACACTACCCACCTGAGGTGTTTCTTTCCTACACCAGCTCAGTGTATAGCACCACGCTTGGTATCCACTGTATTCTCTATCATTGCTACTCAAGAAATCATAAGTAGTCATATTTTCATTTGTTCTACTCTTAAAAACTGCTTTCTATTTTTCATTTTTTTGAGGGGGATCCAAGGAAAGATCTCAATCTAGTCCAGGCTGACCTGGAACCTACTGTGTATTTCGAGGCTGATCTTGAACTCACAGTAATCTTCCTACCTTTATCTCCCCAAATGCTAGAATTAAAGTCATGTGTCACCACAACCTGCAGCTCTCTATGTTTTTAATTAGACCATGTATTATATTTAGCTTTTTGTTGTTGGGACAAACATCCAATCAGACACAGTTTATGGACTAAAGGATTTAGTTCAGGCTTAGAGAGTCCAGGGCAATCCCATCAATGGCAGAAATTGGCTTCCATACATAGAGCCAAGCAGAGAGATACCATCAACAGACAACACCACCATCAAGCACAAACTACCAGAGCTTAAACGACTTTCTGGGCTGGAATCAAATATGCACCCAGCAACACACAACCCCATTAACAGGAATCCACTTGCAAGGGGCTCAAGTAGAAAATCTAATGAAAATGACTGAAGCTACAGGTCCAAACATTCAGACCATCACATCCAAGTTTCCACATGATGCACACTTTAATCTCAACATTTAGTGTTCTTTAACACATCATCTAATACCTAGCCTAAATTACTCCTAAGGCCACAGGTTATTTACATAAATAACAACTTCACATTTAAGCCAAAAGAACTTCAAATGTTCACAAAGAAAGCCCACTCTACACAGGGCCCACCTGCTTTGTTTTAATAATCAGGAGAACCATCAGAGTGGTTTTAGGCCTTCAAGAGCTTCCAGATAGTATTGATCCATGCATGGCCAGATGGCTTCCTACAACTAAACTCTAGGTGGAATCATATGGGAATATTTTTAATCATTGCTATTCTATTTTCTTCTTCCCAAGGAACAAAGTATCGAATCAATTCCAGACTGGCTGGAGCCAGTGGCAGTTCAGAAAATGATTGCCAGTGAAAGGATTTTAATATGTGTAATATAGCTTAGTTGGCCCTAATTATTAACAATCAGCCTGCTACCATGAAAGTATTTTGCTGCCATAACTATTAAGCCTGGCTATGCCTCAGTGTAATGAGAACATGAATGGTATGGCTCATACTGATATGTGAAGGGGCATCTTTATAGCCTGAAAGATTTTAAAGTGTGGCTTTGTTATGCTCTAACTATTCATTCCTTTAGCTACTACTTCCTTCTTTTTCTCATTATTTTAAGAAACAGAAGAACTACTCTAATCCTTGAGATACAAATATTAACAAAATGCAAGTTTCGGCCTTTAAGTTGTTAGAATGCTTGTGGCAGAATGTAGTCTCTCTCTCTCTCTCTCTCTTTTTCTCCCTCCCCTTATATGTATGAATGTGTTTGTTTAACAATCTATAACTGATGCATCTATGGCTGAGAAAACCATATTATATTTTTAATATTTTACCAATGAGTTCCTAGAAATAGAGAAATTAGGAAAGGAGGAGAGATTGCCTATATGGAGACTAACAACTGAGCTATAATGTGCAGGTAGTTATAATGTGCATTCCAGAATAATGATGGTGTACAGGTACACTTAAAATGTGAAGGAGACTTCCGGTTAAGATGGCGGTGTAGATACCACGCCAAAGCAGCCTAGGGGGGAAAAAGACCAAAAAAACTCAGCAAAATACACACTTTTACTAAAAAGTGAGGTGTATAGGAAATTGAGGCCGCAGCAGAGAAGTAGAAGAGATCCAGAGCATCCAGAGCCTGCACAGGCAGGAAAAGCGGCTCCAGGGCGGCTCGGCCACCCGCCACAGCCGCGGAGCGGCAGAAAGCCGCCGGACTCTCGACTCGAGCCGCAGGACAAGCCACGTGCGGGATTTTCCCCTCACACCGCTCTCTCCGCAACACGGGAAACGTGAGGGGAGAGCGGCAGCGAGCAACGGAGGGAAGAGCAGACCGCGAGGTAGAAGCACACCTGGAACAGCGATACAACCAGAGCAGCCGCGGCTCCCTCCCCTCCCCCACCACCTGAACCCAGCTCCAGCGAACACAGCAGCGGCCCGGGACTGGCCACGCCAACTTGGGCTGACAGCAGGAACCAAGCAGGAGCAGAGTTCGGCAGCAACTTCAGCAGCTCCAGCACCGGTACCAGTGGCCCCAGCAGCAGCGGACCCAGGAGCGGCAGCGGCGGCAGATCCCGCAGCAGCGGCTTCGGGGGGAGCAGCGGCGGTGGACACGGCAGCGGCAGCTTCAGCAGCGGTGGTGGCTCTGGTGGTGGCAGCTACAACAGCAGCAGAGGCAGCAGCAGCGGCTCAGTTTGCCCCGTAGGAAAAGCAAGTGCCCAGCTCCAGAAATCAGAACAGCAGCCCGACGACCCAGGCAGCAACTTGACTGAGACCACAATCACCCAAGGTAACTGGGATTGCACCAGGGAAGGGTCTCACTTGGTCACAAGCTGACTTGGATACCTCAACAGACCAGAAATCTAAACCTCTTTGTTGATAGAGGATCTGGTCATTATAATAACTACTCTTGCATACATACTCAGGGCTGTTTTTGATGGAATGTGTACAGTGTTTAGTTAAATTTTAGAATCTACCAGTATTTTATTCCACTCAGCCTGCTTGAATACTCCTATAGCAGGGAAACTCAACCCCTAAGAACATCTTTGTAGATACTCTGAGAGTCTTAAGAGCCACACCTAATACCTTAAGGTCCTACCCTGAAAATATATTACATCAAATCAATTGATACAGCTAAAAATACACAGCTAGCTAGAAAATCCAAGCATTAACTTAATCCAAGATGCAAAAATATATACATTATAACACAAGAAACACTAAAAAGCAAGACGATATAAATCCACCTAAAAGTATTAATGCATCAGAAATGTCCTCCAGTGAGAAAGAGTTAGAGGAAATGCCTGAGAAAGAGTTCAAAAGAATAATTATAAATATGTTCAAAGAGGTCAAAGAACACATGAAAACAATCAAAGAAGAAATCAAAGAGGAAATCAAAGAGGAAATCAAAGGAATCAAAGAAGAGGCAGGACACCAATTTAATGAAATAAAGAAGGCAATACAAGACATAAATAGGGAAATAGAAATAATAAAGAAAAACCAGTCAGAATTACTAGCAATGAAGAACACAGTTAATGAAATAAAAAACTCTGTAGAAAATCTCACCAGTAGGATGGATGAGGGAGAGGACAGAATATCTAAGCTAGAAGATCAGGTGGCAGACCTAATGCAGTCCAACAAAGAGAAAGACAAACTTATAGAAAAGTATGAGTGGGAATTTCAAGATATTCGGGACACTATGAAAAGATCCAAGATAAGAATTCAGGGCATAGTAGAAGGAGAAGAACTCCACTCCAGAGGCATAGTAGGCATCTTCAACAAAATCATAGAGGAAAATTTTCCCCAAATTGGGAAAGAGGTGCCAATACAGATACAGGAAGCTTTTAGAACCCCAGCCAGACAAAACCCAGAAAGAAACTCTCCTCGCCACATTATACTCAAACTTCCAAACACACAAACCAAAGAAAAAATATTGAAAGCAGTTAGAGAGAAAAATCAAGTTACCTACAAAAGCAAGCCCATCAGGATTACAGCAGATTATTCAACACAAACTTTTAAAGCCAGAAGGGCTTGGAGTGATATATTCCAAGTTCTGAAAGATAACAACTGTCAACCAAGGTTACTTTATCCTGCAAAGTTATCCATCCAAATAGATGGAGAAATAAAGACATTCCATGACAAAAGCAGGTTAAAGGAGTATCTGAAGACAAAACCAGCTCTACAGAAAATACTTGATAGAATCCTCCATGCTGAACAAAAGGAAAAGCACACATATAAGGAACCTAGAAAAAAACCAGCTATACTCAAATACCAGTTAACAGAAGAGAGCACAGGTAGAACAAGTAACACACACACACACACACACACACAAATGGCAAACATAAATACACACCTTTCAATAATATCCCTTAATATCAATGGTCTCAATGCCCCAACGAAAAGACATAGATTTGCAGACTGGGTTAAAAAGCAGGATCCTACAATTTGTTGTCTCCAAGAAACTCACCTTTCTACAAAGGATAGATATTATCTTAGGGTGAAAGGATGGAAGACGGTGTTTCAAGCAAATGGGCCTAGAAAACAAGCAGGGGTTGCTATCCTAATATCAGACAGGGTAGACTTTAGTCCGACGTTAGTCAAAAAAGATAAGGAAGGTCACTTTATATTGATTAAGGGCACACTCCAACAGGAGGACATTACAATCCTAAACATATATGCACCTAACATGGGGGCTCCCAAATTCGTCAAACAAACACTATTAGAACTAAGGTCACAGATAACACCAAACACAGTGGTGGTGGGTGACTTTAACACCCCACTCTCATCAATTGACAGGTCATCCAGGGAAAGAATAAACAGAGAGGCATCTGGACTAAATGAGGTCATAGAAGGAATGGACCTAACAGATATATACAGGACATTTCATCCAAAGGCTGCAGAATATACATTCTTTTCAGCAGCACATGGAACATTCTCTAAAATAGACCATATATTAGGACACAAAGCAAATCTTAACAAATTCAGGAAAATTGAAATAATTCCTTGCATTCTATCTGACCACAATGGAATTAAACTACAAATCAGTAGCAAGAAAGGCTATAGAGCATACACAAAATCATGGAAACTAAACAATACACTACTAAATGATGAGTGGGTCAATGAAGAAATCAAAAAGGAAATCAAAAAATTTATAGAGTCAAATGATAATGAGAACACAGCATACCAAAATCTCTGGGACACAATGAAGGCAGTTCAGAGAGGTAAATTTATAGCCTTAAGTGCCTATATTAAGAAATTAGAAAGGTCGCAAGTAAACGACCTAATGCTTCGCCTTAAAGCCTTGGAAAAAGAAGAACAAGGCAAACCAAAAAGTAGTAGACGGGAAGAAATAATAAAGATTAGGGCAGAAATTAATGAAATAGAAACAAAAAGAACAATCCAAAGAATTAATGAAACAAAGAGTTGGTTCTTTGAAAGGATAAACAAGATTGATAAACCCTTAGCAAATCTTACCAAAAGAAAGAGAGAAGAGACACAAATTAATAAAATCAGAGATGAACAAGGTAACATCACAACAGATTCCAGAGAAATTCAAAAAATTATAGGGACATACTATAAAAGCATATACTCCACAAAGTATGAAAATCTGAAAGAAATGGATGATTTCCTTGATCTATATGACCTACCTAAATTAAATCAAAATGAGATTAATCACTTAAATAGACCTATAACAAACATGGAGATCCGAGCAGTTATCAATAATCTCCCAACTAAAAAAAGCCCAGGCCCGGATGGATTCACTGCTGAATTTTACCAGACTTTTAAGGAAGAGCTAACACCATTGCTTCTTAAGCTTTTCCAGGAAATAGAAAAAGAAGGAATCCTACCAAACTCCTTCTATGAGGCCAGCATCACCCTGATACCAAAACCAGGCAAAGATAGAACAAAAAAAGAAAATTACAGACCAATCTCCCTCATGAACATAGATGCAAAAATTCTCAACAAAATATTGGCAATCAGAATACAAGAGTATATCAAAAAGATCATTCACCCTGACCAAGTAGGCTTTATCCCAGAGATGCAGGGATGGTTCAACATACGCAAATCTATAAATGTAATACATTACATAAATGGGTTGAAGGACAAAAATCACATGATCATCTCATTAGATGCAGAGAAAGCATTTGACAAAATCCAACATCCCTTCATGATAAAAGTCCTACAGAGACTGGGAAGAGAAGGAACATATCTCAATATAATAAAGGCTATTTATGACAAGCCTACAGCCAACATATTACTAAATGGGGAAAAACTGGAAGCTTTTCCACTAAAATCAGGAACAAGACAAGGGTGTCCACTGTCCCCACTTCTATTTAATATAGTTTTGGAAGTCTTAGCCATAGCAATAAGGCAAGAGACACACATAAAAGGGATACAAATTGGAAAGGAAGAAATCAAGTTATCATTATTTGCAGATGACATGATTCTATACATAAAGGACCCTAAAGACTCTACTAGCAAGCTGTTAGAGCTGATCAAAACCTACAGCAATGTAGCAGGATACAAAATAAATACACAGAAATCAGTAGCCTTCGTATATGCTAACAACAAACACACAGAGGATGAAATCAGAGAATCACTCCCATTCACAATTGCATCAAAAAAAATAAAATACCTTGGAATAAACCTAACCAAGGAAGTAAAGAATCTATACAATGAGAACTTTAAAACACTCAAGCGAGAAATTGCAGAAGACACTAGAAAGTGGAGAAACATCCCTTGTTCCTGGCTTGGAAGAATCAATATCGTGAAAATGGCAATCTTACCTAAAGCAATCTACACATTTAATGCAATCCCTATCAAAATTCCAAAGGCTTTCTTCATGGAAATAGAAAAAACAATCCAAAAATTCATTTGGAATCACAAAAAACTTCGAATATCTAAAATAATACTGAGCAACAAAAAAGAGGCTGGTGGTATCACCATACCTGATTTTAACCTATACTACAGAGCCATAGTAACAAAAACAGCATGGTACTGGCACAAAAACAGACATGTAGATCAGTGGAACAGAATAGAGGACCCAGATGTAAGCCCAAGTAGCTATAGCCACCTGATATTCGATAAAAACGCCAAAAATACTCATTGGAGAAGAGACAGCCTTTTCAGCAAATGGTGTTTTGAAAACTGGATAAATATCTGCAGAAGGATGAAAATAGATTCTTCTCTCTCGCCATGCACAAGAATTAAGTCCAAATGGATTAAAGACCTTAACATCAGACCGGAAACTTTGAAACTGCTAGAGGAAAAAGTAGGGGAAACCCTTCAACATATTGGTCTTGGCAAACACTTTCTGAATACAACCCCAATTGCTCAGGCAATAAAACCACAGATTAACCACTGGGACCTAATGAAATTACAAAGATTTTGCACTGCAAAGGACACAGTGAAAAAAGCAAAGAGGCAACCTACAGAATGGGAAAAAATCTTCGCCAGCTATATATCTGATAGAGGATTAATATCTAGGATATACAAAGAACTCAAAAAGTTAACCAATAAGGAATCAAACAAGCCAATCAAAAAATGGGCTAAGGAGCTAAATAGAGAGTTCTCAAAGGAAGAAATACGAATGGCATATAAGCATCTAAAAATATATTCTACGTCACTAGTCATCAGGGAAATGCAGATTAAAACTACATTGAGATTCCATCTCACTCCTGTCAGATTGGCCACCATCATGAAAACAAATGATCATAAATGTTGGCGGGGATGTGGAAAAAAAGGAACCCTTCTGCACTGCTGGTGGGAATGCAATCTGGTCCAGCCATTGTGGAAAACAGTGTGGAGGTTCCTAAAGCAGCTAGAGATTGATCTACCATATGACCCAGCTATAGCACTCCTAGGCATATATCCAAAGGACTCATCTCATTTCCTTAGAAGTACATGCTCAACCATGTTTATTGCTGCTCAATTTATAATAGCTGGGAAATGGAACCAGCCTAGATGTCCCTCAACAGATGAGTGGATAATGAAGATGTGGTACATTTATACAATGGAGTTCTACTCAGCGGTAAAGAAAAATGAAGTTATGAAATTTGCAGAAAAATGGATGGACCTGGAAAGTATTATACTAAGTCAGGTAACCCAGGCCCAGAAAGCCAAGCGCCACATGTTCTCTCTCATATGGGGATCCTAGCTACAGATGACTGGGCTTCTCTGTGAGAATGAAAATACTTAGTAGCAGAGGCCAGTAAGTTGAAAAGGAGACATAAAGGGTGGAGAAAGGAAGGGAGGAGGATACTAAATAGGTTGATATTGTATATATGTAATGACAATGATTGTAATGGGGAGGTAATATGATGGAGAATGGAATTTCAAACGGGAAAGTGCGGGGGTGGGGAGGGAGGGAATTACCATGGGATATATTTTATAATCATGGAAAATGTTAATAAAAATTAAAAAAAAATGTGAAGGAGAAGCAAGAGTGAGGTCAGTAGGTAAGTGACAGAATGCCTGGCAAAAAAACTGGTCCTATAAAGGGAGATTTTGAGAAGCTGCCGGCTGGGAGACTCTTCCGGCCTGCTGGAGGTATGGTCCTATCCCATGTGCTAGTTTCATTTTGGCTGCACTTTTTAAATAAATGTACTAGCCACCAGGGAGAGAAATGTGAACAGAAAATTAAAATATGAGCTCTGTTTTGTTATTTTGTTATTATTATTATTATTATGCTAGAGATAAAATACAGATAAGCATCTCATACAGTTCTCATTTATCTGCTATCTAATATTTGTTGACTTTTGGCAAATGATGATTTTCTATTTCTCTATATGTAAAAGGTATGTAAAACTGATCACTGCTTTTTCATATGAATTCTTTTTATTATTATTTAAACTTAATATGAATTTTTATGAGTAAATATATACATTGGTTTGATGCTATTATAGGAGGCGACCTTGAATTTCATTATTTGAGGACTAATATGACCAAATATATAATTACAGAGTTGAGAAGTTTAACTGCTTTAAAGAATTGTGTTAATGCATCTGCTTACTTAAATTTTTTTCTCTTTCTTTTTAAATTTATTTTCTCCTTTCTTTTTTTATTATTAGATATGGACATATTTTGTATGTAAACATCACATGTTGGTACCATCCTTTATATTATATATATGATGGGATATGCAAATGACTATTCAAATATTAATAACATGTTATGAATTCAAAGTTGAGAAAAATAATTGGAGCTACTAAAATGGGGCAGTGGTTAATGAAAGAAGTGTACAAACAATACCATGAGGCGGTGTTCCCTCAATAAGCCTGCTATGCAGCAGTATGCACCACATAGGTGAATATTAACCTTAATGTCTGCACAGCTGACCTGGCTTCTGTCTACTTGTCATCTTCAACTCATGATAGCAGGTAAAAATGAGAGATTGACTTGAAGGTAAAGTTTGTCCTTAAAGTCCTTCTTCTTTTTCCCATGTTTGATATCAGGGCTTTATATTCTTATACTAGCTTTAAGAAAATAGTAAAAACTAAATTGTTCTCATCTCATTTTATTTGTTGAAAAGAAGTCTAGATATTTCAAATAATGCATTTTTACTTTCATACCATATTTCAAAATACAACAATTGGAAAATAAGAAAAAAAAATCAGTTATTACAATTCAAATAAAAAAGTCTTAGGGTTAATGTCAAAACCCATACAGGAAATAGCAGGTTGTCATAGCTATCATTTACTTTATGTTAAAAAAATGAACTGAAAGTAACTTTAAACATATGAATTTAAGTGTGTCTGTATACATATATACAGAAAGAGAGAGATAAGGAAAGAGACGCATTTCTTCAAATAACCTTAAGGAAAATGGAAAAATGACTAAGAGTTAGAAAGAGCTCATCAAGGGCTGGAGAAATGGCTTACTGGCTAAGGCACTGGTCTGTGAAGCCCAAAGTGCCATGTAAGGACTCTCCAGATTCCATGTAAAACAGCTGCATAAAGAAAGGTGAGGCAAGCGCAAGGTCACACATGCCCAGTAGGTGGCACAAGTATCTGGTGTTCATTTTCAGTGGCTGAGGTTCTGTTGTGCCAATTCTCTCTCTTGATCATAAAAATAGAATAAAATAAAACAAAATAAAATAAAAATAAAGAAAGATCTCAGCAACATCAAAGCCTGCTTAATGAGTGCATAATATGAGGGTAAAAATCTGTTGACATAAAATATAAGAGAGACTAGTTGGAAAGAAGGTTGGCAGACAAAATAGGGTGGTGGAAGGGATTATGGTCAGGATATATTGTGTTTATGAGTGGAACTGAAGAAAGAGCTTTAGGGAACAGTGGGATTTCCAGTTAAACCTTATGATAAAATTTGAGGCTGGTGACTGCTTTGCTCTATAAAATTAATGAATGATTCAGGAAGATGCTATTCTTGGAAAATTCTGCTGAGACTCTTCATGGTCCATGCACACATTATATGCCTCTGTGTTTCTTTGGGGTCAGCATATCCATAGGAGAGTGAGTTAAATATCTGATACTATATTACCACCCCTCCATGCTGCAAGAAATCTGAAATACAGTGAATTGATCTTACCAAATAACTTACACAAGTTCCCACTACAAGTGGTTCTCCCAAAAATTTGGTCTTCATGGAAAAAAAAAATTGTACTGAAAGAAAATGTTTCAATTAGAATAAGTGGACACTAACACCACCCTTCTTGAAATTTAATTTGGAATCAGAAGATAATATTTGATGCCCAGCTCTGTATTTTCTTTATCATTGTAATTTAGAATGTGACATGTCATTTATTTGCACAATGGTTACTAATATTTAATGACCTGATACTATGAACTAGTTAATTTGCTATTCTTTAAATAAATTATCCCTTGAATCTTCTCCCTCATATTTCTGTGAACATAGGTACCATTATTTTCCCAATTATACCAATGAGTAGTGTGAAAGTTGAGATGTATTAACTTCAGTGTATGTCATAGCTAGCAAATGATGGAGTGACAGTCTGAGCTTAAGGCTAATATCAATGAATATAATTTGTGGTCTCCATAGGAGCATACTCTGGTCTTTTATTGGCAGGAAGCTTGTTGATCCAGTCCATCCTTTTGGCTAAGGCAAGTGAACACATATCTAAGTAACAGGACACTATCACCATGAGAAGAATGCTATTCTTGTATATCATTAATTCTGTGAAGTACATAATGTCACTTCTACATTTCTTTGTAGGGACAATTAGCCAACTAAACTTCAAACACAACTATCTCCATGTAAAACTAACATAGATATAGGGCGTTTTTCCTTTTCACCAGGAATTCATAGATTATTTGATATAATTGGGCCAACTTTCCCTCTACATATCCCTAAAGTTTTATTCCTTGAAATTATGTTCCTTTCAATGTTCAAGGAATTTGTAAGCTTCCATAATATGAGTTCCAGCTACAGAGAATGTCCATGTTAAAAAATATTTTTGAGGGCTGGAGAAATTGCTTAGCAGCTAAGACATTTGCTTTCAAATCTAAGAACCCATTTTTGTTTCCTCCTTACCCATGTAAGCCAGATGCACAAGGTGCATGCTTCTGGAGTTTGTTTGCAGTGGCTAGATGCCCTGGCATGCCCAGTATCCTACCCCTACTCTCTCTGTCTCAAATAAATAAATAAAATATATATAGAATACCTTTGAGTGCTCAAAAGCTAGGTAAGAATCTTCATTAGGTCAGGTGGCTTTTAGAAACTCACTCATCTAGCTGCATATATCATACTTCTTTATCTGAGTAATAACATGGTTGGAAATTCAGTTTTTCTGAATACCAGCATATCTACATTTATCCACTAATAATTATTTTTGATCATTTTAACAATAAGGTCTCACTGTGTAGTCCAGGGTGTCTTAGAATTCACAATTATTCTGCCTCATGTTCTAAAGTTATGGGATTATATGCATGAGCTTCTATGCCCAGGCAATAGTTGCTAGTTATTGAGAAAACCCCATAAATTGTCACTGCCTTTGTTAAAAAGAGTTTTTTCAAGAGTAATCCATGGGCATGGTGCTTCCCATTTACCTAAGAATCTCCAGCAAAACAAACTCTTTGTCCTCTTATGATCAAATAGCTGGAGCTTCTTTGTTCTCTTATTCTCCATCCTGTCCATCTAACATGTTCCCAACAACTTATAGTGAAATATCTTACTTTTGCCCATAACTTACAATATATTTTGTTGAGAAACTATAAGCATATACTCAGAGTCTCCTGATGATGCACTTTAAAATTATTATGGATTTTTCTAAAAATGTTTTATTTATTTGCAAGCATGGAGAGATAGAAAGAAGAGAGACAGACAGAGAGAATGGGCATTCCAGGGCCTCCAGTGGCTGCAAACAAACTTCAGATGTATGTTCCACTTCGTGCATCCTGCTTTACATGGGTACTGGGGAATTGAACTTCTGTTGTTAGGCTTTGCAGGCAAGGGCATTAAACTCTGAGTCACCTATCCAGCTCTTTTTATGGATTTTAAGAAAAAGAATTCAGTGTCCAAACTTAATAGCTTGAGAACTGGGCTCTTTTCTATTTGAATAAAATTTGCTAGAAATCAACTGAAGTTAAAATTATTGACGTTAGAATATTGTGGTTTTTTGCTCATTTTCTTTGCCTATTACAAAGAAAATACAACTTTCTGCAAATGCAAAGGAAAGCATGGAACAGTCTCATTCCCAATCCCTGGAGAAAGAAGGACTGGACTGAGCCTAGGGCCTCTACATGATCACAGTTCCTCTGAAAATACCACTTTCAGAACTGTTGATGAAGACCAGCCATTATTATTGGCTTTTTTCGTCAACAGCTATATGTGACAGAGGTCTGCAGAGAAGAAGGGAAGCCATTTCCCACTCCTCAAATTAACATATGCCAGCTATACTCACACAGTGCCATGCCAAGAGACTCATTAACTTTACTTTATAGAAACATTCTGATACATAAATGCAGACTGCTCTATGTATATACAGGCACTGTATACACTCATACAAAGAATGTACATATGCTTAATGTTTATACATTTACATACATGCAAAATGCTTAATTCTTATTAAAACTATGTTGTGATTAGTAAATATATTGTTGAGTATCATGATCATATTTTTATTAGAAATGATTCTGAGATGAAGAACCATGTTTCTCATGGAATGTGTTATGTTGTTTGAAATATGAATGTAAATGTCTTCTCCTGGGGACATTTTTGAAGGCTCGACCTTTCCTCAGGGTTCCAAACACATCTTTTCTGCTTTCTAAAACCAAAGAAATGTCATTGCCTCCTACACTCCAACATATCCAATCCTAAATGTCAAATTTGCCCCAAACCATCAACTTCTCAAAATTTCTGTATTTTTCATATAGAATCACTATTCTTCAGAAATGCTAGATATTTCAATTAGCATAAGTCTTTATCTTAATCAATAAGCATTATATCCACCAGTCCTCATGTATGTTCCATAATTATTCACAGTTGGTTTATGGCTACAGGTGAAATGAAAAAAAAAAACCCTCAAATTCCTTATTTAATTCAACAGATAGTAGGTGAAATAAGACAAATATGGAACTAATATATATAAACTATGTAGGTGATAAGTTTGGAGAAAAAAAGAAGCAGGGAAAGACAGTAGTTATGGTAGAGGGCACATTACAGAACAGGCACAAGAGAGAGGGTCATGGACAGAAGCCCCTTGCTCCCTTCTCTTCCTCCCTTCCTTCCTTCCCATCTTTCTTTCTTTCCTTCATTCCTTATTTATATTTTTAGATAGAGTTCCAAGTATATCATGCTACGCTCCAAATTTCTACATAGCTAAAGATGACCTTGAAGTTCTAATGCTCCTGCCTTTATCTGCAGAGTCCCATGATTACAGGCATGTGCCACCATGCCAAGTTTGTGTGGTGCTGGAGTCAGACCCTTGTGCATAGTAGGCAAGCATTCTACCAACTGACCTCATCCCAAGGCTTACTCTCTTTTGGTTCTTATGTGAACTCTAGATATAAGGACTTGGAAACTAGCATTAAGATTTCTTTTCATCTTACTTCTATAAAGGGTTTGTGTCCCAAGCACAATCATTTCACATGAGAGTTAGTGTTCAGCATGTGCATTTTGACAGGACATGACTCAATCTAAGAAAGTTCTCAATGTCAGGGCAAGAGTATGTTTGTTTATATTGTGTGTCATTACTAGTTTTGCTTGCCTTTTATGTTCTAGGTGATTTTTCTCTTATTGTTGTGTATTTATTATATAGTGTTACATTTCACATAGACATACCCTCCTGGTGTATACTTTGTCCATATTCATGCCATCTCATTCCCTTCTTTTATTGCCCCTCCTGACAATTTCATCCTTCTGCTAGTCTCTGCCCTTTTTCTGGTTTCCTTTCTGATATATCATGTCATATCATATCCTATTATATATACAGTTTTATGTGTCTATAAAAGATTCTAGAACCCAAAAATGAGTGAAAGAATGAAATATTTTTCTCTTTAGGTACCTGCCTTATTTTGCTTAATGCTCTCCAATCATATTCATTTTCTAGAAAGTGATATAATTTCATCCTTTATGGTTGGATAAAAGTTCAATTTATTCCATAGGCTAAATTACAACAATAATGACTAAGATTCTTAAACACTCCCTGAAGAAGATTCAGCTTATTGTGTTATCTGTAAATCTCCTTAGCCATTGCTTCAAGTTTTCTAGCACATATATACATTTCCTGGACTTGGCTCTTATTTTTTATTCTACCAACTAAATCCATGATAGCTATGCTTGTTTTGTTTCTGCTCCTCTAACACACTCAGATAGAGACATTTCAAGTTCTTCTTGGAGGTTGGCATAGCATCCGTTGTACTCCCCACATGACCAATGTTTTTATTACTTAGAGCTAGTTCCAGCCCTTTTTCTCACAGATTTTTACCTTAGTGTTTATCCCATTCTTATATTTCAGTTAACCCTTTCTTTCTTGAAATGCCACAGCAAGTTAAAGAAGGCACAACCTTTCCCTGTAATGATAAATACTTATTTGTATAATTATCTCACAATATTTTTTTCTTATTTCCTAGCAATGTGTAACTTTTGTACTTCTGCTATACCTCAGAAGAATGAGGTCCATTTTAAAATGAGCACATTGCATGAAAAACATTTAAAAGTGAAAAATAAATGTTTAATTAGGAAAAACTTTAACAGAGAAGGAAAAGTAGACTCAGAATTTGTTGGTTTGGGTTACCATATAGTTAACCAATTATGTTTTAAATTCTGATTAGTAGATATTATACGTACACAGCACTTCCAGTAAGTTAATAAAAACTAATAAAATGAGCAAATAATAACAATAAGTAAGCTCCAGAAAGGCCAACACATGTATAAAAATGATACCACAAAGTAAATCAATATGGTAATCTAATATCAGTATGTATGGCAATTCATAAGGAAAATGGCTAATGCCTTGGATGAGAACCAGATCTATAGTGACACATCTAAATTATTCTAGTGAGGTTTGTCCATAAAGTTCAGCCAATGAAATGATTTATAACACATTCACTGTGGTGATCATTAGAAATTCTTTTTGCTATCTGATACAATGAGTTTCTATATCACATTTTAACTGCATTTTGAGTATTTTCACATACTTTCCTCTTGGGACTCAGTCTGTCCTTATTGCTGTTGGACATCCCTGCACTTTCCATTGCTGTTTCTTCCCCATGTTCTGTTCTCCCCATCTTTCTACATTCCTTAATCCATTCTGGATTTATTGCCCATAAAAATTGAATTCAATCAGCACTTTTTACAATACTTCCTACATGTAGCACTTATTAAACTGTCTGAACAAATCTCCAATCATATCACACCCTCAATATATATTATGTCAGGGATGGCTTATGTGAGCTATCAAATTATATAATCTCATTCAATTCTCCTTGTCTACTCTCATAATGCAAATGGATTATGAAGGCTTTAGTATTAACTGTACATGACCACGCCTCATTAAAAATGTGGCTAAAGTGGTTTTGACTCAAAATAACAATCTTAAACTAAGATTTTGTTCATTGGAGGATTGTATTTTTACTGCTTTTGTTACATTTGATCAGGATTAAAAGTTCACCTGGGGCTTTTGAGCATTGTTATAAAGAATAAACAGTGCAAACCAATGTTATGGCCAGGGCTAGGGTAGCTTCTCAGCTGGTTTTGCATTATATCTGTCTTATCTATGCCACTAAGATCAACTTATATTGGAAAATCTCACATCCTTTGGGTGTCTCTGCTCCATTAGGTGATATCAAAGCTGCTGGGCTGTAGCAGGAGGATTCAGACTTCATCTCAGTTCCTAAATGTTTTACATTTATGTGGCAAATGGTAGGATAGTTTCAAATTAAAAAATAACACATTGATCAAGTGATTATATTTTAAAAATTGTTACAAAATTAGCATCAGATAATCACATATATATATGTGATTATCATATATATATATCACATATATATGTAATATATACATATAATATATATAATATATATATATTACATATATATATGTAATGGTGAATCAGTATGCTAAAGCAGCATGTAACACATATGAAGTGTCATATTTGTTGGTGTAGCCTGTACTCTCAGGACCAGAGCATGCCTTATATGCAAGCAGCAATTTTTTTAAAATGCCAGGTGTGGTAGGGCACACCTTTTTTTTAAAATTATTTATTTATTATTTATTTGAGAGCGACAGACATAGAGAGAAAGACAGATAGAGGGAGAAAGAGAGAATGGGGGCGCCAGGGCTTCCAGCCTCTGCAAACGAACTCCAGACGCGTGTGCCCCCTTGTGCATCTGGCTAACGTGGGACCTGGGGAACCGAGCCTCGAACCGGGGTCCTTAGGCTTCACAGGCAAGCACTTAACTGCTAAGCCATCTCTCCAGCCCACAATCAGCAATTTTTTTTATACTATTTTTCAATCACCATGTAGGCAATAATGGGCTGTTAAACTTCCAAAAATTTTAATGATAATTTATGTTTGTTAATAACCTAGGGAATTATGAAATGATTCTTTTTGAAATGTGGATGAAACTCAGAGCCTTGTTGAGATTATTTTAATTCAACATTTTATTTCAACATAGTTTTTAAGAAGTGTTATAAAAACAATACAAAGGCTAACACCTAACATTACTATGCCAAATTGGTCAAACAGATGAACTATGGTTGCTTTAATATTTCAAACTTATTTTATCCCAGTTACTCCATAGTCTGTCCTTCACATGGCCTTGTTCTTCCAGCTTGTACTGTGAGTACCATTACTGCAGGTTGCCATATTGGTGGGGGCTGCATGAAAGAATATGAAGCAATGTGATTAAAAAAAAAAAAAACCTTAATCTTTTGCCAGTAGGATTAGTGAATTATTCTAATGGGAGCTCAGCAGACTGGAAGACTAACTAGAAGGCATTCTGTAAAAACAGTGGCTCTATTGGGAATTAAAGGGCATTGATGTTATATTCCAGAAACAATTACTCTATATTTTATCCATAACCTCAAAATTTGTATGAAGGAATGCAAAGGCTATGAACTCATTAACTTGTGAAGTAAATTTCAAGACAACATAGCAATAAGCTTTGGCATGGCTGATACTGAAGGATACTGGATAATAGATATTGGCCTCTGTCATGCTGTTGATTAGAATGCATATCAAACAGAACAGGATTTGGAAACAAAACAAAAATATAATATAATATTTATAATATAATTTATAATATAATAATTTATAATATAATATTTCTTTTCCAAGAACTTTAAATTTGTTCACACTTCTTTCCTTGTCAAACTTCATAATTTCCATATCTTCCAGCTCAGGATTTTGCTCTCTTTCTTTGTAATTCTGAATCATAGCACCTAAGAAAATTTGCATCATAGTCTCAATATTTTTCTGCCTTGAAATTTCCTCTACAAAAGCCATTAGACATCTGGAAGTGGTGGAACACATCTTTAATCCCAGCACTTGGAAAGCAGAGGTAAGAGGATCACTGTGTGTTCAAGGCCATACTGAGACAACATAGTGCATTCCTGATCATCCTGTGATAGAAAGACACCCTACCTTGAAAATCCAAAAAGTTTTAAAAAAAGTTATTATTCCACAACTTTTAAATTCAATTTTGCTTAAGTTCTCAGTACATAGGCAGAAGGCAAACTAATTTTATCTACAATATCACCTCTAGCATAGTTCCTGAGAAAGTCCTTGTACCCTTTGGAAACCTCATGATCAGACTTGAGTATGAACAGACCACATTTCTCTTGGCCTTATGATCTTCAAAACTCCCACCAGAATGGCCTATTAAGCACTTTTTACATTGTAAGCATTGTAAGGCTCCACTGGTCCAAAGTTCCAAATTTTAGCCAGTCCTTCCTAAACCAATTCCAAAAAGCTATGCTTTACATAGCCAGGCATATCATAGAACTGTGCTCACTTCTCATTATCAATTTTCTGAATCAATTACTTTCTCACTGCTTGAAAATCTTACCCAAGAAGAATAAGCTTAGGAACAGAAATATTTTATGTTGGCTTACAGTAGTCCTAAAGACTGAAGTTCACCATGGTATGCAAAGAAAGCATAGATGCATCAGGAAGCCAGCCACATCTTCACATCAGCATGAAGGAAGTGGAGAGCAAGAATAGCAAGCAAGGCCAGATGATAATACCTCAAGGCTACCCCTAGCAACATTCTTTCTGAAGTCTAATGAGTCAAGTCTTTATTATCTTGAGTTCTCTTAACATTGTGGTCTTTCAAATTTCCACCAGAAGATCTGTCTGTTAAGTTCTGCTTATATCATTGTAATGTTTCTCTAATCCAAAGTTCCAAATCCTTTTTCATATTTCTCCCTCAAGCAACTTCCAAAAGACTAATAAATATACAAACTGGCTTTTATGAATTTAGAATGGAATTGTTTTGTGATGGCTAATGTTTATTGTCAACCAGACTAGATTTAGAGTCACCTAAGAAATTGAATCACATCTCTGAATGTGTCTGTGAGGGTGTCACCAGAGATGCTTAACTGATGATTAACTGGAGGTGGAAAGTACTGTCCCATGGGTGGGGGCCCTGATGGAATGACTCTTCCCAAGTTAAGTATCAGCATTTTCCCTCTGTCTAATCCCTATTCTGTTATGATGCAAACAATTTTCCTCCACTATATATTCTTGCCTCTAGGCTGTCCCATTAAGCACATGGGACCAAATTACCTTGGACTGAACCATCCGAAATTGACATCCAAACTATTTTTTTCCTCTCTTAAATTGTCTGTGTCATGTGTTTTGAGCAAAGTGGGGAGAACTAACAAATACAAGTAATTCATTTTTTCTTTCTTAAATTCTACTTCTTAACTAGTAAATTAATTTCATTCGCTTTAAGTAGCATTAGTTTCATTTAGTAACCTTCATCCCATTTAGTAGGTTAAGTAATAACGTAGGTAATATAAGCACATGCCTAAATATTGCTAGTATTTATTGAGTCTCTTGATACTTTTCCTGTTATGACATCCAACTTCATAATGAGACTGATATGGCACAAGAAATTCCATGATTATTTTTTTGGTTTAGGAACATAAGGCTCTCAGACTCATTTAATAGGCATTCCTTGTATCCTGTTACTTTGTGGCCATTGGGAACTTTGATGGTCTGGCATAGGTATAGCATTGATTTGTTTTGTTGTATCAATCAGAGCTATATGACATCACTAGAAATTCTTAACCTGCCTGGCCCCACTGGCTTTATGCCATTGAATTTCTTCTTTGTTTTCTATCCAGTATGGCCTCAGACATCTCTGGGCCATAGAGAGTTTCTTCCTACTATGCCAGCATGTTTCATATGCTCTGATTTTCAGCTCTGTTTTCACACCTTCGGAAAATGAAACAAACAAACAACAACAACAAAGAAAACACTGACCTGCCAAATTTAGGTGACTGCATCCCAGTGAAGTTTTAGAACTGCTGGAGGAATTGTCTGTTTCTAGAAGCTTGAATAAAGCATAGTAGCCAGTATCCTTCTGGCAAACTATTGTTTTCCTTTATCCATAGCATTTTTATCTTCTTTATGCCTAATCTACTTTAGAGAGAATTAGAAATTCATTTAGCACTCTAAAGCTTATTTTCTGCCATATGCTCTTTTCTATATATGTTTAATAAGAAAGAATACTTCTTTCTAAATCATTTTTAGTTTATTCCAACTATGCCTAACACAAAAATATCTGGGCCCTTCATAAATGACCTTTGATATTGTAAGTGTTCGTTTGATATGTGCAAAATTTTTCACAGCATGACATTTGAAGAGTTGTTTTCTTCACCTGTAATTTTGAATGTATTCACAAGGTTAAAGTAGTTTCTGATTTCCTTGGTTTATATTCCTTATTTAAAAAACTTTAACCTATCCCTGGCTATACAAATCCCACAGACCTGAGAAGGTAAATGATTACAAATTCAAATAGAAAACATATGCCTTGAGATTGCATGTCATCACCTTTATTAAAGTTAAACCATCTGAGTTGGACTGAACCCTGTTTAATGATGAGAAAATTGAGACTATGCAAAGTAAGTGTATCACCCTTGTTCATTCAGGGAGTGAGGATATGTCCATGGTTCTGCATATAGATGTCTTTGTGGCTTAATATTTTTATCAGTTATTATTATAAATATGCTATATAAATACAAATATCATTCTTTTTTTAAAAATTAATTTATTAGTTTTCTTTTCAGCAAATACAGGCTGTTTGGTACCATTGTTTAGGCTCATCCATGATCTACCCCCTCCCATTGGACCCTCCTTGTTGATGTAAATGGGTCGTGCATTGTGGAGTTAGCCCACAGTTATTGGTACAATAAATGTCTCAGCATATCATGACCCAACATGTGACTCTGACATTCTTTCTGCCCCCTCTTCCGCAAAATTTCCCTGAGCCATGTTGGGTTCATTTTTGGTCTGGGAGAGAGTCAGTCCCGAGACAGTCAGCATGTCTAGTGCCAGAAGGTGCTACATGGGCGACTAGGGGAAACGACCCATATCTGTCCAAGCAACTCATTGTCTAACCTAATTAGTAACAAATAACCTGTTGTGATGCCCACACAAGTGCAATAGTGGCACACAGCCATGGTGGGGAACCAACTACTCTTGATTTGGCTAGCTGATCCCCTCAGTGGTATGAGACCCATAGCTGGAGCTGGGAAACAAGTCAGAACCATACCCAAACATAAGCCCACTCTCCAATATCAAGCTACCATCAATCATGGGGTACAAGAGGGCCTACACCTATCAAACTCTCTATCAAAAATGTAAGTGTTATCTCAATTTTCCGGGTGCTAACTTACTCTCCGTTGGTGAATCTGCTTCTCTTTTCCAGATAGATGCAGATCCTAAGGAGAGAGCTGCCCCAACATACCTCAAAAGGGGCCCAACTGAAACTAAGGACAATTGGCGAAACAAGCAAGGGTGATGTTTTCCTGTGAACCGGATACCAACACAAAGGGGAAGGAGACCAACACAGAGAAAAATCAACTCCTACCAAATCAGAGAGCCAGAGCCTCAGAGGCTCCCAAATATCATCCTTAAATTCAGGGAAAAGAAAACCCTGACAGGCTTCCATATGATGCACTTGACATTCATCCAAAAAGTTACTGATTAGCAGTGTGACAAGTGTAGCACTCACCACTGAGAATGCAGCTGTGAGCAAACCAGAAGTGGTTTGTGACCTGAGAGTTGATAATATTCCAGGAGATCCAGGATGTCTACATGCAATAAATACATTGCTCTAAGTGTTTTGTTGGGAAGGTAATAATGCATAGCCTTCATATTTCATTTTGCACTTCATTACAGTGTGCTTTTCTGTACCTTGTATCTGAGATATTTGAAAATTATCTTATTTACACATAGATATTTTCCCATCTATTCTTTTCCTTTTCTGAGATATTAAGGATCTAAAATGGTACTTTTCAATAAAGCAGCACCCAGTATAGTTGAAACAACAATTTATTGACAGTCAACAATAAAACACAAAAATAATACTCTGTACAGTTTTACTGCAAGCTCACTTTCATTAGTTGAAATACAACAGGCTTGACCTCTCTTGAAACTTAGTTTTGTTTGTTATAAATTAATATGATAATAAATTCCTTTACTGAGCCATTATGCTAAATTATGTGACATATCTGAATAATACTCTTAGGTGTTCAGTTATGCTTATGGTAACAAGGAATTCTTCAGCAAGTGTTTTATATACTAGGCCGCATTTATATACCAGTAAACACAAAAGACCTTATAGGTAAGTAGTAAAAAACTTTTTTACTCTCCGTTGGAGAATCTGCTTCTCTTTTCCAGATAGATGCAGATCCTAAGAAGAGAGCTGCCCCAACATACCTCAAAAGGGGCCCAACTGAAACTAAGGACAACTGGCGAAATAAGCAAGGGTGATGTTTTCCTGTGAACCAGATTCTAGCACAAAGGGGAAGGAGACCAACGCAGAGAAAAATCAACTCCTACCAAATCAGAGAGCCAGAGCCTCAGAGGCACCCAACACCTCAGCACTGAAGCAGACCAAAAATGAACCCAACATGGCTCAGGGAAATTTTGCGGAAGAGGGGGCGGAAAGAATGTCAGAGTCACATGTTGGGTCATGATTTGCAGAGACATTTATCATACCAATAACTGGGGGCTAACTCCACAATGCACGACCCATTTTCATTAACAAGGAGGGTCTAATGGGAGGAGGTAGATCACAGATGAGCCTAAACAATGGTACCAAACTGCCTGTATTTACTGAAAAGAAAACTAATAAATTAAATTAAATAAATAAAAAAATATTGAAGATGTTTCTTAAGTACAAGCCAACCTTAGTTTGAACACAAAATATATTTTTCATGGCAATTGTGACTTAATGTTTTCAAGACGCCTTAAAACATCCTCCCCCTAAAGCACAAATGCAGCCAGCTACTGGTAAATATCTATCAGTTTTACATCTGAACATGTTAAATACTGCCAATGGAGGCAGGAATGGATGTTTGGTTCATCAACACCTAGATGAACATGAAAGGCTTCTTTTTGGGAAATGGCTGTTCAGGGACCTTTCTGACATGAGATCTCATAAAATAAAAGAAAACAATGCTTGTAGTTACTTTGGAGCAATAATGAGACTTAAAACAGTTTGCTCCAGTACAATTTATATTGTTTGATGTGGCTGATGTTATATAGCATGTGTTACTTTCCCAAAATCTTAAGCTATGTTAGAAATCATCCTCATCTTTCCATGAATATGTTTGGAGTCAAATAACTTAGTCCTCCTCATACCTACCTAGTAAAAATAGAGATAAGAAATAAATGTGAAGTTTACAGACAATAGAAGGATATCTGTGGAGGAGACAAAGATAATTTAAATCTAGAAATTGAAGCTCTGAATACAATGACTTTAGATCTTGAAAGTCTGTGAGGTAGTCAACACTCAGGCTGGAGAGATGGCTTACTGGTTAAGGCGCTTGCCTACAAAGTCTAAGGTACCAGGTTTGATTCCTTAGCACTCATGTGCCAGATGCACCAGGCAGCACATGCATCCTGAGTTTGTTTGCCCATTCTCTGACTGCCCCCCTCTCTCTCTTTCCTCTCTAAATAAATAAATAATATTTCTTAAAAAGAATTCAACACTCATCTCACTTATTTTATTTATTTGAGAGAGAAAGAGAGAGGGAAAGAGAATGGGTGCGCTATGGCCTTTAGCTACTGTAAATGAACTCCAGAGGTGTGTATCACCAAGTGTATCTGGCCTACATGGGTCCTGGGGAATCAAACTTGGATCCTTTGGCTTATCCTTAACCACTAAGCCATCTCTCCAGTCCTCATGTCACTTTTTGATACCATAATTTTCATCTAGGAAATAATGGACAATATTATGGGGCTGACTAAATTTGACAAGAGGAAAAATACTTGGTGGGAATTTTGCTTGAAGAATCAATTTAGAAAACACCATGATTTCCCCTTATTAGATGAAAAATTAGACATATGAAATTTAAGTACACTCTTCCAAATAACAAACACATTGTTATAGTTGGAAATGGAAACACCTAACTCCAGAGGCTCTCTGATTTTTTCTTTCTCATGAAAAATCACACACAGGAGGGAATTTAGACCATAACCTATGAAATATTCATGACCAGAAGAACTGTAGCTGTTTTCATAGGCACTGAAGGCATAAAAAATATACAGACAACAGAAGATTGTAATTGCTTGCTTTTAGTATGTAATGGTATGTTAATAACACAAAGATAACAGGTGTGCCCATGAATGGAATTTAATGAAAATCATGGTATTTATTGAATTAGAAGAATCTAAACATCTGCATAGCCATTTAGGTGATAATTGAGTTGCTTATAAGTAATGCTGCCTAAGTAGGGACTAAGTTTTAACCAAAAGAATTAATAAAGTAGGATTCAAAAATTCTCAATTGGTCTGCCAGATATTTAATTCTGGCATTCACAGTATCTATGAGTCTATGATATTCTAGAGGTACACATATAATATCGAGAAACCTGCACAAGCATATCAGGATTTAGTCTTGGTTCCTTCCCTTAAACTATATTACACAAGAGACAGTAGAAAATGGGACAGAGAAAGGACCCTGTTTGGCCTTGACAATGCAGATTCAATTTCAGCATCATGGACCATCATTGTTCACAATGCTTACTTTCCCGTGAGATGGTCAATGATATGATTTAGGAAAGTGTAACATGTTATTCACCTCAATACCTGCCTAATGTCCTATTTCCACTGAGGACCAGACAACAGCTTATGATTGGTCTAATGGACTCTGCTTAGAGGTCTCCTGGCCCTACTTCTCTCCAGAACTGATTGGCTGCCTGACCCGGATCAAGTTACAGCTGTCTCAGGGGTGTGCTGAGTGGCACTAGCAGTCTTTCAATCTAATTTACTGTAGGAATAAAAAGTAACTCAGGGATGATCTATTGGAGCTATGACAATGCACAGGGGACTAGTGAACTCCAAAGCATGGTGTTTGTAGCAGAAGAGAAATCTAAATCAGTTGTTTAGCATCCAATTCAGAAAACAAAGTAGCAAAAGCTCATTTACTTGTTGTGTATATTTGGTAGTTAAGATAGAAATGTTAAAGTACTCAGTTGTCACAACAAATGATCTTAGGAGTTCTTATGGTTTGAATGATTTGATCATTTTATGTCTACACAGTAACATTAAATGACTCATGGATGTTTGCTGAGGGTTTTGGGTCACAATAGGAAAAACTAAAGTCATAAGAGTTCTGTAACAGGCAATTTTACATCCTATTCACATGTGTAATAATCCTCAGACCTACCATAGTAGTACCTACAATCCTCCAGCAATGTGCACATGAGAAAAGCTCTGGTAGATAATATTCTTTCCAGTTCTATTCCTTATAGTTACCCCATTTGACACCCAAAATTGATGTGCAAATTTAACACAAGAAATGTATAAAATAGTAATGCATACATGTTATTATGTATGCATTTAATCCATAAAATGATTATAATGAAACCTTAATGCCATGGTGGTTATGAACATAAATAATTGTAATGCTATCAAATGCCATTGAAATTTAAACTGTGATGATGCAAGTTTGGAGAAAAGTTGTTTTTCAATAGCACATCCTTATTTTTATATATAAACCTAGTTCTGCGATGGAAGCAGGCCAACATCTCACTATGAATGATGATAGATTTGTGGAGGAGGAATGAAAAGGAAGGCATGGAAAAGAGAAAATGTTGAGGGTAGAAATACTATCAGCAAGCCATTCTCAGGAAGCAAAGAGAAGGATGGTATAGTAGTCAGCTCACATTTCTGGGATGAACTTCCAGACAGTTGACTGGAGGAAGGGATTTATTTCAGGCTTACATGTGCAGAGGAAATTCAACTATGGCTGAAGGAGTTGGCCCCCTTTCACAGATCCAAGGAGAGAGAAACAACCAAAATAGCCAGTACCACATGCAAGCATGGCCAGAATTCAAAGCTCTCTGCATACCTTTGGGCTGGAAATCAGGTCTGCCCCCAGTAACACCTTAAGGCTCGGCCCATGGTATTCTCCCTCAGTAACATCTCCTCCAGCCTTGCATCTGGAGACAAGCTTTAAAAGAACACCTGAGTCTTTTGGGGGCCATACATTCAAACTACCACTTAGGGTTCCCTGCAATGCCAGAACTCCTAGATTATTGTACCCCAAAGAACCAGGGAAACAGAAGCTGATGAACCAGGAAGCTCCTAAAATGTCCATACAGCAATAGGACTCTGACCATTCCCATCAGCATATAAGTTGCAGCTAAACGTGCCATTAGGTATACTCAATAAAAGCTGGGATTGGACCATGGTAGGATTACCGCACAGATTCTGAAATTTCTAATTTCCTGAAGTGAAGTTAACTCCAACTATTTCATTCACCTTCTAATCACCAAGTTTCCATTTTTCTTCAATGATATTTTTTAATCAACTGTATCAAATAGTGACAGTGTTTTCTTTTATAATAATGACTATCATATACTGAAATCTTCAGTTTCTAATCCCATCTTAATCATTAATTGTCATGTATTAATCGCATGAATTGATTCTCATTTAACAATGCCAATCTAGTGTCATTAATTCTATTATTATATGCTATTAGTTAAAGGAATTGAGGCTTTGAGAATCATATCAAAGCTAATTGACAAGGTTATACTGATTTTCATTTTCTCATTAATCCACTTTGAAAACTAATACCTCAAAAAGATTTATTATTTCTATTACTCATAGTATCTGTGGATTCTACCACAGGTTTGACTGATCTCATGGGTAAGGAACAGCATGGTATGCCCAGGACCTTGGCTGGAGCTGGGGTGAAACCTATGTATGGGGTATCATCATCTTTACTATCTTTGTTCCTTCTTCTTTCTCCAAAAGACTTGCATGAGTTCCCTGCATACAGATTGCCTAAGTGCAAAGGCAAGGGTTCTAAAATATAAGAGCTGATTAAGCTTCTATTTGCACTATATTTGCTAGTATTTTCTGACCTCCAGAAGTTTCCAAGAAATCCTTGTTCATATAGGAGGGGTCCAACACTATGTGTATCCACTTTAAATAGATTGAAATTCATCATACATTAATTACTTCAAGATTATGAAAATTTTGACACATATAGAGACCTTGATTTTAGCTGGTCATGGTGGCACACACCTTTAATTCCAGTACTTGGGGGGCAGAGGTAGAAGAATCACCGTGAGTTAGAGGTCAGCTTTAGACTAATTAGTGAATTCAAGGTCAGCCTGAGCTAGAGCTACCTTGAAAAACCAAAACAAAGCAAGAAAGAGGGCTGGAGAGATGGCTTGGCGGTTAAATGCTTGCCTGTGAGGCCTAAGGACCCCTGGTTCGAGGCTTGATTCCCCAGGACCCACGTTAGCCAGATGCACAAGTCTGGAGTTCATTTGCTGCGGCTGTAGGCCCTGGTGTGCCCATTTTCTCTCTCTCTATTTGCCCCTTTCTCTAGGTCTGTCACTCTCAAATAAACAAATAAAATTTAAAAAGAAAGAAAGAAAGAACGAGAGAAAAAAAGAAAAATAAATAAAGAAAGAAAGACACTTATTTTCACCAGAGTGATCAACACATCTAGAATATCTTCTGGGAGCACATGATTTCATGATGTGTCACTGTATATATTTCAACCAGCATCAAATGAAACTTCAAGGTACTGATATTTAAAACATTTTTCAAAATAACAATAAATGAAACTAAGGTAAAGACTGACATTCACAATGGCATACAGATAATAAATGAGACATCAGTATTTAGATTTTCACAATCATCTTGAGTTTCTTTTATACACTCAAACCCTAAGTTCCTGGAAAGTTGAATAATGTGTTAGAAATAACTGGGATTTGTATGTTGAGTCAAGCATTTGCCTTTAAACACATGACCTTCTGACTATGAGAGCTTTCATCTTCATGACAAAGCTTAAGTTATGTTACTTTCTGCATGCAATCCATCTCCAACATATTGTTAGCATTCATGGAAAAATTAAAACAAGCTATTCAATGTACCACCATCTAGTGTTCATTCATGATATTACTTTATGGTACATTAAGGAAAAAGCAACCAGTTAAAAGAGCTTCAAAGCACAAAAGTAAAAAAATATACACTATTTACCCAAAATATACATCACTGTAGACTTAATTCACTTATTTGTAAAGTGTTTACAAAATATGTGTTACAATATCAAAGGCTTTTACTGTAACTGAATGGCCAGATAATGCTGCCTGCCAAGGTAGGCGTTGCATTCACATACAGGTGTGGGTACATTACACTTCTGCGTTCCATAGTCACAGTAGAAGAAGTAATAGGTCACATCACTTTTCTATGTAATTAATGTTGAATACATTTTAATATCATGTGGTTGCATACATTTAAATAGCAACCAGCACTAATGTATTTGAAAGGTGTAATTACAGACCAGCTTCTTCAATGGCACAAAAAGTATAATTGTGAGGGGCTCGAAATATCAGGTAAAAAAACAAAAACAAAAACACAAAAACAATGGTGTGCTGCTTGAGAGAGAGCACAGTGAGATTATGCTGCCTGTGATTTCAGTGCTACTTAACTTCTTTTACACTGTAATTAGCCATGAGCTGAGCTGGAAGACCAACCAAAGCTAGCATATTAACAGCATCTCTTGTTCACAAATAGCTAAAAAGCATTCCACCAAGCTCATGCCAACACTTTCCTTTGAACATAATACAAGTAATTTCCCACTTCGCAAGGAAACACACTGTTATATTTTGCAATTTTAAAATAAGATTCTAAAAATATTTCCCAAGGCATTTAAAATGCATCCATGGGGTTGATACTATACATATTTTCTACCTTCATGAAACAATGTTCCAAAGGAGTCAGAGTGAGTGAGGTCGGCTCAGCAAGTAGGAAGAAATGCAAATGGAACAGGGGGTAGTTGAGATTTGTTTTATGATTTCTCAATAGATGGGAAGTTCCTCAGATTATCTCTGTAGAGCATGACTAAATTAATTAAGAACTGAATTATTTTGGCTCTAAAGTTCTTTAGTTGTTTTGGAAAAAATTAATTGAATATTTATACAGTTGGAGAGATAGAACTTGCAGAAACTCACATGCAGGGGGTGGAGAAATATTTCAGTAGCTAAAGGTACTTTTTTGCAAAGCTGGACAGCCTGGTTTAAATTCCAAATTACCCATGTAAAGTGAAATACACAAAACAGTACATGCATCTGGAGTTTGTTTACAACAGCAGGAGACCTGGGTGTGCTCATTCTTTATTTCCTTTATAAATACATACATAAATAATTTTTTTTAAAAGAAAACTCATGGGCACACTTGTGTGAAGTTCTAATCAGATAATGAGATACAGTAAGGGTGAAAAACACCTCAGGTGGCCTTTGTGATAATACAACATTTCCCAGGAAGTGGCCCCACCATACCTTAGTAAGGATTTTGAATGTTCTAGAAAAGAACAGATAGTTTAAAGTAGCATATAAACTGAGGAGCTTATGCAATAGAGAAGACTCAGAAAATAGAATCTGAGAGAAGGATGTTTATTTTATTTTTCTATAAAACTAAGAGATGCAATGAAACTTACATAATAAGATTATACAACTTCACAGAAGGCTCAAGGAAAGTATTCTCTTAGGCCAATAAGCAAGGTGATCACAAGCAGGAACCATGTTCACTGTGAGCATGCAAACCAAGTGAACTTTCTGGCTTTGGTGACTGTGTTTGATTGAGAAGCAAATTGGGAGAGGGTAGATTAATTAATTAATATTGAAGCCATAGAGTAAAATCACAGGTGAAAATAGATCATGTTGCTATGGAGTCCAGTTCATTTTCTACTTCCAAGAAGCCATACTTGTTCTACATAACAACTAAATTTAAGTCATATGCTCAAATTTTGGAGACATTAATTTTGCCATTTAGGTTTTTTCTATTAAATTCATTGAGTATTAATGAAATTATGAAAATATTTAATGTAGCTGTAACTGCCACACCCCAAACTCAAGAATTTGGGAAAAGACTGATTCCTTCTAAGCACATGGCATCACAATATAAAGCAAGATTATAGGTTTGGGGGATGTAGCTCAATTGGTAGAGTGGTTGTATAACATGTGTGGAGCCTTGAGTTTGATTCCCAGCATGGTTTAAGTCAGTAATTGTAGTTCATGTCTGAAATCCTCCCACTTTGGAGATGGAGGCAGAAAGGTGAGAAATCCAAAGAGACCTTAAGCTACATAGTGAGTTCAAGGCCTGTCTGGGAAACATGAGATACTGTCTCAAAAAATGTGTTATATAGCAATATTCTAAAATTGCCTTCAGTTTTCTAGAATTATATGATTATTATATTTCTTTCTATCTTATGAAACTCTCTAGTCATTTTCCCTTATAGTAGATTTTTATTCTTCTGATATAGTTTCTAAAATGTTTCTGTATTAAGAATATATAGTCTCCTAATTAATTTAATTTTCATTAAAACATGAGTATGTTAATATACTTAACCAACTTTTATATAATTTATAACTTTCAGAACAGACTCTTCCATGCCTATCACACATTTTCAATTTTATTTCAGTAGATAATGTGTTTTCTTACCATATCTGTTTTCCCACTCTTACTCATCATAGATCCATATGTTTCAGGTCTTAGGAGGGATAGAGCCCTTCTTGGCTACAGGTGGGCTTGTCATATGTGGTACAATACCAGACACTTAGTGTTCACTAAAACTCCTTAAGCCAGTTACACTTGATTTCTTTGTCTCCAAGTTGCAAAGAATGGTGAATGAGGACAGAAGGAGGGCATGCAAAGAAAGAAATGCAAGCCAGATTTGTTGGAAAGCTATAGACCCAAACCTCATAAAGGGTGGAAAAGGGACTTACAAAAGAGTTACTTTATGTGCTTGGAATTATAGAGGTTTTTCAACTATTTTTACTTATTAAAAATTTATCCTATTTTATTCACAATATTGGGCTTAGCATAATCATCTCTATAGCTTGGCTATTAATGGTATACTGAATAAGGTAGCTGTCATATGCCTCTGATCTTTACATGTTAAATTCAGGATCTCAAAAACCTTCCATTCACATAGCTCATGAGAATGCACCGTCAATTCAAATTGAAAAACTAAGAACACTTTTCTAAATACAAAAAGGAAAAAAAAATACCTGCATTTGAATTTTTCAAGGATGCTGCTGTGAATGTAACTAAAAACACAAAAATGTATTCATATATAAGCATCCAGTGGTCTAGAGAGGCTTTTATTTGTTTGGGATGAGTGAAGTGTGGATTCATAGGGAAATTAGGCTTCTGATAGGTACAGATTTTGATAGGTCTACTTTAACACTTCCAGGGATCACTGATTAGTGAAGAGGCAAGGTGAGATTGCACAGGCTGAAGGGGAGTGAGCTGAAATTCTAAGGAAATCAGGAAGTGGGCAGCCAGCCAAAGTTCTAAGGAAGTTATGGGATTAGAAAATGGGTAGCTCAGTGATCAAAGGCAGATAGTCAATAGGTGGGTGTCTTGAGGAGTCAGTAGCCATCATCTTGATGAGTAGCTGCTTTTTTGTTGTTGTTGTTGTTTTTTGAATTTTGCCCTGAGCTCAAACTGACTTATTGTTGGATGCCAGGACTGATTGGCATTTATTGATTCTTGAGGGACTGTGATTCTGATAAAAAGCTTGTAGCAGAAGCTACCTGCTTCTAATTTCTATCACTTAAACTTCAGAGAATCACATGAGTTCATTTTTTTTCTTTCCTTTCCCAAATAAGTGGGAATATGTCCTTTGTCTTTATTTTGCTACATTTTTCAGTCTCACTGAGTGATTTGTGATTTTTTTCCTGGACAGATGTGACCAAATGTCTGCCACTCCAAATAGGGCACCATCAATACAACAAAGAAACGATTCTACTCAAGTACTCTTTAGTGGAGTAGTGAGTTTATTGGTATTAATTACAGAAGCACAGGTGATTCAGAGGCACTATAATCACTAAAATTCCTTCCCTAGCTTGGGTGACAGCTCACACATGCTTCATCTCTGGTGCTCCATGCAAAGATTGTAAGCAGCTTGATTGGCTAAAAAAATCTCCAGCAGTTAAGATAATATAACCCTCAGGTGGGGATTTATGAATATTGTAAATTTCAGGAACTTCCTGAGTTTTATAAATTTTATTTACTTTTTGCTTCTGTAAAAAATGTTTAGCAATTTTTGGGCTGGAAAGATGGCTTAGTGGTTAACGCTCTTGCCTGCAAAGCCTAAGGACTGAGGTTCCATTCCCTAGTATCCATATAAGCCAGATGCACAAAGTGATGCAGTGCCTGGAGGTTAATTCTGTCTCCCTCTTTCTAATAAATAAAATAAATTGTCAATTTTATACATGTCTATAATACATGTTAATTATAACTCTTCCTCACTACCTTCTCTTTATCCATCTTTGTCCACCTTCTACTAAACCTCTTCTTCACAAATAGTCCCTCTTCTACTTTGATGTCATTTTGTTTGTTCTTATGTGGGTGTCTATTGTGAGCTGAACAAGACCCTCATGATACTGGGTCCATTAGCATATTGTCCTGGATAATGGTTGAAGGCATGAGTCCCCATGCATCCTTGAGAATGAGGCCCCCATCTCTCACTGGCAGACAATAGTGCTTGGGAGAACAGAAGACATTTCTGTAGCAGTATAGCCACCAGTGGAATTTACATACTCTGGTAAGTAGTCCCCCCCACCCCCCGCTCTTGTGCCCATGAAGGAAACCCACTAGTCTTATGCCACTCCTCTGTCTCAGAAGTGTTTCAGTTAGGGGATAGTAACTATACAACACCCCACCCTTTTTCTGACTCTCATATTCATTCTGCCCCACCTTCGATTATGTTCCTTGATCAGGTGATATGAATGTTTTATTATTCTCCTCTATCCACAGCTGAGCACTAAGGCACCATGGAACACCAAACATCATTTGCTCTCAGGAGCTTTACCAGTTAGGAATCTCTGAAGTGTATTAATCTTTGAAAAAAAGAAAAAGAAAAAGAAAAAGAGGTTTCTTCATGATCAGCTGAAGCTGACAGCAATAGTAATCTCAGGGATTAACATAAATGTCTCCATACCAGGTTCATCATGTGGACCATGAAAGTCAATTGCACAACTTTAAGAATTATAATAAACTCTGTCATCATGTAATGTGAAGTTATAAAAGGGTCTTCTGGATGCAGATGTGTTCTAGCCTTGTTTATCTCTTCAATTCTGTAAAGAGGCATCAAGTAATACTGAAAACTTGAATACATTTAAAAAATAACCACCATTAACATACATTCTACATAAACTTTCTTCTCCTTTTAAATGACAATGTTTTGGCCACACAAACATTTAAATCTGTTTCTTTTTTATTATTTTTTTTTGGTAGCACACTCTATAAAAGACATTTATTTTAATAAAATTAGGTGGGAGAAGGAAATTAAAATACAGGTAGAAAGAGGAACACAAAGTTAATCTAGAGCTTGTTCACACAGGTATCAAATTTGTGGGCAGTTTAGGTTCCACTGGACATGTGAGAACAACATGCTGTTTTTGTAATGTCAGTATCTTTTGAAAACATTTCAATGTATATTGAGTGTTAAATGTGAACTTCAAAATATGCAAGGATGTATGTGGTAACACAATACACTACAAGGAGTGCTGTAGTTTGGATGCTCAATGTCACCATGTAAAGCTTAGTTCCCTGAGTGGTGTGCACTGATATGGTGAGGTGGCCTTGAAGAAGTGAGGCTAGGGCTGGAGAGATGGCTTAGTAGTAAAGTGCTTGCCTGTGAAGCCTAAGGATCCTGGTTTGAGGCTCGATTCCTCAGGTCCCATGTTAGCCAGATGCACAAGGGTGTGCACGTGTATGGAGTTAGTTTGCAGCTGCTGGAGGCCCTGGTGCACCCATTCTTCCTCTCTATCTGTCTCTGTCTGTCACTCTCAAATAAATAAATAATTTTTTTAAAATTTACTTTATTAGTTTTCTTTTCAGCAAATACAGGCCGTTTGGTACCATTGTTTAGGCTCATCCATGATCTATCCCCTCCCAGTGGACCCTCCTTGTTGATGTAAATGGGTCGTGCATTGTGGAGTTAGTCCACAGTTATTGGTACGATAAATGTCTCTGCACATTATGACCCAACATGTGACTCTGATATTCTTTCTGCTCCCTCTTCCGCAAAATTTCCCTGAGCCATGTTAGGTTCATTTTTGGTCTGCATCAGTGCTGACGTGTTGGGGGCCTCTGAGGCTCTGGATCTCTGATTTGGTAGGAGTTGATTTTTCTCTGTGTAGGTCTCCTTCCCCTCTGTGCTGGTATCCGGTTCATCAGGAAAACAGCACCCTTGCTTGTTTTGCCAGTTGTCCTTTGTTTCAGTTGGGCCCCTTTTGAGGTATGTTGGGGCAGCTCTCTCCTTAGAATCTGCATCTATCTGAAAAAGAGAAGCAGATTCTCCAACGGAGAGCAAGTTAGCACCCATAAAATTGAGATAACACTTACTTTTTTGATAGAGAGTTTAATAGGTGTAGGCCCTCTTGTACCCCATGGTTGATGGTAGCTTGATATTGGACAGTGGGCTTATGTTTGGGTATGGTTCTGACTTGTTTCCCAGCTCCAGCTACGGGTTTAGTACCACTGAGGGGATCAATTAGCAAAATCAAGAGCAGTTGGTTCCCCACCATGGCTGTGTGCCACTATTGCACTTGTGTGGGCATCACACCAGGTTATTTGTTGCTAATTAGGTTAGACAATGAGTTGCTTGGATAGATAGTGGTCATTTCCCCCAGTCGCCCATGTAGCACCTTCTGGCACTAGACATGCTGACTGTCTGGGGACTGACTCTCTCCTGGCTTCCAGCCATGCCATTTGATTTTACGTGTCAGTTGCATATGGAGTCTTCAGCAATAGGGTCTTAACACTGACCTTTGGTGGGTCATCAAGTACTCTGGCAAAAGTCTGTCATTGTTTTAGGAAACCTTGTAGGTTATTCTGATCAAAAGCTCATTGTGGATTATAGCCCCATGCTGGTTGGTAGTGTGGGTTACAGGTCAGTGCCCACTAAGAAAATGAGGAAAAACATAACTAATATACAAGAGTTAGAGAGGAGGGGGGGAGGGGGAGAGGGATGGTGGGAAGATGTAGAAGATTTAGGTTAGTCTTAATCCTACACTCTTCAGTGTCTTGTAGTTCAGGTTTTTCCTGTAAGGGTCTAGTGAAGGTTCAGGAATTTAGTCTGCCTTTTAGGAAGTAGAATTTTATGGTACCATTGCTGTTTGGGTCCAAATTAGTGTTTCCCACCCCTTCGATGCCCTTCCCTCCCTCCCCATTCATCTAGTGTCTAGTCCATGAGGTGCTTGCTGGGTATGTAAGGTGTCTTGGGTAGATTCAGGTTAGGTGTTGTAGATGAGTGAGACTATGTGTTGATTTTTTTTCTGTGATTGGGTAAGTTCACTGAGAATGACCTGTTCCAGATAAAACCATTTTTTCTTAAATTTCTATGTGTCCTTTTTTCTTACTGCTCTATAGAATTCCTTTGTGTAGATATACCACATCTTAGTTATCTATTCTTCTAGTGATGGACATCTGGGTTGATTCCAGTTCTTATTTATTACGAATTGAGCCACTACAAACATGGTTGAGCAAATCTCTCTGGCGTGTGGTTTGAAGGTTTTAGGGTAGATGCCCTGTAAGGGTATAACTGGGTCTGTTGGTATTTTATAGTCAGCTTTTTCAGGAGTCTCCATATTCCTTTCCAAAGTGGTTGTACCATTCTTCATTCCCACCAACAGTGAATGAGTGTTCCTTCTTCTCCACATCCTCGCCAGCATTTATTTTCATTTGATTTTTTGATGTTGACTACCCTTATTGTGGTAAGGTGGAATCTCATAGTTGTTTTAATTTGCATTTCTCTGATGATTATGGATGATGAATATTTTCGTAAGTGTGTGTTTGCCATTTGTATATCTTCCTCTGTGAACTGCCTGTTCAACTTTGTGCCCCATTTTGTGAGTGGGGTGTTTGTCTTCAAATTGTTTAGAATTTTGAGTTCTTTGTAGATTCCATAGATTAGGCCTCTATCAGTTGGATAACCTGCAAATATTTTCTCCCATTCTGTGGGTATTCTATTGGCTTTTCCTATGATATGCTTGTCTGTAAAGAAACTCTTCAGCTATATATGATCCCATTGGTTGAGTGACTGCTTAAGAACATGAGCCACTGGGGTTTTGTTCAGGAAGTCTTTTTCCATTCCTATATCATGGAAAGTACTTCCTAAATTTTCTTCCACTAGTATTCGAGTTTCTGGTCTTATGTTGAGGTCTTTGATCCATTTGGATTTGAGTGTAGTGCATGGTGAAATGTGTGGATCAAGTTTTAGTTTCCTGCTTGTGGTTATCCAATTTGTCCAGCACCATTTGGTGAAGATGCTATCTTTGTTCCAGCCTATATTGCTCGGGCCTTTGTCGAATATCAAGTAGCTATAGTTGTTTGACCCAAAATCCGGGTCCTCAAGTCTATTCCATTGGTCTATACTCCTGTTTTTATGACAGTCCCTTGCTGTTTTTATTACTGTGGCTTTATAGTATAGCTTTAGATCAGGTATGGTGATGCCTCCAGAGGTATTTCTTTGGCTGAGGATATGTTTGGATATGTGAGGCCTTCTGCCTTTCCATATGAAATTTGAGATCATTTTTTTCTATCTCTGTGAAGAACACTGTAGGGATTTTAATTGGAATTGCATTAAATCTATATATTGCCTTTGGTAGGATTGCCATCTTCACAATGTTAATTCTGCCTATCCAGGACCATGGGAGGTCTTTCCATCTTCTCAAGTCCTCCTCAATTTCTCTTTTGAGAGTTTTTATATTTTCATTGTATACATCTTTTACTTCCTTGGTTAACATTATTCCAAGGTATTTTATTTTTTTGTTGCTATTGAAAATGGGACTATGCCCTTTATTTCTTTTTCTGTGTCTTTGTCATTTGCATACAAAAATGCTACTGATTTTTGTGCATTGATTTTGTATCCTGCTACTTTGCTATAGGAGTTAATCACCTTCAGGAGTTTTGGGATGGAGTCTCTCGGGTCTCTTACATATACAATCATGTCATCAGCGAATAGAGCTAACTTAACTTCTTCCTTTCCAAATTGTATCCCTTTTATTTCCTTCTCCTGTCTTATTGCTTGGGCTAGGATTTCCAGAACTATGTTGAAAAGCAGAGGTGAGAGGGGACATCCCTGTCTTGTTCCTGATCTCAATGGGAATTCCTCCAGACTCTCTCCATTAAGTATTACTTGGGCCTTTGGAGCTTTGTATATTGCTTTTATTATGTTAAAATGTGGACCGGCCATGCCGATCCTCTCCAATGTTTTGATCATGAAGTGATGTTGTATCTTGTCAAAGGCCTTTTCTGCATCTATCGAAATGATCATGTGGTTTTTATGTTTAAGCTTGTTTATGTGGTGAATTACATTGACCGATTTTCATATGTTGAACCACCCTTGTGTTCCTGGGATAAATCCCACTTGGTCAAGGTGGATAATGCTTTTGATGTGTTGTTGGATTCGGTTTGCAAGTATTCTGTTCAGGATCTTTGCATCTATGCTCATCAGGGAAATAGACTGGTAGTTTTCTTTTCTTGGGGCATCTCTGTCGGGTTTTGGGATTAGGGTGATACTAGCTTCATAGAAGGAGTTGGGTAGTTTTCCCTGTTCTTCAATTTTGTGGCACAGTTTTAGGAAGATTGGTTTGAGTTCCTCCATGCAGGTTTGATAAAATTCGGCTGTGAATACATCTGGTCCTGGACTCTCCTTTTGGGCGAGGTTTTTTATTACTTTTTCAATCTCCATGTGATGGGTTCATTGAGGTGATTAATCTGCTTTGAGTTTAGCTTTGATAGATGGTATGTGTCCAGGAATTTGTCCATCTCCTCCACATTTTCCAGTTTGTGGAGTAGAGGTTTTTGAAATAAGTTCTGATGTTTCTCCCAATTTCACTTATGCCTGTTGTGATCTCTCCTTTTTCATTTTGAATTTTGTTAATTTGTAGCCTCTCCTGTTTTTGTTTGATCAAATTGGCCAGAGGTTTGTCAATCTTGTTTATTTTTTCAACAAACCAGCTCTTTGTTTTGTCAATTGCCTTAATTGTTTCCTTGGTTTCCAATTCATTAATTTCTGCTCTGATTTTAATTATTTCTTTCCTTCTGGAGCTGTTTGGGTTGGATTTTTCTTGTTTTTCCAATGCTTTAGGTGGATGGTTAGGCTATTGATTTGGGATCTTTCTGTCTTTTTTATGAAGGCATTGAGTGCTATGAATTTTCCCCTGAGGACTGCCTTCATTGTGTCCCATAAGTTTTGCTATGATGTGTTCTCATTGTCATTCAATTCCATGAATTTTTCAATTTCATTTTTTATTTCATCCACTATCCATTTATTGTTTAAGAGTGTTCTGTTCAGTTTTCATGTGCTGTTGGGTTCCTTGGTGGGTCTTTTTTTTTTAAATTATTTATTTATTTATTTATTTATTTATTTATTTATTTATTTATTTGAGAGTGACAGACACAGAGAGAAAGACAGAGAGAGGGAACGGGCGCGCCAGGGCTTCCAGCCTCTGCAAACGAACTCCAGATGCATGCGCCCCCTTGTACATCTGGCTAACGTGGGACCTGGGGAACCGAGCCTCGTCCTGGGGTCCTTAGACTTCACAGGCAAGTGCTTAACTGCTAAGCCATCTCTCCATCCTCCTTGGTGGGTCTTTTGTTGTTGATTTCTAGCAATATTGCATTATGAGCTGATATCATGCAGGGAATTATGTCAATTTTTCTAAATATGAGGAGGCAGTCTTTGTGACCCAGTATATGGTCTATTTTAGAGAATGTTCCATGGGTTGCTTAGAAGAATGTGTAATATGTGGATTTTGGATGGAAAGTTCTGTAGATGTTCGTTAGGTCTAAATGTCCTATGGTTTTCTTGAGCTCTCCTACTTCTCTGTTGAGTTTCTGTTTGGATGATGTGTCTATTACTGATAATGGTGTGTTGAAGTCCCCAACTATGATGGTGTCAATGGTTATTTCTGTTTTATTGTCAAGTAGGTTTTGTTTTATGAACTGTGGTGCACCTGTGCTTGGTGCATACAGATTTATGATTGTAATATCCTCTTGATGGATTGTTCCCTTGATAAGTAGGAAGTAGCCTTCTTTGTCTTTTTTGATTATTTTTGGTTTGAAGTCAATTTTATCCCATATTAATATAGCTATACCTGGTTGTTTCTTATTCCCATTTGCTTGGAATATTGTTTTCCACCCTTTCACCCTAAGAAGGTTTCTGTCTTTAGTGGTAAGGTGGGTTTCTTGAAGGCAGCAGATTGAGGGATCTAATTTTTTGATCCACACTGTTAGCTTGTGTCTCTTGATGGGTGAATTAAGGCCATTAATATTTATGGTAATGACTGTGAAATTTGATTAGATCCATGCCATGTTTTGGTGGTAGAGGTGTGTTGGTGTTTTCATGGAATTTGATATTTTTATATCTACTCTGGGTTTGGTTTTTGTGATCTGCTTCTTGTAGGCATTTGTGTTTGGTTATTTGTTTCTTTTCTGTTTGGAGAATTTCCTGGAATACTTTCTGTAGGTTTGGTTTTGTGTTCATATAATTGTAAAGCTTAGTTTTGTCATGGAAAGTTTTTCTTTCACCATCTATTATGAGGGAGACTTTTGCTGGGTAGAGTAGTTTGGGTTGGAAGCCATAGGTTCTAAGAGTTTGTAGAGTTTCATTCCAGGCTCTTCTAGCTTTCAGGGTTTCCATTGAGAAGTCTGAAGTAATTCTGATGGGGTTTCCTTTGAAATTGGTGTGCTTTTAGGATTTTCTCTTTGTTGTCAATGTTTAGAGTCTTAATGTTAATATGTCTTGGGGAGTTTCTCCTTTGGTCCAGTCTGTTTGGAGTTCTGTTCACTTCTTGTATCTTGATAAGCCTTTCTTTTAAGCGACTGGGGAAGTTTTCTTCAATTATTTTGTTAAATAAGTTCTCCATGCATTTGATCTGCAATTCTTCTCCTTCTGGTATTCCAGTGATTCTGATATTAGGATGTTTAAGTGTATCCCACAATTCCCTCATGTTCTATTCACAGGAACTTTTGAACTTACTCAAATTTTTGAACTCTCGAACTGTTTCTTCCATCCTGTCTTCCAGATCAGAGTTTCTATCCTCCACTTCGCTGAATCTATTCTTCAGAGCCTCTAGAGAGTTTTGGACTTGTTCAATTAAGTTTTCATTTTCTACTACTTTCCTATGTATCACTTCCATCACTCTGTCCAGCTCCCTTTTCACATCATTTTCTGTTTTTCTTGATGATTCTTGGAATTCATCCTTGCATTTCTTTATGTTTTCATTTAGTTTGGCCAACTGATTTTTAAAGTCTTCTTTTTTTTCACTCTCTCTCAAAACTATTACCTCTCTTTTAACTCCTTCCAATCTCTCATTAATTTGTTCTAGCTTAGTTATGATACCATCCACAGGATTATCAGTTCTTTGTTGCTTTCCTACAAGTTCTAGCAGTAGGTTGGTCAGGGTTGCATTGCTCATAGCTTCCACTTGATGTTCTGATCCTAAAAAATGTCCTATGTTTTTGTTAGATGTAATCCTTATTCGACTGGGTGATCTATCTGGATTTTCTTACATTTTATTTTTTGTGTTATTTCTTTTGCGCTGTGGTCTACCCATGACAGTGTATGGGCAGGTAGGTGGGTGGAACAGCCTGGGCTCTAGCTCAATGAGCCTCTAAGGCAGCCTGGGGCAGTTGCCAAGCAGCCTGAGATTTTGCTCTCTCTTGCCAAAGCCACCTATCTACTGCCTGACAGGAGCACCAAAGTTGCCTGAATTCTCACCCAGTAATGTAACAAAGCTGCCTGCCTTCAAGCTCGGAAGGAGACTGAGGTAGCAAGCCATGAAGCTGCCCGAACTCTGGCTAGGAACACTGGGACCTGCAAACAGTCTGCGCTCTCCCCCCACAGGGGAGTGGGGATGGGTGGCAATGGACAGGTAGGGGATGGCACCTGAGA
Source organism: Jaculus jaculus (assembly GCF_020740685.1). Taxonomy (NCBI): domain Eukaryota; kingdom Metazoa; phylum Chordata; class Mammalia; order Rodentia; family Dipodidae; genus Jaculus; species Jaculus jaculus. The sequence goes on along the minus strand of NC_059104.1, from coordinate 125,050,425 downwards.
TGGCGCTAGTGACTCAGTGTGGGCTTGTGTGGCCCTTGCTGTGGGACTGGGCCTGCTTTATGTGCAATTGTAGTGTAGAGGCAGCTGCTGTGTGCATGGTTTGCGGCACAGTGGAGGCTGGCTGGAGGGCCTGCGATCTGAGCACAGTAGCTGGGGGTCTGGCGGCCACTTGAACCCAGCCGGGGTGGTCACCGCGGGTGTGCTAACCAAATACAATGCGGTGGGCCAGTGCACGCGGTCAGAGCACAATGGCAGAGGTCTCCGAGGGTGTGGATATCCCCACAGATATGCAAACGAAGCATAGCAGTGGAGGGCCCCGCGGGTGTGCGATCAGAGTACAGAGTACAGCGCAGCGGCTGGCAGCAGGCAATTGGAGCACAGCCGCTTGGGGTTGGGGCGCAGGGCGCGGCGGCTGTATGGGGGGTAGACTACCCACCCGAGATGGGATCCTCAATTCCCTGTTTTTCCCCACCCTGTACCCTCCCACTGGCAAGAAGACCCTGATAACCCTTAATTCCTTGCCTTTCTTTTCCTGGTATTTGCAGCGCAGCTAGGCGGTCTCCATCTTGGCTGGAAGTCTAAATCTGTTTCTTTACATGGAAATAAAAATAAGCAAAACCTAAAACACTACACAGGAACACTGTCAATCTTCACCTCACTGAACAATGGAAAAGCTCTTGAAAAAAACAGCACACATGATTTTCATCTTTTTTATACATTTTCTTAGTTGAGAGAAGTATGTACTTCTTCATACATGTGCACCCAAATATCTGCATAGATGTGACTATGACCTAAACCCCCAACACCAAAGAACTTTTGTTTATGATGATTTTGTTTATTGATACATTCATCAGTTCAGAAATTAAAACAAAGAAATCTCAGAAAATTAGCCCATTAATTCATTTAAAACAAGAGTAAATCATATAAGTAGTATATTTTATAAATGTCACTATATTTATAAAATAAAGTTTTATTTAGTGAAAATAAAAAAAAAAACATTGTCAGAGCAATTTCCTGAATTTCAAAAGTTTCCACCTCAAAAATATTTAATTTTGTCATTACACATGTCCTTTATCTGTTGGAGAATATGTTATAAAGTTTTCAGACAGTATATCACAAACAATGTTTTTATGTGTACTATAAAAATGTAATTTTGCTATTAAATCTGTACCTTTTTATTAAAAATGTTTATAACTTTGCTTTTATAATTTCTTGACACCATTTGCAAATTGCATACTTAATTTAATAAATTATTTTAGTCACAAAAAATGTCTCCATAGCAATAATAAAGACATAGCACATACAGTTAACAACAGCAACAACAAAATAGAAGTTATTTACCCAGTCACTGGCTTTTGGCCTGGATTATAGGACCAGATGTGATCTTCCTCTTGTGGAGTGGGCCATTCAGAAAATTGGTGGATGAACCCAGAATAGTCATGGCACTATTGCATCAGTGAACACACCTTGCCAAGTGTTGCAGTTACTTTCAGGTTGCTGAGACAAACACCTAACCAGATGCAGCTCATAGGAGGAAAGGGTTTATTTTAGGCCTAGAGATTCCAGGGAAAGCCATGATGAAGCAGAAGAAGTGAGCCAGTGCTCACCTTATCATACATCCATGGCAGAGAGAAAAGACAATGCTAGTAGGCATAAATATCCAAAGCCCAAGCTGGTCCTCAACTCATACCTAGTAGGGCTGGATTCAAGCTCTGTTCCCACACACCTTCTCCAACAGGGCTCTACCTGCTAAAGACCATGTAAGAAGCTTAATCTTAACCAAACATGCCTATATCTATGTGGGATATACATTCACATTCAAACCACACTCCAAGCAACAGGGTGCATAGACAAATAAGACTTTTATTGGCAATTCTCCATAGTACCTTCTGGTAGTACCACAGTTAGCCTGAAGGGCAAGAGCTTCCATCTTAGTCCTAAAATGATCTCTTTGCATTCTGTGGCCAAAGTTTGCATTATATTTAGCATTGTGGACTTAGCTTCTAGTTTTGGCACAACAAACATTGATGGAAATAGCTTTTTAGTTTGAGGGGACTCAGGGACTTCTCAACCCAATGTGCTACAGTGAGGCAACCCACCCTTAGTATTAGGATTCTTATTCACTAATCTTAGACTTTGGGAAAGGCTATTTCACTATCTTGTAACATCCTTTTTCTAAACATATATTTGTTATCATTATTGTTTTTACAGGTGATTTTTTTTAAGTTTGTAAGATGTTCAGGGTTAGGACTATATAAAGAATATTTCTTTTTTGAAAAAAAAAATTACAGGGAGTTGGCAATGTCTTTGAAATTCCCCAGTTATTCATTCAAAGTGCCAGTTTGTCTTGGCTGGTTAAGGGAATACAATGCCTAATATAGCTCAAAATGATCTCATGACTTCTTTCAATTATTTGGGCAAAAGAAAAATAATATTTGGGCATAATTGCATGGATAGAGGATCGTACTACGTATATTCCTGTATAATCCATAGTGATCATCTATGAGCCATCAGAAATGTCCTGTGTGCTGCTGCTATTACTGATCTCAAATGATCTCGGTGGGGCTGGCTTATGCTGTTTAGCCTGTTTCAGATGCAAAGATAGGCTGGGGCTCGTGCAAACCTTCAGTGCCTACTATTAGAGCCAGTTCCTCAGTTTTGCCATACTTTGAGCCAACATCATGGACATTGCCTTTCATTTATGCATACTTAACTGCTGAAAGGTTACTGAGCTACATGAACAAACTCCATCCCCATTATACTTTCCTTCAGGGGAAGCATGTACATCTCTTACTACATGAGGATACAATGCCCACATATTCATTTTCTAGCAGACATGAACTAATGCCCTACAACTTGATTAAAACCTTACAGTAACTAAACTTAGTGCAGATCTTACATGTAGAGAGGTTAGTACTTCCTTGTAACATTCATTTCAAATGCCAAATCCAGATCCCCAGGTTACCAAATATTTGCTGAACAGAGCTTATGTCCTTACGCCATCTTTTGGAGTTAAATTATTGACGATGGAGGCTCATTGAATTCATGAAAACACTGTACTTTCCAACAGAAGAGATGTATTAGGTAAAAATAATGATCTTTTGCACCCTCTCTGGGCACAAGTTCTCTAGCAACTGTACAATTCAGTCACCTCTAAGCTCCACAGAAAATGTTGTAATGGCAATAATTATGAATAAATTAGTCTCCATTTTGTAAGCAGTTAGGGTTACAGGTCCAAAGCAAATAATTAGTTATCTGTATGGTCTGATACCTCAAAGGCACAGAGATTTTTATAATAAGTAAAGAGAATAGATTCCAAGAACTAAAATCCAAAAAGCCCTGACTTATGCCAACTACTAGGATACAAGGAGGGCATACAGACAAAAGTTACCAATCCCGTGTCTAAATATTCAGCCCATCAAAAGCATTCCCCCCGGTACATTCCAAGTAACCAATTCAGTCTACCTAGACTTGATACCTAATTTGAATAGGTAACTACCCCTCTCCCCCACACTTCCTACAACCCCCCCCCCCAATCTTTCACACATGCACAAGACACTTCCCAGTTTAGGAGATTTTCTGCTTTACTTCCACTTTCTTTTCTAAAAACCGATTTTCCATGGTTTCACTCATCATTCCTGGAAACTCACAAAACAATGAATTTAAGAGCCATAGTCTTGGTGAGGCTCAGAAACAATTGTCTGGTACTGTAACTCCTAAGCTAAATCCATCCAGTCATGAAAGACACACACTGTCAAAACGTGAAATGGTAACATAAAAGGTAACCATAGTAAAATATACAAATTGTAAAATATGCCGGGTTTGGTGATGCATGTCTTTAATCCCAGCATTCAGGGAGCAGAGGTGGGAGGATCACTGTGAGTTTGAGGCCACCCTGAGCCTCCATAGTGAATTCCATGTCAGCCTGGGCTAGAATGAGACCCTTCCTAGAAAAAAAAAAATGTAAAATATATCATTTTAACCATGTTTAGTTGAAGAGCTTTGTGATGTTAAATATCTTGAAATTGTTCTGCAAACATTACTACCATACACCTCTAGAACTTCTGTCATCTTGCAAAACTGAAATTCCACACTCATTATTAGAATATCCCACATATAATAAAAGTAACACATTTACTTTCAGAATGACAAATAGAAAACACATCTAAGAATTAATTAGGGGTGCATTCCCTGCCCCCTATTACCAATTGTAAGATCTCAGGCTCAAATGAATACAGGAAGAAATATCACCCATGCTCCCAAAATTTACTGTTCTGAAGAAAAAATAATCAAGATCAATTTCTTTGTTGTCATGCATGTTTACTTCCATTAAATGCAAGAAGAGCAGGAGCTGACCCTATAAACATGTGGACTTGCCCATAATTTTCTTACCATTCATAGCTCTGTGTTCCTCTGTGCTTTTGCACAAGAGTATATAAAGAACTACATGATACAAGTGGTGTAGGTATTTAACTTAATTACACAGTGGCAAAGATAAACATCAATGTCTCATCCCTAAAGTTCATCTCTCAAATCCTACAGGATGAAGAGGGAAAGAGACCAGAAGTAAAGGAAGTAAAGGGAACAAGATGACCCAGAGATATAAATGAAGGTGTCAAGGGAAAGTGTGTCTTCTAGTGGTTTCTTCTACCCACATGAGGATGATTTCTTCACTGCATAATGTAACACCAACAAGAGAATGAAGAGATACACCTCACCAAGAGACTCAGGGGAAAAGCTAGATGAGTTCTTCTAATAAGATTGCTTTCTGATTCTAACTTGATAAAATTAAAGTTTATTACCATGTTACTCATGCAGTACTTTTCTACTTTTAGAAACATAAATTGTGTATAGCTATAGTTTTTCAGGAAACATAGCTTTTGGAAACTGGGATAACCTGGTTGACACAAAAACTATCTCCTGATGGACATCACCTCAAGGCTTGCTCTGCTTATTCCTCACTGTGTGAGGCAGTTTAACTCTTTGAGTTCAATGGAGAATGTACTCCAGGAGATGTACATATTTATGCTTGAGTATTTGAGAAGGGTTGAAGGTACAATCCAAAACATTCTTGCACAGATATTTGTCTTCCCAGAGAGAAATAAGAACTATTTGGTTTTTAACCATGAAATTTTCTTCCAGACAAGGAGAGTGTTTAAGTCACACCAGATTGCAAGAAACTTATTTGGAATACAGCCAAGTATTTTGAGGTGAGACACATCTCTGAGACAAATGTACTCTATTTATAGAAAAAGAACAGGAAAGAAATTCAGATAGTCTCATTTTCAATATCCTATAAGATACTCTTCAATTTATTTTATATGGAGAAGGTGGTATATAAAAACTTACATTAATAAGTCAAGATGCATTATTGGCAAGGTAAAGGTAAATCTCTTTTCAATAGAAAAAAATGAGTAAATTATTGAAGGATGAATTCTGAGCTAAGCATAATGAGTATTTATTTTAACTATACTGTTTATTTATTTATTTGAGAGGCAGAGAAATAAAATGAATGAGAAATATAAAGAGGCAAATGAGGGAGAGAGAATGGGTATACCAGAGCCTCCAGCCACTACAAACAAATGCCAGATGTGTGCACTACCTTTTGCATCTGTCTTATATGGCTACTGGGGAATCAAATCAGGGTCCTTAGGCTTTGCAAGCAAGGGCCTTATTTAACTGCTAAGCTGTCTTTCTGGCTCTTGTTTTTGTTTATAAAGAGTATAGTTACTGGGTATATTTTTAACAACAAGCAGCCAAACATATTAGCCAAAATTCAGGAATTAGCCATGATATCCATTGAACTTCTTTAAAATAATGTTTGCTATTTGTATCTAGGTTGAATCAGAGTAACAATAAAAATAGATGAGCTCTTCAGCTGCTGTTCAAAGGAAATTGTTTGGTGGTATAATGCTGAATGTCAGTGGGGAAGCCATTTGAAGGGCATACTCTTATCCGAAAGTTCATCCAGTGTGAGAAGAATAAAATATTCTCTTCAGCTACCAACAGGGCAGAGTATAAAGAAAATATAGTAACCCAAAATAGAAGAATCCATAGCATCTCTTAAATTGGTTAAGAATTCAATGTCTAAATATTAAATCTAAATTTCTAAATAATTTGTGAGGTGTATTTTGCAACATCTACTAGAAGCAGATTTATTTTCCCCACAAAAACTAATGAGAGTGTGAAAAGTCAATAGTTTTATGGTTGTGATCAAAGAGCAGTGTGCTGCATGAGTCTCCTCTGGGTCAGTAGAGCTAAAGTAGTGAAATACATTCTATAGAAATTAATAGAAAAGTATGAGGACTAGCATGGAAAAGTCCCTAAACTGCATGGCCTATCCACTGAGAAGAATTGTAAATGTATGCTCTCCACTCACTTTGCAAACAAATACTATTCATTTTTTACCAACATGATTTCAGTAACTACATTGGAATGTACAGGTTACCTTCTCTAATCTTTGGAATCTTCTGCAAGGTAAACTTTGAAGGATAAAGAGATCTGAAAAGAAAGCATCTCACAATATGGTTATCATGTTAAGGAAAGTAAGCATTACTTCCAACATAGAAAATCAGTTCTGCATTTAAGCAACACATATTTGGAAGGATGAAAAATAAGATACAACTTGTGAAATATTTTTTCATAATCTAGAAATTAGTTAACAAATGCCATTCATTTATCTTTCCTTATCATTTTGATATTTTCTCTGAATACTCAGTTTCTTTTTTATTCTTTATTCAGGTATTTCTTATTTATTTTAATCTTTCCTCTGCATTTCCTTTCTCTGTTCATCAAAATCTTCTTTTCACAGTGAGTCTAAGGCAATCAGCATCTTTAAGCACTGATATGCATGGGAGTTACCCACATTGTTATGATTTCATTACTTAAAAACAGCTTAATTAACACAACTCAATAAAAACCCTTCCTCTGTACCTCATGGAAGTAACATCAAGCTACTAAAACTTTTCACTGAGGGGAACCTGCTATACACTATGGGTTTTATTACATTTGGAATAGTGGAAACACATACTGCAAGGGAATTCACATTAGGAAAATATCACATACAACTGGTGAGAACTTAGTAAGAATTTGTTGATTTTATGGAGCAGGGGTACATTTGAGATGAATTCCGAATAATGGCAGAAATTTAACTTGAAGCGCTGGAACTATCTGGAGGGTGGGCTGAGAGCCAGAGAGTGCACATGCAGGATGAAGGGACACTGCGGGGCAGGTGAACAGAGCAATATTCTAGAACGCTGCACCACAGTCAGCTAACTGGGGTTTGAGATCAAGCCATTGTCAGACGTAGGCCTCAGTGAGGTAAACAGCACATTTAACTTGCGGGGAAGGTTGTCAGAAGTCTGAATGAAAAACGACTTTAGAAGCTCAGCCAAGGTTGAATGAAAATCAGTAAAGATCAAATCCAGAGAACTTAAAATTTTAGGTTAGTTAGAAATGGAGTTTTAAAAACAAATCTCATGTTGCTGACAACAATAGATATTTGGAAAAACTAAAATTCAAGACAAGACAAAGAGTAATTTATTTGATGGTAACTTGGAGATTGACTACTAATTACAAAATATTTTCATAAGCAAACATTTCTTCTATTTCTGAATTTGCAAAAATAACAAAATATCTGAACCTGGTGGGTGGTTAATCCTCCCTTCATACCTAGTGTTTCAGATACCCTCTGAAAATTTACCATCATGAAAGTGAGCACTGTGATATGTAACAAAGAAGAATATTTTCCAGAAAATACTGGCTGAGTGAAATTGAGTAAACCCTACTTACTCTTCTTTCATAGATTTTGTACCTGTAAAAGGAGATGATTGTCCAGTGATATATCTTTACTTTACACATGGTTGTAATATCAGAGATAAAAAGCAATAATCTTCAAAACTGTCTTTGAGTTTCAGGGACTGAAACCATGAGGCACCTTGGCACGGACAGTGGCTGAGTCATAGAAGTAGACATGCTGTAGTTGTCACTGTAGTGACTACAACCCTTTCCATCAAAATATTGGCCATTTCTGTTACTGCTGCCACCACTGAGACTACTTTTAACTCAAGAGGCTCTTTCCTTCAGTGATGGTTAATCTCTATCATCAACTTGATTAGTTCAGAAATCAAGTAAGACATGTCTTGGCAAGTGTTGGAGTGTTTCTAAGGGTTAATGAGGAGGATCAACCTTCCCCCAGAGTGGGCAGTTCTTCCAGTAGCAGTGTGTATAGAAAGACATTCCAGGAAGAAGCAAAGTTTGTGCCTGACTGCCTTTGTCCCTTGTTGGCAAAAGCATTAACCATATTGCTGCCATCCTTTACTGACATCAGAACATAGCTTCCTTGACATTCCAGTGTGGACTGTAGTCCGGCAGCTCTCTAGGCATTCTCCACACCTTCAGGACTAGATTGTAAAAGTGAAGCTACTGGGTTCTCAACATTTTTTAAAAAATTTTATTTATTTATTTATTTATTTGAGAGCGACAGACACAGAGAGAAAGACAGATAGAGGGAGAGAGAGGGAATGGGCACGCCAGGGCTTCCAGCCTCTGCAAATGAACTCCAGACGCGTGTGCCCCCTTGTGCATCTGGCTAACGTGGGACCTGGGGAACCGAGCCTCGAACCGGGGTCCTTAGGCTTCACAGGCAAGAGCTTAACTGCTAAGCCATCTCTCCAGCCCAGGTTCTCAACATTTTTAGTGTGTAAACCACCACTGTTGTACTACCCAGCCCATATTGCATAAACTAATCTACTAATCCCCTTAGGTAACATATACTCATTCAATATATCATAACTAGAGAACCCCGATATAACTTCTGTCAAGAGATAAGACATTGAACTACCTTAGTTCATTGCAAAACACAGGTAAACTAATAGAGGAGACATAAATGGAAAGATGAGTCCTAATACCATGAAAGATGACAATAAAAGTGAATCTATAAAGCTGATCAGAGAGCTGGCAGCTGGCAGCAAAGAAGACATAGAACCATGTCAGGAAAGGGAACTCAGGGCTGAACTTTCCTATAGAGTCTCAAGAAGTTATGTGAGCCATGCTTCTTAATTTTTTTTCTCATTGCTTTAACAAAATATCAGACAAAAGTAATTTATGGGAGTAAGATTTATTTTAGTTGACAGATTGAGAATGTAATGCATCAGAGTAGGTAAGGCAGGAATAAAAGGCAGCTTGTCACACTGCACCTGTAATCAGGAAGCTGAGAGTGATGGATGCTCACATTCCCAATTTTTTCAGGCTAGGACCCCTACCTCAGTCATGAGATGGTGAAAACCTGCCTTTTAGGTCGGTATTCATGCCTCAATGACCCTATTTTGTAAACTCTCTCATGGATATGGCCTGAGGTTTGTTTCCATGATGATTCTAAAAATCATTAATATCATCCCCATTTCCATTTAGACACTGTCCTGGCTTTCACACCAAAAGTGAAGTGGAGACAGAAGGCTCCTCTTACTCATTTTCTTATTATTGTTACTATTGTTATCACCATATTATTGTTAGTGTTTTTAGTAACATAAATAGTATTATAGGCCTGGGGAGATGAATCAGTGGTTAAAGGCACTAGCTTGCATGCAAAGTATGCCAGCCTGAGTTTGATTCTCCAGTACCCATGTAAAGCTAGATGCACAAAGTGGCATATGATTCTTGAATTCATTTGCAGTGGCAAAAGGCCCCAACACACACCCATACATACTCTAAGTATCCGTTTCTGTCTCTCTCCTTTCAAAAAATATAAAATATATAAAAAATAAATACCATTATAAAATGTGAGAGGCACTGGAAATGAAAGCCAAGATATCACATGCTAAACAAATGCTCTACCACACAAGGAGATAAAACCATATGTCAAAACTTCTGATATATTTGTCTTTTTTTTTTAATTTAATGAGAAACATTTATTTAAAAACTTTTAAAATACATTTAATTTTTGAAAATTTATATATTTACATATCCTATATTTGATATATTGAAACTCCTTAGTTGATATTTCAAATGTTTAGAAATCAGACCCATGCCTATAGCCTTCCATCTCTATTTGATACAAGAGAGAGAGGCAAAGGTATACATGGATAGGCAGGAATAACTACATTGCTCCATACTTTTTTCTGTTTTAAATACTGAGCTTTAGCATATACTATATAAATATGCTAATATTATTTATGTGTAATTGACATTACAAATTGTTATAGCTATATGTAAAAATACACATTGATATTCTTTTTTAAATTAGTTTTGTATTCATATAGTCAATTTGGTACCATTGTTAGCCTCCTCCCTATCCTCCCTGCTTCCCCTTGCCCTTCCTTGTTGGGGTATATGGGTCATACATTGTGGGGTTAGCCTTCAGTTATGGTTAGGAGGAAATGTCTCTGGGATTATGACCAAACGTGTGGCTCTGGCATTTTTTCAGTCCTCTCCTCTTCGAATTTCCATGAGCCATGTTGGGTTCATTTTAGGTTGGCTTCAGTGATGAGGGCTTGGAATCCTCTGTTTCTCTGGATATCTGATTTGGTAGGAGTTGATTGTTCTCTGTGACAATCTCCTTCACCCTTCTGCTGATACCAGTTCACCAAGAAAACAGCATCCTTGTTTGTTTTGCCAATTATTCTTAGTTTCATCTGGGGCCCTTTTGAGGTATAATGGTGTAGTTCTCTCCTAAGGATCTGTGTCTATCTGAAAAAGAGAAGCAGATTCTCTGACAGAGAGTAAAGTTAGCACCAGATAAATGGGATAACTATTTTTTAGAGAGAATTTAATAGGTATAGGCCCTTTTGTAGCCCATGATTGGTAACAGCTTGGTAATGGAGCACAGGCTCATTTTTGGATCTAGTTCTGACTTATTTCCCAGCTCCAGCTATGGATTCTGTTCCACTGAGTAGATCAATAGCCAAATCAACAGCAGTTGGTTTCCCACCATGGTTGTGCATCACGATTGCACTTGTGTGAGCATCATGTCAGGTTATTTGCTGCTAAGTAGGTCAGACCATGAGTTGCTTGGACAGATATTGGTCATTTTCCCCCATTTGCCCATATAGCACCTTCTGGCATTAGATGTGCTGACTGTCTGGGGACTGACTTTCTTTCAGCTTTCAGTCATGTCGTTCCATGTTACATGTCAACCACATATGGTGTCTTCAGTGGTAGGGTATTACCACTAATCTTTGGTGGGTTATCAAGTACTCTGACAGAAATCTGTCTTTCTTTTAGGAAACTTTGTAAGTGTCTCTGAATAAAAGCTCAATGTGGATAATAGCCACTTACTGGTACTAGGAGTTACAGGTTAGTGCCCATGAAGAGAAGGAAGAAAAAGATGAGTAATATAAAAGAGTTAGAGAGAAGAAGGAGGGATAGAGACAGAGGGAGAGAGAGGCAGTAGAAAAGTAAGGTAAATCTTCATTGTACACTCTCTAGGGCCTTGGGACTCGGGTGTTCCCTCTAAGGGCCCGCTGAACAGTATATGTGTGGATGCAACAGTATATTTGTCTTTTTAATTGCCTTTCATATAATAACTACACAATGTATTTAAAATATGGTACTTTATTTTCTATGATTTAACATCTTAGACCACTTCAACAAGATTGTTTGAAATCTGAAAAGCAGACAAAAATACTGGCAGCCAATGCTGAGCCAAAAACAAATTTATTTTGACTTAATATTATTTAACTAAATTTTGTGAAAATATTGAGCACAATGTCCAAGCCTTTAAAGGCACAGCTCATATAATGACAAGATGGCAGAATAATAAATTCTGTAATATGATCCATATCATGAAAATCATATACCTTTCTGCATATATATATCAGCGAAATAAAGTAATCTTTTACTTAAACTATGAGGCTCATTGCCAATATAGCAGTACCCAGGAGGTACAGAATCGACTTCTGAGGTAACAAGGAGCCTCCTAACTAAACATGGAGCTCACTGTTACTCTCTGATAAGTTGTGTCTTTATTAGATTTTATTGCAATCTTTAAACCCTACCATGACACAAATACACTTGCAAACTCTCTTTGTCCCAAAACAATAGTCCAGCTACAGTGAAATTACAGCTCTGGGCTGGAGGAATGGCTTAGTGGTTAAAATGTTTGCCTGCAAAGCCAAAGGAGCCAGATGTACAAGGGGGAGCATGTATTTGAGATTTGTTTGCAGTGGCTGGAGACCCTGGTGTGCCCATTATCCCTCTCTCTCTCTCCCTCCCCCACCTTTCTCTTTCAAACATATACATATACATTTGACAGAGAATATATATGTATTTGTATATATGCATATATATATATTTTTTTCTTTTTAAATTATAGCTCTGTGTATTTAGGACTGCAATAGGAGGGTATTGACCATGTGACTACACTACAGCTCAGGGAAGCACCACTGTGATGAGCATAGGGGAGGGGATAATGAGACAGTGACAATTGGAGAGGAAAGATTTGTCTCTGAAAGCTAAGACTCATGCTTCTGGGGCCCTGTTCATCTAGAAAGAAGGTTACAGCCAGGGAAAATGTGAGGGTTAGATGCTGTGTCCTTGATCTCACCAAATCAGCAAGAGAGTGGCTGACTAGTTGAAATTATGCATGCTTCAGCAAATTTTCAGTACCACTTGTACAGCATTTGATTTCCTGGTCATCTTGTGCACATTCTAGTCACGTACATTATTAATTCACCAGTCAACCAAACTGAAAAGAGTGAATACCTTTGAGTGTGAAATTCATTCCCCCTGTGTTGAAAATCTATGACTGCAGAAATTGTCTTTAAAGGCTCCTGCTGCTCTGTTGTTAGCAGATGCCCATGCTCTTTCCTTTATTTTAGTGTTCTGTGTGATTATGATAATCATGTTTCTATTTGAACCCTGTATCACGACCCCCACTTTACATCTATTTTATAATATTTGTAGCACATTCCATCATTCAAGGTCTTAATAAATCTGAAGTTGACAATCTTTTCAAATCCTAAAGCCTTCAATATTTCTTGTTTTCAAATTTTAATTTATCTGCTCTGGTGGTTTTTGCTATGGCTAATGCTATTTAAAGTCTCCACTTCAATCTAATCTGAGAACTGCTGTGTATCAACACTGGTTTCCACACAGCTGAATCATCTGAGACCCAAAGACATGGATGTAAGCTCTGCTTCTCATGACAAGAGATGAATGTGTACAGTCTTATGAGTAGGACTTCTAGAGGCTTTATATCAAAAGAGAAAAGCAAAAGCCTAGCTCATGTTATGAGGGGATATTGTATGTTTACAGAGAAAATTTTATCTTTCCTTTGGACATGTGCCCACTTCCATCCTCTACAGAAATCAAAACCCTCCATAGACTTCCTAAACTAAAGTTTGGTCATATGTTAGTCTTTCTATAGTTTAAGTATGTGAGTTGTATACAGAAATCAAACACCCTGGAATTCTAAAATGCTTTATGTTTTAAAGGGTCTATTTGGTAACATAATTAATAATAACTAGGAGTCTGAGTTATGACAGCATTTCTTTTTAGGTATATAAACTATGTTCACATAACATTAGATGTTTAAATATAAACTGAATAATCTAATCAATTACCAAGATAGTTGAAAATATCTAGTAATAAGGATATCCAGACATTTGGCTAATATTTTATTGTCATTTTAAATATATTTGAAATAGATCACAAAAGCTATGTCAAACACATTTTTATTTTATAATGAAAGCAAAAGTAAGGTTGCACATTCTTTATTTTAAATAAGAAAATAAATTAATTCAATTATTACTCTTGGAGCTGCAGAACATTTTTTTATTGTATTACTAATAATTTAATAGATCATTTGAAAAAAAGAAAAGTAAAGCAACACTGTCCCCCAACATCAGAACAAAATTAAATTAAGGCATGCACTCATCCAGTCACCTTTATGATTCATTATCTCCAAATAGTTGTAAACTCATATCTCATGATATCAGCTTATATGTGGATATGTTTTACCTTCATCAAAGCAACATAAATCAAGCAAGTCAAGTTAGATAACTTTTATTAGGATAGATCATCTGGTGGTGATTTTTTGTATGTAGGATGATGTATACAAGTTACAGGCACATACTATGGAACTTTTATATGAAACATAGGAATCGAATATTGACACCCACACAAAGTCTTGGAACCATTCCACATTGATGCTGAGGAACACCAGAACTAAGATTTGCTATGAGAAATGGGAATATGCAATTAGGGAACTGATGAGGCGCTTTCTCTTGTGTTGAGTGAATCACCAAGAAGGGAATATTGGAACTTTTTCTTGGACTTAAGATGTTGATACTGGAAAAATACTTTATTGAGGAAGTTTCAGAATTGGTCTAAAAGCCTTTCCACTAATTATGTCAACCCCACTGAAAGGATCTAGTACAATTTTCTATACTGGAAATAATTTGAACTTTAATTTCACCAGAAAATCTATTCACAGTTATATCTTGATTAGGACTTAACTGAATAACTGGGGATGGAGACTAACCAAACTAATACTCATACACATATGTCTTCTTCTCATGCTTTAATTTTTCTCTTGCCCATCAAAATTTTAGGCCTATGTCACAGAACCTAAATATGAACAAGTTATTCAAATGGAGGCAGGGTTGGAGAACTTCTCTGGTCTCTGTGAGGTACAAGGGCCTGGCAGGGAAGGATGAGCCTCCACGTAGAAGGAAAACAGAAGTAATGACTAGAGGAGGTTATTGGAGGTTCTGCAGAGTAAAGAGGCCCCCATGAAGGAAACTGGGCTGCAATGCAGAAGACAAACCTGTAGGAGGTGAAGAGAACATTCTTATGGAGCTGAAGACTAGAAGTGGCCCAGGGCAAAGCTTAAAAATGCTTCAGAAGAAAGAAGACTCTCTGTGTGTAAGGAACAGGAAAAGTGTGGCTATACAAACATTTTGATTTTGAATATATGCAAATATGCTCCCTAATTCCATCCATGTTGCAGTCAGGCTCGCATTGCTGGTAGAAATCACTCAACCAAAAGCAGCTTGTAGGAAAAAAAAAAAAAGGTTATTTTGGCTTACAGGCTCGAGGGGAAGCTCCATGATGGCAGGGGAAATGATGACATAAGCAGAACGTAGACATCACCTCCTGGCCAACATAAGGTGGACCATAGCAACAGGAGAGTGTGCCAAACACTGGCATGGAGAAACTGGCTATAAAACCCATAAGCCCGCCCCCAACAATACACCACCTCCAATAGGCTTTAATTTCTAACTGCCATCAGCTGGGGATCCTAGCATTCAGAACACCTAAGTTTATGGGCACCACCTGAATCAAACCACCACAATCCACTTACTAGTTTACACACAGAAATATCTCAATAGCCATGAGTATACTCGGAGGCCATATCATCAGTTAAAATCTCACTCTCTGCTCATAGATATTTAGCTTCTTGGTTAAATAGCTGGCCCTGGCATTTCAAAGTGCAAGATGAGTCTATAAATCTTCCTGTATCTAAAGGATGGACACATTCAAAGAATGACAGAAATATGCTAAAGGAATACTTATTGGGTAACTCTAGCAAAACTCAGACATTAATTAATACTGATAATATTTGGTTACCTTTTGAATAAAATGCACTTCTAATAATTAGAGTAAAAGTTGTTGAAGAACCTAATATTCTCATTGTGTTAAGTATCTATACTTAACATATTGGTTAATTATGAAAAGAAACAAATTAATTTTACAGTGAAGTCTGGCAGAGCTATCTTTGCCAAGTGATCAATTTAAGATCACCATTAATGGAATAAGTTGAAATCATGAAGCACCTGGGGGAATACTGAAGAGAAATATCACTCCTTTATTGTTTCTTGTAAAGACGACTAACCTGACTTTAATCATGGGGATCCTACAGACAGATGTATATTTAAGGATATTCTATAAACCATTTGGACTATACCATCTTATAACATGTTAAAATGATAAAAGTGAAAGACAATGAAGTCTTATACCAGGATGTAGGTATCAAAGAGAACAATGATATCACTTGGCACTTCCAGAACCTCTGAGAGTATTCAGTGGATGCTTTCATCCTGGTAATGAGGGACCCAATGACCACACAAATAACAGTGCTTGACCAAGACAGTCAATGTGTATTCACCATCTATGAAGGAATGATTTGCACTTGGGGAGGAATTTGAAACTTATACAACTATTCAGTTGTTTGAAAAGAAGAACCAGAAATCTTTTTATTCCCTTAAATATTTGTTTTGATGTATTTTGAGTAAACCTACTTTTCAAACATTATGGGCATACAAGTCATGCAGGAATTCAATTTTAAGTTCTTATGCTGCTTTTCCAAAGTGTAAACTGGAGTTTTAAATTTATAATGGGCCTCCAGGTAACACTGGGGCATCTGGCCCACCTGCCATACTTTGAATTACAATGTTCTTGGCTAACACAAGTCACTGGAAGGGTTGAATAGTAATATTAGGTAGATACTATATCCAGTGGTAATGGACTTGCATATCATAATGATTTATTTAAATATACCAATAATGAAAATAAAGATTTATTTTTATAGGCTACATTCCTGGAAAAAGAATGACTGTGTTACATTTCAGCTAGCTATATGAAGACATTGAACATTGCCATGAGAGGTGTATGCAGGCCTTTAAATGCCAGTAAAATGAATCAATCACTTTTAATGGCTGATCAAAGTTCTCAATCCATTCCTCCTTTCTCAGCAAATTTAATCTTGTAATCTTCTACTAGCTAGATATATTATGGCCAGGGTTTTGTCAGCCCTGAAACAGCAGAAACAGCTTCTTCTAGAGAGCTATTAGATTAAATGGACAATAAATGTGATTCACTGTGCCAACTCCTGTGAAGTTTAGCCAAAAGATTAAAGTGACACAGACTCAACATTTACTGTAAAATAAAAGTGACATGGAGTCAAAGTCATAGGAAATCTGTTCTGGAAAGAAAGTATCCTGTATTCAAGGAATAGTTCCCTTTACAACATTTGTACCTAAAAATTATATCCAGCTGGCACCAGAAGTTCCATCTAAGAGGTGCAAATGTTTCGATCTATGACAATAAATCTTAGAACTTAAATCAGCAAGCAGACTGGAATCTCACTTTCCTAGGGTATTTTTTTTTTTTTCATGTAACATTCATCAGTTTTCCCAGAAAGAAGGGAATTCTCTGCTCTCTCTCTCTCTCTTTATTTTTTTGGTGTTTCGAGGTAGGAGGATTTCACTCTAGTCCAGGCTGACCTGGAATTCATTCTGTATTCTCAGGGTGGCCTTGAACTTACAGCTATCCTCCTACCTCTACCTTTTGAGTGCTGGGATTAAACTCTGCAAATTTTATGTGCCTTTACTCTAAAATATCACAACTTGTACACTGCCTCAGATATTAAATAAAATTGTCAGCAAAGGTGCATGAGCCAAATATCTACCTCCTGGCATATAGCAGGAGTGGGGAAGCATCCCTGAAAGTTGTATATTCTGGCCAGGAAAGTATAATTATCAAATTTAAGACACCATTAAAACCTACATCATCTATTAGTTGAAGCTTCAATAAATCATTCAAAAAATATTTTGTACTTCTCCCTACTATTTTAGCCTTTAATGTTTTGTTGACACCCATAATATCCATAATGTGAACACAAATATAGCCATAAAGGAGGGACAAAGGGGCTACAGTCACAAATGTGTGCAATGATAAAATGATAAGAGTAATATGATTTAGCAAATCATGCCAGTGGTAGAATGGCATAGAGGACTAAGGACATACTTCCTTTTAGGAAACTAATCCCTCCTGTTTCCATTCTAATTCTCTCTCTCTCCTCTCTTGAAGCTTAATATTGTTATAGTTTTGGCCTAACAAGGCCCAATTTATTAGGCATACATATATTTGTTTTTCTAAAGTAGTCAGTAGAAAGGGCCACTTTGACAGTATACAATGCTGGTGATTCTAGTACAATTTATCACTAAAACCCCAAAAGTTCATATCTCAGATAAGTCATGCATGCTACACAGACCTATTTCCTTGTCTTCTGAGAGTCATAATATGTTGTAGTTACATTTTCTTTACCGGGACACCATGTCCAACCAGAAGCAGCTTACAGGAAAAAAGGGTTTATTTCAGTTTACAATTTTAAGGGAAACTTTCCCCTGTCAAGAAAAGCATGGTACAAGCAGGAAGCCGGCTCACATCTTGTCATAGCAGCAACAACAGAAAATTATCTTGGAGAACTTAAAGGCTACTCAAACACACCCCAGGATCATGTTAATTAGAAACTGAAACATTTCTTCCTGAGGGGGAGGAAGAAAGTTGTTCAGACTGTGGAAGTCAACAATTCAGGGAAAGGACTGCAGGACCTTCCCTAAGGCTACTTAAAAGGGAAACAACTGCTTAGAGGAGAGACTTTCCCACTGACCTTCCTTCAGGTTCTGCAGTGAGCTCCAGAGGTGCAGTTTCTGTGAGTTGTCACCTATGCTGGGGTTGGTTTTCTGGTGATGCAGCTGTCTTTGATTTGAAACAGCTATGAGGAGGTCATCATTCAGGATGGGATGTGACTTCTCATGGTGTGGCTTCCTTTGGGTCATCTATTGTTCCTATAAGCAACCCCTCACACCCCTCTGTAAATAACCCGAATAAACTCATTGGTTCACCAAAACTGATTTTGGTGTAACAGTTCTTTCATCTGGCATCTGTACCCTATCTGGGCACACGTGTTCATGTCACTGAACAAATGGTAAGGCATAGCATAAGCAAAGACTGAATATCACCTCTGTTATGGCAGGTGGAAAACAGCAGCAGGAGAGTACCCTGAAATTTGGCAAGGGGAAGCAGGCTATAACACTCATAAGCACACCCCAACAACACATATCCTCTAGCAAGGCTTCACCACCAAAATTGCCACCAGTAGGGCACTGAAAATTCAAACCTCATGAATATATGGAGAACATGTGATTCAAACTATCCCAAGTGCCAAGCTATACAGACCTCCAGCTTGCACGATGGGATCAGAAGCTTTCATGAAAAGGACTATTCTGGAGAAACTCGCAGTATTACCCGTAGTCATTATTACCAGGACACATGAACTGCCAAGCTCCCAGTTACCCAGTACCAAAAACTGCTGTTATTCTCCAGTCTTAGAGTTGTGGTCATTGTACCTTTTTTTTCTATTTGTCATCTTCTCTAATTAGGTCTGTCAAGCTTCTGGCTTTTAAGAACATGTCTATAAATGTATAATAAAGATATCAATGAAAAGTTTAAAAATATGTATGTACAGTTTATTAAAAACTTATATAAAGTATATAACTGAGTATAAATAATCAGTAGTCAAGTTTGCTGAAACCAAATATGGGCAACTGATACAGCAGCTTTAGACAAGTTTTGCTCAAGGATTATGTTAAAAACCAATGCTTTATAATTAAAACATTAATTCTTACCAATAGGTGGTTTTATATTTTCATTCCTATTTAAAAGATAAAAGTGAAAAAAAGACAAAAGTGAAGTAACTAAGACGTGTATGGAATTGAGGCCTGTGGTGACACTTGTGGCTTTGCTGAGTTCCACAGTTATTTTAAAAAACTGGTTGGTTATTTTCTCATCCTTATATATTATTTTTAGTTGATGATATTGACATGAGAGGCTTATATTTAATCAACATCACTGGGTTTCCCTATCACTTCTTTATATATGTTAAAAATAACACAACAATTCATAAAGCTCTAATCCATGTCGTTTATCAGATTCTGTGGTGTGAATACTATCACAATAGCTGATTTCATGAACACAGCATTGGAAATGGTGCCCAGTGACTCAATTACAGTGACCATAGACCTAAATAGTACAAAGATTATAGAAGACAGAAAATTGTAAAATAATTATCAATAAGAAAATTGTAATATAATAATAAATACTCAAAAAACAATCAATTATTTATGCATTGTATATTCATTATTTATGCTTATTTTAATATTGTACATTGCAAAGGTATATAGCTTATTTTGTATTAAGGTTAGTTTTCAAGATAGACATAGTGCCCTGTGTGTAACAGTAATAATCTCAGTAATTGAGAGGCTGAAACATGAGGATTGCAATAGAGTTCAAGGCCAGTTTTGCTTGTGTGTGCACGTGCCTCAGGGCCTCTTGCTGCTTCAAATTAACAGCAGATGCTTATACTACTTTTTGGTATGGCTAATGTGGGTGGCCTGGGAATTGGACCTAGGCTGGCAGGCTTTGCAAGAAAGCACTGTTAACCACTTAGCCATCTTCACAGTTCCAGGTTTGCAAACAACTTTTTGGAAGTGTAGATATAAGATAATGTTGTAGTTACTTTCTAGTGGCTGGGATAAAGCAGCCAACCAAAATCAGATGTGGGGAGGAAAGTTTTCATTTTTATTGTCGAGAGGAATCTTCCATGTGGGCAGGGGAAACATGGCATGAGCAGAGCCTGGACATCACTTCTTCCATAGTGGGCAGAAATAACAGAAGAGTAAGCTCAGCTCTGGCAAAGGAGAGCTGACTATAACACTCTAAGCCTACCCATAATACTACACACCCTTGAGGCAAGGCTTCCCCTCCCAAATTGCCATCAGCTGTGGAACAGACATTCAGAACACATGCATTTATGGGAGACATCTTATTCAAATCACCACAGATAGCCAGGGGAATTGGTCCCAACTGCTTGAGCTCCTTCCCCCTAACTTACCTTATGCACTACAAGCCCTTTCCATATCCATCCATATATCTATATTCCACATTTCTCTTAAATTTCCACATTGACATTTGTTACATTTTGTCTCACAGAACTTTTTCGAATCCTTACTTATATTAAAATACCTAGTCCACATCTGCCTATTTGCTGAGGACTTTGACTACTTTGACAAAGCCAGGGTGCATGCTTTGTGGCCCTTCCACAGACTGCCTAATAGTTCTTCCATATAAATATTTTACTCACTGACGAATTTGACTACATCTTTAATTAAAATGCAAGTTTCTTGAGCAGAAGCAAATTAATGCCTGTTTCCTTCAGTGAAAAGGACCTTGCATGGAGCACTTTTTCTTGCTCACCTAACTTGATACATGGCATTTTCAAATTAAGAACAAGAGGTTTAGCTACTCAAGGCCCCATGGCCCAGAAAAGGTAAGGAAGGCTCAGACTGCAATCCACATCCTAGGTTCTTCGTCTGTAGTTCACTGCTGTTCCGTGCTTCTCGGTGGCTTTTTGTTATTGTTTTCTAATTAGAAATAATAGGTAAAATTAACAACTTTCTCTTATTTAAAAGATGACCTATCAAATTTCACCTGTTTATTATGATATTTTCCTCATGACATACACTGAATTTAAAAGTCGGATGAACCAATAATCCATGTGACTCTACACACAGTGAATTCCTTTCAGTCAAATTTCAAAGGAAGATTATAGGAGACAGACATTATTGCTATGTAGTATGTTCTCTTGCCCCTTTTCCTCTTTCAGATAATATTTTCAATCAAAATAGAAATTTCACAGGTGTAGATAGTTTTTAAAAATGTAAAATGTGTTTCCCCTTTGGACCCTGGCAGATTTTGGCTCATTAACTAGAAATGAGAATTTGAGTTATTTTTCCTGGACATTGGCAAAGGGAGACGTAAAAGCAGCTTATAAAGCTAAAAAACAGAAGCCATTTCATGACACAGGATTGGCAAATAGTACCACTGTGGGTCAGTTGGCTTAAATTTTCTTCTTTTGGTCTTACTTAAATGATGTTAAAGTCTTGATCGTATAACAAAAATATCAATTTGAGACTTCATTTAGAGAGAAGACCTTATTACAGTAGTATCAAAATACAACAAGCCGTTAACCCAAGAACTTCACTGCCGCTTGTCTCCAGAGTGGACAAAATCAGAAATGTACATCTAACTCAAAAGAAAGGAGGACTCTTTGATTGCCTCTCATTTTTTTTCTATCTACTCCTGTCATCTCATTATAAATAGGTTTATCTGATTCTCAGTTCAAAATTTAAAATATTATTTCCTGATAATGCTATTTGCTAAGTTTGCTCTCATGATAGCACAGTCTAGACTGTAGCTGACACCATTCATAGACTCATTTCTAAATTCAGGAGAGACTCAGCAACAATCTGTTTGGTGTCCATGTAATAATAAGTGTCTGCAGCTAGCTTCTGCCTTGATGGGGTTGCTCTAATATTTCTCCTTTTTATGAAGTATTAGATGTGGTTGTGTGTTTACAGCATATTGTGGTACCCATTTTTAAACCACACTGACCTTTAATTTAGAATTGATAGTAAATATCAAATGTGCCTTTAAACATTTTGAGTTAATGAAGTATACAGATGTTTCTTTATTTAGAGCTATCATTTTACTTTTTTTTTTTTTTACTTTTTTACTTTTGAGGATAAGTAACAACATAGATTTATGGCAATTATAATAATCCAATAGGATTAGTTCAGGGATTATATGGATTTTCAAAATTCTTTCTTATATGTGATTTTTGTCAACTTTTAGCATCAGAGTTATGTTAAATTAAAGTAACATTTTATTACATAGATGCTCTGAATAGGTTAGAATAGCAATGAAAGTGCCCTTAGCTCAGAATTATAGCTGGACATGTCTGAAGCATCATTAATTCAGAGTTCTTAAAGCAGCTAAAATACCATGTCTAAGGGACAATTGATGTCTCTGACCACTGTTTATAAGTCACCATGTGACTTACAAAGATCAATTTATTATACCAGTTTATAATTCATATTTGGATTCCATGTTATACATTTTCTCCCGCCATTTTACTATAGATTTTATTCATTTAGCAAGACCTTAATTTGGTATTTCAGCTTTATGTTGGGGATTAGGAAATATTTTCTCAATAGGATAGGTGGGAAATATTTTAAACCTTGTCAACCAAAAAGCAAGAAAACAATGATATTAACAAAAACACACTTTGGGCATGTCCAAACCTAACCGATAAAATATAACTATTTTAAAATAGGAACAGAGTTTTGGCTGGATGGCCTTTCATATATAATGAAGTAAAGAAGGGGAGAAGAATGAAGAAACACAATAGCATAAACTGATCTGGATTTTGCCAGCAGGTCAGGTTGTCAGACCATGTTTTATGGGCTGCATTAGTTTATGAATTGCCTTAGTATGTGTAAGCTAGAAGTGAGCTATAGTAATTTGAGCTGATGAATATAACTCAGTGTTTTTGAAAAGGGCATAAATGCTTCAAAAATAACCTTTCAGGTCTAGTTTATTTTAATTTATGAGATACATGCATATATGTTTTCACATAAGCCTATTTATGTTCATATTCATACATGGGCTTAGACTGAATTTTTTCTATTCTTTAATTTTCTTACTGTCTCTATTTTCTTCTGTTTCTCCATACACAATATAGTAAAATAATTTACACAGTTTTATATTTCCTTCTAGCTTGTATCTTCATACAAAATCACATGTATTTTTAATCATATGTTTATATATCATCGTTTTAATGCAAATAAGATAAGTTAAGCACACATGCATTTCTTTATTCTGTACCTTGTTTAATTTGATGACACTTCATGGCGCCTGCAGGTAGCCTGGCTAAAGTCTTATTGTTTTTATGTATGTATGAGCTTCAGTGTGTACTCCTGAACTTTTTAAGAGCTCTTCACCTAGAAAATACTTGCTTAGGTTCTATTTAATGTTTTTTTTTTTTCAGTTTATGCTTTCTCCAACATTAGGAGAAAATCCCTACTAGTATTGATATCCATAACAATATTTATAACTTATAATGCATTCCAATATAGAGAATTTCTACTTAAAGTGCATGTTTATTCATAATTTTATTATATATTCACACTTTTCTTTCAAACAAATTGAAAATTTCACATTTGTACAAAAAATACAAGGGTTGTTTTCATACATCCTTTCATCAGATAAGTATTGAAACAGCTTTGCAATTATTGTCAGTGACATTAGTAGCATGCACTGTTTTATTGTACCTTTTTAATACATCTGGGAAAATATTTGTAATAAAACTATCTAGAGGTATTTAAAATATCATTTGAAAAGCTCCATAAAACTGAAGAGAAGATAACTCACTTCAGTTTTATAGAGGAATTCCTATATGAGAAAATACAAATATTATAATTATAAAACAAAATTCAAAAGACCAAAATAGAAATTGAAATTAAAGATTAATGGTAATATATCCTATAATTCCTTACTGTATTTCTGCCCTCATTTCTACAGGTTTCAATACAGTGGGTGTTTTACTTTGTGTGTTTTGTATGTATTTATGTGTGTATGTATGTATGTATATATGGTTTGTTGATACTTTGTCTTCTTATGGCTTTATGCTCCCAAACATTCTGCTTTGGCATCCAAAATATTAGCTTTAAAAGCATGTGCCACCAAACCTATTTATTACTTTTCAAAAAAAAATAAATAAACTACTTGCCAATAATTAGTTTTCCACATAAACTTTAACATTTCAATGAGAAAATCCTAAACTTTGAATATAAAATCCATTATTTATTATTGGAACTCATTCTATTCAAGAAGACTACATATAATTATGTTAACTTATGTATTATTCTTAGTTCCTCAGTAAAAATACATACATTCTTTCCATAAAATTACTATGCCCACTTTGTTTCTCTCCATATGCATTTCTCTCTCTATCTCTTTTCTCTCTATCAAATAAATTTTTAAAAATTCTGCAAAGCTACTAAAGAATTTTATTTTACTCAGTTCAATTTTTGGTTTGATTTTATTTTTATTTTGATCTTAATTAATTCATTTCATTTTTGATCCATTTCAAAATAAATAAATATATAAATAAATAAATATATGTATTTTTGTTTAGTCTTATAAATAGAAAATTTGTACAAATATTCACCTGTATAAGCTCCTTATATGTATTCTAGTTGTGTCTATTCAGCTCTTCAACGCTGTGACAAAATATTTTAGAAAAATAATCTCAGAGAGGACAGACTCAGTTTAGCTCACAGTTTCAGAGTGTACAGTACATACCGTCTGGTAAGGTTGACCTGAGGAGGAGTTTAAAACATGGTTGCCAGGAAACAGAGAGAGAATGACTGCTCCAGGTTGTCTCTTTGTTCCTCTTTTATTCTTTCCAGGCTGCCAACCCCTAGCAATGGTGGCTCCCAAATTTAGGCTAGGCAGTCCCAACCTAATTCTTCTTCCAAGAAAACACTGACATGACAGAATATGCTTCTATATTCTATTAACCAATTTACTATCCAGCCCAGTTGATAATCAAAATTGACAAAACAGAGCCAAAACTCAGGACAATAGTAAATTCAGCACAGAAAAAAAAATGGAATTTTAATTCTAAGACTTTTAAAATTTGATGTCTTCTGAATTTGTATATTTAAACTATTTTAAATACTTCTTTTTTATTATTTTTTAATTAGCTTTCTATTCAGTAAATCCAGGCAGTTTGGTACCATTATTAGGCTCATTCATGACCTAGCCCCTCCCCATTGGCCCCTCCTTGTTGAGGTATATGGGTGATACCTTGTGGAGTTAGCCCATAGTTATTGGTACTATAAATGTCTCTGCATATCCTGACCCAACATGTGGCTCTGACATTTTTTCTGCCCCCTCTTCTGCAAAATTTCCCTGAGCCATGTTGGGTTCATTTTTGGTCTGCTTCAGTGATGAGGTGCTGGGGGCCTCTGAGGCTTTGGCTGTCTGATTTGGTAATACTTCTACTACCACCTCAAAAATAAATATTCAATGTCTCAAAATTAATTTTTTCAGTATATTTTACTTATTAAAAAAGAAAACTAAAGTACTAGAAAAATAGCTTCTTGCTTGAATTCTTCCACTGTAATCCAGTGCTTAAGAGGCCTGAAACTACCTGAGTTTGAATCACCAAACCCCTAGGCAAGTATCTGAACATGGCCAAGTCCACTGGTAACCTCAAGCTCAAAATGGAATAACGACCTGGGAATCATGGAAGCTTGTGAAAAAAAAATAAAAATGACAAGTACTTTTATGAGGAAGAGAGTCCAGCTCAATCAGGAACAGTTGTGGAGTGGGGTACCCAAAATTCTACTCTAGCCACTAAGAGTGTGTCCTGTCACAAGCATGCAAAGACACATAGACTTGCATACACAACACACACACACACACACACACACACACACACACAGCAAAAAAAAAAAAAAAAAGACAGCAAGCTGAAGTTTCATCTCTTTTAGTATATGAAGTAGGGAAGTTTTGTTATAATTTAGCTTTGCCAATCCAGGACATTTTTGTTATTATTTATTTTTAGAAAGAGAGAGAGAGAATGGGCATGTCAGGGCTTCCAGCCACTGCAAATAAACTCCAGATATGTGCGCTCCCTTGTGCAAATGTGCAACATTGCAACATTATATGACATGTGTCTGGCTACATGGGACCTGGAGATTTGCACATGAGTGCTTAGGCTTTGCAGGCAAGCACCTTAATAGCTAAGCCATTTCTCCAGCCCCATCCAGGGCATTTAAACAGAGAATCCGTTGCTCAGCTAGGTAAGATAAATTTTCTTATCATGGATCTTTCTGTATCTGTGCAAATATCCCTTTTCATGTAGAAATATGTTGCTTATTTTCTTCCTCATGAAAGCTGCATTTTGGCAATCAGACTACCTGGTGTTAATGTTGTCTAGAACTCAGATTTATATCATGTTCTTCTCTGAGTCTTATTCATTTCTTCTTCACTTTTCTCACACATTTCAATGAAACTTCAGTGATAAATGTCTAAATTTTACAATTGTTATAATAAAATATTGTTTCTCTAATATTTTAAGAAATTTAAAACTATGTCATTTAATAGATAACAATGTGTTTCCCAACTTTCTGGATGGATTGTTGTAATAGATCAATGGGAAACTGGACTAGAAAGAATGTGCTTTGAAACATGAAACAAATGAAGTATTTGAAAATTCAGTTTATCCAGGTTTTGAATTCTCCAATCCAATTTACTTTATTACTCAAAATTCAGAGGAAATCAGAGTAACGTGAATGAAGCTACTTGCATAAATTTCAATTTAACGGGTTTAGAAACAGTACTCTTTTCTTTTGCATTTTCTATAATCTTAAAAACATCTTTATAGTGCCTTTCAACACAAAAGAGATATATTTTTTCTACCAGTGCTCTCTTTGGGACAGGCTTGGAATGGACTGTAGATTCACACATTCTGAGTTTTGTTCACAGGGCTTATTCTGGTATAGTAATTCTTAAAACATGCTCTGTTAACTATTAAAACAACACTAAATTTTATGTTTTGAAAGATAAGAAGGCAAAATGGTTAAAACTCTAAAGATCAATGACAGCTGTGTAGACCATTTCATATGAATACCAATACTCCTGATATTCATTTCATATTTGCATTAGTTAGAGTACACTCACCAAGTCTTTCAAGCTGGTTAACCAGACAAATATGGAAATAGCTGAAGGACAGTGCAAGGAAAGGGCCATAGAAGAAAGAATATACTGGAAAATACTCTACTGAGAAGAAAGCATAATGGAAACACAGGGTTAGAAGCCACCCTTGGAACCTGTATCTCAAACCAGCCAGAGCAAACTTTAAAGCTTTTTGTATAATAAAACATGCTTGATATGTGTAAGACACTATAAATTTTGAGAATATAGTAATTTTCCACAAAACCTATGCCATGGGCTGAATGATTCATGGTCCCAAAGTTCACTGGTTGGAAACTAATCACCTTTCAATGGAATTAGGGTATGGTACCTCTGAGAAGAATATAATAACATAAATTAAACTAATATATATATATATATATATATATATATATATATATATATATATATATATATATATATTATATATTATATATATGTATATATATATATATAACTAAATTGAATTCTAGAAAGACAGAAAACAAGGCTCACTTTTTCAAATTCAGCTTTTTCCAAAAGGGAGGATTCATTCCGCTACTGTGGCTTGCTGATGTACAATTATCTTCTAATTGACTTTTCATAACTACTTTGAATATTTAATATTATACTGCCATTAGAATGTTCATTATTCATCTAAATCATACAACTGTGGCAATTAAGTCATCTGCTTTTTAAACTTGGTTCATTGTTCTTTAATTACATTTATAAGAACTGATCTGAGTAGAAAAGTTACAAAGTGTCAGAACTCACTATTTTTTACCCTAAAATTGATGATCATTCCATAAAACCTTCCCAAATACAACTTCAAATTTGTAGGGTGAGTAATTTTCTTATATTATAAAGTGTCCTTTGTCCTAATAATTTATCTTTTTCATTAAGAACTCATAAATATTTAATGAGTACCTACTGTGTGTCTTACAGTGCACTGGGAATGAAATCATGGATAAGTTCCCTGTCTTTGTGGAATTTATAACAAATAGCAAAAAATAAGAAGTCAAAACAAACAAAGTTATTTAAATAAGTACTAGGAAATTCATTAAGCTTAAGCTCAAGGATGTAAAGGAGGTCATTGAAGAAACCAAGGGAAGCAAGCAATGAGCATCACACAGGACAGTTCTGTCTCTCCTAGCAAGCAGAGATGCTCAGCATCCTTGCTTCAAACTCAGCTCTGATTACTAGTAATAATTTGATGTTGTGCCAGTAACTTAACTATTTCATGTCTTAGTTTCCAAATATGGCTGGTGTGAATTATTTTAGAGGCTGGTTATGATGTTTAATTTGTTCATTCATAGAAAGCTATTCAAGTGATAATTGGTACACTGTGTTGTTCTGTAAAGGCAACAGCTGTTATCATCATCATACATATTCTTAGAAACCTCTCTAAATGGCAACAGTCATGAGGATTTTCCCTCTGAAATGTATGCAAAAGATGGATAGTAATAGAAAAAAGTAGTACTTGACATCAGCTATTGTTCTTCCCTCTGCCAATCAATGTGCATACTTTGATTCAGCCTTAAAAAAAAAATTGCTGAGGTACAAGTACCCTCACAAAGCTGTAATTTCTCTAACTGTAGCTACTGAGCTGACCTACAACTAGCTCTGCAACTGATAATTTCAGCTGCCAATTTGGCCAGACCATATTGTTCAGTTACTGGCAAAACAGTAATTTTGTTTGTTTGTTTGTTTGTGTTTTTCAAGGTAGGGTTTTGATCTAGCCCAGGCTGACCTAGAATTCACTATGTGATCTCTGGGTAGCCTCGAACTCAGGGTGATCCTCCTATCTCGGCCTCCCAAGTGCTGGGACTAAAGACATGTACCACCACACATAGCTCAAAACAGTAATTTTGATGGCACTGTATTGCTGCTTAGTAGTATTAAGGTGGTTAGAAGAGATCAATACTTAAATCAGTACCCTTTGACTAAAGTATATTTTACCCTCCATAACATGGAAGGAAAGAAAGAAGGAAGAAAGGGAAGGAGGGGAGGAAGGAAGGAAGGAAGTCAGCCTTGAGACTATCTTCAGACTCAAAAATCTAATATCAACTGTTATCAGAATTTCCGGTCTGTCAATCCACCCTGTAGCTTTTAGCTATAGTCCCACAATCCTTTATACCAACTCTTTAAAAAATAAAACTATTTCTGAATACATTGATAGCTATATTTACCAATTTATAAACTTATCTTTATACCAGATACTTATACATATTGAGATTATATGACAACCATATAGAAAGAAATATGCTAACATGAATATAGGTATAAACATGTGCATGTATACTTATGTTTATAAGTATATGTAAGTCATATCTATGTGTTTTGTTTCTTAGAACACCAATGACTACATGATCTAGCAATGCTAGTTGCCAATGAAACACAATTAGTAAATACCTGTCCAGTGAAAACATACACAGAGACTCACAATAGAAGAAATGTATAAACAGAGAAGGGAATATTTGCAAGTTGAAATGAATTTTTTACTTATATTCTGAACACAGAAAAATAGGTATTCAGGTCAACATTTATCCAAATCCAGACTCATATGTGGTGTATCTTCTTTTCCCTTAAACTCTAAGACTGAACAACTATATCATTATAAGCTTCTCTGCACAAAATTTTCACAATTTATCAGATAATAAAATACTCAAAATAAGGTCCTTTGATTCCTGTATTCTTGTATTTTCTAATTCCTTTCTTTGTGGAATTCCTAGTTCTATGTTTTACAAACCACAAAAGGATTATTTTTCAAGATGTTTTATTTTTATTTATTCATTTGAAAGTGACAGACAGAGAAAGAGGCCGAGAGAGAGGGAGAGAGAGAGAATGAGTCCACCAGGGCCTCCAACTGCTGCAAATGAACTCCAGATGCATGTGCCCCCTTGTGCATCTGGCTAACATGGGCCCTGGGGAATTGAGTCTTGAACCAGGCTTCCCTAGGCTTCACAGGCAAGTGCTTAACCACTGAGCCATCTCTCCAGCCCCACAAAAGTATTTTTACACTCTCTTTTCCAAAATATGCCCTTTAATATGATTTCTCCAAATGAATGATCTTGTGATTTGGGGAATGTGAATCATGTTTTCTCAATCACTGTGTCTTTACACTATTATTTTTTGTAAGTCTCTCTAAGCAGAAAATAACATACTTGAAAATATGTCAAGATGCTGGTATATAAAAATATATATTCTGTTTAAGAATTCAGTGACCTTTCTGCTTCTTTTTGTATATCCCTCTCTAGACCTCACTCCATTTATAGTCTTTCGAAATAGAAAATGTTCTCAAGTGTTTGTGTATCAGGGTATTTTATTCCTCCATATTGCAGCCTACACTTTATCTCTGCCTGAAATGACAAAAACCTGAGGAATAATTGTTATATAGAGGATTTATTCTCTAAAACTCCTGGTGGAGCTACTTGCTTCGATTTGGGCTTTTTTGCTTTCCTATAAACACATAAACCTTACTAGCAGCTTTACTTTATCTAACCTATAGATCTCTGTATGAATTCCTTATTCTTACATGTTATTTATAAAAACTTAAATGAAGAATCAGAGGCTAAAGTATTGATATGCACCTGCCACACAGTATGATGTTAGTTACCATAATTTAATAAATATTTTGATTCCACCCAGAAAAACACTGATGCCTGTAATGTTTCTAAAAATTGGCATGGCCTGAATCTTCTTGATAGAAGCATAGATAACCAGGGATGAATGAATTTGTATTGCTAAAATCCCGAGGTAATAGTAACTATCAATGTCATTTTGTGTTACTACTAAAACTATCTTTGAAGAATAAGAGTAATAAAAAAAATTAAAGATAAATGACAACTAAACTCTGCTTTATAAAGACAGAACTAACATGTAGGCATAATAAAGCTTGCAATTTAGGAAAGAGTAACTGGAATGGATGGAAATGCTGAACAGGTGGTTTAGATGCTTCACATAGGGCTGGAGGGATTGTTTAGTGGTTAAGGTGCTTTCCTGCAAAGCCAAATGACCCAGGTTTTATTCCCCAGGACCCACATTAGCCATAAGCACAAGGGAGCACAAGAGTCTGGAGTTTGTTTGCAGTTGTTGGAGGCCTGGGGGTGCCCGTTCTCTCTCTCTCTTCTTCTTTCTTTGTCACATAAATAAAAATAAAATAAGTCAATATGTGTGAAAAAAATCTTTTTTGTATTTAACCTAGACAGACATTTTCTAGTGAGTATGAGGAGTGTACTTAACAATGTTTATGGGAGCATGTCTTTAATACCAAATACTGGACACAGCATAGATAGACATAGGTTTATAGGTATTATAACCAAGAAACCATAGTGAATCAATGTAATACAATGCATCAGAAAAAAGGAAAGGAATCCAATAGGTTCACAGCTACCAATATGTCAAGTAAGAAAAATAAGTGGTGGTATCTAATAATATACTTAAGAATATACATATTTGTTTATATATATATATTTGTTATATGTATAAACAATGTAGCATTGTACAACATTAAGCAAGGGGGAAGCATGAGAAATGATACAGGATGATGATAAATATTCACAATATTGCTATATATGAAATTATACTACTTATGAGTTCCTTGTATAAATATAAGTGCATTAAATTTTCAATATTTCATGGAATAAAAACAAAAAGTTTGCAAAAATTAATTTTACATATGTACAACTAAAAGAGTATATTGAAACTTTCATACAGCCACTTGCATGTGGTCTGAAGAAGCTAGTAACAAAACTGTGTCCTCTAAGAAGACCCAAAGACATAAAACAGTCCAACTTGAACTATACAGAGCAATAACTATAATAAATAGACATTTCAGATGCTAATTCTAATGCCAATGCCTACTTTAATTGAAGTTTAAAAGGTAAGAAGAACTTGTCAAACTCTGGCCTCAACATGCATATGGGTCAAGCTTCTACTTTCAGAGGAGTATATAAATGTGCTCATTGTGTATGTTATTTTTGCCACAACACAAATGGACTGAATAACTTTGCCAAAGTGTCTAGTAAATATCCATGAGAATTATCTACTCACCAGTTTCTACCACTTGACTATGAATTCCATTGAGCTACATAACAAGTCTCCTAGATTATTTGGATCTCCAGCTGAAACAGGGGTGAATGAACAAGTTAGGATCTTGCTAAACATGTTCAAGTGGAAGTTTTCCTAAAACTGAATATAGTCTACTAGCACTTCTATAATTTTCCTTACTCTTAAGTCATACATGCTTTTATAACACTCACCACAGGAAATCCTCCTGTTATTTCACATCCTTTTTCTACCTCTTATTCACATTTCCCATTTTCACAGATTAAGAGGCAATTAGGAATCAGCCTATTAAAGATGCAAAGCTATGGAGGAGTGTGAGTATATGTCTCAAACTTTTATCAATAATTTTATCTCCTATCATGGAGCAACTGAGCAAGTATTAATTCCTCAACACCCTAAAAAAAAAAAAAAAAAAAAAAAGATGAAGGAGCTGGGCGTGGTGGCACACACCTTTAATCCCAGCATTCAGGAGGCAGAGGAAAGTGGATCACTTGTGAGTTCAAGGCCAGCCTGAGATTACAGAGTGAATTCCAGGTCAGCCTGAGCTAGAGTGGGACCCTATCTTGGAAAAAAAAAAAAAAAAGGATGAGGGTTGGCATTGTTTGTAGTATTGCTTCATTGTCCTAGTAACTGCAAGTACTAATCAGCTCACTTTTTTATTGCTTAGCAACTACACTTAAAAGAATCCTTCAACATTTCCCATGTGAAAATAATTTTTCAGTATGGGAAATTCAGGTGAGAGAAAGTACTTTCAACCAACTCATTCTGTACTCCTTGTCTTATGGCTGTAATACATACAACAGGTACAACACTGTGATCACTGTTATACTAACTTGACACATACTCATTTTCAAATAAGCATACTCATAAAATGGAAATAATTTAATGATACTTAACTTCCAAGATATTTTTAGAGATCAAATGAGTTAATAATGGCCAATACATCTGTAAAGTATAAAATGTCAGAGAAATACTAATTATCATCAAAGAATTTTCTCATTGTTGGTGCTAATTATACATCAGCAAAGTAAGTAACCTGTCATCTGTATGTGATCATTTAAAGACACAGTGAAGACACATTGATAAGATGAACTGCCCTAATTCCTTCTGCATACTCACTATTAATATGTTTTCTACTTAGCTAGAAATAAACAGCATTTGGGAGAAGATAAATTCATTATTAATTCATATGCTAGTATGAATTATTCACATTCCATCATGAATTAATTAAACCATAACATTTTGATCATAAGTACTAGTCAGAAATAGCCTTTCTTACATGTGGGAGGAACAAGAGGAGAAGCAATTTTAAGTTATGGAACAATCTGGGCAAAGGCTGAGACCTTGTTAGTATCCTGGAAAAAGCAGAATATTATTGGTATAACATATGAGAACACTAAGATGCAACAATATGTGTTAAAAGACATAATTAACCAAGCTTGTATGGCCTTTAAAAATGTTAGTGTACAGTTTTCATGCAAAGCAATACATTTCATAAAGACATTTTTATTCAAGTGTGTCATATGCGAAGCTACCACCTCTATTATGTCTGGCCTTGGTTACCTACCTGTAATATTGCTAAAATTTCTATTTCCCCTCAAATACTTTTAAATGTTTTTTGTTGCACCAAAATTGTAGAGCCAGAGAGGGGATATATGCTACAGAGAATGTTTTTTTCTTCTGAGAAGTGATAGCTTATTCCAAATATTGTGCAAATGTTTTATAATGGCCAAACTTGATCTAAGTAGTACTTAACAATGGAAAGTTTATGTTGTTTTCAAATTTTACTTCATGTAGTAATCTCAGTGCTATTTAATATTTCAAACACAATACAATGTTCATTTTGCATTTACATTTCAGAGACACTGAAATATATTTGTATTATTCTGTATTCACTCACTCTCTGTTGGGGAAACCATAACTTATTTCTACTATACTTTGGAAGAAATCATACTATAAATAAAAACATCAGCAAATAAATTTAATTTTGTATAATTATCTTGACACTGTGGTTACAATAATGTATTATATTTGCTATAGATATTCAGTAGTAGATGTTTGTATTTTAATCTAGATTTTAAACTTTTGGAAGAACTGTATACTTCTTATTATCTTTTTTATTGAACTCATCATTGTATCAGCCAAATAATTATTCAAAAAATTAGATAAAATCCCCTCAAATTATCATGGAATGTGCTCTCTTAGATGGGAATGATTTTTTTTTTTTCTAGGAAAAAGGATGGATTAGAAGTAGCATATATCTTGTTTTGTATTGTGGAAAGAAGCAGACATCAAGGTCATGATCAGACTAAGTTTGCACAAGTCCTTGCCAATTCTATGATTATGTGATTTCACTGTGTGACATATCTATTTATAGACTGCATTTATACCTTTAAAAAGTCCAGTGTCATTTCCAGTGAAAATATGCACTGTTTCATCACCCCATATCCTTTTGTAAAAGATTATGAATGTATGATGTATCTATGCCACAGCTTTTATAAAGACAAATATGGTAAAGAACCAAAAATGAACCAACTCTATGACATAGTTTTACATGAGATAGAAGAAAGATTTGGGATGGCTGAGTCCCACTAAGGCAGCTTTATTAGCTGTGTTTACAACCATATTTCACCAGGCAATTTCTAAATCTAGATGTAACATGTAATTAATTTCACAAAAGCATATTTGTTTTTAATTGAAATAATTTGTACTCTGTAATTTATCCATCAACATGCATTTACTTAAACATGTCAGAAATGAATTGCTACGTATTATAGATACATGAGTAGTATATTCTTATTTTGGCAACATTAGTGTTCTACATGTGTAATGTGGTCTAGGAAGACATTTATTTCATAGTGAAATTACCCCAGAGGTTAATAAGAGATTAATTGTGTGATTTTATGCCAATCAATCCATGGGTGGGAGTCATGGCATGAATATTTTTACAAATCTTGAGAGCATTTTCTTTCACCAATTTTGAAAACTAAATTCACTTTGAACTTCTGAATTAAAAGCCAACTTCATCACACTTACATGAACAATAAATGCTTGTATTATTATTCTCAAAGGGCTGTCAGAGTTTGCCTCATTTAAAACTCAAAACAGATCTCTGAGGCTAGTGATGTGACATAGTATCCATTTGAGAGGTCCTTCATTGTGGACCCTCAAAGTCATACAGAGAGTTATGAACAAGGCCCAAGACCAGTGCCTGAGCTCAGACTCTGCACCACCTTGGATGGTAAGGAACAGGCTTTTCAGAATGATGGTGATCTCTTAGGTGTGTAACTTGGATAGAGCACTATTGTCATAGATCCTTGGTTACTCCATTAAAGCATCTCTAGAGATGCCCTTGAAAATGGACATTTGGAAGACTTGTTGACTTCAGCTTTGGCTAATCAAGTCCAAAGAACTGAGTACACATTTAAACAAGTGAACATTTCCTCCAGCTAGCAAGTTCTTTGTTAGGTAAAGTTCTTTGTTAAGTAAGTTCCTTCAGCAAAGTCCACGATGTTTCCTTAAACACTTGAGACAATTATTGTTTTTTAGATTGTATTAATAACTCTATTTATTCAATATGCAGATAACATGATGAAGTTGGAAAAGGTTAATCAATGTCACTGTGAAAAGTAGAAGCAGCAGGAAACATTTTCTACAGTGGTATATTTCTCTGGTAAATAATCCCCCACCCACGCTCATGCAGGCAACACTAATTAAACTCAGTGAGTCACATATAGAAAAAGCAGAAGAAAACAAAATAGAAAAGGAGCTAGTTAAGAAAAAAGGTTTCAGTGGAATAAGAACAGGGAGGATAGTCAAGAGAGGGCAATGGAAGGTGAATATGACCAAAATAAATATGCATAAATTATTAATAAAATTGAAAAATATTAGAAAGAATGATTTTGCAATGCTTGTTAGCACAAAGCCTCAATTGTTCACTTTCATATTTTTCTGCCCATTCTCTTGGATCCATCCCATTTGCTAGCATATTAAATTAGTTTGCCAAGTGAGAGAGGCTATCCATCCCAAAGGTATGATTTATTTTGAACAGATCCCAGAAAAACCCTTCTGGATATGGAGATGCTGACATCTACTCCTGACATTTATAATAGGACAGGAGAGCACAGAACATAGACAGCCTGAAAACTGAATGGCTTTCTCATCACTCCAAGCCCAGGTTCATCACTGGGATCTGAGGAAGTAGCAGGAACCCTGCTGAGGTCTCTAATTCTGCTTTCATTGCAATCAATGTATTCTTGTGTTTTGAGTTTTCCTGACCTGAATTTTTTTCAAATTCCTTATACTCAGGGCCAAGATCATTTTAGGATTAGAGTGATCAGTTTGAAAACCAACTACATTGCCCAGAGGGTTTCCAGGAATATTGAGAGAAGACACAAATCAGGAGACAGGGAGAAACTGTAGTTCCAGGAAAAAGAAGAACAGTATCTGGATACGAGTGCCTTTGTCTGAATCTATGCCCTCTTTGAATTTATCCCACACCCTTGTTTTGGGCCCAAGACCCTTCTCCTGGTTTCTAATAGTACCTTGTGTTTTGCTCTATGCTGAAAATGGATTCACATGATAAAAGAAGGACAAGTTCTAGGTGTAAATTATGACAGACCTCGGTTTATATGCAGCTCAATGATAGGCCTGACATTTGGAGCCATTACTTAAATTTTCTATATCTGATTCTTCTGCCTTAATAAGTTATGAATTATAACAAATAATACTTATGGAAGTTTGTGATTATAAAGATAATGCATATATAGAATATATATTTACCAGGAGTTGTTAAGGTTTGGATAGGCAGTGTCTTCCAAAATTCTTGTACTAAAGGCTTGATCTCGAGTTCGCTGTTGAGAGGTAAGACATTTGGGGAATTATTAGATTATGAGGATTCTAAACTGTTCCATAGATTAATCCATTAATGGGTTCATACTTGAATGGGTTATGGGAAGTAGAGGAAGGTAGGAGGTATGTATATCTTGTCTCTCTAGCTCTGTGTTTCACAGCTGCTGTGAGGTGATCCACACTTCTGGGTTACTCCTCCCCACCACCTGATGATCAGGCTCAACTCTGGATCAAACTCTTGGAAACCCACAGCCAAAACATATCTTTTTCTCTAATGTGTTCCTCTGAGGTATCTGTCATAGCAACTAGAATTCCAGTGCAGGTATGTATTCTGTAAGCAGTGATATATGTTTTTAAATTTTTGTATTAACAAGTAAGTTATACTATATTAGATATCTTTATAATTATAGAAGTTGGCAAACTTTACAGTTTTGTTTACTACTGTCCCAAATCATAGAAATAGTTATATTTCACTTGTGTTAAACGTATTTCTGTCCTAATCCATCCCTCAGACCTTATAAGTATATTATTTTACACAGTAATGGGAAATGAGAAGATAGGATTAAGTTAAAAATCTTCAGCAAGGGAGTTTCCTCTTGTGGTTCACTTTGGATCAATGTACATACTAGCCTGGGGCCTTATAAAAGGGATGCAGGAAAAATGATAATTATTAAAAGATGAACATAGAAGTAATAGGTTGTAGTGATGCCAGGAAAGAGCCACAGTGAAAGAATGTAGAAAGGCTCTAGGAGATGAATGAGCTGGATAATAGATTATTATAAAAACTTGGTTTTGTCCAGGGGAACTTGTTTTTAGACTCCTGACTTTCAAAACAATAAGGGAATAAATACATAGCTATTGCCATTAAATTTATGGTGGTTTGTTACAATGATAATAGAATACTAACACAAATATTAAGGACCACTGATCAAACTCTGAGGATGGAATGAGAGGCAAGTATAGATCATCAACTTAAAATATCACAGACTAATGGCCACTTTCTTTCTTACTGTGTTCATCAGGTAAAAGATAAGAACCTAGGTATCCTTGAAGATCAGAATGCTATAAAGAGAAGTAATGTTAGTTTGCAATCAACCTATGTTAGCTTTTAACAGAACATCATGGAAAGAGAGTATATGCTCCTGCTGTGTTCTCAGCATAGGACATTTGGTGACAGGGAGCTCATATTAAGTGATTATTTAAATCAACATTATTTAAAAATGTCCCAGAAAGGATGTCAAAGCAAGCTGTACATATGACAGGAAGTAACAGACTAGGAAGAAAGGCAAGGAAAAATTCGAAAGCAAAGGTCAGGCTGGAGAAAATTTTCATGATAGACTGTGTTGCAGTCAGGTTCTCATTGCTGGCAGAAATCACCTGACTGAGAGCACCTTGTGGGTAAAAAAAAAAAGGGGGGGGGATATTGTGGCTTACAGCCTCGAGTGGAGGCTCCATGATGGCAGGGGAAATGATGGCATGAGCTGAAAGTGGACATCAACTGCTGGCCAACATCAAGTGGACAACAGGAACAAGAGAGTGTGCCAAACACTGGCAAGGGAACACTGGATATAATACCCATAAGCCCATTCCCAACAACACATTGCCTCCCAGAGGCATTATTTCCCAAATCTCCATCAGCTGTGAACCTAGCATTCAGAATACCTAAGTTCATGAAGGACAACTGAATCAAACCACCACAGGCTGAGGACAAAGTCAAGTTCAGAGGCTGAGTGACAGAGGACATGGGCCAGTGGCCTATGATCTATGACTATTACATGGACTAATCCAGACCAATTGTCCACTAAACAAGGGCTGATAGAGAAAGCCAGCAGAAACAGGGAGATCAACCTGAGTCCTCTGGTTAGAATCAACAAAATAAAATTCTTGTTAAATATATCATCCTTTATCCATCTGTGCACCAGAAACCAGTTCATTTTAGCTGCATTATTCATGCTTAAGACCTGCTGTTTTAATAGAGTTAAAATTTAAAATCCTCCAAGACACACTCTGCCTTGGCTCAACTGGGAAAGCCATATAAAAAGGTTCACACTGGATGAATAAAGTATTTCCTGACTAGCATCAAAATAAAGCGGCTATTGGTGGGAAGAATTTTGATCTCCTGTGTAGGATGTGAGATTCATAAAGAACATTTACTTTCTGTATCTACTCTACCTCATTCTGCATTATTTGAAGAATAGAACAATTATTTTTAAATCAATGCTTCTCTGATCTGAAACAAAGTATGGCTTTTATCACATAGTTCTCAGGCCTTGCAATAGGCAAGATCACGGTGGTTTCAGTCCCACATTATGGTCTCTTTCTATGATGCATAAAGGGATTTTCCTTCCTTCAAATGATAATTAAATTAACAGAAGAGTCAGAAAGAAGGCTTTGAACTGTTCTGGTGGGAAAGGTCACTCAGTGATCAGCAATCTGTTAACACAGCTGTGTGGAAAAACTGCTTTCCAGCCATGTTGTCCACAAGTGGCTTCTTTATAGCAAGTGAGATGCTGTTGTTTTTGCTTCTTTTGAATGCATTTGTTAATCTTATTCAGGTGCCAACAAGCATACAGAAATTTGTAGAGCATTGAAGCAACTTAGGTGAAGCTCCAAATTAAATTCTCAAAAGAACCAAAGAAAAACACCATTGCATCCACCATCAAATGAAAAAAAAAAAAAAAAAAAAGACAATAAAAACAGTTTGGCAGGGTGGCAGTGTGCCTGACTTATCTGACTGATGTCCTTTCTGTCTAAAATTTCATGTGTCATTTTCCATATGTTCTTGACCTTGACTACAGGAAAGCAATAATTACCTGAAATTACTATTCTTAATAAATATTACTTCTATGAACTGAATATCATCAACTTACTTATTTTAAATGCTCAGTAAATAAGGAACTTCCAATCAAAAGCAACATGTAGCA
Organism: Jaculus jaculus; assembly: GCF_020740685.1. Taxonomy (NCBI): domain Eukaryota; kingdom Metazoa; phylum Chordata; class Mammalia; order Rodentia; family Dipodidae; genus Jaculus; species Jaculus jaculus. The sequence goes on along the minus strand of NC_059104.1, from coordinate 125,010,220 downwards.
ATGACCCTGAGCTTTTAGCATGGATTAAAGTCAAGGTAACTACATGCTCTTGGGCATCAAGGAATGAATGCTTCTCAACTTCTGCAGTATACAGCAGCTGGCTTCACACACACCATCTATATTAGGTAGTAGCAACTTTTACTTGGGAACAAGTCTTCTCTTATCTATGAATTTTGGAGAGAGTGTGAATTTTTTTAAAAAAATATTTTACTTATTTTTGAGAGAGAGAGACCTGTAAAAGGAATGGTCATGCCAGGGTCTCCAGCCAAAGCAAAAAACTCCAGATGCATGCACCACCTTGAACATCTTGCTTATGTAGGCCTTAGGGATTTGAACACTGGTCCGTAGGCTTCACAAGCAAGCACCTTAATTGCTAACTTATCTCTCCAGTCTCAATAGTATGCATTTTAAACATTTCTTTATAGGTCCTGAATTTCCTCAACAGATCTTATAGGTTCAAACATGCCTTGACCCAATTCTTTTGAATTCTGCAGCAAAATAATAGACTAGTGCAGAGGATGCAAATTTGTTTTTAAATAATTTTCCTATATGTTAATCATGCTGTCATATCTTTTAAAAAATATTTTATTTTTATTTATTTATTTGAAAGAGACAGTGTCAGTCAGAGAGGGAGAGAGAAAATGGGCAGGCCAGGGCCTCCAGCCACTGCAAACTAACACCAGAAACATGTGTCATCCTGTGCATGTGGCTTAAATGGGTCCTGGGGAAATGAACCTTGGTCCTTTGGTTTTGCAGGCAAGTACCTTATCTGCTAAGCCATCTCTCCAGCCCATGATGCCATGTCTTTCTATGAATGAAAAAATGACTCATTGACTCCATCATGGAACACATATAAATGAGGATCTGATTGTCAGGCATTCACTGTATGTAGGTGCTTATTGGCTAGTTAAATATTCGCTGTGCTATCCACTGGATTCTTGCTACATATAGTATATTTAATTTCCCATATACACACCCAAACTTTTGTAGATAGAGCATCTTTTGAACAATCCTTTGAGCTTCTTTGAAATATTTCTCTATCTTAAAACCTGGAAAAATGATTGGAAGCTCAGCTGCTTTCTTCCAGGGCCTCTTATGCCAAATATTCCAGGCCATTAAACAAGACTTAATAAAAATGGCACCCTATATCCTGTCATAAAGATAATATGTTACTCCACCAACCCTCAAACAAGTTATGGATACTACCATTGATTTGTGTGTGTGTGTGTGTGTGTGTGTGTGTGTGTGTGTGTGTGTGTGTCAGGAGCAGTCTGTCAAATGTTTCATAAATGAATCTAAATGGCTTAAAGTTTTTCTTTTTGATTTAAGAAATTCTTATGCTTGCTTTTGTTGATTATTTAAAAGAAAATATTGCTGCAGCATAGAGAGATCATCTTTATCCAATCAGAAATATAGACTTGCACAAACTTACCTTGCATGAGCTTACTTTTATTAAAAAGACTATCTGTGCAAATGGATCTTGGCAGTGAAAAAAAATCCACTTTATAATGTCATACCAATGATGGATTTGGAATAAACACATTTAAATATTTAGGCTGACTTTCTAAGTTACTGACAGCCTGTAACCAAATAAACCAACAGTTTCACTTACAATTTGCATCCCAGACAGGCCATGAGACTTCCTGGGAGCAGGAAGGCTCTGGGAGCTGGGTGGATTCCAGGATTTGAATGAAAACACAGTTGTACTCTATGACAGACATGACAGCACAAAGGCTGTGATCTCTGTTCCTTTTACTCAGTCTGAAGTCCAAGCCAACCATCATTCCTTTACTTATGAAACCATTTCTAATGTGTGGATAGAATCTAGCAACCAGCAGCTGTCTTAGTCAGTCTTCATGAAGTGGATCATGGGTTGCATGGTTTTAGGGAAAACTCTGCAAGAAGTGTTGGGTAAATATTGACTCATACCTGCAAGGCTAGAGTTTGTGTTCTCTGAAGTAGAACTATGTCATATCTGACTTCAGATAGCTTGAAAGTGATTTCCAAGGGGAAGGTAAGATCAAATACCAAATTTAAATTAGGTTTGGTGCCAAAATGCAGGTGACAATAGGGTGACTTCTCTCATAGTTACCATTCTATATATAATATATATATGTGTGTGTGTGTATATATATATATATATATATATATATATATATATATATATATATATATATATATATATATTTATACTTTCATTTTTTATTAGTTATGTATATAGTGTATATACAGTCATGATGGTACCATCATTAGCATTTTCCCTGTCATCCCCCTTGCAAATTGTGAATGTTGCATTGTGGGGGTGGCCTTCAGTTGTGGGGTGGAGGGAAAGTCTCTATGAATAATGACCCAACTTATGGCTCTAACAATCTTTGCACCCCCTCTTCCATGAATTTCCCTGAGCCATGTTGGGTTCATTTTAGGTCTATTTCAGTGATGGGATGTCTTTGGAGTGTCTGTGTCTCTGGGTATCTGATTTGGTAGAAGTTCAGTGTTCTCTGTGTCTGTCTTCTTTACCCTTGTGCTATATCAATTTCACTGAGAAAGCATCTCTTGCTCATTATCCCACTAACTCAATGGCTTCCACTGGTGCCCAGGTGGGGTGTGATGGGGTAATTCTCTCCTCATATTCTGTTTCCATTTGAAAATAAGAAGCAAACTGATGGGTAGTTGGGTCAGTGCAAGATACCTGGATACTGGGATACCTATTATTGTTTAGAGAGAATTTAATAGGTGTAGGCCCTCTTGTAGCCCACTATTGGTGGGAAATTAATATTGGAGAGCAGCCTCATTTTTGGATATGGTTGTGACTTATTTCCCCATTCCAGGTATGGATTCCATTCAGATGAGTGGATCCATTAGCCAAATCAAAAAGAGTTGGTAACCCATCATGGCTGTGTGCCACTATTGCACTTGTGTGAGTATCTAGTCCTGTTGATTGCTATTGAGTAGCTTAGACCCCAAGTTGCTTAGATAGTTGTTGGTCATTTTCTCCCAGTCACTCATAGGAGGTCTTTCCATTTTGCCAAGTCATCCTCAATGTCTTTCTTGAGTGTTTTTATGTTTTCATTGTATAGGTCTTTCACCTACTTGGTTAATGTGATTCTACTTTATTTTATTTTTTTTGTTGTTGCTATTGAAATAGGGCAATGTCACTTATTTCTAAAACCTAAACTAGCACTATTTGAAGTACACCCAAAATTGAAGGGTAACTTTTCAAGATACATGAAACACTAGAATAAATACATATATAATATTTTATTGTTAATAGGGATTGCCAATGTAAACTACTCAAAGAAGAAGATGCAGTGAGATTCTATTTCTTATCTTTGAATTTCTTGATGTCAAGTTAATGTTTGAAAAGAGGTCAATTAAGAGTACTGTTTTTATGTAATTACTGTCAAAAGGAAAGACTGCTGTATAACTCAGCATGCTGGAGGCTGTAGTGCAATGTTTCCACTCCTCAACCACTCCCTTTTATTCCTGGAAGAAATCCCTACATCTTGCAGAAGCAGTGTACTTAGGGAAATAGAGTTAAGAGAACAGGTGGCATTAAACAAAGCCTCCTCTATACCATCAAGGAATAAAGAGTAAGCATATCAGTTGGTAAGGATCCTAAAAGATGAAAGGATTTTCAGCTTTTTGAGTGTGTGTGTGTGTGTGCACGCACCCATGTGTGTGTGCATTAATAGGAGGAAGCAACCATGATACACAATTAATATCTGTGAAATACAAAGATAATCTTGACACTCAGCACATTGTCCAAGAGTGTCAGGGAAATCTCAGTGCAGATGTGATCTCTGCTGAACTTTAACATCATAAGAGTCACTGGCATTTCTCTCTATAGCTACAAGGTTCAGTTATTGCTACCTGTTCCATATCTCTTCCCAACTTGCATATGCCATATGACAGAAAACTTGGGGTGGTTCCTACAAATAAACAAGAAGATAGATATAGTGAGATGGTAACCAATGCCTCGGAAAGAAAGTCTTCTGATTGTGGGCATGTAAAAATATCGCAGAAACTGAAAGACATGTCTGTTAATGTACATTTGCCTTATATTTCCTGAATATAACATTATTGTGTATTTTTAAAATATATTTCTATTTTTTTTATTTGAGGAGTGAGACAGAGAGAAAGAAGCAGGTCAAGAGAGTGGGTGTTCCAGGGCCTCCAGCCACTGCAAACAAACTCCAGACGTATATGCCACCTTGTGCATCTAGCTTACATGGGTCCTAGGGAATTGAACCTGGGTCTTTGGCTTGGCAGGCAAGTGCCTTAATGGCTAAGCCATTTCTCCAGCCCACAATATTGTGTAATATACTAGAAAATATATTAAATAACAAACTATTGATCAGAATATAAGTTCAATTCCATCTGAAGTTCATGGTATCAAGGAAAGCAATGCTGAAAATCTACAATGTGATAATAATCACACAGTGAACTCACTTGTCTAAAGCTAAGGGCAGTCAGCAGTGTGAATCAGTCACAGGTCACAGCTGGGTGACAATCACTATTGATTATTCCTAAATTATTTTAAAACAGTAAGTTACAAAGCATTCTGGAAATATTGTGCTCATCCAAAATATTTTGTTTGTAAGTGTGTGTGTGTTTGGTGTATACACATATGTATTTATACTTACCCATGATGTGTCCCTTGTGCTCGCTTGCAAAGGAGTCCTCTGTGCCACAGTGGCTGAAACAGAAAGTCCAGGGTCTTGCTCCATCACTCTTCTGCTGTGGAGAGTATATGGTCTTTGCTCCCTTATAAGACTGGTTTTATAAATGTGTGTGGCAACACCCACCTGTTTATAGGGGATCTGGGGATCAAACCCAAACAGGTATCACAGGTCTCAACAATCTCTCAAGTGTACACATGAAAAGTTCTTAACAGCTGGGTTATCTATCCAGCCCTTCATCTAAGAACTTTAATATGTATCTAAAACAATGAAATACCAATAGTGTTACTAATAATGGTTATTTATGAAAACCACTTGCCAGACATAGTTAGTTGGTTGATTTATTTTCCCATATATATAAATATGTAAAAAAATCGCAGAAGGTAGAAACTGAAAGACATGACTGTTAATGTACATTTGCCTTATATATTTTCTGAATATAACATTATTTTTAAAATAAATATATATATTTATATGTATATATATGTATGTATATATATACATATATACATGTATACATATATATACATGTATACATATATATACATATATATATATACATGTATACATATGTATATATGTATATATATATACACATATATATTATATATATATTTATATATATGGGAAAATAATATATATTATATATAATATATATATTTATATATATGGGAAAATAATATATATATTATTTATATGTATATATATATTATATATATTTATATATATGGGAAAATAATATATATTATTTATATATATTTGTATATATACATATACATATATACATATGTATACATATGTATATATATATAAATACATACATATATATACATATAAATATATCTATATATTTAATACACATATATTGTAAATTTTTATTTATTTATTTATTTGAGAGAGAAAAAGAAAGATGGAGAGAATGGGCATGCCAGGGCCACCAGCCACTGAAAACAGAGTCCAGATGTATGTACTACATTGTGCATCTGGCTTATGTGGGTACTGGAGAGAATCAAACCAAGGTCCCTTGTCTTTGCAGGCAAGTGCCTTAACAACTAAGCCATCTACACAGCTGTATTTTCCAATGTTAATTCTTACCAGAAGCCGTAAAGGGAAGAATTATTTTTATAAAAATGAAACTGACTTGATTGTTAACATATTCAAAATTTATAATGACTATCTCTTGCCTTACACGTCTCTGAAAATGGGAGATTATGTAACAAACAAAGGGATACATGTTGCTTGTCCTTATGAATAAACATGCATGGGAATGTAGAAAATGGTTATTTTCTAATAAAGTAAGGCAAAGAATATGATGACAGTGAGTTCTGACACTCAAGAAAGCTCTCTGAAATAAGGTATTATGGTACATGCCTTTAATTCCAGTGAGACCCTACCAAACCAAAAACAAAATAAAATCCCTTGATACCTTACTGAAGTGAAGCTTAGAACATATACCTAGTTGAAGTATGTTTGTAGTTTCAGATGGAGGAAAACAACAAACAAATTTGCTGAAACAAAGATACATTTGTTACATTAAAGAGTCATAAGGAATTGGGAAGACAAGGTAAATTTCAGGCATGTTGGTGCAGGTCTGTAGTCCCAGTGATGAAGAAGCATAGGTAGATTGCTGGCTAGCTGGTTTCGCTGAATCAGTAGAGGTGGAGTCCAATTTCAAGTGACTGTCCCTATCCCTGAAAAAGAGATGGAAAATGATTGAGGGAAACATTTAAGTTTGACCTCTGGCCCCTACATGCATGCACATACATGTGAACATGATCCTGAATACAGTTGTAAATATATATATACACATACATACATACATATGCTCTCTGCATAGAAAAAGGTGGAGAATTAAAATTATGTGAAGTGGAATGGTCATGTCAGAAAATAGAAATGAAGAGACTTTCAGTCAAGATGGCAACCGCCTGGGCTGGAGAGATGGCTTAGCGGTTAAGCGCTTGCCTGTGAAGCCTAAGGACTCCGGTTCGAGGCTCGGTTCCCCAGGTCCCACGTTAGCCAGATGCACAAGGGGGCGCACGCGTCTGGAGTTCGTTTGCAGAGGCTGGAAGCCCTGGCGCGCCCATTCTCTCTCTCTCCCTCTATCTGTCTTTCTCTCTGTGTCTGTCGCTCTCAAATAAATAAATAAATAATTAAAAAAAAAAAAGATGGCAACCGCCTAATTGTGCCACACATCCCCAGAAAAGAAAGGTACGATATTAAGGGTTCATTGTGTCCTTTAGAGGAGAGCAATCTCTAATAGATTGTCAGTGGGAGGACACAGAGGGGAAAAAGTAGGGAATCATTGATTCCCTCGCATCGGGGTAGCCCACACTCCCCACAAGCAGCTGCCATACCCACATTCCCAGCTTCAGGAAACTCTTGCACTTACTGTAGGAAAAGGGTCCCAGGCCAACATAGTTCCACTTGCCTTGCTGCACAGGGGTAATCACCCTTCTACCCTTGTCCACAAGTGAACTTGGCCAGGCTACACCTGCTGGCCCATTGGAGCTCAGGCTTATTTAATCAATTTGCCCACCAAATGCACCCCATTGCACCAATCGCTGCTTGTGCAAGCTTAGCCTGCTTGGCCCATTTGTTAACTTACCGCTCTGGCCACCACACATTCACGTGTGAGCCCAGGCCCATTGCAACTGCCCACATGAGTTCAGGCTGTCTCTGTCGCTTGGGCCAGCCCAGGTGCCAGCCCCTCCCTGTCTGCCATGGTGGCCAACAGCCATTGTCCTGTTGAAGGGAAGTGCAGACTGCTTCCTGGGCCCAGTGTTCTGCCCTGCCAGAGTCTGTGCTGCTTCGGTGCTTGGTGCCTCAGTGTCTCTCCTAGGGTGAGCGCAGGGAGCTTTGGCACACTGCTATATGAGAGCTCAGGCAAAATTGGCACCCCTGCCAGCAGGAGATCAGGCAGCTTTGGCAAGTGAGAGCCAAAGCCCAGAATGTTTGGCAACTGCTTCAAGCTGATTCAGGTTCCCACTCTGCTTGATCCCACCTATACACTATGAAGGGCAGACCACAGCAAAAAAAAATAAATAACATGGAAAATCACATATAAGAAAATCCAGTTAGATCATCCAGTCCTTCAATGAACATCTCTAATAAAAATGTAGAAGACTCATTAGGAACAGAACACAAAAATGGAGCTATGAGCAATGCAACCATGACCAAGCTACTGGTAGATCTTGCACAAAAGAAACAAAGGACCGATAATCGTGCTGATGCTGCCATCAATAGACTAGACCTAATAGATAAGAAAATGGAAGGAATTCAAAGACAGTTAAGAGATATGAAGGAAACTGAAAAAAAAAGAGGACCTCAAACATCAGCTGGCATTGCTACATGAAGACATAAAGAAACGCAAAGATGGGTCTGGAGAGATGGCTTAGCGGTTAAGCACTTGCCTGTGAAGCCTAAGGACTCCGGTTCGAGGCTCGGTTCCCCAGGTCCCACGTTAGCCAGATGCACAAGGGGGCGCATGCGTCTGGAGTTCATTTGCAGAGGCTGGAAGCCCTGGCGCGCCCATTCTCTCTCTCTCCCTCTATCTCTCTTTCTCTCTGTGTCTGTCGCTCTCAAATAAATAAATTAATTTTAAAAAAATTAAAAAAAAAGAAATGCAAAGATGAATTTCAAGAAGCATCAAGAAAATCAGAAAATGATGTGAAAAGGGAGCTTGACAGAGGGATGTAAAGTATACATAGGAAAGTAGTAGAAAGTGCAAATCTAATTGAACAAGTCCAAAAACTCTAGAAGCTCTCAAGAATACAGTCAGCTATGTGGAGGATAGAAAATCTGATCTGGAAGGCAAGATGGAAGAAACAGTGGGAGAGTTCAAAAGTTTCAGTAAGTTTAAAAGTTTCTATGAAGAGAACAGGAGGGAATTGTGGGATACCCTTAAACATCTTAATATCAGGGTCACTGGAATACTAGAAGGAGAAGAAATTCCAACCAAAGGCATGGAGAATGTATTTAACAAAATCATTGAAGAAAACTTCCCCAGTCTCTTAAAAGAAAGGTCCATCAAGATACAAGAAGCTAACAGAACTCCGGACAGACTGAACCAAAGGAGAAACTCTCCAAGACATATTGTCATTAAGACTCTAAACATTGATACCAAAGAGAAAATCCTAAAAGAAGCTAGGGAAAAACAGCACACCACTTTTAAAGGTAACCCCATCAAAATTACTCCAGCTTTTCAATGGAAACCCTGAAAGCTAGAAGGGCCTGGAATGAAACACTGCAAAATATAAGAACCTATGGCTTCCAACCCAAACTACTCTACCCAGCAAAAGTATCCCTCATAATAGATGGTGAAAGAAAAACTTTCCATGACAAAACTCAGCTTTACAATTATATGAACACAAAACCAAACCTACAGAGAATATTTCAGTAAAGTCTCCAACGAGAAAAATCAAATAATCAAACTCAAATGCCTATAAGAAGGACAAAATAACCAAACTCAGAGAAAGCAAAAATTAAATAAAACTTCAAAGTCTATGAAAACACCAAACCACATATAACATCACAATATGGCAGGGATCAAATCAAATCTCACAGTCATTACCATAAATATTAATGGCCTTAATTCACCCATCAAGACACACAAGTAAACAGGATGGATCAAAAATACTAGACTCCTCAATCTGTTGTCTTCAAGAAACCCAAGTCACCATGAAAGAAAGAAACCTCCTCAGGGTGAAAGGGTGGAAAACAGTATTCCAAGCAAATGGGAATAAGAAATAAGAAGGCATAGCTATATTGATATAGGATAAAATAGACTTCAAACCAAAAATGATAAAAAAGACAAATAAGGCCACTTCCTCCTTATCAAGGCAACAATCCATCAAGATGATATCACAATCATAAATCTGTATGCACCAAACACAGGGGCACCACAGTTAATAAAGCAAAACCTACTTGACAATAAAACAGAAATAACCATTGACACCATCATAGTTGGGGACTTCAACACACCATTATCAGTAATAGACAGATCATTCAAACAGAAACTCAACAGGGAAGTAAGAGATCTCAACAAAACCATAGATCAATAAGACCTAACAGACATCTACAAAATTTTCCATCCCAAATCCACAAACTACACATTCTTCTCAGCAGACCATAGAACATTCTCTAAAATAAATCATATACTGGGTCACAAAGCCAGCCTCCATATATTCAGGAAGATTGACATAATTCCTTTCATGATATAAGATATCAATGCTATATTGCTAGAAATGAACAAGACCCACCACAAATCCCAATGGCACCTCAAAACTGAACAGGACACTTTTAAACAATAAATGGGTACTGGATGAAGTAAAAAATGAAATTGCAGAATTTTTTAGAAATGAATGACAATGAGAACACATCGTACCAAAACTTATGGGACACAATGAAGGCGGTCCTCAGGGGAAAATTCATAGCACTCAATGCCTTCATAAAAAAGACAGAGAGATCCCAAAATCAATAACCTAACCATCCACCTGAAAGCAATAGAAAAGCAAGAAAAATCCAACATAAAATGCTCCAAAAGGAAAGAAATAATTAGAATCAGAGCAGAAATTAATGAATTGGAAACTAAGAAAACAATTAAGACAATTGACAATACAAAGAGCTAGTTCTTTGAAAAAAAAATAAACAAGATTGACAAACCCCTGTCCACTTTGATGAAGCAAAAAAGGGAGATTCTTCAAATTAACAAAATACAAAATTAAAAAGGAGAGATTACAACAGATATAAGTGAAATTGGAAGAATCATCAGGACTTATTTCAAAAACCTCTACTCCACAAATCTTGATAATGTGGAGGAGATGGATAAATTCCTGGATGTATACCATTTATCAAAGCTAAACTCAGAGCAGATTAATCTCTTAAACAAACCTATCACACACTTTGAGATAGAAAAAGTAATAAAAAACCTCCCCAAAAAGAAGTCTCTAGGACCAGATGGCTTCTCAGCTGAATTCTGTCAAACCTTCATGGAAGAACTCAAACAAATCTTCCTCAAACTGTGCCACACAATTCGAGAATAGGGAAAGCTACCCAACTCGTTTTTTGAAGCTAGTATCCCCCTAATTCCACAACCAGGCAGGGATGCCACAAGGAAAAAAAAAAAAAAACTACCGGCCTATTTTCCCTGATAAACTTAGATGCAAAGATCCTGAACAAAATCCTCGCAAACCTAATCTAATAACTTATCAAAAGCATTATCCACCTTGATCAAGAGTGATTCATCCCAGGAACACAAAGGTGGGTCAATATACAGAAATCTGTCAATGTAATACACCATATAAACATGCTTAAACACAAAAACCACATGATCATTTTGATAGATGCAGAAAAGGCCTTTGACAAGATACAACATCACTTCATGATCCAAACACTGGAGAGAATTGGCATGGTTGGTTCTTATCTTAACATAATAACGGCAATATACAAAGCTCCCAAGGCCCAAATAATACTTAATGGAGAGAGACTGGAGGAATTCCCATTGAGATCAGGAACAAGACATGGGTGTCCACTCTCACCTCTGATCTTCATTATAGTACTGGAAGTCCTTGCTCAAGCAATAAGACAGGAGAAGGAAATAAAAGGGATACAATTTGGAAAGGAAGAAGTTAAGTTAGCCCTATTCGCTGATGACATGATTGTATATGTTAGACACCTGAGAAACTCCATCCCAAAACTCCTGAAGGTGATTAACTCCTATAGCAAAGTAGCAGGATACAAAATCAATGCACCAAAATCAGTACCCTTTCTATATGCAAATTACAAAAATACAGAGAAAGAAATAAGGGATGTGGTCCCATTTTCACTAGAAACAACAACAAAAATACCTTGGAATAACATTAACTAAGGACATGAAAGATCTTTACTTGATCTAAAGCTATGTTACAAAGCCATAGTAATAAAAACAGTATGACTCTGGCATAAAAACAGGAGTATAGACCAATATAATAGACTTGAGGACCCGAACTTTGGATCAAGCAACTATAGCTACGTGATATTTGACAAAGGCCCTAACAATATAGGCTGGAAAAAAGACAGCATCTTCAACAAATGTTGCTGGATAAACTGGGTAACCATATGCAGGAAATTAAAACTTGATCCATACTCTTTGCCATGCTCTACACTCAAGTCCAAATGGATCAAAGACCTCAATATAAGACCAGAAACTCAGCTACTACTGGAAAAAGTGTAAGAATTACTTCCATGATATAAGAATGGAAAAAGACTTCCTGAACAAAACCCCAGTAGCTCTTGAACTTAAACAGTCACTCAAACAATGGGATCACATGAAGCTGAAGAGTTTCTTTACAGACAAGCATATAATAAGCAAAGCCAGTAGATTACCCACAGAATGGGAGAAAATATTTGCTCGTTATCCAACTGACAGAGGCCTAATCTCTACAATCTTCAAAGAACTCAAAAACTTAAGAAATAAAAAGTCAAACAGTACACTCACAGAATTGGGCAAAGAGCTGGGCAGGCAGTTAACAGAGGAAGAATTACAAATGGCAAACACACACTAAAGAAAACATTCATCATCCCTGATCATCAGAGAAATGTAAATTAAAAAAACTGTGAGATTTCACCTTACCACAGTAAGGAAAGCAAACATCAAATATTCAATGAAAATATATGCTGGCAAGCATGTGGAGAATTAGGAATACTCATCCACTGTTGGTAGGACTATACGATGGTACAACCACTTTGGAAAGCAATCTGGAAACTCCTGAAAAAGCTGACTACAGAGATACCAACAGACCCAGTGGGCATCTACCCTAAAACCATTAAACCACAGGCCAGAGAGTTTTGCTCAACCATGTTTGTAGCAGCAAAATTCATAACAACTAAGAGCTGGAATCAGCCCAGATGTCCATCAGTAGAAGAATGGATAACTAAGATGTGGTATGTCTACATAATGGAATTCTATACAGCAGTAAGAAAAAATGTCACAATAAAATTTGAGAAAAAATGGTTGAACCTGGAATAGATCATTCTCAGTGGACTTACAATCACAGAAAGAGTATCACCACATAGTCTCACTCATCTACAGCACCTAACCTGAATCTACCAAAGATGTGTTACATACCCAGCAAGCATCTTGTGGAATAGACAATAGGATGGGTGGGGAGGGAGGCAAGGCCAAGGGAGGGGCTGGGAAACAGAAATATAAACCCAAACAGCAATGGTACCATAAAATTCTACATCCTTAAAGGCAGACTAAATGGCTAAACCTTCATCAGGCCCTTAGAGGTAACACCTGAGCTACAAGACACTGGAGAGGGTATGATGAAGAATGACCTTAATCTTCTACAGCTTCTCTCTCTCCCTCTCTCTAACTCTTTTATATTAGTTATCTTTTTCTTCCTTTTCTTAGGTAGCACTGACCAGTAACTCACAGTACCAGCATGTGGCTATCATCCACAATGAGCTTTTGATCAGAGAGACTTACAATGTTTCCTAAAAGAAAGACAGATTTCTGTCAGAGGACTTGATGACCCATCAAAGTTTAGTGATAAGACCCTACTGCTGAAGACACTTTATGCAGTTGATACATAAAATGGAATGGCATGGCTGGAAGCTGGAAGAGATTCAGTCCCCAGACAGTCAGCGTGTCTATTGCCAAAAGGTGCTACATGGGCGACTGGGGGAATATGAACAATATCTGTCCAAGCAACTCATGGTCTAACCTACTTAGCAGCAAATAACCTGTTGTTACATGGTTGTGCACAGCGGTGCACAGCCATGGTGGGAAACCAACTGCTCTTGATTTGGCTAACTGATCCCCTGAGTGGTATGGTACCCATAGCTGGGTCTGGGAAACAAGTCAGAACCATGTCCAAACATAAACCCATTCCCAGTATAACGTTGCCACCAGTCGTGGGCTATAAGAGGGCCTATACCTGTTAAACTCTGTATAAAAAAAGTAAGGCTATCTCACTTGTCTGGTGCTAACTTACTCTCCGTTGGAGAATCTGCTTCTCTTTTTCAGGTAGACTTAGATCTTAAGGACAGAGCCAACCCATTGTACCTCAATAGGGCCCCGGCTGAAACTAAGAACAATTGGCGAAACAAGCAAGGGTGCTGTTTTCTTGGTGAACTGGGTACTAGCACAAGAGTGAAGGAGATCAACACAGAGAAAAATCAACTCCTACCAAATCATATATCAGACACCCAGAGGCCCCCAACACCTCATCACTGAAGCAGACAAAAAATGAACCCAACATGGCTCAGGGACATTTTGCAAAAGAGGGGGCAGAAAGAATGTCCCAGCCACATGTTGGGTCATGATATGCAGACATTTATCCTTCCCATAATTGTGTGTTAACTCCAGAATGCATGACCTATATACCTCAACAAGAAGGGGCTAGGAAGAGGGGGTAGGATATGGATGATTCTTACAATGGTACCAACTTGACTATATTTGCTGAGTACAAAACTAATTAACACAAAAATAGAAAAAAAAAAGAAAATAGAAAAGAATCAAAGGGAGATCTAGATAGAAAATGAGGCATCTTCTAACCAGTTGTCTGCCACAGAAAGCTTAATTTAAGCCAAGGACTGTTTCCAGTAAGGGAATTAAGTGATCTAGTTTTATTTTGCAGAGGTTCACTCTGAATGTGAAAAGGTATGGAGAGTAAATGGGAAATAGATCATGACTGATGTGTGTGTGTATTAGTCAGGGTTCTCTAGAGGAACAGAATTACTAGAATGAATTATTTTATAAAGGGAATTTATTGGATTAGCTTACAGTAGTCTAATAGCAGTTGCAGGCCTGAGAATCACCGAACCTGCTATCTGCTCAGTCCACGTGGCCAGATGCCTCAGCAGTCCCGACCCAGCACTGCAGATGGTGCCAGAACGCCTGGAGGCTTCCTGAGGAGCCGCTGGGTTTCGATCCACGTGGGTCTTCAGTTGATGTTGGTCTTTAGTCCGTACTGGTCTTCAATCCATGCTAGAAGGTAGGGAGCAGCTCCGGCAGCCAAGTGGAAGGAAGGAAGGAAAAGAGGGAACTCTTCTACCCAGAGCTTCCTTATATCAAGTCCCTCTCTGAGTGGGGCCGCCCACTCTGGGGGAAGGGCTCACCCTGGGAGAAAGACCTCCTCCTTTAGTTGATCCTTCCTAGAAGCAGCCTGTGGATTACTAAACAAATCAAGTTGACAACACCTTAACTATCACAGTGTGTGTGTGTGTGTAATTCTACCAGGATTATTCACATGGCTGTGTTTCAGGTCACAGGAGACACTGCTTTTGAGTGGAGTTTCTGTTTATAGAGCTGATGAGAAAGGGTGTATCTCAGAACGGATGTTAAACATAGTTTTTGAAGGACTGGGAAGGATTAAATTAACTACCAGGATGCTAATGGAATCCTAATTTGGAAATGTAGATGAGCTTTGATTTACAGTGCCATTTATTCATATCCATAAAACAAGGTAAATGGGGAGAAGAAACATGAGCAGTAATGAACAGAAAACAGATATGGTGAACGTGACCCAGAATATCAGTTTGATGAGGACCCTGCCCAGTATTCCTCCAAAGCCTGCCTTCTTCATACTCACTGAACTGCAGTGGCTCTTGAAAGTGCGCATGAACTTTTTTAAGGACATGAGAATTCACAGCTGAACAGAGTCACTTTCAGTAAATTCACTGTACTGATTCTCATTATTTTGAGAATCTTGGGGAGATGAAACTCTTTGTATATTTGACAGTGGAATATAGATTAAAATAAATGAGATAAAATATGATTTAATTACTAGGAAATTGACAACAAAAACAACGAAGCTACTTATACTTCAAGGATAGTAGGTAAAACAGCAAATAAAATACAGAACCATGTTCCATTACCTTTCTTTCTTTGTACTCTCAGTGTCTTTGCAATACTTTCTAGGATCTAATATAACAAAACCTTATATTTTTCTCACCCAGAAGCAACGAATTGAGAAGAACAAAGTCACACAATCAAAGCCACACATGAAAAATGTGGATGTTACAGCCTGTCGTATAAATATCAGCTAGATTCTGTTAGGAGGTCATGCAAACACAGAGGAAGTCTAAAGTTTGGCTAAACAGGAAGCATTTGCCCTCATGCCTCCCAAAGGCTTTACTGTTGATAGAATAGACAAGGTCAGTTCAAACCTTCTAGAATTTGCTTGGCATTCTCGGCATGAAGGCAATGATGATGGAACAGACGTTACCTACTGGCATGGCAGCCTTTATCCATTATCCATGAAAGGTACTCTTGGATGCCCCGAGGCGCTACAGAG
The DNA here is from genome assembly GCF_020740685.1 of Jaculus jaculus. Lineage (NCBI taxonomy): Eukaryota > Metazoa > Chordata > Mammalia > Rodentia > Dipodidae > Jaculus > Jaculus jaculus. Next base: position 124,994,262 of record NC_059104.1, on the reverse strand, counting down.
AAGTCAAACCATATGTTCACTGCTGCCAGGGTGATTGTAGAAAGCCATAGCCCTTGAGTCATACTGATGATATTAGCTGGATAAAATCATGGCACCATAAGGTTTTTCTTTGTGAATTTTAATGAGTTAAATGCCCAGAAACATAAGGTTATCCCTCCCTTAAGATTTCAGCTTCACTAATCTATTTATGTTCCCAGTATCTTTGGGAGATGCTGTCAGGTGGGTAGATGTACTTTGCAAAAGCTGAGGTAACAGACAATTCTCATGGTCTTCATCCTGGACTTTTTTTTTTTTTCCTGGTAATAAGACAGGCAGGCTGGGTAATGATAGAGTTTCAGCACATGTTAGAAATTTCCAGAGGAGTAAACAGCTTTTTCAGTGATGGGTTTTAAATAAAAGGCTGTGTCTGGGTAGGAATTTGTAGGCAGACAGATACACATTCAAATCCCAGGATTTTCCTTTAATAGCTGCAAGATGATGGACATGTTATCCAACCTCTCTGAACTTCTTTCTGTTTTTACCATCAGAAACATGGAACTAATTTTACTGATGTCATACATATTATAAAAAATAAAATAATAGAGGTGATGCATTTTTCCTAGTGTTCAAAATATGACAAGTACTAACTCCCCCAGCTTATCACCTCTGCGAAGCTTTCTAACAATATAGATTTTGAGTTTTATTTAAAATAGGAAGTAAAATTTGGATTTGTATTTTAAGCCACTGAAATGTTCAATGCATATTTTAAAGGTCTTTTTTCTGATTCTGTCTTATTCCCCACGTAAGCAAGATTTAAATGTTTCATAAACACCAGTCATCAGATTACAGATACCTTACAAAGCCCTTCAGGACACTGTTCGGGCAAGCAGCAAAATATCTGGGAGTCTTTCCTGAGCATCATTCTAAGAGACAATGTCACAAGCAATTTAAGGATTATAAATAGCTGCTCCAGCTCCAGCTGCCTGGAGTAAAAAAGAAGAGAAACATCAGGTGAGACTTCTGGGAATACAGAGCAGAGACTAGTGGGAAAGGCAGGGAGATGTGCAGATGTAGTGCACCAGAGCGATCAGTGTTTGCTCCTGCCACCCTTACTCGCTCCTTAGTGTGAACCAGGTACTTCAAAGGATTTGCACCATGAAAGACAGAATGACTTAATGTAAAGACTATTTGTATTAGACTCAAATAAATCAGGATAGCTGTCCTGGTTCTGCTAGTGGAACTTCATTCACAGATGTTCCACTGGTGTACGCAATGTATGCTGCAAAGCTGAACTTGCTCTAGCTGACTTAATTATGCATTACTTGTAAATAGGTCAGGTGTAATTTCATGTAAATCATCACTTTACTTTTCCTACAGGTATTGATGTATGGCACTCCTGAAACTGGCTGCAGGATCTCCTGATTAGAGCAGAGATCTCCTGACTAGGCACACACTCATATTTGATAATACAACAGAAAAATATTTAACTCCATAAATGATATGCTGGAAAGCAACAGCCAAACCTGGTCTATGAATAGCAAAGCCAGGGCAAACTCTGCAGTATTTGCCTGGCACATCAAGTTTCCCATTCTGTAACTTCTATTAACATTCTTTCTCCTTTCATTCTTTCTCCTAACATGGCTTTCTCCTTCCAGTACTCACTCTGAAAAACACTCCTCAAATATATAAGTATTTTGTTTATCTCCAGAATATTCTATGTTTTCCTATAACTACCAATTCTTTTGTTGCTAATCTTGTCTACAGTCATATAATCATCTTTTCTGCCTATGAAACATCCCAAATCTTTTAAAACAAAAGTCAGTTCCATCTTTTCTTCTATGTAATCTCACCAATCTCCCTAAAATTTCAAAAAATACTCCTGTGGGCTTCTATTAAAACAATTTTTAGCATTTTAAAAACTTGTTTTTTGGGCTGGAGAGATGGCTTAGCGGTTAAGCGCTTGCCTGTGAAGCCTAAGGACCCTGATTCAAGGCTCGGTTCCCCAGGTCTCACGTTAGCCAGATGCACAAGGGGGCGCATGCGTCTGGAGTTCGTTTGCAGAGGCTGGAAGCCCTGGCGCGCCCATTCTCTCTCTCTTCCTCTATCTGTCTTTCTCTCTGTGTCTGTCGCTCTCAAATAAATAAATAAATAAAATTTAAAAAATATTAAAAAAAAAGACTTGTTTTTACTGGAGAGAAAGAATGAAAATAAGAATGAATATGGGTATGCCAGGGTCTCTTGTCACTTCAGATGAACTCCAGATGCATGTGCAACTTTTCACTTTGTATGTCTGGTTTTACGTGGGTATTAGGAAACTGAACCTTAGTTGATATGCTTTTCAAACAAATGCCTAACTTATGAACCAACTCCCCAGCCCATAAAACATATTTTTATTTTTTAAAATCTTTTTCAATGACTTTATGGTATATGAGCATACATCTGTCCATCTCTTGATTGGCCACTGGTAGCAGAACAATAAAAAAATTACAACAAAGTATAGATGAACTAACCAAGGAGTTTATTTAGGGCTACTTACAGGATTAAGGTTGAAGAAGGATTAAGGTTGAAGAATTCTAAGAGCATGGATAATTCAAAGGCCTGTATATCACCAACAACACAAGTGATGACGCATACAAATTGCATCTCAAAAGGACTGGGGAATCTCAAAAACTTACAGACAGGTTGTAGCTGGAGAGCCTTTTTGTCCAAAAGTTCTTACTCCTTTGGGCACATTTAGGAAGGACTTTGCGAATCTTGTAAGTTGCAGTAACTTCTTTGGAAGTTCTAAGTTGGGAGGTCCTAAGCTATGTTTACTTACTGAAAATAAAGGAGCTTCAGAACATTTTGAGTTTTAATGAGTCCGTGTTTCAATTTGGAACTTTGTAAAAGAGTCTCCCTCCAAGATGAAATATTTCTACTCTGAGGAAATGTCTATACACCAACAAGTTAATTGAATTGCTATTTATACTAAATAACTGGTTTCTATTTACCTTTGTATACTAACTGAGACTCAATGGACTGAATAGTCTTAGGACTTTGCTAAGAGTTTCAACGCTGAACTTCAACTCCTACTACAGTCTATGTGTTTGTTTTATATTTAATTCTATCTTCACAGGTGAGAAAACTGAGGATAAGAATTACAATGACTTCTTAAATCAACCAATTGTTTTTGCACATAAGTTCAGGTTCTCCACAGAAACTGAACCATTGAGACATGAATAGATGTATAGAAAGAGATTTATAATAGCTCATACAAGTATGAAGATGAAGGGTCTCATAATCTATAGTCTTGGGTATGGGTGGGTATTCTATACAGGTGGGGAATATAGTGTAAGCCCCTTGCATGCAAGTCAAAGGCCAGAACCTTGACTCTCAAAGGCAAGGGTGTGGTAAGAACCCTTGCAGGATAGGGACGGCAGCTATGTATCTGTATGCAAGTAAGCAACCTTAAAACCCAGTAGCTTAGAATAGCAAGTTACCATATTGTCTCAGAGGACAAATGGGCCCTGATGATAAAGGAGTCCTGAGGCACTAATGAAAATAAAATAAAAAGCAGCAGTAGGCTATTCAGGTACTTATGCCTACCTTCCCCCCCGCCCCCACAACTCTGTTCTGCTGTTCAGATAGAAGTAACGCATCATGTATTTCCAAATATGTTCAGCATTACTGTATATTGTTCTTTACTATAAAAAGTGTGTAAAACTTTGTATTAGGGCTCAGAGCTCTTGGAGGATACTCCACCTGAGTCATGGCCAACTAATAAAGCCATTTTCTGTGATCTTGGTGCCTTGGCCTTTTTTCTCCCACTTAGAGAAACAGTGAGATTACTATTCCTCTACCTTTTTATTCTCCTCAGACCTTCAGCAGTTTATGGGAAAAGGGCTATTCTGTTCATCTCTCATTGATTTCTACCCATTCTGGTTATTTAATTATAATGTTTCCTATTCTGTTCTGATCTTCTGATCATATTCCAATCCAATCCACTTTAACAGGAGGTAAAAGACAGCATGAGATGTGATGAATGCTCAACACTAGATAGTGGTGTGTAGTAAGTAAGCAGTAAATAGCACACTCTAGAGTTAGCAGAATAGCCTATATTATTGTAGAGAGCACTAATTAAAAATAAAACAGTGTGGTGCAAGGACCTGCTACATATTTAAAGTCTGTACCCTACATTTGTAGAGGGTGAAAATTACCAACATACACCACCTCATTCCCCCTCATCTTACCCCATCTGATGAGAAGCTTCAATGTAAGAAATTATCAATCTTTGTCAAGTTTCTTGACTCTGCAACAAAGACATATTCATATTTCCCCTCAAAGAGTGGTTTGAAGAGTCTTGGCAAGATTGCCAGGCTTTCCTGGTTAAGTAGGAAAGGCCCCTGAGAAAGGAGTCCTCATAAACTGTCTCTACCATATGTTTTTGGAATATGTGCCATCTGGGATTCAGGCACTCATATTTTATAAGGCAGGAAAGCAAAAATATGTTTGCAATTTTACAGCCGCAATGTGATGGGAAGGTGGAACTGAATTTACAACAAATGTATGTCATCTCAATATGTGCACCCACTGTGTGCCAGACATAATAGTGGGCTATTTGTAGCTGAAACACATGAGGAGACACTGTGCTTGCCTCTTTTGTAAAGGATAGTCCAAAAAGGAGACAGCTTGTCTCTGTCAGTCTTGTGAAAATATATATTTATAAAGAAACATCCCCAAAGTAGATTTCATTACTTATTCCAGTCCTGGAGAAGGGAAGCAGCTGTAGGCATTTTTGTGCTGAGAAAATATCTTTTCTAGGGGAAGGGTTGTCATGACATTCACTGTCATGGGCAGACAATCATAGTGGCAAGTGTTCCCTGCCCTTGTCGTCACTGTGGGGACTAAATGTAAAAGGCCATGTTAGAGGGTCATTCATAAGTAATGATCACTACTTTTCACAGATTCATTAATTTAAATGCATTCATTAGAAGCAAATCAATGTCAACTACTACAGGGCAAAAGTTTTCACTGCTTAGTTTGTGACCTCAAAATGCTGATCAGTAATCTTTTCTATACCCTTCCCTGATATGTTTACTCTAAATTTCTGTTGTGTCACAGTCCATAGTATCTTCATTACTGGACCATATCATTCCCTTCAATGTGGTTAGATTACAGGCATTAATAATTACCAGATCTTTAAATTAAATTCAGTCCATTATAGCAAGCAAGTTTATAGCAGAATTGGTGAGTACAAATGGGCTAGAAAAGAAAATATATGGGTACTTTAAATATGTATTATATATGCATGTGTATTTGTATTCACACAAAAATACAAAGGCAGATGCTGTATTGTAAATTTTTATTATAGTTCACAATTTGAAATCCATTTGTCTAATTATCTAAAAGTATTTATAAGAAGAGCATAAAAGATTTAAAATATGGATTAACAGTAAATCCTCATAACAATGAACATTTATGTGGTATTTATGACAGGGTATTCTGTAGTCTGATTCTAGAAGTCATACCTTATCCATATCCTTGTCCACCTCTTCTGGGAGGACCTATCTCCATGCATGTTCTCATCAACAACCCAAACTCTAAGTATAAATCTATTATACTCTTCATAGTGTATACATTTAATCAGCTTGCCTATATGTTTTTTTTTCCATTAGAATAAGGATATGTAATAGCTATAGATTATTTTACCCATTTCGAATCTTCATAATAACTCAAAGACAAACATCTTGCAAATGCTCATTAAATATATTTTGATTTGGGCCTGGCATGGTGGTGCACACCTTTAATCCCAGCACTTGGAAGGCAGAGGTAGGAAAATTGCCCTGAGTTTGAGGCCACCCTGAGAATACATAGTCAATTCCAGGTCAGCCTGAGCTAGTGAGACCCTACCTTGAAAAACTAACTAGATAGATTAGAGAGATAGAGAGATAGAGAGATAGATCAATCGATGTATCAATCTAGATTTGGGGCTGGAGGGCTTCTCAATGGTTAAAGCATGTGGTTGCAAAGCTTAATGATCTGAGTTTGGTTCCCTAGTACCCACATAGCCAGATATACAAAGTGGCACATATGCATTTAGAGTTCATTTGCAACTGATGGAAGCATTGGCATACACATTCTGGCTCTTCTTTCTATCTCTGTCTCTGATTGCAAATAAATAAATTCAAAAATGACTTTATCTGAGTCTTAAATATATATTGACTTAGAACATATATGATAACTATGTGTAAGAAAGGTTTATGGAAGGCAAACTGTAGGATGATACTGTAATTGATTCAAGTGTACCCGAAGCTTTAAGGTGACAATGGGCAACAGGTTCATAAACATAGCTTTTGTTATTATTTTTGTTTTATTTGAGACAATTTTAGTAATTTAGTCATGACTCTAACTCTTCCCCCTCCCAAATGCTGGGATTAGAAATGTGCACTCTCACTCTCAGAAAGCCAGTGTGGCATTTTTTTCCCAGTATAGCATTCTTTATGAGGACATTAAATACAGTCAGGGTTGATTTAGACTTCATGTAGGCTTCTGAAAAATAATCTTGAAATGATGTTCTATACTATACTTAATGTAGATGATGTTTACTGCTGAATGTTTGATATCTTCTTGGGAATGGAGCTATAAATTCAAATTCAAAGCTGTATTAAAGAAATGCAATCATAAGTTGTTGAGATGATGTTAAATAAAATGTGAGCTACCCTGAAGAGTTTCAGAGAAGGAAACTAGGCATTTGCAAAGATGAGCTGGCCTAAGATTTGCATATTGAAATCATAGTCGCTTACTTCTGGACATCTCCTAAAGGAGCCAAGCAAAGAATATGGTGAAAGTGATGTTGCATTTAACATTACACTTTTCTGCCCTAAATGACATAGCTTTCTATGAGTTTCTACCTATGTCAAACAGGAAGGCAAGAGGAGAAATTGAACTGGAATCACAGGACAGTAGGCTCTGCATTTCTCTGATAGCACCATACTCAATTCAGGCTAGAATCACATATAAGCTCATTTTAATTCACTTGAAAAATTTTAATAGATGACCTAGTTCAATTATGGATAAAGCATAGTTTCTAAATTACACTTAGCATATACTCATGCTTTATAGATCAAAATGTTTTATTGACTTCCAATCAAGATGGCACCTGCATAACTATATCACACCTCACAGAGAAGGAACTGCAAGACGTTGAGGGTTCATTAGGTCTTCTAGGGTTAAGCAGACTCTAACAGACCTCCAATGGGAGGGCATGGAGGAGCAAAAATAGGGAATCAGATGATTCCCATGCTCTTGGGTAGCCCACCAGTCCTGCAATCCCCTCAAGAAGCTGCCCTAGCTACAGTCACAGCCGCAGGTTCCTCCTGCAGTAACCACAGACAAGGAGACTCCGGCCCGGTACCTCCATACTTTTGAATGCCATCCCAGTCACCTTTGCCTGCCGCCCCTGTGCATGGACCAGGGCCAGTAGGCTAGCATTCCCTCAGGGTATCTCCATGCATGAATGCAGTCCCACTTGCTGCCATCCCCCACCATCCTACTTGGACTCAGGCCAGCAGGCTAGTGATCCACCCACCCACCTCCACCAGGTACCACCACACACAACTGCCCCTACAGGCCAGCAGGCTAGGGATCACTCTTTCCTAGGGTCTTCCACTCCCCATGCATGTCACCTGACCCACAGGGTAGATTACAGCTTCCTTCTAAATTAAATAATACTTCTACACTGTGAGAGGCAGACCACAGTGCAAAAGGATTAACATGAAAATTTAAATGCAAGTAAATCCAATAAGATTGCCCAGTCCCACAATGGATGTCTCTAATCAAAACATAGAAGAGACATTAGGATCAGAACCCCCAAATAAGTCACAAAGTATGCAGCTCTGACCAAGAAAATAGCAGAATTTTTAGAAAAGCAACAAAGTGCCTATAGCCATATGCATGCTATGCTTGCTAGATTCGACCTAATAGATAAGAACTAGGAAGGGATCCAAAGATAGTTAAATGATCTGAAGGATAATAGTAATGATGATAATAGTAATAATAATAATAATGATAATGATAGTAATAATAATTTTTTTTCTTTTTTTAAAATTTTTATTAGAATTTTCCATAATTATAAAAAAAATCCCATAACCAGCTGGCTAAGCTCAATGAAGACATAAAGAAATTCAAGGATGAATTCCAAGAAGCATCACGAAAATCAGAAAATGACATGAAAAGGGAACTTGACAGAGGGTTGGAAACTATACATAAAAATGTAGTAGAAAATACAAACCAAATTGAATGAGCTCAAAACTCTATGGAAGCTCTCAAGAATAGCATCAGCCATGTGGTAGGAACTCAGTCTGGAAGACAAAACAGAATAAATAGTTCATGAGTCCAAAGTTTCAATAAGTTCAAAATTTTTTTGTGAATGAAACATGAGGGAACTGTGGGATACCCTTCAATGACACAACATTCAGGTCATGGAAATACTAGAAGGCAAAGAAATTCAGATCAAAGGCATGGAGAACTTATTCACCAAAATACTCAAAGAAAGCTTTCCCCTCTCTCAGAAGAAGGTCCCAGGCTGGAGAGATGGCTTAGCAGTTAAGTGCTTGCCTGTGAAGTCTAAGGAACCCGGTTCAAGACATGATTCCCCAGGACCCATGTTAGCCAGATGCACAAGGGGGCACATGTGTCTGGAGTTCATCTGCAGTGGCTGGAGGCCCTGGTGCACCCATTCTCTCTCTCTCTCTCACTCTCTCCTTCTTTCTCTCTCTGTCTGTTGCTCTCAAATAAATAAATAAAAATGAAGAAAAAGAATAAAGAAAAAAAAAGAGAAAGTCCCATAAAGATACAAGAAACTAGAAGTCCATACTGACTGGACCAAAGGAGAAATTCTCCAAGACATATCATCATTAAGATTCTAAACATTGATACCAAAGAGAAAGTCCTAAAACAAGCTAGGGAGAAACAGCACATTACATATAAAGGGAAAACCATATGAATTACTTCAGATTTCTCATTAGAAACCCTGAAAGCCAGAAGGGCCTGGAATGAAACATTGCAGAGTCTAAGAACCTATGGCTTCTAACCCAAAATACTCCACCCAGCATAAGTATCCCTCATCATAGATCCCTAAAGAAAAATTTTCCATGATAAAACTCAGTTTTACAACTATATAAAAACAAAGCCAAACCTGTAGAGAGTGTACTTCAGGGAATTATCCACACAGAAGGACCAAATAAGCAAATTCAACTGCCTACAAAAAGCAGGTCACAATAACCAAACTCAGAGAAGGCACAAAAATCTACAAAGCCCAAGAAAAACACCAAACCATATAAACCACCATGATATGACAGGGATTGAATGAAACTTCACAGTTGTTACCTTAAATATCAATAGGCTTAATTCACCCATCAAGAGACATAAGCTAACAGGATGGATCAGAAAATTCGACCACTCAATCTGTTGTTTTCAAGAAACGTACTTCAGCAATAAAGATAAACACCTCCTCAGGGTGAAAGGGTGGGAAAAAAGTATTCTAAGCAAATGGAAATAAGAAACAAGCAGGTTTAGTTATACTAATATCAGATAAAATAGACTTCAAACCAAAAGTAACCAAAAAAGACAAAGAAGGCCACTTCCTACTTATCAAGGGAACAATCCAACAAGAGGATATCACAGTCATCAGTCTTTATGCACCAAACACAGGAACACCAAAATTCATAAAACAAAACTTACTTGACATAAAACAGAAATAACCATCAACACCATCATAGTTGGGGACTTCAATACTCCACTGTCAACAATAGATAGATCATCCAAACAGAAAATAATGGGGAAGTGAGAGAGCTCAAGAAAACCATACATCAATTAGACCTAACTGACATCTTTAGAACATGACATTTAAGATCCACAGGGTACACATTCTTCTCAGCAGCCCAAGGAAACTTCTCTAAAATAGATCATATACTGGGTCATAAAGCTTGCCTCCATATAGTTTAGAAGACTGACAAAATATCCAGCATGATATCATATCACAGTGCTGTATTGCTAGAAATTAACAGTAAAAGATGTACCACAAATCCCATCAGCTCCTGGGAACTGAACAACACACTTTTAAAAAATAAATAGATAATGGCAAAATTTAAAAATAATGAAATTGTGAAATTTCTAGAAATAAATGACAATGAGAACATGTCATACCAAAACTTATGGGACACAATGAAGGCAGTCCTCAGGGGAAAACTCATAGAACTAAATGCCTCCATAGGAAAGACAGAGAGCTCCCAAATCAATAACCTAACCATCCACCTAAAGGCACTGGAAAACCAACAAGAATCCAACCCAAAAAGCTCTAGACACAAAGAAATAATTAAGATCAGAGCAGAAATTAATGAACTGGAAACTAAGAAAACTAATGACACAAAGAGTTGTTTTTTTGAAAAACTAAAGAAGATTGATAAGCCCCTGGCCAATTTGATCAAGGGAAAAAAAGAGAGTCTTCAAATTAACAAAATTAGAAATGAAAAAGGAGAGAGAGCACAAAAGACATAAGTGAAATTGGGAGAATCATCAGGACTTATTTCAAAAACTCTACTCCTCAAAACTGGATAATATGGAATGCATGAATTCCTAGACACATACCACTTACCAAACCTAAACTCAGAGCAGATTAATCTCCTAAACAAATCTATCACACCAATTGAGATTGAAAAAAAATAATCAAAAACCTCCCCAAAAGAAGTGTCTAGGGCCAGATGGCTTCTCAGCTGAATTCTATCAAACTTTCATGGAAGAACTGAAGCCAATCTTTCTCAAAATTTGTCACACAATCAGAGAGCAGGGAAAGCTCCCCAACTCCTTTTATGAAGCTACTATCACCAAATACCAAAACCAGGCAGAGATGCCACAGACTATAGGCCTAGTTCCCTGATGAACTTAGACGCAAAAATCCTGAACAAAATCCTCACAAATTGAATTCAATAACACATCAAAGCATTATCTACCTGGATCAATTAGGCTTCATCCCAGGAACACAGAGGTAGTTCAAAATATAGTAATATGTCAATATAAAACACTACATAAAAAAGCTCAAACACACAAAACACATGATCATTTCGATAGATGCAGAAAAGGTCTTTGACAAAATACATCACTTCATGATCAAAACATTGGAGAGAATTGGCATGGAGGCTTTCTATCTCAACATGATAAAGGCCATATATAAACCTCCTAAAACCCAAACAATACTTAATGGGTAGACACTGAAGGAATTTCCATTGTAATCAGGAACAAGACAAGGGTGTCCACTCTCACCTCTACTCTTCAACATGGTGCTGGAAATCCTAGCTCAAGAAATAATAAAGGAGGAAGCAATGCAGGGGATACACTTTGGAAAGGAAGAAGTTAAGTTAGCCCTTTTCACAGATGACACAAATCTATATGTAAGAGACCAGAGAACATCCATCTCAAAACTCTTAATGGTTTAACTACTTCAATAAAGTAGCAGGATATAAAATCAATGCACAAAAATCAGTAGCCAGCCTTTCTATATGCAAAAGACAAAGATGCAGAGACATAAATAAGTGACATTGTCCCATTTTCAATAGCAACATCAACAAAAATACCTTGAAATAACATGAACCAAGGATGTGAAAGACCTATACAATGAAAACATAAAAAAGAAATTCAAGAAGGAAATTGAGGACTTGAGAAAATATGAAGACATCACATGCTCCTGGATAGGAAGAATTAATGTTGTGAAAATGACAATCTTACCAAAGACAATACACAGATTTAATGTAGTACTAATAAAAATCCCAACTTTGTTCTTCAAAGAGATAGAAAAAATGATCTCAATATTCATATGGAATGGCAGAAGGCCTCAGGTATCCAAACATCCTCTTTAGCAAATAAACAACTCCGTAGGCATCACCATACCTGATCTAAAGCTATATTACAAAGCCATAGTAATAAAAAGAGCATGGTATTGGCATTAAAAACAGGATTATAAACTGATGGAACAGAATTGAGGATGTGGACACTGGGTCAAGTAACTACAGCTGCTTGATATTTGACAAAGGCCCTAACAATGTTGGCTGGCAAAAAGACAATATCTTCAACCAATGGTTCTGGACAAACTGGAAAACCATGTGTAGGAAAATTAAATTCAATCCACACATCTTTCCATGCACAAAAGTCAAGTACAAATGGATCAAGACCTCAATATAAGACCAGAAACTCAGCTACTACTGGAAGAAAAAATAGGAGGAACTTTTCATGATACAGATATGCGAAAAGACTTCCTGAATAAAACCCCAGTAGCTCAGGAACTTAAACAATCACTCCACCATTGGGATCTCAGGAAGCTGAAATATTTCTTCACAGATAAACATACAATAAGCAGAGCCAATAGATTATGCTCAGAATGGGAGAAAATTTTTGCTGGCTGTACAACTGACAGAGGCCTAATTTCTAGAATCTACAAAGAACTCAGAATCCTAAACAATAAAAAGTCAAATAACCCACTCACAAAGTGGAGTAAAGAACTGGACAGTCAGTTCTCAGAGGAAGAAATACAAATGCAAACACACACTGAAGTAAATTTCCGTTATTCCTAATCATTAGGGAAATGCAAATTAAAATAACTATGAGATTGTACTTTATCCCATAAAGATAACAAACTTTGAAAAATCAAATGAAAACAAATGCTGGCAAGGTTGTGGAGAAATAGGAACCCTCATTCACTGTTGGTTGGAATGTAAGATGGTACAACCACTATGGAAAGCAATATAGAGACTCTTAAAAAGGTTGACTATAGCGTTACCAACAGACCCAGTAATTCCCTTACTGGGTATTTACCCTAAAAGTATCGTGCCTCAGCTTAGAGAGACGTGCTCAACCACATGTACAGCTGCTCAATTTATAATAGCTAAGAGCTGGAATCACCCCAGATGTCCATAATTAGAAGAGTGGATAACCAAGATGTAGTATATCTAAATATTGGAATTCTACACATCAGTAAGGAAAAATGACATGAAATGAAATGTGAAGAAAAATGGTTGAATCTAGAAAAGATCATTTTCAGAAAACTCATCCAATCACAAAAGAAAAACATTGCATGGTTTCACTCATCTGTGGCTCCTAATCTGAATTGGCCCAGTTGCTGACATACCTTATAAGAATCTGGAGAACCAGACAATAGGGAGGGTGCGGTGGGAGGTGAGGGCAAGGCTGGGTGTTGGGGACATAAACGCGGACTCAAATGGCAATGTGCCATAAAATTCTACATCCTTAAAAAAGACTAAATGATTGAACCTTCATAAGGTTCTTAGAGGGAACATGTGAATCACAGGGCCCTGGAGAGGGAGAGATGAAGACTAACCTCAGTCTTTCTCCTGTTTCTCTTTCAATCCATCTTTTCTCCCTTCTCTCTATCTCCTTTATATCACCTATCTTCTTTTTCCTTCCTTTCTTTGGTGCTGGCCTGTAACACCCAGTACTAGCATGTAGTTGATATTTACAGTGAGCTGTTGATCAGAGAGACATCAAGGTTTCCCCAAAGTAGACACATTTCTGTCAGAGTACTTGATGACCCATCAAAGGTTAGTCCCTATTGCTGAAGATACCATATGCTGTTGGTACTGAACATGGAGTGACGTGGCTAGAATCTAGAAGAGAGTCAGTTCATAAACCATTTGCTGTTGGTACTGAACATGGAGTGTCCTGGCTAGAATCTGGAAAAGAGTCAGTCCCTAGACAGCTTTTCTATTGTCAGAAGGTGCTACATAAGCGACTGGGGAAAATTGATCAACATCTGTCCAAACAGCTCATGGTCTAAGCTATTCATCAGCAAAAAACCTGATGTGAAGCTAACCCAAGTACAATAGTGGCACACAGCCATGGTGGGTTACCAACTGCTATTGATTTGTCTAATTGATCCACTCAGTGGAGCAGAACCCATAGCTTGAGCTGGGAAAAAATCAGAACCATATCCAAAAAGCAGGAGCCTGCTCTACACAATGAAGCCTACACCAATTTTGGGCTACATGATGGCCTACACCTATTAAATTCTCTCTAAAATAATAATGGCTATCTTGTTTATCTGGTGCTGACTTCACTCTCCATTGGAGAATTTGTTTCTTTTTCAGATGGACACAGATACTCATGAGAGAATCAGTCCATCATACCTCAACAGGGCTCCAGCTGAAACCAAGAGAAAATAGGAAAATGAGCAAGAGTGCTGCTTTCTTGGTGAACCTGGTACCAGCGCAAGGGTGAAGGAGGTAGACACAGAAAACTTTCAATTCCTACCAAACCAGACAGCCAGAGACACAGAGGCTTCCAAGTCCTCATCACTAAAGTTGACTTTAAATGAACCCAACATGGCTCAGGGAAATTTATGGAAGCAGGGGTGGAAAGATTGTTAGAAGACACAAGTTGGGTCATTATGCACCGAGACACTGCCTCTTACCTATCACTGATGGCTAACTCCACAATGTATGACTCATATTCCCCAAAGAGGAGGGCCCCTGTGTGTGTGGGGGGACAAAGAGGAGGCTAACAATGGTACCAACATGGCTACATACATTCTGTGTACATAACTACTAAAAAAAAGAAAATAATTTAGGCATGTTGGCTAGATGAATATTAATGAGTGTGACTAAATAACTTATATGGTAATAATAAATAATTTTAAATAAAACCTAAGCCCTTCAAATAAGTTCTTTCATGTGCCCACAGTGATTTGTTTACTCATAACAGAACTTTATAATAAAAATGTCTCACTCTAAAAAAAAATCTTAAATTTTTTAACTTAATTAAAATTTCAATTTATTTTATATAATGACTTCACTTATAAATTTATTTTGATAGATATTATAACAAGAGCATGTTATAGAACTGCTCTGTAATGTCATGCAACAGAATGTCACATAATGTTCTAGTTGTCAAAAAGAGCATATATGGGCTGGAGAGATGGCTTAGTGGTTAAAGTATTTGCTTGCAAGGCCAAAAGATCCTGCTTCAATTCTCTGTGACCCATGTAAGCCAGTTGCCCAAAGGGTGCATGTGTCTGAGGTTCCTTTGCAGTGGCTTGAGGCCTTGGTGCACCGATTCTCTCTCTCTCTCTCTCAAATAAATAATTAAAATATATTAAAAAGGGGCTGGAGAGATGGCTTAGCGGTTAAGCGCTTGCCTGTGAAGCCTAAGGACCCCAGTTCAAGGTTAGGTTCCCCAGGACCCACGTTAGCCAGATGCACAAGGGGGCGCATGCATCTGGAGTTCATTTGCAGTGGCTGGAAGCCCTGGATCGCCCATTCTCAATCTCTCTCTCTCTTTGTCTCTTTCTCTCTCTCTATCACTCTCAAATAAATTAATAAAAAACTGAACAAAAAAATTGAAAAAATATATTAAAAAGAAAAATAACATATATTATTTATTCATGTTTTTATTTTACTTTTCAAAAAGTGTTTGCACAGACATTTCATTCATCCTCCCCAACCATGCTATGAGGAAAGCATGCACCTGGTCCTCGTTCTTCAGAGAAGAAAGCAGAGGTGTTGTGTAACAAAGGATGGCCAGAGGTCAGGCACTGAGAGGTGGTGAGTGTAGTATGGAGGATCTGTCAGCAACTCCTAGAGTCAGTTCTGTGTCCACTCATTGATGATAGAAAACCCTGGCTATTATTGTATGGATGGTACAAGAGAAATAGGGAAAAATGAAACAGGCAGCATACAAATGGTATTAGAAAGAGGCTATGTTTCCTTACTGTGAGGCAATGGCAGGACTTCCTGAAATGCTGTCATGCCTGTAGGTTATGCCATCCCATAGTACTGTCCTCTAGATTTGGAAAATACCCCACCAGATACCAGCATGTAGCAGGGACCTTAGATTCCCATATTATTTGGAAATGTGGGTCATAGATTGAGGAGTTCTTTAAGGAGAGAGGAAACAGATATCTCTGTCTTTCACATATTATAAAAAGTGTAATTTTCGGGCTGGAGAGATGGCTTAGCCGTTAAGCGCTTGCCTGGTAAGCCTAAGGACCCCAGTTCGAGGCTCTGTTCCCCAGGTCCCACGTTAGCCAGATGCACAAGGGGGCGCACACATCTGGAGTTCGTTTGCAGTGGCTGGAAGCCCTGGCGCACCCATTCTCTCTCTCTCCCTCTATCTGTCTTTCTCTCTATGTCTGTTGTTCTCAAATAAATAAATAAATAATGAACAAAAAAAATTTTTAAAAAGTGTAATTTCCAACTCTCTGTTTCACCAAATGTAAATAAGAAGCACTTGGAGGAAGTGTGTGTGGGCGTGCAGGTGCATGCATGCGCACACACACCTGTTCATGACAGCCTATATTATATTAGTGATAATGCTGCCATCAGGCATTTCTTAAATTGGGAGGCAAGGGTAAGTAAGGCTCTTATGAAAATATATTGGAAACCATAAACTTGTCTGTAGAAAAATATGCACATTCACTTTTACAAACACTATCTCCTCAAATTCCTGAATTATGTTCATACATCTCCTTCTGTGAACTTCAGTATCTCTGTGGGATTTAAAAACATTAAAATCAGATCCACTGACTTACAGCCTAATAACTATGAACTGAAACCAGAGCTTCAATATAAAGGAGAAGGCATGTAAGCAAATGCATGGTTAACAACAACAGCAACAACAAAAATCAGCCCATGAATTTGGCTTAATTAAAAACTCAAGTACAAAAATCATTAAACAGAAGCAAAGCAGAAAATGAGGCCTTAAATGTTTACATCTCCAGCTATAGTTAATCTCATAGTTGGTCAGTAGGTCAAAATTTCTAGTTCAACCACACTGAATATACTGCACAATACCTAATCAAGTTCTGGAGCTTAAATAAAAGGCAGAACAAGTTATCATTGTGTAAAACAGTTCTCTTAGGTACAACTATTTCACAAGTGGGTAATTCAGTCTATCAATCAGACTGCCAGTAAACGAGCTTCTCTTGTTCTTAGCCTCTCTGTCTAGAGCAATACCTGCTACTTCTACAGGTATTCATAAGTAGAAAATACATTGGGGCTCTAAGATCCCCTAAACATGAGCACTTTTAGTATATTTTCTGCACTGATAACTTCAACAAGGCCTCAAGCTGTGACAAAATATGTGTTGGCAATTTGCATTTCTTTAATTAGTGGGTTTACAGTTCAGTTGTCAGTGCAGACTTGCACTTGTATGTACAACGCCTCATGACACCAAAGAACCTTCTCTCTGAACTCCCATTAGAGAATAAGATTGAATAACAACTATTCTCTATAAAAGTATTTACTCTTTTCTTTTATGCCTTTCCTTGAATAAACCTGGACTCATCAATTTACAAAGGGGAAGAAAAAGAAAAGACAAAACTTACTCTTTCCTGACTCCTCCATCTGGAAGAAGTATTCAGTAGTCTATTTAGGATATTTTGGATTAAGGGGAGAATTAAAATAAAAAATAAATTATTTAAAATGTGTCTTTAGTAAAGAGTATGCAGGTATTGCTGACAGTTTTGATGAATTTCAAGCACATTCTTTGTCTAAAGCCAGTATCCTTCTGGAACACTCCAATCCTTCTCTCAGATGCAATGGAACATAGTTAATTTGCTAGTAAGACGAAAACCATCAGGAGTCAGAAGCTATGTGGATCATAACAAGATGATGAGCAATGTTGTTCAGTTCATCTTTTGCTATAGAGTTCAGCATGGCACTTCAGATTGATAGAGCTAAGACATCTCTGAATTGTAGGTTTAATTAGGTTCCAATTTTTATCTGGGTGCCATGTCTTTGTACTTAATTATCATGTATTGTGGGAAAATTTCAACACCTAAAGAAACAGTCACAAAGAAACACGGCCAATTTTCACTGCCATGAATGAGCAGGGACACAGTAAAGTCAACAGAGGCAGGGACATTATATGATAAGTTGTATATTATTAGTCACTGGCCTCATGGTTTGCAAACAGCTCCCAAGAGAAGACCAGTAACTTGATACAATATATCCCATATTGGATGAGAAGCAAATATGAGTGATGCATCACTCAAGTAATTTACCAAGCATAGCCTTCTCTCAGCACCTGGATTGGATATTTTCAGAATCCACATATCACATAATTTAACATCATTGACTCATGCTCTTTATCTCTTTACAAAGTGAAACACTTAATTTCTTTGAACATGTGTATGTATATGTAGACGTATATGAAAAGGAATTATATACCCATAACATTCTATACTATGTCATCATTATACCACTCTAGTAATATTCTACCAATTTCTCATAGAAACTTTTTACAGAGGTATAAATAAAAAGGCGTAAGTCATTGCTCATTATAGTGTGTGTGTGTGTGTGTGTGTGTGTGTGTGTGTGTGTCATTGATTTTAACTGGGCTACAAGCAGGCAGAGAATTTATCTCTCAAGACCTTTCTAAACCTGCCCTGGGCTAGAGAGATGGCTTAGCGGTTAAGCGCTTGCCTGTGAAGCCTAAGGACCCCAGTTCGAGGCTCAGTTCCCCAGGTCCCACATTAGCCAGATGCACAAGGGTGCGCACGCGTCTGGAGTTCGTTTGCAGAGGCTGGAGGCCCTGGCGCGCCCATTCTCTCTCTCTCCCTCTATCTGTCTTTCTCTCTGTGTCTGTCGCTCTCAAATAAATAAATAAATAATTAAAAAATATATATTTTAAAAACAACCTGCCCTGTCTCACCTCACCTGGCTATTCATCCTTAGAAACTGGAATTTGACAAGAGAATGCAATAGCTATTAATGGCAGAACCTGTGCTAATAATGTTGAAAATGCTCCTCTTGGCACAACTCTGAACCATGCTGGTGTATAAATAGACCATTGGTAAGTGTAGGTTTTTGTGATCCAGGTAATGTAAGCACAGGAAAAAGGTTCATAGGGTCAGTCAATGGTGAAAATCTAAATTCAGTCAAAAGCACATTGAGGAAATAATAAAAGTGATGTGGTACTGCCCACAATTTTGGTAGTTGGGGCTTTGACTTCTTTTAGGAGTATATTGTCAGTAGACACTCTATTAGAACATATCAGAAATAATAACAAGACTTTAGAACTTTGGTTACAGCAATCTTCTCCTTCAAATTGAACTGTATATGTTCTTTCTTTCCATACCTTGTACACTGGGAAAGCCCCACATTGGAGGGGACTTGTAGTTAAACAATGATTGCGAGAGTCTAGCTTGGGTCAGTCTGGCTCTGAAGCTCATGGTTTGCTGCTGCATGTTAGGTTCCAAAATTTGTCATTACAAAGTACCACAAACTTAGAATATCAGGCAGTTAGCTATTCTCTCTCAGTTCAGGAGGTAAAAGCTGAAATGTCAACAGAGTCATACTTTCTCAGAAAATTATAAAGAAGTGTCTCTGCTGGCCTCCACCTAGCTGCTCATGGTTCTGAGCAATGCTCAGTTTCCTAATTGTAGCTTCATCACTTTAATGTCTTTTTCTAACTTCTTACAGGCATTTCCCTGTGCGTGCATGCATGTGTGCATGTGTGTGCATGTGTTTAATGTGGGATTATTTTTGTTGTGTTTCCCAATAAGACACATGATTAATTAACATTTTTTGTACAGACCCTACTTCCAAATAAAGGCCTATTCTAAGATTCTAAGTAAGTATGACTTTTGAAGAGATTTGGCTCTATCCAGTATGGCCCACCCACTGGTCTTCCAAATTCATTTCCTGCCAGGATTCAGCTATAGTCTGTTTTCTTGTTGATATATTTCCGTTGTTCTCAGTTCTCATTGCCTTCTGAAAAGGAAAAACAGATTTTCCAAATAAGAGTGAGATCAGCATAGGATTAAAGGGATAAGCATCATTAATTTAGAGAGATTTTGATGAGTGGAGCCTCTCTTTTGGCCAAAAACTAGTGTGAGATTCTCCTTGGAGTCCTTAATGTTGGTTTCCATAGGACTTTGACTCTGTTCCCAAATCCAAATAGCAGGTTCACAGCAGCAAAAACATAGAAACAAACTGATTCCTTATAAGCTGTTGAATGTACAAAATGTTATGTGAGAGGAGGTGTTGCTAAGTGATGCAGCATGCACTTAGTATATAAGAGTCTATGGGCTTAGTTTCCTACTGTATCCATATAATGCAATAACATTTTCCACTAAAGTGGAATGAATACTAGTAACATAGGATAACATGTATGCCCCCTTGTAACATGTTATAAACAAAACCAGCCTCAAAGCACTACATATTAGATGGCTCTGCTTTCATAAAATGGCAAATTAGTAGAAACAGAAGATTTCTGTCTACCAGGGGATGAGTGCAGGATTTTTATAATTTCAGGAATAATTAAATGGTACAAAACTAGATAGTGGCTATGGTTTCATCATTTTGTTACTTTATTAAGAGCCATTTTGCACATTTTAAATTGACAAATTCTATGAGGTATGAATTATATGTCAAGCTGTCAAAATGATTAGAATGAAAAAATTAATCATGTAATATTTTGTAAAAAGTCTATAAATTAAAGGCCATGCTTGACATATCGCAACACCGTTGACAGCTCTTTACATCATCTTTCTCAGGCTGTTGAAGTAATTGGTCATACACTCTAACTTGTCTATTGAATATTTTCACTTAATTTCTTTGTTCTATAGTAATTTTCCTGCTTTTTGCTAATCAATTTATCTAGTTTTTTTAGTATCTGCTATTTCTTTCAACTTTCCCTCATTTGCAAATTTCTCCTACAACCTATGCCATTTTGAGACACAGTCAAGCTGCTAATTAAATTGGATCAAATACAAGTCTCATGAGATCTACCCAGATACCTCAACAAGGTGCTTTTAAATTTATCAATTCTTTTTGCTCTTTGGCTTTGATCAATTTTCCATCTCACATTGCTCTATGAAAATAAATATTTTTAGAAAACAGGATCATATAAAATGCCCTTATTGATTAGTACATATAAAGATAAGATGGTATCTATTGAACATTTGAAAATTAATTCCTACCCTATCTCTACCCCTCCTCACATTTTATTAGGTTTTTTGTACTCAGTAGTTAATTTGAATTTTACCAATTATAGTTTAGGAATCCAGAGTTAGGCAGGAACTTGATAATGTTACATATGACACCCAGACACATAATTTCAACATTTGTGTAAAGATATGTGTATCTTAGTAAATCAATCATCATCTTTTTTCTTAGATAGCAAACAATGACTTGTCTATGGTGCCAAACGAATGTTTCAGTAAGATGTCCAAATTCACTCTCCAACTGCATCTCAGATTCATTTCAAACTAATTAGATCCTTGAGGGTGTACTGTTATAGACATTAATTAATTATCACTGCACATCCCAAACATATGGTATAATGAATGGGTTAAAAATTTGAGTAAGCAGACATCAGTAAATAGGGATTGCAGTGAAATGTTAGCTTGTTGATGTAATTTGCAGGTTATTATAAGGTGTCACTGCAGAAGCTTATAGTCTCCACTTTCTTGGACAAATCATCTGAGCCAGCTAATCTAATTCAGTACACAGGAAAAAGTACTCCCTCCCCAGTGCCTTCCCCGTCTGGTACAGATGGTCCACTGGGTTAAGCAGTAAAAATGGACTTACTATATCTGAATGCAAATAATTCCAAAACAGAAAGAGCAAGATAAAAAAAAAAAAAAGGCAATGTTTACCTCTGCTCCAATTTCTTTAGTCTGTGGAGTCATTCCTCTGACAGGGAGAAAATTAGTGCAGGGAGAAAATTAGTGAGGGTGGAGAAACACTGGAGGCATCTTCTTACATTCTTCCTTCCTCAGAGTTGAGAAAGATGTGCCCTGTTTACACCAACTTCATGGGAAACATGGCATGTAGATTAACCAGGAATCCAAATAGAGTCTATTGGAGAGGAACTAATTGTGTGGTCCATGCTGCATGCCTTCTCATGTTCTACTGCCGGGAATGTCTAAGCAGTTATACTGTCATTGAAGGAACCCTGTAAGATTCCCGGGGTAGGGAGAATCTTCCGTGGTGGGAGACCCACGCCCAAGAACCAAGACCGAGCCACTGGATGCAAAGGCA
The DNA here is from genome assembly GCF_020740685.1 of Jaculus jaculus. Lineage (NCBI taxonomy): Eukaryota > Metazoa > Chordata > Mammalia > Rodentia > Dipodidae > Jaculus > Jaculus jaculus. The sequence goes on along the minus strand of NC_059104.1, from coordinate 124,972,255 downwards.
AGAGGCAGCTTTATTGTTCATGCAGGCACCTGCGGGCACTCCAGTCCTTCGAGAGGCTGAGCGCACCGGGCAAGGGGAAGGGTCTCTTTTTATAGGGTTAGGGAGAGCAGAAGCAGGTTTACAGAAGCAGAAGCATGGTTACAGTCCCAGCACTGGTTACTTATTAATAGACTTGGGGTCGGTGGGGATCTTTTTTTGTTTTGTTCTAGGAAACATCCTGTCAGGGTTATCTATAGTACATTAGGCGGGGTCAATGGTCATGCTATGGTCACAAGATTGTTTGCCTGTCTGCATCTGGGGGCTGTTTTTGGCTCCTGGTATTTTTCCATGGGTTTTACAAACCCCAAGATGGGGACCCCACACTCTGCCCGGATATGGCAACACCCCAAATCACTCACGAGAAGCGGTCTTGATGCAAACTGCACGAGGATTTTGTTGCAAGCGCACTGGGGCCCATAGTCGTACACCGCACAGGGGTAGAGGACTGCAGAGCCCTGAATGCAGGAACGGGACAGGTTTTATAGGGTTTCAAACAAAGCCTGTGATTACACCAATTATTTTTTTTAACATCAGGAGCCCGCGGGGTGCAAGCCAGTCAGTTTGTGCCACTCCATAGTTTTTGAGCCAATTAGTTTAATTTGTTCAAGCCCCTCCTGGACCGATCAGTCTCCTATGACCTTGGTGGTCTGAGGCAGGCTGCTATGGCTTATGGTGCGGGCTACTAAGGCTTATGGTGTGGGCTATTAAGGCTTATGGTGCAGGCTATTTACAGAAACCAAATAAGTGGTTCACTTCATTACTTATTTCCCATCCTTGAGGGCTATCTCATGCCCTTTTTACCTAGTTTTATATTAGGAGCGGGCTCTGATATAATGAGAAGAGGGATTCTTTACTTCTTCCAACAGAGAGTAAAGCCTGGAGTTTGAGGTATGCAGGGGCCCGCTTAAGCTCCCTTTGGATCGTGATAGTATTTCTGGGCTTCTGAATTCTTGGGCCTTTCATCATCAATAAATGGAGAACAGGGATTCTATCTATCTATCTATCCTTCCCCCCCCTCACTCTCTCTGTCCCTTTGTTTCTGTTCTTCTCCTTTATCTCTCACCTTTTTTTTCTCTTTCTCTCTTAACTTTTATTGTGTGTTTCTATAATTTTGCAATTTTGTGGTTTCTTTTTCTATTAACAAAATAATTGCACTTGCTTTTCTGGCTGTCTCATTTTATTTTATTTCATCTCCCTGCCACTGCCTCTGCTTGGTACGTTTCACTACAGGGTAGGTATGTTCAAGTTCACCCTTACTCCATCCCCTCCCCTCTGAAACTTCTCCTTAAACTCAAGGCCTGATATCTTGCTAGTCAAGGAGGCAGTATAAAAATGTGCTTCACATGGACTCAACCTCAAACTGATATAATATTTATGACATCACCCCACTCCACATAGCCCTCAACTTGCTCAGCAATCTTTGAGAATGGGACTTCTACTCAACAATATAAATTATGGTATACAATATTTATTGATTTTAATATATCAAATGTGATAATTGTTTCACATGTTGACATACTTAATCCTGGTGCTAAATCTATAAGGTGAGTTCTATTTTAACCTTTTTCTCTGATTTTTAAAAAACTGAGGTACAGAAAAGTTAAAATTTTCTTTGAAAATTATACCTGGTAAGAGATAGAGATAGAATTTCAAGCCAAGAGAGTTACTTTACACATTATGGTTAAGGTTTTAAGAATAAGAGCAATGCCCCTTTCATAATTGATAAAAGATGACTATAGTGTACATATATAATAAATGTGAAATAATTAAAACTGAAATAATTAGGTCAAATATTTTCTGGATAATAGAGATGTCAAAATCATAGATTAGAAAGAATTTCAGCTACATATGAAGAGTTCATAGGATGTACCCACTATCTATTTACTCACTTTCTCAGTACACAGCGAAGCCTATCATTAGATCACAATAGCCCACATCAACAACCTCCATAAACCTCTAACATTTTTTTTTTTTTTTTTTTTTGCCATTTGACCATTGTATGTACTACAATTTGTACAGACTGGCCTTTTTTATGTGTATGTGTATGAGTGTGTGTGTGTAAGATAGAGAGAGAGAACTGGTGTGCCAGGGCCTCCAGCCACTGTGATCAAACTCCAAATGAATGTGCCACCTTGTGTGTGAAAGGCCCAAGAATTCAGAAGCTCAGAAATACTATCACGCTCCAAGGGGAGCTTAAGGGGGCCCCTGCATACCTCAAACCCCAGGCTTTACTCTCTGTTGGAAGCAAGTGAAGAATCCCTCTTCTCATTATATCAGAGCCTGCTCCTAATATAAAACTAGGTAAAAAGGGCATGAGATAGCCCTCAAGGATGGGAAATGAGTAATGAAGTGAACCAATTATTTGGTTTCTGTAAATAGCCTGCACTATACGCCTTACACTATAAGCCTTAATAGCCCACACTGTAAGCCTTAGTAGCTCGCACCATAAGCTGTAGCAGCCTGCCTCAGACCACCAAGGTCATAGGAGGCTGATACCATACTCTGCTACCCCCACCTAAGGAATTGCGCAAAGGCTGACCTCCAAGGTCATAGGAGACTGGTACCACACTCTGCTATTCCCATCCAAGGACCTGCGCAAATGCTGACCACCAAGGTCATAAGAGAATGATTGGTCCACGAGGGGCTTGAACAAATTAAACTAATTGGCTCAGAAATTATGGGGTGGAACAAACTGACTGGCTAACACCCTGCGGGCTCCTGATATTAAAAAATGATTGGTCTAATGCACAGGCTTTGTTAGAAACCCTATAAAAACTGTCCTGTTCCTGCATTCTGGGCTCTGCAGTCCTCTACCCCTGTGAGGTGTACGACTGTGGGCCCCAGTGTGCTTGGAATAAAATCCTCTTGCAGTTTGCATCAAGACTGCTTCTCGTGAGTGATTTGGGGTGTCGCCATATCCGGGCAGAGTGTGGGGGACCCCCTGCTGGGGTGTTTTCCTTCATGTGCAAGAGCAGCCTTGTGTGCTTGCATCACCTTGTACGTCTGGCTTACATGGGACCTGGAGAATTGAACATGAGTGCTTAGGCTTCATAGACAAGTGCCTTAACCACTAAGCCATCTCTTCAGCCTGTAAAATGGATTTTCACAATGAACTATTAAGAATGTATCAAGCTTACTACTAGGCAATTAAATACACAAATCAAAGTAGGTACACATTTTTGTGAGTTATTTTAGTCTCCACAACTGACATTTCATTCTATGAACTTTTTCTTTCTACATATACATACAAATACAGATACACATACAAATACACATACATATATACATATACACATATATGTGTGCATCTAAATATATAGATATTTTCATTCCATATTTTTAAAATGTATTAATGTATTTTAATCTTATTATCCTAATTACCCTGTCTTGTCACCCTACTATTAACACTCTTCTTCTACTCCATTAATCCTCACCCTATTTCCATTTCCATTCTTCTTATTTTTTTTAAGCCCATGGAGTTAAACTAGAGTTGTTTTCATGATAATAGGTGGAAGGTTTTTTGCTGTGGGATGTACACTGAAATATTTTGGATTTTTTCTAAGTCTTTTTTAAAGACTTTATTTATTTATTTATTTATGACAAAGAAAGAAAGAGGGAGAGAGAGAGAATGGGCACACCAGGACTCCCAGCCACTACAAATGAACTCCAGACGCATGTGCCCCCTTGTGCATCTGGCTAACTGTTGGGCTCCTTCCCGCTCAGGTAGTGCCGTGGGAAGAACCAGGCCTGCTGGTTCCTCCCTAGGGGTGAGGGGATGATGAGCCTCGGACAACCCAGAAACCTCTCCTGGCCACCAGAGAAAAACCACACTGAGTCAGGAGTCCTTTCCAAGCAGGAGTTCACTTTATTGTTACAGGCGGGTGTTTATATAATGTTGAGAACGAAGGCGGAGACTTTAGGGTGGGGTGAGATGTAAGGGCCAATAGCACACTGCAACCTTTGAGATGATTGCTTGTAAGCATGCATGAGCGGGAGACTCTAATTTCCTGTGCAGAAGTGGCAGGCCAGAGGCCATTTGGCCCCCTGCTGAGTTCTAAGTGCCCACAAGCAGGAATTCTAATTTCCTGTGTGGAAATAGCAGGCCAGAGGCCATTTGGCCCCCTGCTGAGTCATAGCTAGGCGGAGGCAGTTAGGCTCAGGAAGTTCCACTAGGCCTGAGAGGCCCAACAGCTAATGTGGGTCCTGGGGAATTGAGCCTTGAACTGGGTTCCTTAGGCTTCACAGACAAGAGCTTAACCACTAATCCATCTCTCCAGCCCAATTTTTTCTAAGTTTTAATAATTAATTCTTCATTCTTACTTAAATATCTGAAGTGCCATATTGGCTGTTTGAGCACATCTAGCTACTAGAGAAGAAGCTGCAGGGTAATCTCAGACGTGGTTCACATCTTGTCTGGCCTAGAAAACACGGTGCTGTATGCTTGAATCACTCTTATTTTCCTTTGGGTGGAAGGAGTGCTTCTAATACTCCATATACAAATGCTCAAGATTTTCATGTAGAGCATCCTAAACCTAAGTAGAGAAAGGAGAAAACAGTTGCCATAATTCTTCGGGGAAGACTCTTGAAGCTCAGTTCCCCTTAAAAGCTCACTCAGTGCTGCCAGAACACAGGAGGCTGACGGGATAGTGGGGCACGTGGGCTGTCTTTCTTGTCAGGAGCATCCACAGAGTCCTATGCCCAAACACAAGATCGGAGCAGCTGCCACTCACCTTTGCATCTTCTCATTTGATTGTTGCTAATTCTGTGTACTAAATGTACAAAACTCTTTTGAGGCAAATAAAGAAATGAAGTGTTGTCAATCTTCCCTATGTTGGTTTTCTAGGCATGCTCATGGTGGACACAGAGATGACAATATTCCTATTATTCCCCATTCCCTCATTTATTTACACTTTAACACGAAAACTATAATTATCAATCATGTTTTAGCACATCCTATGTATCCTTCCCTCTACAATGGCCTAAAACCTGAAATTCACTAATCATTCTGAGTATCCCAAGTCTTGCATGACATTGCATACTACAACTGGTCAATAATGCCCATGAGTCCTTCTTAGCGTCTGAATACGATTTTACAGGACTTTTCCCATTTCTATTCTTCTAACATTGAATTCCTTCTCATCTGTAATCAAGTCTCAGATTCCAAGACATTTTTATTTGTCACTACTTCTCATCAATTGACATCCTTCTTCTTATACTATGTGGGACTATCTGATAGACAAGAGGTGACATCTTGTTTACTTTTATAAGTTCAAACTTCAGTATCTGTAGAGTGTTAAACTTACTAATTGATTAAAAACTGATCTAAGAGCTGAAGGGATGGCTTAGCATTTAAGGCACTTGCCTGGAAATCCAAAGGACCCAGGTTCAATTCTCCAAGGCCCACATTAGCCAGATGAACAAGGGCACGCACGTGTCTAGAGTTCCTTTGCAGTGGCTGGAGACCCCTGCACAACCATTCTCTCTCTCTCTCTTTCTCTCTTTTGTCTCCCTCTTTCTCTTGCAAGTTAATTAATTAATTAATTAATTAATTTTAAAAATACTGATCTAAAGCTGGATGTGGTGGTACACTCCTTTAATTCCAGCTCTAAGGAGGTAGAGGTGTTGGGACCCCTCCTCACGGAGGGATTCCAAGTCTCGGGAATTGAGCGAGACCCCAAAGACTGACACAGACGCTTCTCGATGCAAAGCAGCAAGAGGTGTTTATTGAAGTACCGGTGCACCGGAGCTCAACACAGAGTCCTCACGCAGGAGGGGTGAAGAGCCCCAAATAGCAACTTTACAGGGTTTATATAGGGAAAAACCACAAAGCTAGGGAGGGGGTCTTGCTCAAGGGACTTTCCATATAGAGTGGATTTTGATTGGTGGAGTCCATCTGGTGTTGCTTGCCTAGGCCAGAAGTGACCACAGGCAGGATGGTGGCTTCCTGAGTTCCAGGAAACTGAGACAGGGCTCGGGAACTAGGCAGTTGAGCAAGGTTTAAGAATAGCAACAAGTCGTTTAGGTTATCAGGGCAGGGGCCACCCAGAAACTATTATCTTAAAATGGTTGTTCTTTAGTCAATTTGTGGCAAGCAGGCAAGCAACGTTACAAAAGCTAAGAAGGCAGGTTAGCATGGCAACGAGGCTTTTAATTCCTTGACCTTACAGAGGTAGGAGGATTACCATGAGTTTGCAGCCACTATGAGATTACACAGTTAATTGCAGGTCAGCCTGGGCCAGAGTGAGACTCTATCTTAAAATACAAAACAAAACAAAACAAAATTCTCATCTAAATTCTTAGGTGAGTGTGGATGTATAAAAGTTGTTTAGTATTTATTATTATTCTTTGATTTATAGAGGATGCAAAGAAAAATATTTTTTCTGTTATAGTATTACATAAGATAAGTATGCAGGAACAAAGAAAACTGAAATACAAGATGACCTTATTAAGATTTATAGAAGTGGTCCAGGTACTTTATATTCAAATGTGATGAAAACAACAGGAATCTAAGGTAAACTTTAAAAGATTGGTGAAATAAGAAGGAGTAAAGGGAGAGAGAAAATGCTCTTTCATTCCTAGATATATTCCAAATAAGGAAGGGTAAATGCCCCTCACTTCCTTGAGGACACAACATGCTATCAAACCCCTCCCTCATCTAAGGATATTAATTTTTGTGTCTTTTGATAGTTCATAAAATGTCAACAGTCTCATTATGGCCTGTGTATCCTCTAATTTCAAAACCTGCTTGGGTTGTCTTTTCTGAAGTGACTCTTCTTTATACCTACTGTGGGGTATAAGAACATGTAATATCACATTCCTCACACCAAATGACTGGGACACAATGTGACCAAGGCAGACAAAATTAAATTCTCTTTCCCATTCAGTCTTTAGCATTTGGGACCTAGGAATCCATGGATTTTGGGACCATGGTTATATGTGAGCCCATTAAGAGTGGCTATCTCTCCAGAGACAGAGAGGAATGAAGCATTCAGTGACTGTTTCCCACACTAGGCTGTGATCTAGGAATTGTAACTATCTTCACATTACATTTCCCATTCCCCAGCCTCTTGCTTTTCATTTCTCTCATTGCCAAACTTAAATTCAAAGATCACTCATTAAAAAGTTGTCTCTTTGTCCCTTTTCCTACACTGTATGATCTCCCTAACTTATGTTTTCTTAAAAATAAAACAAAACAAAACAACACCAAAAAGAACTGTCTTCAGTCATAATTTCTCAGTGCAGGCTTCAACCCAGGCTCACTCCACTTTTTTTGCTATCCCATACCTACACCAGGTGAGCAAATGTGGCTAATGAAAAAGATACAAGTCTGTATTCATTACATGTATTTCACTCCTGGCTAGGGTGTCTTCCCTTAGCCACCTACCTAGGTTGCGTGTTTCCACAGGTGTTGGCCAAGTGTCTCTAGTCAGGAAAAACTTCCTGCAAACCTTCCTTATCAGGATAATTCCTAAATTAACAGTAGACTAATTATGTGATTTGCTTGAGATTATCCCATTTTAGCACTTAAACTCCCACATCCTACCAGCATCCTCCAGTACTGGCAAAGTGGGTTAGGCAGTAACGTTATAGCCACTCAGGTTCTTGCCCACATTATTTGGCACCACTCCTTGTTTTTGTTGCTACACACTCAATTTTGCTATTTTATATACAAAAGATTTAGCTTATTTCTTATTTCTAATTGCCCCATTCGTATGTTCTGTATAATCTCCATAAGGAAGAAGGGTCGGTATTGTTTTGTCTTCCCTTTAGTCTAGAGTGCTGCCTATAGTATAGGTTTACTTGATGAACAAAAAAAGATACTGGAGTAAAATAAACAATCATTCACTTTCTTCCCTGTGATTAGCTAAGTTACACTAACTGGGTTTCTTTTCCCTGCAACTAACTACAGATCCTAAGATTTGACAATCACCTGTGCCTGGGAACAAACTATAAATTGTCCAACATGTTAGTGATTAAGTCCTCAAACTTCTCTGAACCAAACCTGTAACTGGAGTTTACTCTGACCCCTTATCTATGTGGCTTGTTCTTCATATTATACAAATAAGCACAGCATAGGTGGGTATTTCTGAAACATGGAAGAAAGACATGCAGACTGATATAGACTGAGTATATCCTTCTTAAAATTCATATGTGGAAATCCTAACATCCAGATTCCATAAGTAAGGCATTCGGAGATAGTCTATGTAGAGGTAATTAAGGGGTTGTAGAGGTAGTAGGGTGGTAGAATGTTTGCTTATTATGCTCAATGCCAAGGGTTCAATCTCCAGCATCAGAAAAAAAAAGTTATAATTAAGGCAGAGTGAGATGATATGGGTTGGTCTCCATCTCATTCACAACTGTTGTCTTTACTAGAAGGGCTGAAGACAGAAACACAGAGGCAATCAATTGAGACAGTAGAAAATGACTACCTGTGATCATGATGAGGTGTGGACAGAATGACCCAAGTGACTTGATTTCAGACTTCTAGCATTCATAGATGTGCATAAGCCATCCAGTCTATGCTGTTTTCTTTTTATTTAAAAATATTTTTAAACTTAATTTATTAGTTTTCTTTTCAGCAAATACAGGCAGTTTGGTACCATTATTTAGGCTCATCCATGATCTACCCCTTCCCATTGGACCCTCCTTGTTGATATAAATGGGTCGTGCATTGTGGAGTTAGCCCACAGTTATTGGTAAGATAAATATCTCTGCATATCATGACCCAACATGTGACTCTGACATTCTTTCCACCCCCTCTTCCGCAAAATTTCCCTGAGCCATGTTGGGTTCATTTTTGGTCTGCTTCAGTGCTGACGTGTTGGGGGCCTCTGAGGCCCTGGCTCTTTGATTTGGTAGGAGTTGATTTTTCTCTGTGTTGGTCTCCTTCCCCTTTGTGCTGGTATCTGGTTCATCAGGAAAACATCACCCTTGCTTGTTTAGCCAGTTGTCCTTAGTTTCAGTTGGGCCCCTTTTGAGGTATGTTGGGGCAGCTCTCTCCTTAGGATCTGCATCTATCTGAAAAAGAGAAGCAGATTCTCCAATGGAGAGTAAGTTAGCACCCGGAAAATTGAGATAACAATTACTTTTTTGATAGCAAGTTTGATAGGTGTAGGCCCTCTTGTACCCCATGATTGATGGTAGCTTGATATTGGAGAGTGGGCTTATGTTTGGGTATGGTTCTGACTTGTGTCCCAGCTCCAGCTATGGGTCTTGTACCAATGAGGGGATCAGTTAGCCAAATCAAGAGCAGTTGGTTCCCACCATGGCTGTGTGCCACTATTGTACTTGTGTGGGCATCACATCAGGTTATTTGTTGCTAATTAGGTTAGACAATGAGTTGCTTGGGCAGATATTGGTCATTTCCCCCAGTCGCCCATGTAGCACCTTCTGGCACTAGACACGCTGACTGTCTGGGGACTGACTCTCTCCTGGCTTTCAGCCATGCCACTCCATTTTACATGTCAGCTGCGTATGGAGTCTTCAGCAATAGGGTCTTACCACTTGCCTTTGGTGGATCATCAAGTACTCTGACAGAAGTCTGTCATTGTTTTGAGAAACCTTGTAGGTTTCTCTGATCAAAAGCTCATTGTGGATGGTAGCCCCAAGCTGGAAGTGGGGGTTACAGGTCAGTGCCCACTAAGAAATTGAGGAAAAACATAACTAACATACAAGAGTTAGAGAGGAGAGAGAGAGAGAGAGAGGAGAGGGGGAGAGGGAGGGAGGGAAGATGTAGAAGATTTAGCTTAGTCTTTGTGGTGGTTTGATTCAGGTGTCCCCCATAAACTTAGGTGTTCTGAATGCTAGGTTCCCAGCTGATGGATATTTGGGAATTAATGCCTCCTGGAGGGAGTGTATTGTTGGGGGCGGGCTTAAGGGCTTTATAGCCAGGTTCCCCATGCCAGTGTTTGGCACACCCTCCTGTTGCTGTGGTCCACCTTATGTTGGCCAGGGGGTGATGTCCACCCTCTGCTCATGCCATCGTTTTCCTCTGCCATCGTGGAGCTCCCCTCGAGCCTGTAAGCCAAAATAAATCTCTTTTTCCCAGAAGCTGCTCTTGGTTGGGTGATTTCTACCAGCAATGTGAACCGGACTGCAACAGTCTCGATCCTACCCTCTCCAGTGTCTTGTGGTTCAGGTGTTTCCTGTAAGGGTCTAGTCACCATCTTGGTGGGAAGTCCCCGTATATGCTGTTTTGTATAGCATTCGTAGCCAATTAATAGTGGACTGACTTGGGAACAGTGAACAAGAAGGTACTTGTAATGTATGGTTTGATGAAATTCAAAGCCTTAAATCCTTATGTTGTATTTTCACAATTTGATGCAGAGAAGCCTCAGTATTGTACTCAGTACTGTATACAGACATACATGCACACACATATGCATGCACGTATTCTAACTCATATGTACATATATGTAAGGGCACACATTTCTGCATATACACACACATGCAAGCATGTTTATACTTCCACACATATGTACATAAATGTGAGGGCACACATACATGTGTATGCATAGACTCAAACATGCACACACATATTTTAAAGCATAATTTAATTAGCAGTACAAATCATTTCACATATGAAAATGTTATTTATATACCTAGCAAATTAACTTACTTGTTAATCTGTAGAGTCCTATTTTCTGGAGAACAAATTCAGTAGCACATATAACACATAAGCACATATAACAGTCAAACATTGACTTACTGGTGGAGGCAGAGTGTGAGGAGGAAAGGAGGAGCTATCATAGACAATGCAGGAGCAAGTTGGGTGAGCAGGTACTTCTGCCCATGGGTTTCCAAGGCATTCCACACACATGATGCATCAGAAAAGTGAAGAAAGACAAGAAATGAGCAGTGGAATAATCTACTATGTTGCACAAGGCAGATGTACTCAGATGTTCTGGGAAGATAACACAATTTCTCTGCTGCTATGGGAAGTGTACAGGTTAAATTCTATAATCCTGAGTCCAAATCCCAACAGCATCTGTCCACTTTGTCATCTGTGAAAACTTTGGAAGATGAATTAATCTCTAAGTCATGGTTTACTCATTCTAAGAGCAAGTCATCCTACTTTATTAAATAGATAAATACCAGGAATTCATTACAGTAATCTATGTAAAACCCATGTGTGGTGGTATTCATTAAAATTGTGGGTCCTTTGCCAAGAACCAAGCAAGCACACCTACAAAGCTCTGCTGTAAGTGGAAATCATGTCACCATGAGTTTCTCAGTGTGGTGTAATGAACAGAGCAAGTTTGATGTCACATTGATACTCCTGTGACTTGGAACTCACTTTATCCTTAAGTGACTGGCAAGTTATACTTTTTCTCTAATCCCTCCAACTCTGATCCAAAAAGATGAATCTCCATGGACAGCATTATGAGAGAAATAATGCATCCACACAGAGGAAAGTACCAGGAAGCCCTTTCCCTCTACTGACAGATGCTGTCTGCCCATCTTCAGTGGTTTTTTTTTTTTTTCCTTCACACAGCTGTGCAAACCAAACTTTGTACACTGCCATCAAGTCAGTGGTCTTTTCTCATGTATTTAGATAAATTCCAAAGGAAGGTTTCTTCAGGCTATCAACTACTAGCATTTAATTGGTCATAATTTATGTTTGATATATATATATGGAGAGAGATTTAGTATAAAGTGAAAAATAAAGTATCATCCAAATTAAAGTTTATAAAATGTTTAATGTTATTAAATGCATTATTGCAACTCATTACACAATCTTTGGGGTAAATTCTCTCATTATATGTATTTTATACGTAAACAAAAGTTTTAGTTTACTGATCATCCGAGTTTACAAAGTCAATATCAATATCAAGATATACAAAAAGCATCAAGAAAGAAATTAACTTTTATTAACACTGATATCTGGCAACTTTGCTAATAAAATTAAATTATTAATGTTCACATTTAGAGCATTTTCCTATAATTTTGCCTTAAATTTCAGACTCACATAAACATTTGCTCATCATTTCCACTAGGAAATCTCAACTACATGTCAAAATACTGTGTCCCAAAGTGAACATCTGCTGTCAGCACACTCACCCTAACTCTGCTTTACTCTATGGCATTCCAATCTGTTCAGGCTGAAAATACAGACTTGACACTATGTCAAAATAAGCAAAACAAAATTTTGTTTTTCCACCATAAGCAAAAAGAAGACTTGGGTGACCCTAAAAGCTATGAAAATTACTCTCCATGTGTAGGCAAACAGTTTTATGCAAATAAGCACAAGGTATGAGCTGGGTATCCTACAATTTTACTCCATCCTGGTATTATCCAATCTCACAGGCAGATTCTATGTATAGTGGTATTCATCAAAATTTGAGTCCTTTGCTCCCAGACTGTTTCCAAATCCATACTTTGGATGTAAAACATGAGCTGCATGGTGTTTGATCAGCAGTTCTGATAGACTCTATTAATCAAGGTTGCCAAAACTACATCCTTGAATTTGATTAGTTCCGATATCTAGCAGCTTCTAACTCACCATTCACCAGCTGTTGTGAACATGTTTGATGGAGATACTCATGTTAAAGAACGGGGGAAGTATACACAGCTTTGAAGGCTTCTCTGGTTGTGCTGTCCTCCAAGAATCTATATGTTCAGGTGTCTGGATGTACTTTAAACCCTGTCCTCTGAGGCTTTTATGGACACTGTACAGGTATGATTACTGATAACAGATGGAGTGGGGAACTCAGCAAGACCTGTTGTCTATATTGTTCAGGGTCTACTCCTCCAGGGTAAAAAGCAAGACCCATCAGGAACAGGAGGGTGTTTGTAGTACTTACTATCTAAAGTAGAGGAGGGAATTTTTCTTTGGCCTGATGGAATACATAAAATCAGAAGTTTAGAGTTCTATGATTTATCATAGGGAAGAGCAATTCATGTCTGTGGATTTCTGTGGGGAAAGGAGTTAGAAGCCAAGGAAAGTGGATGAAGGAACCCACCCAACATAAACATTTGCATGTAATGTAGATATAGAGATATTAGAAATGCAAAGAGAAAAATATAGATATTAATAATAATTACATCTTGTATTCCATAACCAAGTCATTAGTAACTGTAAGTCTCTGTACCATGAGACTATTTATTAATTCATATTTCATTTTCTCATTTCCTCCCCTACTATTGCCCAGTCCACATCATTCCATACCTATGTCCTTTTTTAGAATTTATTTTTATTTTTATTTATTTATTTATTTGAAAGTGACAGACAGAGAAAAAGGTAGATAGGGAGAAAGAATGAGCATGCCAGGGCCTCCAGCCCCTGCAAATGAACTCTAGATGCTTGCGCCCCCTTGTGCATCTGGCTAACGTGGGTCCTGGGGAATCAAGCCTTGAACCTGGGTCTTTAGACTCCACAGGCAAGAGCTTAACTGCTAAGCCATCTCTCCAGCCCTACCTATGCCCTTTTGTTGGAGTTTTCTAACTGTTCTCAATAACATACTCTTAGTTCTATTACTGGAATAGTATGCACCGGTATGAAGAAATGAAAAAGATGTCCATTTACTGATAAAATATTTAAGATACAATGTTAGTGAGAAAAACTAAGTGCAGAGCAAGTCATACAGTATAATAGAAGATGATATAGATGTGAATTTTTGCTTTTATTTGCAAAAAGCATCATTAAAGAATAAACAAACAACAATTTCCTAAAGGAAGATCAAAGTGGAAGAAATGGAAACTTCCCTAAATATACCTTGATAATATTATGAATTTAAAGCAATATAAAAGTGTACCTTTTCAGAAATGAAATTAACATAAAATGAGAGTATGATCTACATAAATGATAGAAAGAAGAAATTGGAGGAGATAATTATATAACAAGTTGTTTATATTAAATCCCTATATAAGAGATAACTTTTCAAGAGACCTAAAACGCAATATTATAATTGTATTTTTAAGCTAAAATGTATAAATACACATAAAGAACACATAGAAATGGAAAGAAATGTCTATTGAAATTTCACATGATAAAGAGAAATTAGCCATTTTAATATAATTTAAAACCAGTATTGCATATTAAAAACAAAAGTAGTATGCATAAGATAAATTCAGAAGTCAAAAATCTTGTAAGTCATGTATACACAACAGCATTATTTTTAATATTCCCCAAAAGTATGTATTTTCTGCAATATTAAAACTATAACAATGAGCAATTTATGCCTTTAAAAGTCATTTCCACTACAAAAGAACCCAACTTATAAAGAAAAACAGCTGCTCCCTGGATAGAGCAGGAACTGGTTAGGAAGGATGAGAAAATTTTGTTATGCTGTAAAGCTAGCAAGCTCTCAAAGACATTTGAGGCTATTTCAATAAGACAAGGGGTTTTCTGATAAGAAGGGAATAAGTGAACACTAGAAACAATAAGCAACACTGTCAATAGATAGAAACAAGAAAAAGATCAAGATCCTTGTATTTATACCCATATTCAAAAGAGAGAGAGGCAAGGGCAAGAGAAGCTACTCTAGGTAAGAAGAAAACAATCTCTTTCAAAGAAAATGCTCACATAAAAAAATCAGAATTTATTTATTATTATTTATTTATTTATTTATTTTGGTTTTCAAGGTATGGTTTCACTCTGGCTGAGGCTGACCTGGAATTCATTATGTATTCTCAGGGTGGCCTTGAACTCACAGTGATCCTCCTACCACTGCCTCCGAAGTGCTGGGATTAAAGACGTACACCACCATGCCCAGCTCAGAATTTATTTCTTTGGCAAACTTTTCTTACATTAAAAATAGTGTTTTGTATTAAACAAAATTATTTTAAATGCAACTTGAGCTAATATTTATAGAAATAATAGTTATAAAATTGTCATTTAGTAAGCCTAAATGGAATAGCTAAGTCAGAACAAAATACCAGCATAAAGTAATGTGAAATGCTGAAGGAGAACTTCACAATGAAGGGATGGGACTTTTGTCACCTGGACCCAAATGAGTCAACCTCATGTATCACAGGCTCGGAGCCTCCCCTGTGATATGGTGTGAAGAAGGTAACCTTTTTGTTTTGACCCAAGTATAGTCAATACTTAACACCAATTTCCAGTGTATGAAATATACAGACATAGAGACACAAAACTTAACACTGCAATAAATAAACAGACCAATCCTGTAAATGTGATGTTCCCTAGTGAAAATGAACACATGTGGTTGGACATAGTGATGCATGCCTTTATTCTCAGCATTTAGAAGGCAAAGATAAGGGGACCACCAGAAGTTTAAGACCAGCCTAAGACAACATAATGAATTCCAGAGACTATCTCAGAAACAAACAAAAAAGAAAAAGAAAATTATAAAATGAACAGATGTATTAAGAGTAAAAAGTCAGTGATGAATAGATGTCTTAGTGGTTTAGTGGTTAAGGTGCCTCCCTGTGAAGCCTAAGGACCCAGGTTTGATTCCCCAGGACCCATGTATGCCAGATGCATAATGTGGTACATACATCTAGAGTTTGTTTGCAGTGGCTGGAGGCCCTGGTGTGTGTGTTCATCCATTCTTTCTCTCTCTCCCTCTTTCTCAAATAAATAATAAAAAAGAAAAAAAGAGTAAAAAGCCAAAGCAAGTGTAAATATGGTGTTGGGAGAGAAAAAGAATACTCCAAACTAAAAGAAGTATAGAGGGGGTAATGGTCCATGGGTTTCTTCAGACACTGTACATGCATCTGAGGGTCTTTCCCAATTTCTTCTTGTATTCCCAGTATTTGTCCTCCTCTTTCTTACTTTGTTCTGTCCTGTATTTGTCTTTCAGAGATTTCTTCTTCATTCATAGGATCAAGAGAAGAAACTATGTAATGAAGTTATTTTTATTTTACTTTAAGCTTTCATTATGTTATGTACTGTGGTAGGAAGGATGATGCATGTTTGGGGCTTTTCTACTTATTGCATTCTAGAAGATGGAGTCAATAAGGACAGAAATTAGCAATTTTTGAACAACTATGTCTACACTGACTGGAGCAGCATCTTGAGACTATCTACATATTGATCATATTAATTGAAAAATGTGAATTTTTAAATTTTAATTTAATTTATTTATTTTTCCAGGGTAGGGTCTTGCTCTAGCCCAGGCTGACCTGGAATTCACTATGTATTCTCAGGGTGGCCTCGAACTCACAGCAATCCTCCCACCTCTGCCTCCCGAGTGCTAGGATTAAAGGCATGTGCCCCACACTGGGCTAAAAATGTGAATTTTTCACATATACTTCTAAATGTTATCATATCACCAAACTTAAAAACAAGCAAACAAACAAACAAACAAGCCACACTTGTTTCTTAACAATGCTGAGTTAAATATGTCTGACTTAGGTCAATAGCATTTGGAAATGTCTCCAGCTGAAACCAGGAGTTGCAGTATAAGCAACTTTTAATCAATTCAAGGTTTAATTTCTGGGAACAAGAGTCATATTTTACCAGGTAATACTCATGCCTTTGGTCATGTATCATCAATAGAATGTGTTGGTTTCCATTATTTCTGTGTTTTCAATTCTTTTGCTAAGAAGAGAAGTTCAATGCCATTAAATAAATTTATCTAAAACACATGAAAATGTGTTTTCCAAAGAAGACAGATGATTTGAAATACTTCAGACTCCCTAGTTCTTTATTCATTTTTTACTGTCTTTCATTGTCCTTCAGCCCCAAAGGATGATATTTCTACTTGTTTTAAAGAGATGGAATAACTTATAAAAAATGTTAAATCAAAGACATGCTTATACCTAGAATAGGTTATACATTTTTACTTATGAAATAAAAATAGCTCCTATCAAGAAACTAGTTCAGTGTTTTGAAACAGCTGCATGGAAGCTTGAACCATGGTCTCACAGTGCTAGGGAGACAATCTACCTCTCAGATGCACCCACAACCTTATTTTTTATTTTTAATCTTGAGCTTGGGTATGATTCAAATTGCTCAGATTGATTTGGAATTCACTCTGTAGCCAAGGCTGGCCTTGAACATGAGAACTTTCTTCCTCAGTCTCCTGAATACCAGGGCACACAGGCCTACACAGTAAGGCCTTTAGTTAAAATTTGTATATGCACTTGGGTATATAATTTAAGGACAGTGAGTAGAACAGGTTTGGGGCTTTTAACTCAGTACAGGACCACAAACGCACACCATTCAGAGGGCTCCTGTTGTCTTCTACCCTTGCTGCTGCTATGCAAAAACTATGATGTGTAGTCTTCATAAAATGACAATGGAATTTAAATTCTGCATAGAATTTAGAAGTTGTTTCTTAAGTAATCTAACAACTCCTGAAGTAGACATATTGAAGACTCATGTGGTAATGAATATGCAAATGTGACTTCTCACCTCCAACCCCTTGTGTATTTTGGGCCTCCATACAACATTGTGGTGTCCTCACTTCCTCATCGCTGGCCACATGATTTACAAGGGATTTGCTTTAATATGGGTTAAAGAACTTGTTCTGAGTGATTGAACCATTCTAGGAGAATCTACCCCCTTAAGCTATTATGAAATGAATTGAGTAAGTGGACTAAATGACAACTGAATGTGAGGCAACTTTGTGATTCACATTATTATTGCCCACTTTTCAGAGAAAGATAATTTCAGATCTTTTATATTCTGAGAGAAGATAATCCAGTTTCTCAAATTAAAATGAATGAAAGATCTATCTATGAAACTTCTTCCTCAGTTTTTAAATTAAATTTTCATATTATTAAAGTTCTTATTTCCTTTAATTAAGTAGCCATTAAAATGATTTCAGGGCCGGGAGTGGTGGCGCATGCCTTTAATCCCAGCACTCTGGAGTCTGAGGTAGGAGGATAACCATGAGTTCAAGGCCACACTGAGACTATGTAGTGAATTCCAGGTCAACCTGAGCTAGAGTGAGGCCCTACCTCAAAAAACCAAATACATGTGTGTATATATATATATATATGTATGTATGTATTTCAGTTGTCTCTTAGAAATTTGAACAGATGTGAAACTCATTTGTTAATCTAGATATCAGTGCTAATGCCTATATCATTATTTTCATTTGTATTCATTTGGCATTTAAAATTAGAGGAATGTCCACCAAACTCAAATTCTGAGAATCACACAGGCCATTTCTTAGGGTATTATGTGACAGCTGGAATTGCAAAGAAACTGCCACATTTTCTTTTTTGGACAACACTTAGCATCTGGTGATCAATGATTTTATGGAATTTTATTTCAACATCAATATAAAAAATAAACTATTAAAATAACTACTGTCTCACTAAGAAAAGTCTGTAAATTGAGGTATCCAGTGTTCCTGTTACAATTACACTTACCTAATCTTTGTTGAAATCTGTGGACCAGCCAATTCCTTGCTTACAGTCTTCTAGGACAATCTCACTTTATGTAAAAACAAGAGAAGTAAGTGTACATGAGGGTTCTGTGTGTCCACCAAAAATAGATTTTTAACCTTTGGAGAATATATATATATGATGTATATAAAATGTAAATGGAAGCTGTGTGTGTAAATAGGCCCATGTAGAAAATTTCCCTTCCAAGGGAACTTCTAAGCTTTGCCCTTCAGTCTTATGGTCTGTCCTAGGAGTCAATGAACCACTGATTCATTTTTTTTTAAGTCTCCCTGTTAGCATATTTCTTCTTTGTTTTTCTGGTAATTCCAGTATTAGTTATTGTCCTTGCTTCATGCCATGCGTCTCATGCCACAGAATGAGCTCACTCTTTGCTGCAGAAGCCACATGCCTAGGATAAAGGTAAAAGTCATAAAGTAGTCTGGCACAAAGACATTGCAGACCAGTGCCAATTCTTGACAAACTCATATGTACCTCCCAACTCCGAGAAAGTTAGTGACCCTCTCTGTTTTGTTGGT
This sequence comes from Jaculus jaculus, assembly GCF_020740685.1. NCBI lineage: Eukaryota > Metazoa > Chordata > Mammalia > Rodentia > Dipodidae > Jaculus > Jaculus jaculus. Next base: position 124,953,380 of record NC_059104.1, on the reverse strand, counting down.
CTCCTCAAGTTAAATGCTAAAATAATATTCAGCCTATAGAGGGTTTTTTCTTTTACTTTTAAAAGAATTAATTCAGTTTTTGACAGTGTCTTATCTCTCTATGCCACATAGGCTGGTCTCATATCTTTTATCTTTCTGCCTAAGCCTCCAAAATGCTAGGATTACAAGTGCTGTATTACCAAGTCTGGCTAGATCAAAGAGTATTGAGGATTCAGTGTATCTTATGTATGTATAAAATTGGCTGTCCCTGGTGACTTTTTCAGTAAATATTGTTTTGTAGTTATTAAAGTACATTTTACAATTTTATTGTTTTTTACTATTTTATCATGATGAAAACATTTCCAATTAAATCTAATCTAACAAACTTTTAACCATACAAACACTTCATTACTGACTCTAGGTGTGATGTTGTCCAGAAGATCCATTATTTTGGCTCACCTCATCAACTGCACATTTATGATGATTAGAATTTCCCCATCTGACTATTCCTGAGCCCTGATCATGACCATTCTTCTCTTTGATTCTATGACTTTGATTGTGTCACATTTCTTATGTAAATGGAATAATGTCATGTTTGTCTGCACGTAATGAACAAATTTTACATAGAACAATATTCTTGAGTATGATTTCTCATTGAACATTGCCAACTTTCCTTCTTCTGAAAGATGCTCTGTTTATAATGTTGAATCTAGACCACACATTGTCTGTGTTCTTGTTATATGTTTTATATATATATATATATGTCCTTGTGAGTAGTGCTGCCATGAATATGGGAACACTAAAACCTCCTTAGCACTCTAATTTTGACTCTTTTGGTTAAATATGCAATGCAAAATACCTGTAGTATGTATCACTTTATTTCATTTTTAAATTTAATTTATTTTTATTAGCAAATATTAATTAAACATAACAATAGATTTCATTATAGCTTTTTATGCAGTTATATAATGCACTTTTAGTTTTACTTATTTATTTATTTGTGAGAGAGAGAAATGGGCATGGAGAGAGAGAGAGAGACAGAGAGAGAGAATGGGCATGCCAAGGCCTTTGGCTGCTGCAAACAAACTCCAGACACATGTGCCCCTTGTGAACTTGTGCATCTGGCTTATGTGGGTCATGGGGAATTGAACATGGGTCCTTCAACTTTGCAGACAAATGCCTTGAATGCTAACCCTTCTCTCCAGCCCATATAATGCATTTTTTTCACTTTCTCAAATTTTGTTTTATTTTCTGTCTTTTTTAAATTTTTTTATTAGTTTGTACTCAAGTCAAGTTGTTACCATTGTTAGGCTTCTCCCTACCCTTCCCCCTCCACAGGGACCCTACTTGTTGGGGTATATGGGTAATGCATTGTTGGGTTAGCCATTAGTTATGGGTAGGAGGAAATATCTCTGGGTATCATGACCCAATGTGTGGCTCTAATATTCTTTCTGCCCCCTCTTCCACAAATTTCCCTGAGCCATGATAGGTTCATTTTAGGTCTGCTTCAGTGATGAGGTCCTGAGAGCCTCTATGTCTCTGGTTATCTGGTTTGGTAGGAGTTGATTGTTCTCTGTGTCTATCTCCTTCACTCTTGTGCTGGTACTAGGTTCATGAAGAAAATACCCACTCTTGCTTGTTTCCCCAATTATTCTTAGTTTCAGCTTGGGCCCTTTCGAGGTATGATGGTGCGGTTCTTTTCTGAGGATCTGTGTGTATCTGAAAAATAGAAGCAGATTCTCTGATGGAGAGTAAAGTTAGCACAAGATAAATGGTATAACTATTATTTTTTAGAAAGAATTTAATAAGTGTATGCTGACTTGTAGTCCACAATTATTGGAAGCTTAATAATGGAGAGTGAGCTCATTTTTGGATATGGTTCTGGCTCGTTTCCCAGCTCCAGTTATGGGTTCCATTCTACTGAGCAAATCAGCCAAATCAAGAGCAGTTAGTTTCCCACCCTGGCTATGCACCACTATTGCACTTGTATGAGCATTACACCAAGTTGTTTGCTGCTAAGTAGGATAGACCATGAGTTGCTTGGACAGATATTGGTCATTTTCCCCCAGTAGCCCATGTAGCACCTTCTGGCATGAGATGTGCTAACTGTCTGGGAACTAACTCTCAGATTCTAGCCAGGTCACTCAATGTTCAGTACCAACAGCATATGGTGTCTTCAGCAACAGGGACTTACCACAAACCTTTGGTTGGTCATCAAGTACTCTGACAGAAATCTGTCTTCTTTTGGGAAACCTTGTAGGTCTCTCTTATCAAGAGCTCATTGTGGATGATAGCAACCTGCTGGAACTTGGAGTGACAGGTCAGTGCCCAAGAAGAAAAGGTCGAAAAATATTAGTATTATAGAAGAGATAGAGAGGAGAGAGAGAGAAACAGAAACAGGAGATTAAGGTCAAGCTTCATCTTACTCTCCTCAGCGACTTGTTGGAATTCTATACAGCAGTAAGGAAAAATGACACAGTGAAATTTGAAGAAAAGTGGCCAAACCTGGAAAAGTGCATTCTCAGTTCAGTGAATTCACCCAATCACAGAAAAATAATTGCTGCATAGTCTCACTCATCTAATGCTCTTAATCTGAATCGACCCAAGATGCCTACATATCTAGGAAGCATCTTGAGGACTGGACAATAGGTGGGTGAGGAGGGTAAGAAGGATGCAGGACACAAATCTTTATCCAAATGGCAATGGTACCATAAAATTCTACATCCTAAAACACAGACCAAATGGTTGAACCTTCACCAGGCCATTAGAGGGAACACCTGAGGCATGTAATGCATTTTTATCATTAATGTGCCATCACTCTTTCATGTTCTTTTTCCCTACCTTATGATCCCTTTCCTCTTTCCATCCTCTTCCCAGCTAAACCCTATCTTCCTTTCAGGTCATTATTTTTGATGACCCAGTGAGTTTCATTAGGGTTACTAATAGAAACCTGGGTGAACAGTTATATCATGGGTTTCTTGCCAGTAGCTACACCACTGAAGAAAATGTCTATCTCATCCCCAGAAGCCACTAATGGCCTATAGATATTAAGGGGGGGTATGGCCTTGTCACCCCTTCCTGCCAAGTACCATTATCTGCTTATAAATCTTCAGTGAGATGCATATATTCATAGGCCTTCCATGGTATGTCAGGAATGTGACGGGCCCAATCCTGTTCAGATTTTGAGCTAATACTCAAAACTCCTATGAGACCAAGATTGCAAAGCTGATTTTGTGCTTTCAAAATATGATCCTTCCTCTGACTCTAGAGATGTACCAATCATTTTATTTAGTCTATAATAAATACATTATATTTAATTAGGTTATATTGACTATAGAATTGCATGAGTTTTTTATATCTTTTCTTGAGCTTATCATATATTTTGCGTGCATATATTTCCTATCTGCATGTTGCCCATTTCTTTGTTTATTGTTTCCTCAGAACTAGAAGCTGTTTAGTTTGGTGCATTTGTCTTTTGTGCTTACATTTTCAAGATGATCTATGCTCTCTACCTTCCCATGAATGAAGAATGGTCAAGTGACACTTTTGTAGACAATGAGACAAGAAAAAATATCTTCTGAGAAGACTTTTTCATGTCTTTAATCTCAGCATTGGGAGTCAAAGGTAGGAGGACTGCTGTGAGTTTGAGGCCATGCAGAGACTACATAGTGAATTAAAGGTCAGCTTAGGCTAGAGTGACACCCTACCTCAAAACAACATAAAGGAAGTACTAACACATGAAGCAATAAACACATATTTTCCTGAAAATACTGATAAAATATGAACATATCTGATGCTCTCATGACATAAATGATCTACTTACTAAACCTTCTCTAGATATCAGCTAACAGAAAGTATTTAAGAAAAGAAATTTAGTTATAATTTGTATCTTGAAAAACATATCTGCTTGGTTTTTTTTTTAATTCATGGAGGTTTCTTATCACTTCTCATCTGGCATTTTATAATTTGTGTGCATTTTTGCCCCTTCATTATCACTGTTGTCATAACTAGATTATGAAATCTTTGAGAGAAGCAATAATTGCATGCTAAAGTGTGGATGCATTTTGGAGGTTGATAAGGTAAATATTGCCTCAAAATCATCTGTGCTATAAAATCTTGGAAAGGTTCTTTAAGCCTTCTTCGCCTCAAATTCTTTACCTCCAACTTGGAGAAAATAATGCCTACTCAGAAAAGTTTTCCAATAATTAGAAAAATTAAGGTGATATGCCTATCAGTGCTGGGCATTCAGCAAATATAGCTTCTAGTTATTTATTAAAAGCTTTCATGTGATAAGTACAGAGTTTTCTAGGTCACTGCTAGTTTTTTATCCTGTGTTATACTCAGAACTGACCTGCATGGAAAGTGGGTTGCTGACATCCTTTAACTCTTATTAAATGAGTAAATGGATTCAGATTAAAGAAATTTGCCCATGGTAGTATACTTAATATGATCTCAGATGCTTACCTGGAGACTTGGTCTACTGAATGCTGTGTGACTGTGAACACAGCACATGTCATGTGCTCCTCATCTCAACACAACCAAGCATAATATCTTACAAGGTAGCACAATTCTATAAAAAAACTAAACTAAAAGTTAATAAGCTTCTGTACTATACGACTTACTCTTTGGTTCAGATTATACGAGATGGAAACATTCCAAAGACTCACCTCACCTGTTACAAAGATTACCAGTGTGGCATATAGGGGCAGGGTACAATTAGCCTTACCAGCTAAATTGGGAGACCCAGCTAAATTCTGGCATGTGGAAGTCTGTGTATTACTTTCTTAACTTTGCCATTGGCATTCCTTTTGCTTGAGTGATTATTTGAAAGGCAATTATCTAGTGATATAAATACTCAGGAAGTATAATATAAGCGAATGAAATAATAATAAAATTTAACTAAAATTTTAGAAATAAGAAGACCTACTGGGGCATAAGTTGTTCTTCAGCTCAGAAGAGACTTGTCTTTTTAGTCAGGCTCAGTGGAGGGCCTGACTCTTTCCAGTGTTTCATGATGGCAAGAGGAGAATGTGGCATATTTCATATTGTTTCTTCTTGTTTCTGTGTATATATGACATGCACGACCTTGTAAAGGCCAAGTCATGTCACCTCATATAACATTAAAGTTCTAAAAAGTATCATTCAAGTATAGAACTTGAAGGATTCTCTACTATTTGTACATAGTTGGAACAAGTTTATGAAACTCATGACTGGTCTCAGCACAATTCCTGTTATAAGATATGTGACTGCTAAGCAGACCATCACTCAATAAATGTTTGACAAGTACAGACATAGGAGGGAATGTCCGTTTCTTCCTTTAGCACTACACACACACACACAATTTGTTCTTTGATCCCTTGTATATTGTATGTTTTCCTGTCACTCATTTCATACCTGTGTTCCCCTCACTATTTGAAGTTGTACCAACTTCTTTCAGTTCTTCTTTACAACAACATGCATTTTATTTTAAATTGACCTCTTTTGCTGTCTCACTCAGAGTGCTTTTCATTCATGCTATACTTCTTTTATGCCTGATCAAAGCTCATCTTTTGAAGACAAACCTTGCATTGTTTTCAACATATTTTCTTACCTTCCTCTGGGATGAATATGTTCCCTAGGGATTATGTAGGCAAAAATTTTCACCATTGTGAGATATGAAGAGGGCAAAAAGTTAATCAGACTATGGAATGTATAAATATGGAGGTGATTAGGATTAGATCATACCAATGTGGTCCTGGGGCTACATGACTAAACCCTGGTGCCTCTATAGAGAAATGAGAGTCACAAGAAGATACACAAACATGCAGGTCTCACCTTCTTGCTGTGAGTGTTCTGTGATTCCCAGGGAAGTCACCAGCCAGAGTTATAACACCTCAGCCTTGCATATCTAAGACCAAGAGCCAAAATAAATCTTTCATTAGACAGTCTTTCTTTCTGTCTATAGGTCTAATTTGCTGGCAACTGAGAAGGGTGCACACTTTTGTGAAACTATATTGCATCTTTTTTGTTTATTTTTTTGTTTATCATTTTTTATTAGTTATGTACACAGTGTGTATACAGCCATGTTGGTACCATCACTAGCATCCTCCCTGTCCTCTCCCCTCCAAAGGGACCCTCCTCATTGGGGAATATGGGCCATGCATTGTGGGTTAGCCATCAGTTATGGGGAGGGGGTAATGTCTTTGTGCATACTGTTTCAATATGTTGCTCTAACAATCTTTCTGCCTCCTCTTCCACAAATTTTCCTGATCCATGTTGGGTACATCTACTTCAGTGAGGAGTTCTTGGGAGCCTCTGTGTCTCTGGATATCTGGTTTGGTAGGAGTTGATTTTTCTCTGTATCTATCTCCTTCAGCCTTGTGCTGATCTAAAGTTCACCAAGAAAGCAGCACTCTTGCTCATTTCTCCAGTTACTCTATTGTTTCAGCTGGAGCTCTGGTGAGGTGGGATGGGCTGATTCTCTCATCAGGATCTGCATCGGTTTGAAAAAGAGAAGCAAATTCTCCAACAGAGTGAAGTGAGCACCAGATAAGTGGAATAACTATTATTATTTTATTTTATTTTTGAATTTTTAAACTTACTTTTGTACTCAGTGAATACTGTTGAGTTGGTACCATTGGTAGCCTCTTCTCTGTCCTCCCCCCTCTCCCTGGCCCCTCCCTGTTGATGTATATGGGTCATGCATTGTGGGGATAGCCTTCAGTTATGGGTAGGAATAAATGTCTCTGTGTATCATGACACAGTGAGGGGCTCTGGCATTCTTTCTGCTCCTTCTTCTGCAAATTCTCCTGAGTCATGTTGTGTTCATTTTAGGTCTGCTTCAGTTATGGGGTTTTGGGAGCCTCTGTGTCTCTGGATATCTGATTTGGTAGGATGTGGTTGTTCTCTGTGTCATTCTCCTTCACCCTTGTGCTGGTACCAGGTTCCAGAAAAAAGCGTCCTTACTTGTTTTACCAATTATTCTTACTTTCAGCTGGGGCCAATGATGAGATTCCATCTTATCCCAGTAAGGATATAAAACATTAAAAAAAATCAAATGAAAATAAATGATGGCAAGGATGTGAAGAAATAGAAACCTTCATTCACTGTTGTTGGCAATGTAAGATGGTCCAACCACTTTGGAAAGCAACATGGTGACTCCTAAAAAAGTTGACTATTGAGTTACCAACAGACCAAGTTATTGCCTTACTGGGCATGTACCCTAAAAACTCCATGAATCAGTCCAGAGATATTTGCTCAACCATGTTTATAGTGGCTCAATTTGTAATATCTAAAAGAATCAACCCAGATGTCCATCACTAGACATATGGATAACTAAGATGTGGTATATCTACATGATGGAATTCTACAGAGCAGTAAGAAAAAAAAAAAAAGACTTAATAAATTTTGATGAAAAATGGTGGTACCTGGAATAGATCATACTCAATGAACTTAGCCAATCACAGAAAGATATTTGCCACATAGTCTCACTCATCTACAGCACCTAAACTGAATCTACCCAAGATGGCAACATACCCAGCAAGCATCTCCAGGATTGAATGATAGGGTGGGGAGGGAGGGAAGAGTAAGGGAGGAGATGAGGGACACAAATCTAGACCCAAACAGAAATGGTACCATAAAATTCTACATCCTAAAAGGCAGACTAAATGGTTGAACCTTCACCAGGACCCTAGAGGGAACACCTGAGTCACAAGGCCCTGGAGAGGGTATGATGAAGGCTGACCTTAATCTTCTACTGCTTCTTTCTCTCTCTCTCTCTTCTCTCTAACTCTTTTATATTACTTATCTTTTTCTTCCTTCTCTTCATGGGCATGACCTGTAACTCCCAGTGCCAGCAGGTTGCCAATGTCCACAATGAGGTTTTGATAAGAGAGACCTACAAGGTTTCCTAAAAGAATGACGTATTTCTGTCAGAGTACTTGGTGACCAGGGAAGGTTAGTGGTAAGACCATACTGCTGAAGACACCATACACAGTTGACAGGTAAAATGAAATGACATGGCTGGAAGCTTGAAGATAGTCAGTCCCCAGACAGTCAGCATGTCTAGTGCCAGAAGGTGCTACATGGGCTGCTGGGGGAAAATGACCAATATCTGTCCAAGCAACTCATGGTCTAACCTACTTAGCAGTAAATAACCTGTTGTGACACTCACACAAGTGCAATAGTGGCGCACAGTCATGGTGGGAAACTAGCTGCTCTTTATTTGGCTAACTGATCCGCTCAGTGGAATAGAACCCATACCTGGAGATGGGAAACAAGTTAGAATTAGATCCAAAAATGAGTCTGCTCTCCATAATCAAGCTACCACCAGTCATAGGCTATAAGAGGGCCTACACCTATTAAATTATCTCTAAAAATAAAATAATGGTTATCCCATTTATCTAGTTCTGACTTCACTCTCTATTGGAGAATTTGCTTCTCTTTTTCAGATAGACGCAGATCCTAAAGAGAGAACCACCCCATCATACCTCAAAAGGACCCCAACTGAAACTATTATTATTTTAGAGAGAATTTAACAGGTGTATGTCCTCCTTTTAGCTCACAGTTGGTGTGAGCTTGATAATGGAGAGCAGACTCATTTTTTAGATATGGTTCTGACTTGTTTCTCAGATCCAGGAATGGGTTCCATTCTGCTGAGCTGATCAGTTAATCAAATCAAGAATAGTTGGTTACCCTCCATGGCTATGTGCCACTATTGCACTTGTGTGAGCATCACATCAGGCTGTTTGCTGCTGAGCAACTTAAAGCATGAGTTTCTTGGACAGATGCTGGTCATTTTTCCCCAGTTGCTCATGTAGCACCTCTGGCACTAGACAAGCTACCTGTCTGGGAACTGCCTCTCTTCCAGATTCCAGCCAGGTCACTTCATGTTTAGTACCAACAACATATAGTGTCTGTGGCAGTAGGGTCTTGCCATTAACCTTTGTTGGGTCATCAAGTATTCAGATAGAAATCTGTCTTCTTTTGGGAAACCTTGTAGTTCTCTTTGAACAACAGTTTATTGTGGATGTTAAGCTCATGCTGGTACTGGGAGTTACAGGCCAGCACCAAGGGAAAAGAAGGAAGAAAAAGATAAGTAATAAATAAGAGAAATTTAGTAAAGAAAAGATGGATAGAAAGAAACTTCGTTTAACATTTTTATTGAGTATTTTTATAGCACTTCTCTCCTTCTGCACATTTAAAAATATCCAACGCCAGGATGTCTAGCATTGAGTACAATGCAGGGCCCAATGTCATGGGCTAAATAGTTTTCTAACCTCACTAACATTTCTTGGCCATCCATGAAAGCTGATTTTCCTAGATTAAAACCTAATATATATTTCTGTGCTTCTCTACACTTCTTTTCGATTTCTAAAGATACCACTAATGTAATTATGATCAAGTCTTTGGAGATATAATGGCTAAGCTTTCTCTTAAACCTAGAAGCAGAAATTTTAGGTGATTAGAACTTTATATTGCATTTCACCAGAATACCTTTGAAATGATTTAAATTATCAAGCTCTCAGGATAGACACAACAGGATTACATTTCCTTCTCTGTTTTCATTCTCCCAACTTTTGGCCAACATTTCATCTTATCACCATAACTACCAGATTCTTCCCACCCCCACCCCTACCCTGCCTCCATCTCAGCTGGGCGCTGACTTGTGATCACTTTAAAATATAATCTCAGGATTTATACTGCTTCTGACCTCTGGTACACATTTCATCCTGCTGATCTCACAGAATCCCGCTGGAGATGGGCTACTTCACTCTGTGATTTTGTTCTTCAGTGAGTGTCCTTGTTACACTGTAACTTCCCAAGCAGAGCAGCTTGAAATCTATGTTTCCCTATAAATTCTAAATTTACTGTGCAAATTGGCATGCTCAACAAATTCAAATATAGCAGTGTGGTTAGACTTCATTATATAGCCCAGGACAGATAGTTCTTATTACCTTCTTCCCCTGAAAACAGACAACAAAGAGCTAAATTTAATACTGTCAGTTCCTGGCATTGATTTCCTCTCTGGTCTACTTCCCTCTTCCTTTTCTTCCCCTAGTTATTCAACTTAATACCATTAAATTAATTTTCTTTGGGTTGAATTTGTTAACTCAATCAAATGCAATGAATAGCACACATTTTTCCGTGCATACAAATTAGGTAAAGTTAACCTTATGTGGTCCTCAAAGTCCAATGCTTAACTTCAAATCCCCAATTGTCACTTCTGACCATTTAAATTTGTACAGAAATGTAGCTGTTACTCAGTTCCTAAAGACTATGTTTCTTTCTCTGACATTGATTTTTCCCTACCTCTCTCTCTTTTCTGGTCTTTCAATTGTGGCCATATCTTAAGAGGTGAAAGTTCTCCTACATCTTCTGCAAACTCCCTGCTGGCTAGCACTTACAGTGCTGGAAAGTGCTATGTGAGCTGCTGGTGATAATGCTTACCAATCACATAAACAAGCAGGGGACCCCTTCAAGCTATAAAATAAATAAGTTGGACAACATGTACACTTCTGTGCAATAGCGGAACATAGCTCATGCAGATAATCAGCAACTCTCTGATTCGATGAGGCCCATTCAGTGGGAGAGAACTCATACCTGGTACTAAGAATCAAGCCAGAATCCCATGTATTGGAAGGCCATATACTCCTGAAAGGAGCTCCCACTGATCCGTGGCCAAGAAGAGTGGCTATACCCATTGAAACATCTCCTAAATGACTAGGATCCTCCACTTTAATCCATGTTTGCTCTTGGTTGGAGAATATGTTTTATTTTACAGAAAGCTGTGAGAATCAGGGAGAACCAATAATCATTAATATGGCAAGAAAAGATTGCCCACTGCCTAGCATGAGATGGTTCAATTCCATGATATCTATCAGGGCCCAACAGACATTAATGAGGAAGTGATGAACTAAACATAAATACTGCTCTCATTGCTAGCCTGATAATCATCTCCAGAGATACAGTAATACATACTAAGGGTACTCAAATTGCCTGAAAGAAGAAATTCAGAGACTACAGAGAGCTTACCCCTAAAGTAGTCTTATAACACACCTGGCCAATGCTCAGAGAACGTTGCAGATAATGGAGCAAAAAGACTGTAAAAGCCACAGGGTATGATGGAGTATCCTATAGCATTGTTCACCACCACAGAGAAACTGACTGATCCATTCATGACCCCATGGGGAAGGGGAACATCAACCACCCCACTGAGGAGGGCAGTCTGGGGTGGGGAGAGAGACTGTAAGAGCATAATTTGATGGGAATTTGGCCAGTACCCAATAGGGTCATACAATACAATTCATAATCAATTTAAAAAAAAATACTAGAGTGATTATTGTAAGAAAGAAGGGGACAGAGAAAAGTTGAGAGTAGTAGGGAAAAGGTTGAGAGAGGTGAAGTAACTATGATCTAAATACATTTTGTACATTCATAAACTTTTCTAAATTATAACAGGAACTAACTGGAACAAAGGACTTAGTAGTGGGGGCCTATGAGAGAAAGAAATGGGGTGGTGGTAGAATGGGACTATGTCCTGGTATATTATACATATGTAAAATTGTTCTCAACAAAACGTCACAAACAGAAAGAACCACTGCCATCATTCTTGCATGAGTCCTACCAATTTTAGATATAACTTTATATCTAAAAAGGTAACTTTAGGTATAAAGTTCCCCAAGCATTTTTGAGTCTCCACACAAGTAATATACTATAGGACTCTATCCATCTGGGATACTATGAAACAAAGTCAAAAGTCAAACTGAATAGACTTGCATTCAGTTCTTAGTCTCTTCTTCACTGGTGACTTCAGGCAACACCTTTACATCTCTCTGTGTTTCATATGTAAAATAGACCCATACAATCAACTTATAATATTGTTATGAAGACTATGCTTCATGTATTGTACAAAATATTTATCAACAAATTTTGCTAGTATAAAACATATCCCTCAATCAAAATAGATATTGCTGATTAAAGTTCATGTTGACCATAAATGATCAAAATGAAAAAAAAATGGAAAATAAATATTTTGTTTCTTCCTAAATATAAAATGAGTAATAAAATATAGTATAATAGTAGGGTGTTGTGGCATGGGTCTTTATTCCCAGCACTTGGGAGATGAAATTTGGAGGACCACCATGATAGTTCGAGGCCAGCCTGGGCAGTTGAGTGAGACCCTACCTCTAAAGGAACACACACACACACATACACACACACACAATAAAAAATATCTTAGACTAATGAAAGTTAAGTACAACCTACTGAAAAATCGATTCTTTACTTTAAAACCTCACTGAGTATCACTGTTAGCCCTCTTGCTTGCTCCTACAAATTAAGAATTTTGGCAGGAAAAAAAAAAAAACTACTCCTTAAAAGCTGTAGAGTCAATCAGCTAAGCTGCCTCCCTCTGATCTGCAAGCTTATTCATCCCTCTCATGTCTCACATTCTCTCTTAGCCGCAATCCTTCCTGTTAAGGGCCACTTTCTAACCTTGCTCTTACTCCAAGCAGATTTATCTTTCCTCCTACTTAGTTCATGATTTCCATGGTTACTTGCCATGTTTTTGTGATATAGTTCTTTGACATACTAGAAGAGATAAAATGGAATTTGAAACATATTAATGAATAGAATGCTTTGGTAAGTTACATGACAATGGACATCAATTTTTAGTTAAGTTAAATAAGCCCTCGAGGGAAAATACATCAGTTCTCTGCATATGTGCCTGTGTGTATTTTTATGAAAAGCTTTATCAGAATTGACTCTGTCAAAGCTGGTGACAGCACTGTCTTTAATGTCTCATGGAACAACTTATTATCCTATTCTCTCATTTCTGGAAGTCATCATTTGAATTTAATTAATGAAGATTTATCCCAATTATATTGTGTTACTGTATTATATTCTATTTTTCTTAATAATACCAGACATCAATGCGATGTGGACTTGTTATGTCTTGTCTCAAGTTCCTTAAAAGATTTTGTCAATGAAATTCTATACTATAGATTTGCAATGTATTTAATTCTTTTCCAACACATTTTATTATACACAGTAGGTGATGTTGTGCACAACAAATGCAATTGCACACATTTGATAAAACAGACCCAGAGTATGGTCTACTGCCTGGCATTATGTTGACAAAATTTATTACTGAAGCTTGATTCATTTTGTAAGTTGCTTTAGGCTTTATCTGTACCTTGTGTTTGTGATCATGAACATGTGTTGGCACTGTAGTAATTCCAGCTTTGATTTAAAGTGAAAGATCACCCTAATACTCTGTATCAGACAGCTATTGTTGAACCCACATGGAAGCTTACTACTTTTAAATAGCAAGTCTTTATTATTACTAACATTTCCATAGGTCTAGGAAAAGGAGGTTGCACATCTGAAAACCTATGTTTCAATCCAAGGACTTGGTTGAACATGGCTCTCTGAGAAGGATTGGGCTCAGATGTACTTCACACCTGGTCATGTTTTCTGTGACAAAGAGATAGCAGCTATCAGAGTGAACACTGCATATTGGAGATGAAAAGCAGAGACAGAGAAGATCTGGGATGGTCGAGTGCAAAGCTGGGGCATTGTCACTTCTACTTAATTGCACTGTTCAACATGAGTGGTGTTGGGAAAACTAAAAGTGAAGTGAAAGGAGATAACCTCTGATGCTTTAGTGGGAAGAGCCACAAAGACTCAAGGAAAAAAGTTAGGCTTAAGTTGGGTACAGATTGGAGATAGCAGCATAGTCTCCTCATTCATGAACATAGTATGAGCAGGTATATTAAGTTGATTAGAAACATGGTATCTCTGTCTTTATTATGATTTTCTTGCTGCTTCATAAATTTAATAGCCTCTAAAATATTTCTAGAATGTGGCTTTGAGTACAGAAACCTGGCTACAGGGGCAGAAAAGATGACTCTATGGCTAGCTGCACTTCAAGCACAAACATGAAGTTTGAGGAAAACTGAGACTGCCAGAGTTTGAATTGTCATATATCATGTAAACAACTGTGCATGGTCATGCATATCTGTGACCCCATGCCCATAGGGAAGCAGAGATAGGAGAATTGTTGGAGCTCTACAAGCTCCAAAATCAGTAAAGAGAATCTGTCTCAAAATAAAGGCCATGCAGCAAATGGATGGAGCCAGGTCACAGTAGATGTCACCCACTAAGTGAATGTAGGTATATCACAGCACACACACACACACACACACACACACACCACATTGCACACATGTGCATATGCATGTGCACACACAAAGCAAAAATATACAAAAAAATATTATGGTCTAACCTACTTAGCAGCAAATAACCTGTTGCGATGCTCACAGAAGTGCAACAGTGGTGCACAGCCATGGTGGGGAACCAACTGCTCTTGATTTGGCTAACTGATCCCCTCAGCAGTATGGAACCCATAGCTGGAGCTGGGAAACTAGTCAGAACAATATCCAAACATAAGCCTGCTCTCTATTATCAAGCTACCAACAATCGTGGGCTACAAGAGGGCCTACACCTATTAAATTCTGTATAAAGAAATAAGGGTTAACTCATTTGTCTGGTGCTAACTTTACGCTCCATTGGATAATCTGCTTCCTTTTTCAGATAGATGCAGATGCTAAGGAGAGAACCACCCCATCATACCTCAAAAGGGACCCCAGCTGAAACTAAGAACAACTGGTGAAACAAACAAGGGTGCTGTTTTCTTGGTGAACCAGGTACCAGCACAAGGGGGAAGGAGATCAACACAGAGAAAAATCAACTCCTACCAAATCAGATATCCAGAGACCCAGAGGTCCCCAATACCTTATCAGTGAAGCAGACGAAAAATGAACTCAACATGGCCCAGAAAAATTTTGTGGAAGAGGGGGCGGAAAGAATGTCAGAGTCATACGTTGAATCATGATATGCAGAGACATTTCTCTTATCCATACTGTGGGCTAACTCCACAATGAATGACCCATATACCTCAACAAGGAGCAGCCAGTGGGTGGGGGTAGGATGTGGATAAGCCTAACAATGGTACCAACTTGACCGTATTCACTGAGTACAAAACTAATTAATAAAAAAATAATTTTGAGAAATGGCTATAGCCTTTTGAACATGGAGCCTTATCTACTTTTTTATCTGAGTTTATCATTCTTCTGCCAAAAATTTTGGCCCTAGTGGTGAGAGATTAAGGAACTATTTTTTTGTATTTTTATTTTTTCTGTTTTTCGAGGTATGCTCTCATTCTAGCTCAGCCTGACATGGAATTCACTATGTAGTCTCAGGGTGACCTCCCTCAAACTCAAAGCAATCCTCCTACCTCCATCTTCTGAGTGCTGGGATTAAAGGCAGCACCACCATGCCTGGCTCACTAAATACTTTCAAATGTATTTAACACAACCCAATTCAAATATTAAACTCATTGCCTACCTGCCATGTGTTCTTGATTATTAAAACCTTTAGACTTGGAGTCTTCATTCATGAAGTTCCCATTCTAATTTTCACCTAGCCTAGTGCTGAAAGGATTAATAGACTGATTTGATAAAGCAGCTGGTACAGTAGCTGATACAAAGTGTTCGATAAAAAAAAAAACAAAAAAAAAAAACAGTCTTAGCCTGAAGTAAATGTTAACAATCATGAAAAAATATGTAAAGGAAAGGCAGGAAGAATCTTTAAGTCCATGTCTGTAGGTATAGAATGATAAAATTGTGTTCTACTCTGTCATAATTTACATTGTTTATTTATAAAATATATATGGAGTCTGCTCTTTGTGTCAGACATATTCTCTAGGCTTTGGTGATATAGCCCATAACAGAACAAAGAAAAATTCTAATCCTCAAAGTGCATTGGATAGGTTTTGAGCAATAAATTAGAAGCAGAAAATAAAGCACAGAGCAAGCATGGACCTAGAAGTATATGAGCCTAACACAGGGAAACTCCCTCGTATTGTGTCCAGCTTTCAGGTGTACCTGCCATAACTTCATGAAAAATGTCTTTGAAATTAGTGGACTGAGAAAATACAACTTGAAACATATTAGTAGACAGACTGCTTCTATGCTTAGAGGACAATAAATATCAAGTTTTAATGAACATAATAACCCTTCAAGTATAAGATAATATATAGGCTAAGTGGGAAAGATAAGGTAGGATGGAAATATGGAGATGGTTGAGAGGTATAGAGGAAAGAGCTTTTAAATTTTTTATTCCTACCAGATGTTAAAGTTAGAATTTTATTTATTCTCTTATTCCAGCAATTTGACTAGTTATCTCTTTCTTTATCTATTTATTTTATGAAGTATAAGTTAGGCTGGCCTCTAGCTCAGGATGAAATGTTTCCCCACTGTCCACATGCTTCATGTGGATAAGTCTTTTGTTCTTTTTTTAAATTTAATTTAATTTTATTTCTTCTCAATTGTTTAAACATTTTCCATGATTATAAAAAATATCCCATGGTCATGCTTTCCATCCCCTCTTTTCCCCTTTGAAATTCCATTCTCCATCGTATCCCCTCCCCATATCAATAAGTCCCTTTTTTATTTTTATGTCATAATCTCTACCTCCTCTTACAATGGTCTTGTGTAGGTAGTGTCAGGCACTATGAGGTCATGGATATCAAGGCAATTTTTTGTCTGGAGGGAGCACATTGTAAGGAGTCCTACCATACCTTTGGCCCTAACATTCTTTCTGCCACCTCTTCTGCATTGGACCCTGAGACTTGGAATGTGTGAGCAAGATGTTACTCGGTACTGTAATCACTTCTTTCCAGCACCATGATAACTTCTGAGTTGTTCCAAGGTCACTGCCATCTGAAGAGAAGATTCTCTACCCAAAGTGAGACTAGCATTAATATAAGGGTATGAATATTAAGAGAAGTGGTCACTGGGCAGTTTGATAAGTATAGTATATACACTTATCCAGACATCACCAGATGTTACACCCCTAGGGCTCATGACTACCTCTGTTTTAAGTTTTCAGTATCAGGGTTGTATTCCCTCCATTGGAGCAGGCCTCCAGTCCAATTAGAGGGCAGTTGGTTTTCACCATGACAAACGTGCCACTACTGCACCTGTTGGCTCATTTGGCCTGGCTGGCTAACTATAAGGCTTGCAGTGTCCACTGTTCAGTATCTTCACTGGTGCGTATCTTTATCCCATTGAACTGCATGTAGAATGGCTTCTTCCAGATTTCTGTCAGCTGGTCTACATGGAGGAGGTTATTAGCTCAGTTCCAGCAGGATTTCTCAGTGACCTTGCAGCCCAAGTATGTGGAGTCTTCAGCAATAGAGTCTTACCATCAATTCCTGGAGGGAAACCAAGGGTCTCGGCAATGGTCTATAATGTTTTGGGGGCATCAGGGACCTGCCTGGCCAACAACTCACTGGAAGGTACCCTATTCCTGGCACTGAAAATTTTCTAGCAATGATCTATGGCTCCTGAGTGTTCCATTGTCCAAAACCAAAGGATTCCATTTGATTTATTTATATCCTCTTAGATTTTGATTAGCCCTCCCTCCACCTTTCCTTTACTCAATCTCCTCCCCTGACTTCACTTTGGGCCTTTTCACCCCCATTAATCTATTCTTCTACTTACATATATACAATATCAACCTATTTAGTATCCTCCTCCCTTCCTTTCTTATCCCTTTGTATCTCGTTTTTAGCTTACTGGCTTCTGCTACTGAGTTTGTTTTTTTCTTTCTTTCTTTCTTTCTTTTTTTTTCTTCTCACACAGAAGCCCAATCACCTGTAGCTAGGAACCACATATGAGAGAGAACAAGTGGTGCTTGGCTTTCTGGGAATGAGTTACCTCACTTAGTATAATTCTCTCCAGATCCATCCATTTTTCTGCGAATTTCATAACTTCATTTTTCTTTACCACTGAGTAGAACTCCATTGTAAAAATGTGCTATATCTTCATTATCCACAAATCAGTTGAGGGACATCTAGGCTGGTTCCATTTCCCAGCTATTATAAATTGAGCAGCAATAAACATGGTTGAACATATACTTCTAAGGAAATGAGATGAGTCCTTAGGATATATACCTAGGAGTGCTATAGCTTGGTCATATGGTAGATCAATCTTTAGCTGTTTCAGGCACCTCCACACTGACTTCCACAATGGCTGGACCAGATTGCATTCCCACAAACAGTGTAGAAGGGTTCCTTGCTTACCATATCACCACCAGCATTTATGATCATTTGTTTCCATGTTGGTAGCCAATCAGACAGGAGTGAGATGGAATCTCAATGTAGATTTAATCTGCATTTCCCTGATGACTAGGAACGTAGGACATCTTTTTAGATGCTTATACACCATCCATATTTCTTCCTTTGAGAACTCTCTCTTTTTAATTGCCTTGTTTGATTTGATATCATTTAACTTTTTAAGTTCTTTGTATATCCTAGATATTATCACATATATAGATGGCAAAGATTTTTTTTCTCATTTTGTAGGTTGCCTCGTTGCTTTATTCAAAGCAACGAGGCAACCTACAGAATGTCCATTGCAGTACAAAATCTTTGTAATTTCATGAGGTCCCGGTGATTAATCTGTGGTTTTATTGCCTGAGCAATTGGGGTTGTATTCATAAAGTTTTTGCCAAGACCAATATGTCGAAGGGTTTCCCCTACTTTTTCCTTTATCAATTTCAGAGTTTCAGGTCTGATGTTAAAGTCTTTAATCCATTTGGACTTTGTTCTTGTGCATGGAGAGAGAGAAGAATATCTTTTCATCCTTCTACAAATACATATCCAGTTTTCCCAACACCATTTGCTTAAGAGGCTGTCTTTTCTCCAATGAGTATGTTTGGCATTTTTATCAAATATAAGGTGGCTATAGCTACCTGGACTTACCTCTGGGTCCTCTATTCTGTTCCATTGATCTACATGTATTCTTTTGTGCCAGTACCATGCTGTTTTTTTTTTTTTTTTTTTTTTTTTTTTTTTTTTTTTTTTTTTTTTTTTATTATGGCTCTGAACTATAGGTTAAAATCAGGCATGGGGATACCACCAGCCTTATTTTTGTTGCTCAGTATTATTTTAGATATTCAAGGATTTTTGTGATTCCATATGGATTTTTGGATTTTTATTTTCTATTTCCATGAAGAATGCCTTTGGAATTTTGATGGAGATTGCATTAAATGTGTACGTTGCTTTTGGTTAAATTACCATTTTCACAATATTGATTCTTCCAATCCAGGAACAAGGGATGATTTTCCACTTCCTTGTGTCTTCTGCAATTTTTTGCTTGAGTGCTTTAATTTCTTATTGTAGAGATCCTTTACTTTCTTGTTTAGGTTTATTCCAAGGTACTTTATTTTCTTTGATGCAATTGTGAATGGGAGTGATTCTCTGATGTCATCCTCTGTGTGTTTGTTGTTAGCATATATGAAGGCTACTGATTTCTGTGTATTTATTTTGTATCCTGCTACATGGCTGTAGGTTTTTATCAGCTCCAACAGTTTGCTAGTAGAGCCTTTAGGGTCCTTTATATATAGAATCATGTCATCTGCAAATAATGATAAACTTGATCTCTTCCTTTCCAATTTGTATCACTTTTATGTATGTCTCTTGCCTTATTGCTATAGCTAAGACTTCTAAAACTATATTAAATAAACGGGGGCACAGTGGCACCCTTGTCTTGTTCCTGGTTTTAGTGTAAAAGCTTCTAGTTTTTCCCCATTTAGTAATATGTTGGCTGTAGCCTTGGCATAATTAGCCTTTATTATATTGAAATATGTTCCTTTTATTCCCAGTCTCTATAGGACTTTTATCATGAAGGGATGTTGGATTTTGTCAATTGTTTTCTCTGTATCTAATGATATAATCATGTGATTTTTGTCCTTCAATCCATTTATATAATTTATTACATTTATTGATTTGCATATGTTGAACCATCCCTGCACCTCTGGGATAAAGCCTACTTGGTCAGGGTGAATGGTCTTTCTGATATATTCTTGTATTCTATTTGCCAATATATTATTATTTTTTTTAATTTAATTTATTAGTTTTCTTTTCAGTAAATACAGGCAGTTTGGTACCATTATTTAGGCTCATCTGTGATCTACCCCCTCCCATTAGACCCTCCTTATTATTGAAAATGGGTCGTGCATTGTGGAGTTAGCCCCCAGTTATTAGTATGATAAATGTCTCTGAAAATCATGACCCAACATGTAACTCTGACATTCTTTCCGCCCCCTCTTCCGCAAGATTTCCCTGAGCCATGTTGGGTTCATTTTTGGTCTGCTTCAGTGCTGAGGTGTTGGGGGCCTCTGAGGCTCTGGCTCTCTGATTTGGTAGGAGTTGATTTTTCTCTGCATTGATCTCCTTCCCCTTTGTGCTGGTATCCAGTTCACAGGAAAACATCACCCTTGCTTATTTCGCCAGTTGTCCTTAGTTTCAGTTGGGTCCCTTCTGAGGTATGTTGGGGCAGCTCTCTTCTTAGGATCTGCATCTATCTGGAAAAGAGAAGCAGATTCTCCAACGGAGAGTAAGTTAGCACCCAGAAAATTGAGATAACACTTACTTTTTTGATAGACAGTTTGATAGGTGTAGGCCCTCTTATACCCCGTGATTGATGGTAGCTTGATATTGTAGAGTGGGCTTGTGTTTGGGTATGGTTCTGACTTGTTTCCCAGCTCCAGCTAAGGGTCTAGTACCACTGAGTGGATCAGTTAGCCAAATCAAGAGCAATTGATTCCTCACCATGGCTGTGTACCACTATTGCACTTGTGTGGGTATCACATCTGGTTAATTGTTGCTACTTAGGTTAAACAATGTGTTGCTTGGACAGATCTTGGTCACTTCCCCCAGTCGCCTATGTAGCGCCTTCTGGCACTAGACACGCTGACTGTCTGGGGACTGACTCTCTCCTGGCTTCCAGCCATGTCATTCCATTTTACGTGTCAGCTGCGTATGGAGTCTTCAGCAATAGGGTCTTACCACTGGCCTTTGGTGGGTCATCAAGTACTCTGACAGAAGTCTGTCATTGTTTTGGGAAACCTTGTAGGTTTCTCTGATCAAAAGCTCATTGTGTATTGTAGGCCCAAGCTGGAAGTGGGGGTTACAGGTCAGTGTCCACTAAGAAATTGAGGAAAAAGATAACTAATATACAAGAGTTAGAGAGGAGAGAGATAGAGGGGAGAGGGGGAGAGGGAGGGAAGGAAGATGTAGGAGATTTAGGTCAGTCTTGATCCTACCCTCTCCAGTGTCTTGTGGTTCAGGTGTTTCCTGTAAGGGACTAGTGAAGGTTCAGTCATTTGGTCTGTCTTTTAGGAAGTAGAATTTTATGGTACCATTGCCGTTTGGGTCCGGATTACTGTTTTCCACCCTTTGATTCCCACCCCGCCCACCCATCCATCTTATTGTCTAGTCCATGAGGTACTTGCTGGGTGTGTAAGGCATCTTGAGCAAATTCAGGTTAGGTGTTGCAGATGAGTGAGACTATGTGTCGATTTTTTTTCTGTGATTGGGTAAGTTCGCTGAGAATGATCTGTTCCAGGTTCAACCATTTTTCCTCAAATTTCTTTATGTCGTTTTTTCTCACTGCTGTATAGAATTCCATTGTGTAGATATACCACATCTTTGTTATCCATTCTTCTAATGATGGACATCTGGGTTCATTCCAGCTTTTACCTATTACGAATTGAGCTGCTACAAACATGGTTGAGCAAATCTCTCTGGCTTTTGGTTTGAAGGTTTTAGGGTACATGCCCAGTAATGGTATAACTGGGTCTGTTGGTATTTCTATAGTCAGCTTTTTCAGGAGTCTCCATATTGCTTTCCAAAGTGGTTGTACCATCCTGCATTCCCACCAACAGTGAATGAGTGTCCCTGCTTCTCCACATCCTCGCCAGCATTTATTTTCATTTGACCTTTTGATGTTGGCTATCCTTATTGGGGTAAGGTGGAATCTCATAGTTGTTTTAATTTGCATTTCTCTGATGATTAGGGATGATGAACATTTTCTTAGGTGTGTGTTTGCCATTTGTATCTCTTCCTCTGTGAATTGCCTGTTTAACTCTGTGCCCGATTTTGTGAGTGGGGTATTTGTCTTCTTATTGTTTAGACTTTTGAGTTCTTTGTAAATTCTAGAGATAAGGCCTCTATCAGTTGGATAACCTGCAAATATTTTCTCCCACTCTGTGGGTATTCTATTGGCTTTATTTATTATATGCTTATCTGTAAAGAAACTCTTCAGCTTCATATGATCCCAATGGTTGAGTGACTGTTTAAGAACTTGAGCCACTGGGGTTTTATTCAGGAAGTCTTTTTCCATTCCTATATCATGGAAAGTACTTTCTAAATTTTCTTCCAGTAGTTTTCGAGTTTCTGGTCTTATGTTGAGGTCTTTGATCCATTTGGATTTGAGTGTTGTGCATGGTGAAATGTGTGGATCAAGTTTTAGTTTCCTGCATGTGGTTATCCAGTTTGTCCAGCACCATTTGTTGAAGATGCTATCTTTTTTCCAGTCTATATTGTTTGGGCCTTTGTCGAATATCAAGTAGCTATAGTTGCTTGGCCCAAAATCCGGGTCCTCAAGTCTATTCCATTAGTCTATACTCCTGTTTTTATGCCAGTACCATGCTGTTTTTATTACTATGGCTTTGTAGTATAACTTTATATCGGGTATGGTGATGCCACCAGAGGTATTTCTTTTGCTGAGGATATGTTTGGATATGCGAGGCCTTCTGCCTTTCCATATGAAATTTGAGATCATTTTTTCTATGTCTGTGAAGAACACTGTAGGGATTTTAATTGGAATTGCGTTAAATCTATATATTGCCTTTGGTAGGATTGTCATCTTCACAATGTTAATTCTGCCTATCCAGGAGCATGGGAGGTCTTTCCATCGTTTCAAGTCCTCCTCAATTTCTTTTTTGAGAGTTTTTATATTTTCATTGTATAGATCTTTTACTTCCTTGGTTAACGTTATTCCAAGGTATTTTATTTTATTTTTTGCTATTGAAAATGGGACTATGTCCTTTATTTCTTTTTCTGTGTCTTTGTCATTTGCATATAGAAATGCTTCCGATTTTTGTGCGTTGATTTTGTATCCTGCTACTTTGCTATAGGAGTTAATCACCTTCAGGAGTTTTGGGAAGGAGTCTCTCGGGTCTTTTACATATACAATCATGTCATCAGCGAATAGAGCTAACTTAACTTCTTCCTTTCCAAATTGTATCCCTTTTATTTCCTTCTCCTGCCTTATTGCTTGGGCTAGGACTTCCAGAACTATATTGAAAAGCAGAGGTGAGAGAGGACATCCCTGTCTTGTTCCTGATCTCAATGGGAATTCCTCCAGTCTCTCTCCATTAAGAATTATTTGGGCCTTTGGAGCTTTGTATATTGCCTTTATTATATTAAGATGTGAACCGGCCATGCCGATTCTCTCCAATGTTTTGATCATGAAGTGATGTTGTATCTTGTCAAAGGCCTTCTCTGCATCTATTGAAATGATCATGTGATTTTTATGTTTAAGCTTGTTTATGTGGTGTAATACATTGATAGATTTTCGTATGTTGAACCACCCTTGTGTTCCTGGGATAAATGCCACTTGGTCAAGGTGGATTATGCTTTTGATGTGTTGTTGGATTCAGTTTGCGAGAATTTTGTTGAGGATCTTTGCGTCTATGTTCATTAGGGAAATAGGCCGATAGTTTTCTTTTCTTGTGGCGTCTCTGCCTGGTTTTGGGATTAGGGTGATACTAGGTTCATAGAAGGAGTTGGGTAGTTTTCCCTGTTCTTCAATTGTGTGGCACAGTTTTAGGAAGATTGGTTTGAGTTCTTCCATGAAGGTTTGATAAAATTCGGCTGGGAATCCATCTGGTCCTGCACTCTTCTTTTTTGGGAGGTTTTTTATTACTTTTACAATCTCCATGAGCGTGATGGGTTCATTGAGGTGGTTGATCTGCTCTGAGTTTAGCTTTGGTAGATGATATGCATCCAGGAATTTATCCATCTCCTCCACATTTTCCAGTTTTGTTGAGTAGAGGTTTTTGAAATAAGTCCTGATGATTCTGCTGATTTCACTGATGTCTGTTGTAATCTCTCCTTTTTCATTTTGAATTTTGTTAATTTGGAGTCTCTCCTTTTTTTGCTTGATCAAATTGGCCAGAGGCTTGTCAATCTTGTTTATTTTTTCAAAGAACCAGCTCTTTGTTTTGTCAATTGCCTTAATTGTTTCCTTGGTTTCCAATTCATTAATTTCTGCTCTGATTTTAATTATTTCCTTCCTTCTGGAGCTCTTTGGGTTGGATTTTTCTTGTTTTTCCAATGCCTTTAGGTGGATGGTTAAGCTATTGATTTGGGATTTTTCTGTCTTTTTTATGAAGGCATTGAGTGCTATGAATTTTCCCCTGAGGACTGCTTTCATTGTGTCCCACAAGTTTTGGTATGATGTGTTCTCATTGTCATTCAATTCCAGGAATTTTGCAATTTCATTTTTTATTTCATCCACTATCCATTTATTGTTTAAGAGTGTGCTATTCAGTTTCCAGTTGCCGTTGGGGCTCTTGTTGGTTTTTTTGTTGTTGATTTCTAGGAATATAGCATTATGATCTGATATTCAGGGAATTATGTCGATTTTCCTAAATATGTGGAGGCTATCTTTGTGACCCAGTATATGGTCTATTTTAGAGAATGTTCCATGGGCTGCTGAGAAGAATGTGTAGTCTGTGGATTTGGGGTGGAAAGTTCTGTAGATGTCTGTTAGGTCTAAGTGCTCTATGGTTTTGTTGAGCTCTCTTACTTCCCTGTTGAGCTTCTGTTTGGATGATCTGTCTATTAGTGATAATGGTGTGTTAAAGTCCCCAGCTATGATGGTGTTGGTGGTTATTTCTGTTTTATTGTCAAGTAGGTTTTGTTTTATGAACTGCGGTGCCCCTGTGTTTGGTGCATACAGATTTATGATTGTAATATGAGCGCCCCTGTCACGTGTGGGTAGGGAGCGTTGGGCACGCTGGGGGGGGAGGCGGGGGCGGGGCGCGCGGGGGAGGGCTCGAGGCACGTGGGGGTGGGGCGTGGGGGTCTCAGGGCGCGCGGGGGGCGCGGGGGTGTGGGGCACGCCTGGGCGCCCGGGGCGCGGGGCGCTCGGGGCATGCCTGCTGTGTGTGGATAGAGAGCACGGAACGTGCGGGGGGTGGGGCGTGTGGGAGGGTGGGGCGGGCGTGGGGTGGTCTCAAGGCACGCAGGGGTGGGGCGCAGGGGTCTTGGGCGCGTGGGGGCGTGGGGCAGGCCTGGGTGTCCGGGGCGCGGGAAGCCTTGGTTCGCTTGGGCCGCGTCTGCCGTGTGTGGATAGGGAGCGTGGGGCGCGCTGGGGGGGAGGGGCGTGCTGGGGGGGTGCAGGTGTGCGGCGGGTGTGGGGCACAGGGGTTGTGGGGTGCGCTGGGCCGCCGGGGTGCGTGGGGCTTGGTGTGCACGGGGCGCCGGGCCGCTGGGCGCGGGGCTGCGCCCGATGCAGTCATTCGCGGCGGGCGGGGTGGCGGGGCGTGGGTCGCGGGGGTGTGTGCTTCCCTCTTTTACCCGGATCTGTGCCCTCCCTCTTCAGAAAGTTCCTAATTTCCCTTGAATACTTGCCTTTTTTTCCCTCGTTGTTTGTAGTGCAGCTAGGCGGTCGCCATCTTGACCGGAAGCCTGCCAATATATTATTGAAAATTTTTGCATTTATGTCCATGAGTGAGATTGGTGTGTAATTTTCTTTTTTTGTTCTATCTTTGCCTGGCTTTGGTATCAGGGTGATGTTGGCTTCATAGAAGGAGTTTGGTGAGTTCCTTCTTTTTCTATTTTTTGGAAAAGCTTAAGAAGCAATGGCGCTAGTTCTTCCCTGAAGATCTGGTAAAATTCAGCAGTGAATCCATCTGGGCCTGGGCTTTTGTTGGTTGGGAGATTTTTGATAATTGTTTGGATCTCCGTCCTTGTTATAGGTCTGTTTATGTGATTAATCTCATCTTGATTTAATTCAGTTACGTCATATAAATCAAGGAAATCATCCATTTCTTTCAGATTTTCATACTTTGTGGAGTATATGCTTTTATAGTATGTCCTATGATTTTTTGAATTTCTCTGGCGTCTGTTGTGATGCTACCCTTTTCATCTGTAATTTTATTAATTTGTGTCTCTTCACTCTTTCTTTTGGTCAGATTTGCTAAGGGTTTATCAATCTTGTATATCCTTTCAAAGAACCAACTTTTTGTTTTATTGATTTTTTGGATGGTTTTTTAAGTTTCTATTTCATTTATTTCTGCCCTAATCTTTATTATTTCTTCCTGTATGCTGATTTTGCGTCTGCCTTGTTCTTCTTTTTCCAGGACATTAAGGTATAGCATTAGGTCGTTTATTTGCTACCTTTCTAATTTCTTAATATAGGCACCTAAAGCTATAAATTTACCTCTTAGGACTGCCTTCATTGTGTCCCAGAGATTTTGGCATTTTGTGTTCTCATTATCATTTGTTTCTATAAATTTTTTGATTGCCCTCTTAGTTTTTTCACTGATTCATTCATCATTTAGTAATGTGTTGTTTAATTTCCATGATTTTGTGTATGCTCTATGGCCTTTATTGCTATTGATTTGTAGTTTGATTCCACTGTGGTCAGATAGAATGCAAGGAATTATTTCAATTTTCCTGTATTTTTTAAGATTTGCTTTGTGTCCTAATATATGGTCTATTTTAAGGAATGTTCCATGTGCTGCTGAAAAGAAGGTATATTCTACAATGTTTGGATGAAATGTCCTGTTTATATCTGTTAGGTCCATTCCTTCTATGACCTCATTTAGTCCATATGCCTCTGTTTATTTTTTCCCAGGATGACCTGTCAATTGATTAGAGTGGGGTGTTAAGATCACCCACTACCACTGTGGTATTATCTATCTTAATTCTAATAGCATTTGTTTGATGAATTTGGGGGCCCTCATGTTAGGTGCATATATGTTTAGGATTGTGATGTTCTCCTGTTGGATGGTGCCTTTAATCACTGTAAAGTGGCCTTCATTGTCTTTCTTAACTAATGTTGGATTGAAGTCTATCTTGGCAGATAATAGTATAGCAACCCCTGCTTGTTTTCTAAGTCCATTTGCTTGAAACACTGTTTTCCAACCTGCCACCCTAAGATAGTGTCCATCCTTTGTAGAAAGGGTGGTTTCTTGGAGGCAACAAATTGTAGGATCCTGCTTTTGAATCGAGTCTGCAAGCCTATGTCTTTTGGTTGGGGCATTGAGGCCATTGATATTAAGTGATATTATTGAGAGGTGTGTATTCATTTTTGGCATTTTTTTTTCTGTAGTTCTTCCAGTTTTACCTTTGCTCTCTTGTGTTAGCTAGTGTTTGAGTATTATTTGTTTTTACCCAGTTCCTTATATTTGTGCTTTTCTTTTTCTTCAGCATGGAAGATTCTTTCAAGTATTTTCTGTAGAGCTGGCTTTGTCTTCAAATAGTCCTTTAGCCTGCTTTTGTCATGGAATGTCCTTATTTCTCTGTCTATTTGAATAGATAGCTTTGTAGGATAAAGTAACCTTGGTTGACAGTTGTTATCTTTCAGATCTTGGAATACATCACTCCACACCCTTCTGGCTTTTAAAATTTGTGTTGAGTAATCTGCTGTTATTGTGATAGGCTTGCTTTTGTAGGTAACTTGATTTTTCTCTCTTACTACTTTCAATATTTTTTTCTTTGGTTTATATGTTTGGTAGTTTGATTATGATGTGGTGAGGAGAGTTTCTTTCCAGGTTTTGTCTGGCTGGTATTCTAAAGGATTCCTGTATCTGCATTGGCACCTCTATCACAATTTGGGGAAAGTTCTCTTCTATGATTTTGTTGAAGACACCAACTATGCCTTTGGAGTGAAATTCTTCTTCTATTATGCCCTGAATTCTTATGTTTGATCTTTTCATAGTGTCCTAAATATCTTAAAATTACCACTCATATTTTTCCATTACTTTGTATTTCTCTTTGTTGGATTGTATTAGATCTGCCACTTAGTCTTCTAGCTTAGATATTCTGTCCTCTCCTCCAACCATTCTACTGGTGGGATTTTCTACTTTTTTTTTTTTTAATTTCATTAACTGTGTTCTTTAT
Source organism: Jaculus jaculus (assembly GCF_020740685.1). NCBI lineage: Eukaryota > Metazoa > Chordata > Mammalia > Rodentia > Dipodidae > Jaculus > Jaculus jaculus. The sequence goes on along the minus strand of NC_059104.1, from coordinate 124,925,374 downwards.
TGCTAGTAATTCTAACTGGTTTTTCTTTATTATTTCTATATCCTTATTTATGTCTAGTATTGATCTCTTTATTTCATCAAATTGTCATCCTGTGCCTTCTTTGCTTCCTTTGGTTTCTTCTTTGAGTTCTTTGAACATATTTATAATCATTCTTTTTAAATCTTTCTCAGGCATTTCCTCTAACTCATTCTCACTGGAGGTCATTTCTGATGCATTAATGCTTTTTGGTGGATGTATATGGTCTTGATTTTTGGTGTTTCTTGTGTTGTAATGTATATATTTTTGCATCTTGGATTATTTAATGATTGGATCTTTCATTTAGCTGGGTATTATGAGAGGTATCAATCAATCTGATGTTATAAAACTTCAGGGTAGGAGCTTAAGGTGCTAGGTTTAGCTCTGAAGACTCTAAGAGTATCTACAAATGTGACTCTAGGTGTTGGGTGTGTCTGCTATGAGAGTATTCAAGTAGGCTAAGATGAAAGAAATACATGCAGATTCTAAAATTTAACTAAACAATGTACACTATCAATGAAAAACAGCACAGAGTATTTATCCAAGAGTAGGTATTATGACAACCAGATCCTCTGTCTGTCTCTTAGGCTGTGTGGTACCTAACCCACTCCCTTAATCCTGACAACAAGGGGTTAAGATTTCTAGTCTGTAGAGGGTTCCAAGACAGCTTATGACCAGGTGAGACCCTTCCCTAATGTATAACAGAAGAGTAAACAAAACCACTATAATTCAAGAAGCAACAAATAACAAGTTCAAAATACAGCTTATTTAAGAATGGCAAATTTGACCATCCATCTGATTTAACAATTAATTTATCCTGACACTGAAGTTGGAATTAGCACTTCTGGTTCAGGCATATATACCAGGCTTATTAGGTGGGTACCTACCTGGTGTAATCCCAGTTATCTTTTGGGATGATTTTGATCTCAGCTGTGCTCTTGATTGGGTCCCTCTTTGGTGCTCTGTCAGTCCAAGTAGGCGTGGCTGGGTCTCTGGACAGCTGCTATGTCCCAGAGGGCTGGGCACTGGTGGTGGGGAAGGGGAAGGAGCTGATGCTGCTCAGTTTGCCCACTGTTCCACGTGTTCTACCTTGTGATCTGCTCCACTGTTGTTCACTGCCATTCTCCCTTCACATTTCTTTAGATTGCGGAGAGCTCCATTGTGAGTGGAAACCCTCCTCACCTGGCTTTTCCTGCAGCTCAAGCTGAGCCTGCCATGGTCTTGCACATAGTCCTGCCCCCTGGAGCAGCTTCTGCCTGCCCATGTGGGCTCTGGATGCTCTGGATCTCTCCTACTTCTCCACTGCTGTTTCAAGTTCCTATATATTTCACCTTTTAATAAAAGTGTGTATTTTGACTTTTTTTTTTTTTTTGGTCTTTTTTCCCCCTAGGCTGCTTTGGTGTGGTACCTATGCTGCCATCTTAACTGCAGGTTTCATTATTTTTTTTTAATACACAATATTTTATTAAGTAAAAACTTTGTATGGACACATTGTGTGTTGGTACCATTATTTCTTTTCCTCCCTGTCCCCATTCCATGGTAGGTCCTACTCAGTGGCATTGCTGGTATTCACCATGGGGTGTGAGTTATGAATTGTGAGAGCAGCACTCAGTCATTGTAGTGTGGATCAATGCCATCCTGTGGCTCTTATAATCTTTCTTCCTCCTCTCCTGAAAAATTCCCTGAGCTTTGGTGTGTGAGCTTCACATCTACTTTAGTACTGGGCTCTCAGAAACTTCTGGATTTCTCCTTTGGTGATTTTTGAGATCCTTGGTATCTGTCTCCATCACTCTGGCCCAGGTTGTCAAGCTCACCATGACAGCAGCACCCTTGCTCATCTCACAAGTTTCACCTGGGTCCTAGCTGATGTTTGAAGGATGGTTCACCTCCTGACAATGAGTCAGCTATCTTTTTCTTGTTTTATTGAGATTTTTGGTTGTCTTTGATTCTTGTTGCTTTCTGGAAAATAAAAACCAGATTCTTCTGCTGAAGGTGAGGTCAGCATAGGTTAAAAGTATAAGCATTGTTAATTTAAAGAAAGTAGATTTTCTTTTGGCCAAAGACTAATGGGACTTTCTCAATTGAGTCTTGGTCTCCCTAGGATTCTAACTCAGTTCCCAGTTGCAGTTATGTGTTCCTTTCCATTGAGCAGATGTCTTAGTCAATCATTTGCTACTGACATAGGCTGGGTGCCACCATTGAATGGGTGTGTAGTTTTTGTCAGACTGGTTGATTTCATAGAACAGTTTTCCCTCCCTCCTTGCTCACAATGTTTTCTGCCATTTTCTCCCAGAAGCTCAAGGAGTGCTATCCAGATCTGTATTGGCTAAATATCTGGGAACTGGTTTCTTCCAGATTTAGCCAGATCCTTCCATGCTCTATGTTGGAAGAATGTGGCATCTTCAACAATAACTTCTTATCCTTTACCTCAGACAGGTAATAACCAAGTGCTTTGACAGAGCCTGTCTTGTTTTGGGGACCCTGTAATTCTCTTTAACCAACAGTCTACAACTGTAATCCATTTTTGGTAATGAGAGTTACAAGCCAGAGCCAAATGGTTTAGGTTTAGGCTTCATGCCAACCTTTCCAGGGCCCTTCTTTCCAGATGATTCCACTCATACTCCTATTGAGGACTAAATCTTTTAGTCCATTGTCCAGGAGAAGGTTTCTATGGTACCCATTCATTTTGGATTTAGCCTTTTGTTTATCTCCCCATACCCTTCCTTTCTCCTCTCCACAAACTCTTCCATCCCCTATATCTGTCTCTCTAGTTGCCTTTCAGCATGACTGCAACTTAAACTATTCCAGTTGAGCAACCACATTAGAGGGAGAACATGCACCATTTGTCTTTCTGTGCATGTGTGAATTTGTTTAATATGATCTTTCCAAGTCCTCCCAATGTCCTACATATTTTGTTATATCACTTTTCCTTACTGCTGAGTAGAATTCCATTGTGCATGTGTACCACATCTCCATTATCCTTTCATCAAATGATGAGCATCTCAGTTAATTCCAATTCTTAGCTATTGTGGATCGAGCACCTATAAGCATTGTTGAACAAAGATCTGTGCAGTGAAGAGTGGAACCTCTAGGGTAGATGCCTAGTAGAAGAATAGCTAAATAATTTGGAAGCTCTATTTTCATTTTTATGAGTTTCCATAGTGGTTGTACAAGTTTGCACTCCCACCGACAATGAATGAGGGTTATTCTTTGCCCCATTCTTATCAACATTTATTATTGTCATTTGATTTTTTTAAATGCTAGGCATCTTGACTGGAGTAAGGTGCAATCTCATAGTTGTTTTAATTTGCATTTCCCTAATGGTTAAGGAGGCTGAAAATTTTCTAAAATGAGCATTAGTCACTTGTATTTCTTTCTTTGGGAATTTCCTATTCCCTGTCCATTTTTTAGTAGATTTTTAATTTAATTTTAATTTGTTAGTTGTTTGAGTGCTTTTTTTTCTAGATACTAGGCCTCTGTCAGTGGTAGAGCTGGTGAAGATTTTCTCTCTCTCTTTGGGCAGTCTGTTGTCCCAATTTATGGTATGTTTGTCTATACAAAATCTTTTTAGCTGCATGAGATCCCATTGATTGAGTGATTACTTTATTTCCTGGGATACTGGGGTATTTTCAGGAAGTCTTTCCCCACTCCTATGTCCTGAGGAATTTCTCCTATTCATCTTCCTGTCATTTAAAAGTTTGAGGTCTTTTATTGAGGTCTATAATCCATTTAGAGATTTGTGTGTGTGTGTGTGTGTGTGTGTGTGTGTGTGTGTAGGGTGAGAGGAGTGGTTCTACTTTATATTTTCTACATGTGATTATCCAAGTTGTCCATAGTCATTTGCTGAATATGTTGTCTTTCTCCAGTGTACATTGTTGGCTCCTTTGTCAAAGAGCATGTTGTTTTAATTATTTGAACTAAAAGCAGCATCTTCAATTCTGTTCCATTGGTCTATATATCTGCTTTGATGCCAGTACCATGCTGCTTTTATGACTATGGCTTTGTAGTATAGCTTTAAATCAGGTATGGTGATACCTTCCAAGATGCTTATTTTGCTGAGGTTATTTTTGGATGTCAGAGGCCTGTCATCCATATGAATTTTGAGATGATTTTTCTCTGTGTGTCAAGAATGATGCTGGGATTTTTGTTGGTATTGTCTGGCCTCTGGCTAAAGCTGAATTTTAACTTCTGATCTTCCTGCCCCCACCTCCAAAGTCCTTCAATAACTGGCTGGTATGCACCACCACACCAAATTAATGAAATTCTGAAGATGTAACTCAGGGCTTTGTACAGGTTAGGCAAGCAGTCTACACAGTGAGATACATTTTTGATGCTTCATGATCAGGACTTCATGATTAGACTTACAGATATTTGTAAGGATACACTGATGGTTTTCCATAGCTTTGAGAATACTTTAAAATTGGATGGTATATATATATATATATATATATATATATATATATATATATATATATATATATATATATATAGTTTGTGTGTGTGTGTGTGTGTGTGTGTATGTTTGTGTCTTGCCCTCTTTCTCCAAGCCCTGGCTTGAGATTGTTCCACTTTCATGAGATTCATTAAAAGATTTGAAAGTAAGTGCTTATTTAAGCAAAAATCAAGAGACAAGATGCCCAGTGGGTGAGTGATAAGGCTAACTTGGTGCTACCAGTATATTACTTGCTTTAGTGTGATGTGCTGTATCTGGTAATATTATCAAATCGATAACGTTCCAGCTCACCCATAAGGAGGGCTTACTAAATGCTAAGTTATTTTGGCCCATGAGATTTACCTCTGCCCTCAATGGGAGATTGACACTCAAACATAACAAAAATCTTATGTCTCCTTCCACAGGAAGTGAACAACAAGAAGTTGTAGTTCTTTTCATTCTACTTACAAAGGCTGGTGTTTTATGCCCATCTAACTACTGTTTAAACTTCCAATACTATCAGTGGTGGTAGGTAGATCTTGAGTCTAGTCAGTAAAAACTAAAATGTATATTGTGCCATAATGTTTCTTTACATATTTTGCCTTATTTGAAAACCATGATGCATAAAACACTTTTGCAGTAACATCATTACTGGAATAAATCACAAAACCAATAGCAGATGATGAGAGGGATTTTTTTTTTTTTTTTCCAATTTGGCTTACAGTCTTGAGGGGAAGATTCAGATGGAAGGGTAAAGAAAGATAGTAGAACAGAGGCTTATCATAGCTTCTATTTTTTTTTTTTTTTGGCCTAAGTTTGTTTATTTATTTGAGAGTGACAGAGAAAGAGGTGGAGAGAGAGAATGGGTACAACAGGGCCTCCAGCTACTACCAACAAATTCCAGAATCATGAGCCACTTTGTGCATCTGGCTTACATTGAGTACAGGGGAATTAAACCTCAAACCTGGGTCCTTAGGCTTCACAAGCAAACACTTAACCACTAAGCAATCTCTCCAGCCCCTGTTCTTTGGCTTTTTGAGGTAGGTTTTTGCTCTAGCCCAGGCTGATCCAAAATCCACTATGTACTCTCAGGGTAGCCTTGAACTCATGGCGATCTTCCTACCTCTTCCTTCCAAGTGCTGGGATTAAAGGGGTGCACCACCATGCTCAATTTGACATCACTTCTTGTGAATATCAGGTGGATAACAGCAGTAGGAGACTGAGCTAATTTTAGTAAAAGGAACCTTGTTATAAGACTCCTAAACTTGTCCATGACAATGCACCTCCTCCTCCAGAGAGGCTTTACCTCCCACATTGCCATCAGCTTCAAACCAATCATTCAAAACACGTGAGTTTATTTGGGAAAGTTACCAAAACTCAAGTCAGAAAATGTGTAACAAGTTTCATTAAAATCTCTCTGAATATTATGTAGTTAATTCATCTTATTAAAAATTACTGAGCTGCTACAAAGCTGGGCATGGTCATGCATGCCTTTAATTCCATCACTTGGGAGGCAGAGGTAGAAGGATTGCCATGAGTTTGAGGCCATCCTGAGATTATATAGTGAATTCCAGGTCAGCCTGGGCTAGAGTGAGACCCTACCTTGAAAAAAAAAAATACTGAGTTATTGACTGGAGAGACCTACAAAATCCCTAAAACAAAATCGACTTATGTCAATGCACCTGGTTACCCACCTGAGGTAAATTGTAAGACCCTACTGCTGAAGACACTATGTGCTGTTGGTGTGTATTATTGAGAGATCTGGTGGAATGTAGAAGAGATCCAGACCGCAGACATTTTGCCCATCTGGAAGGCACTTCATGAGCTATGGGGAAGTGGCCAGCAACAGTTGGAGCAACCCAGGGTCTAAGCTACTCAGAAGCCAACACCCTGATATGATGTATACACAAGTGCCATAGTGGCACACATCCTTGGTGGGTAACCAATAGCTTTCTGATTGGCTAAGAGATCTGCTCAGTGAAAAGGAACCCATACCTGGAACTGGAAATAGGTCAGAGTACTACTCAGGCAATGACTTTGCTCTCCAAGGTCAAGTTCCCACTAATCTTGGGTTAAAATAGGGACTGCATCCATCAAATTCTCTCTAAATTAATAATGCTTATCCCATTTAACCTGTGCTTATTTCATTCTGCATTGGAAAATTTGCTTCTCTTTTTCAGAAGGGAGTAAGACTCAAGTGCTCTTCATCTAAACCCCAGCTGAAACCACAGAGGAATTGAGGAGATAAGTAAGTGAGCTGCTTCCATGGTGAACCTGAATCAATGACAGGATGAAGGACACAGACACTGAGAACACTTGACATCTACCAAAGCAGTGACCCAAAGGCTGCTAAGAGCCCATCACTAAAGTAATATTAAAATGCACCCAGCATGGCTCAGAGAATTATGTGGAAGAGGGGGTGGAAAGATTGTTAGAGCCAAAAGATGGGGACATCATGCCTAGAGGTCCTGCCTCTCCCCAGTAACTGACTGCTGCTCCCACAACACATAACTTGCAATCCACACAATGATAACCTGTGACGGCAATGAGGAGGGCCCCCTTCAGGAAGGGAGCAGGGATGAGACAAAGGATGGTCCCAACATATGTTTCCATCCTAAGTATGCCCCTAATCAATAATAATAATAATAATAATAATAATAATAATAAACTTATAAAGGCAAACTTTGGAATGAAAAACTTACTTGAAGATTGGAAAAGTTCCACCAAAAATTGTAGAACTGAAAAATTATTTAAGCAAAGTGGAAGGGTATAAAATCTACTCACAAAAATCATTAGCCTTCAAATATACCAATGACAATCATAAGAAAGAAAGAAATCAAGGAAACATTTATATTGTCCACAAAAAATTAAATCTCTTGGAATATCCCTAACAAAGTAATACAGAAAAATGAAATCATCAAAATTTCATGAAAATGGATGGGCCTGGATAAACAAATACACTGAGTGAAGTTACACAGGCTCAGAAAGATAACTGTTGCATGTTCTCTTATATGCAGATCCTAACATGAAGTAATTGGATTTGTTTATAAGCTGTAGTAATTAGTGTAGAAAACAGTAAATAATAGTAAATAGTGTAGGAAACGGCTTAGAATGAGGGGAAGTACGGAAAAATGAGATGAAGGGAAACTTGTCGGGCAAGTGGAGGAGCAGAATAGAGGGTTTGGAACTGTCTTTGGGAAAGTTGGAATAAGGGAGGGAAGGAAGTGTAGAGAGACACAAAACTAATATGGTACAAATCAGTATGGTTAGGTAGCTCAGTATAACTCTCTTAATAAAAGGGTAAGTAGATAGCTTGGGCAAAAGCATCCTATAGAGTTTGAGAAAGCTTTATCTTACAACCATAGGTTATTGATGGTAAATCTTAGTACCAGAATTGGATTGTTCCCACAGTGACCTATTGGCTAGGTTGGCCCATGAAGACTATAAACAATGCAAGTCATTGCCAAAGCACTTGTTAACCCTCTAGAGCTAAATGGTAAGACACTATTGCTAAAGACACCACAGGTTGGGGTCACAGGATATATAGAGTTCATGATGAACATTAAATGGAAGCCAAATCCCTAATGGCTAGTTCTCATAGTTCTGGAAAGTGCTATGCAAGCTTCTGGGAGATAATGGTCATCAAAAGCTTGAATAAGAGGCTGAAGAGATGGCTTAGCTTTTAAGGCACTTGCTTGCAAATCCTAAGGATGCATGTTTGATTCCCCAGCACCCATGTAAACCACATGCACAAGGTGGCACATGCATCTGAATTTCATTAGCAGTGTCTGGAGGCCCTGGTATGCCCATTCACTCTCTCATTCTGCCTTTTGCTCTTACTGTTTCTTTCTCTGACTCTCTCTCTTAAATAAATAAATAAAAATAAAATATAGTTTAAAAATCATGAATAAGAAAAGGATTCTACAAGTTACAAAATCAACCAGACGGGCAAGATCTTGAACACTGAAATACTGACACATAGGCTATTGGGCTGAACAACTGATGTCAGATTGGATATGAGGTTCACTCAGTGGGAGTCACAAGCCTATGGATTTGAATGTCATGGGCAGTAGAAGGAAGCTGCCACAGTCTTTGGCTAAAAGAAGAATTTATGCCCATCTAAAGCTGAGTGCCTAGAAGGAGATGCACCATCTCTATTTCATATGCCAGATCTCAGGAGACATCAAAGACATAGAAGCAGATACATGTTGTCTTACTACTAGCCTGGTAATTTCTTCCAAGGAGATTGTAGTAGACACCGAGGAGACCCAGAACTCATCAAAGCAGAAAAATCAGAGGATGCAAACAGCTTAAACCCTAAAGGAGATTTATAACCTGTCCTCCAAAGCTTAGGAAACATTGATGAAGAAGGGGCAGAAAGAATCTAAGAGCCACAGCTCTGAGGCATTGTCTCCACTGCCCTCACAGGAATTGACTGGTACTTTCTTAATATTTTCTTTTTTTTTTTTTTTTTTTTTTTTTTTGGTTTTTCCAGGTAGGGTCTCACTCTGGTCCAGGTTGACCTGGAATTAACTCTGTAGTCTCAGGGTGGCCTTGAACTCATGGCAATCCTCCTACCTCTACCTCCCGAGTGCTGGGATTAAAGGCATGCGCCACCACGCCTGGCTTAATATTTTCTTTATATATTACTTTATTTATTTATTTGAGAGAGAGAGAGAAAGAGAGAGAATGGGTACACCAGGTCTGCCACTGCAAACACAATCCAGACATTATATATCTGGCTTACATGGGTCCTGGGGAATTGAACCTGGATCCTTAGGCTTTGCAGCAAGTGCCTTAACCCTAATCCATCTCTTCAGCCCTTTTACTGATGCATTCTTGACCCTACAATTGAATATAGATAATCCATTGCTAAGGGCCCTTAGTCAGATGGGAGTGGTGGAAAGGGGACATCAAAGCATAACAATATGGGAATATGACCAATATACAATATGTCCATACAATAAATTTCTCAGTTTAAAAAAAAATACTTGGCTGGTTTGCTGTTTTAACATTTAAATGAGGAGTGCAAACAATGCAAATCATTACCAAAGCATTTGTTTACCCACCTAAGCTAAATGGTAAGACACTATTGCTAAAGTCACCACAATCTGGGATCATTGGTTTGCTGTTTTAGCATTTAAATGCCCCTTGTAGAGCAGCTTTAAATGCTTCAAAGTCTTGCTTATTCTGCTGCTAAAATGAAGATCAAAATAGTTTTTATATCCATTTACCAAGTTCTATGGAGTGAAAAGTACTATATTATTATTATTTAGGGTATCCCTTCTTTTTTTTTTCCATATGCTCCTATGCTTAAATGACTGTTCAATATCTTCAGACTACAGTTATTTCAAGACATTATTTCAGACATGTGAGACACTGATTTCATTTTTGGATAATTTTCTGGATATTTGCTTTCATCAAGTTTTGCCTATTTTTACTCTTGTTACAGTCATTTAAAAAGTCTTTAAGCATATAATAATTTTCTTTGAACAGCCTACACCACCACACATTTTAGTGTCTCATTTTATTTATTTAATTGTACTTTGCAAATCTGACAGTCTTTAAAGTTTATGTTTTTATCAAGAATAAAGGTTTGAGTTGGGCATGGTAGTACACACTCCTAATCCCAGCACTCTGGGAAGCAGAGGTAGGAGGATCACTGTGAGTTCAAGTCCACCCTGAGACGACATAGTGAATTCCAGGTCAACCTGGGCTAGAGTGAGACCCTACTTAAAAAAAAAAAAAAAAAAAAAAAAAAAAAAAAAAAAAGAAAGAAAGAAAGAATAAGAATAAAGGTTTGAACCCATCCAAAGATTTCTCTACTTTTTGTTTCCAAAGAGTCAGAGGAGAGGAGGAAACAGGTTAGATATCCTCATCATCTAACCTAGACCCAGCTCATTTGTTGAGAATTTCAGGCTTTTACCAAGCTTGTTTTTTTAAGTTTTCCTTTATTTTAAGGTTAGCATTTAGTTTTATTATTATTATTAATTAGTTTTGAGCTCAGTGAATACAGTCAAGATGGTGCCATTGTTAGGCTAGTCCATGTCCTACTCCCTCCCCCTTGGCCCCTCCTTGCTTGCTGAGGTCATACATTGTGGAGTTAGCCCACAGCTATGGGTAGGAGGAAGTGTCTGCGTATGCTGACCCAACGTGTGGCTCTGACATTCTTTCTGGTCCCTCTTTCACAAAATTTCTCAGAGCCATGTTGAGTTCATTCTGGGTCTGCTTCAGTGATGAGCTGGAAGCCTCATTTATTTATTTATTTATTTTTTTGGAGGAAATTTTGTGTCCTTTTTACTTTAATATTGCATTGCAATGTTCAGAAGGATATGCAAAAACATAGGTCAATATCTTAAGACATTCATTCACTCCACTAATAATATCAAAATATCTAGGATAATGACAATACTGACAACAGTAAATAATAGATTGCTTTATCTAAGTGCTATAAATATCTGCTATAATACTCTTTACTTAATATTTTTAGTTATAATATGACAAAAATGCTAATAATAAACATCATTTTTAAAGCTCTGGAATTCAAGGTCCTCAGGTACATGTAACCAAATCTAATTACAACTGGCACATTTTATTTTAAGCTAGATAAAGCTAAAATTGGCCTCACACAAATTATTGTCTCTCATGTACTATAATAGACATCCCAAATATTTTCTATCTCCCTGTTTCCATCATTACATGTTTGATATGTGCATTTTACATTCTCCACCATCCTTTTTTGAACATATAGCATATAGTGAGAGTGAATCCAGTGTTTATATGTAAAACATATTGAAATAACCTTCCCTGAAATAAAGGATTGATGATGTACTTGTTACTTATTTGTACTTGCTTTCTTAATTTTATATGATGTATACAGGTGAAAGTATACAACAACAATATTTTACAAGGTAACTTGAGTCTTTTCTCCTATTACACTTCTAAATGGTGAATGGTTCTAAGACTACGTTTTGAGCCTTTTCCCTTTTCTCTCTGCTCTAATTAGGTTATTTAAATACATTGACTTATACAATTTGTATATAGCCTTATTTTTCATGGAACTATTTCACATCCAGTTGTTTAATTTATGCATTGAAATTTACTGTACTTTTTAAATTCCTGAAATCCTTCACGTTATGCTCTCAGTACTCTTGCAGACTCTGTGCCCCCACTCTCAATGTACTATGATCATGAAAAATCATCATTTGATTCCTTCACTCTTTGTACCTCAGGCATTCTGTACAAAAACTAGCATGGTGTTTTGCTAGCTTGCAAATCTGCAATTCTGGACTACACACTTCAAGCCTCCCAGATAGCTGTTGGCCAGATCATCCACATCATTTATATGTTGCAGTCCCTTCCTGTGTGTTTGGCACCTGTTTCCTCAAATCTATTGTTCACATGGAAATAAGAATGATATGCAAATCACAAAAAATCATATATCATGATTTCATGTTGTTTTTTTTTCCTCTCCCCTACAGTTCATTGAATTCAGAAGAAACACCCCACCTCCTCAGCAGTCTGAACCTATTTTAGGCTTTATGTCTCCTTTCTTCATTTATGATGCCTTAGGTATGCCCATTCCAGTGTGCTAGGTACACCCATTCTATGTGTCAGGAACATGTCTAGCTGAATTTTGCTTTGTATTTTTCATAGTAAATGTTACCTTTGTCTCACACAGTCTGTTCTTTTTCCCCACATTTTTTTTTTTTTACTTTTGAATTTAGATTAAACAAGACCTCTTTGTTTACACGTGAATTTTTACTGTTATGTGACTTTTAAGAAAAGACACCTATGAGCTTCAGAATAATCAGTTTTGCATAACAGAAAGTTTAAGAAACAGTAAAAACTTGATACAATAATGCAATATGAAGTTTTATTTTTTATGGATGTTTTCTTACCTCATGATTTTTATATCTTATTTATTTATCTCCTTATTTTGGGAGAGAGAGAGAGAAAGGCAGACAGAGAGAAAATAGGTGTGCCAAGGCTTCTAGCCACAGCAAACAAACTTCAGATGTATGCCCTTATCTGGTTTGTGGTGGTACTGGGGAATCAAAACTGCATGTTTAGGCTTTGTAGGCATGCCCTTTAACCACTAAGCAATCTGCCCAGCCCAACATTAAGAAATCTGCTGTTTTGATCTTTCCCTAAGTAGACAATAAACAGGAAAGCTGATCTTGTGTCCTTACTGGAATTTCCTATTAGGGAAACAATCTTTTTTTATATGGGACTGTCACAAACAATGCAGAGCCTCTGTCCTCCTGCCATAAATGCCAGCTGCCTCCTATAGTTAATGTGACAGGCCAGAAAGTCTCATACACATTCTGTCCCTGAGGACAATATTATTAGTCCTTGGTTGAAAAATCAAAGAAACATCTAAGAGATTCTGTTAAAAAAAAATAAGTTTCCACCTGAAAACACTAGATTATGATTGAAAACATCATTCATATGCTAGAAGATAGGGAGGCAATGACTAAGCTAATAATTTTCCCAGTAAGTGGTGAATGAAATATCAAGACTTCAATCTCTTCCTTTCATTATGTCATCTCTGTACAAATTGCTATCACCAGGAGCCAAGTGTTGTTCAAAACCAAAGTATAATTAAGCTAAAGCACCATAGGTGTTAAAATGAGAGCAAGGTAATTCTGGATTCTAGGCTTTGGGGTAAGTCTTCCTAGAAATGGAGACATTTTAATCAGATTCCTTTAAAAATGATTTAACATATAGAAGGTATAAAGGTATGGAACAGGCAGAGGGACTATCATGAGTAAAGTCATATTGGAAAAATAATCAAATTGAGCATTCAGAGGCAGGATGAGTATAGGAAGCTTTTGGAAACTTTTGTTGTGCCCACTTTTTGGAATATCCTAAGGGATTTTTGCTGAACTCAGGAGGAAATAGGGCACCTCTGGATTTTTTTTTTTTTTTTTTTTTGTATGTTGAATGTGGACTACATAAGGCAAAAAAATATAGAGACAGGAATGAAGCAGTTACTGAATATGGATCCTCTCAGTCCCTTAAGGACAACTTTCACACCATCTGTTCCAGCTCTTTCTACTTCCAGAGTTAGGACACAGCCAGCGAATGTTTGAATTCTTGCCTATTCAATGAATCATTGTGAATTTTTTTTTAATTTCTTTGTTTATTTTTATTTATTTATTTGAGAGTGACACAGAGAGAGAGAATGGGTGCCCCTGTGGCCTCCAGCCACTGCAAAGTAACTCCGGATGGGAGCGCCCCCTTGTGCATCTGGCTCACGTGTGTCCTGGGGAATCTAGCCTTGAACTGGGGTACTTAGGCTTCACAGGCAAGTGCTTGACCGCTAAGCCATCTCTCCAGCTCTCGTTGTGTAATTCTTGCCAATTTATATAAGCCTTTCTCAATCCTCATTTCTCCATTTGTGGAATGGAGTTTATGAGAATTAGTAATAGTTTACTATAAAATAATAGACACAGCAATCAGCCATAAATATTTTTAACTTTTATTTTTTATTTATTTTAGAGAGAGATAAAGAGGGAGAGAAGGAGGGAGGGAGAGAGATATAGACAGAGAGGGAGAAAGAGAGAGAGAGAATGAGTTACTACAGCCTTAAACTGCTTCAAATGGACTCCAGATGCATGCACCACCTTGGGCAACTGGCTTACATGGGTCTTGCAGCATCAAATCTGGGTCCTTTGACTATGCAGGCAAGCACTTTAACCACTAAGCCATCACTCCAGACCAACATCTATTATTATAAACATTATCAGGGTATTGGATTTCTGTGGTAGAAGCTGTCTATATGGCAAAATATGTTTTTACTCTGTGAGGCATGTAGGAATCTTAGTCTCTGTAGATGAATTCTTTGATGCCATCTCAGACAAAGCAGTTATTGTCAATAATGAAGCCCTAACACAATATGCTTGCAAACTTTTACACATGTATATTGGAATGTAGCTCTGAGCATGGAAACCACAGCACACTTTGTTTATTGGTGGTTTTCAGTGATGCCTGACTTGAAATGTATTGACAATGAGCTCAGAATTTCAACCATGAGAACCACTAATACAGCATCATCTGCAGATGGCCTTCCCTGAGCCCTCTTGACAACTGTCAGGAGAGCAAGTGAGGCAGGATTAGCACTTTGGATTTTCTCCATTTCCTTGGTTAATTAAACTAGAATTTTAGACTAAGTCATTTTAAGCAAAGAATTGAAACAGAAAGCTAAGCAACTGCATAGTAAGCCCAGGCTTGGTATTTGCATAGGCATGCTTCACAAATAAACTTTATGGAGTGAACTTTCTACATTATACTCATTATCCAAATTCTACATTTTTCCCAAAACAATTTTTGGCAATGTATTGGAATAGAGAATAAAATAAAAATAATTCATAACTACCAATAGCCAGTTGCACTATGTGCACTTTACCTAAACATCTTTTTTTTTTTTTTTTTTTGAGGTAGGGTCTCACTCTATCTCAGGCTGACATGTAATTCATCATGTAGTCATATAATCTCAGGGTGGCCTCAAACTCATGGTGATCCTCCTACCTCTGCCTTCCGAGTGCTGGGATTAAAGGCATGCGCCACCATGCCCAGCCATACACATCTTTATATTCTTTTTTTTTTTTTTAATTTTTTGTTGTTGTTGTTTTTTATTTATTTGAGAGCGACAGACACAGAGAGAAAGACAGATAGAGGGAGAGAGAGAGAACGGGCACGCCAGGGCTTCCAGCCTCTGCAAACGAACTCCAGACGCGTGCGCCCCCTTGTGCATCTGGCTAACGTGGGACCTGGGGAACCGAGCCTCGAACCGGGGTCCTTAGGCTTCACAGGCAAGCGCTTAACCGCTAAGCCATCTCTCCAGCCCCACATCTTTATATTCTTAATACCCAAGTACTACACAGAAGCTGGAAGAGTGACTTCAACTTTAAATAGTAGCAAGGGTCATGCAAGTGCTCCATGCTCAGTGCCATGGAGCTTGCTGTCCACTAAGTGCTGGAGCAACATTACCAACACAGATATTTCACCTCTGGATGCCACCATGTGTCTCCACTTTTCTTCAGGTAAGTTTTCACTTATTTCCATGTCTTATAATTTTTTTAACCTTCAAAATAACACCACTTATTTCTAAAGAAAAATTGAAAATGAATGTGAATTTACCTCATAGGGCAGTATATAAGGAGCCTTAAAAGTGTTAGTGTGTATCAAGTAATTATGGAGCTTAATTTATATAGCAGAAAATCAACAAATGTTTATTTTATTATTTGCAAAATGCAAACATGATAGCAACTGAAAAGGCTAATAATTTTGTGAGAAGTATCTGGTTATTATTAAGCAAAGGATCTGCTCCTGTGTAGTGAGTAATTACTATGTATTAGATCCTTACCCAATGTCTAAAGTCCGAAATGTGGATATTTGTGTCTTTGTTTAGAAAGTGGGTATCAGAGAGGAAATTAGCATTCCTAATACAACATAGATTTGTACTTTTGACAGGTTTTTCTAGTTGCAAAATCAGAATTTTTTGGAACTTTGTGCCTGACCTTTTCTACAGCTGGGACCTCATTTAATATATTCATTTCTGGTATGTTTGTGTAGAAAGTAGGGTTTGGTACCCCTTGTCATTACTGTTCTAGAATCTATTTTCCTGCCTGTTGCCAACACCATTGACTACTCCAGAACAACAAAATGAGATACAAATAAAGGGGCAAGGATACTTTCTTCTTGTTGTGTTATTATTATTTTTTTTTAAAAAATTGTCTATTTTTATTTCTTTCTTTGAAAGCAGCAGCAGACAGACAGAGAGAGAAAGAGGCAGAGAGAGAGAGAGAGAGAGAGAGAGAGAGAGAGAGAGAGAGAGAGAGAGAGAGAATGAGAGCACCAGGGCATCCATCCACTGCAAACTCCAGATGCATACACCCCCTTGTGCATCTGGCTTAAGTGGGTCCTGGGGAATCAAGCCTCAAACAGGTGTCCTTAGGCTTCACAGGCAAGCAGGTAACCACTAAGCCATCTCTCCACCCCATTCTTCCTGTACTATTAATGAGCAAGGACCATTACTATTACTATGGTGATGGCAACTGGTGAAGAGAAATCTTTAAAAATGGGGAATTGGCTTTAATGCCTGAAACGCAGCCTTTCAACAGAAAGTATACCAAATACAAAAGAAACTAAAATGCCTTTCAAAATCCTTCTCTTAACAATGACTTATTACCTCTGTTCCCCTCCAAATGTTATTTACCCTTACTTTTGGAATGGCCCTTCTGTTGGACTCCCTTCTGTGTGCATATATATCTGATACTTCCCTTATCAAAGTGTTCATGACATCATGAGACTTGCTACTCTTAATGCCCCAACAGAATTTATAATCTTCAAGATCAAGATCCATGCCTATCTTATAGATATTAGAAATCTAGGCCAGGATTAATATTAGTTTTTATTATATTAGGCCTTATTAAATCTCTAGACATTCATGTGTTCTGATCCTTCTGTTTTAAAAATAAATAGCAGTAGTCCCATAGGTTTGTGAAAGGCCCAAGTGGCATTGCATAATAGTGTTTCCTGCTCTAAGCCCACAGAGTTAAATTATTGTGTTGCTCTCACGCTGAGCTCCTTCTACCTGAAAAATTATAGCTACATCCACAGGAATATCAAGGGCAGCATTCAGCAAGCTAGTGATCACACAGAGCAAGTGTCACTTAATAGCAGTCAGAATTTACAGGGAGAAGCCCATGAACTGTTCATTAAGCCACTTCTAATTTTGGTGTAAAACCCAGAAAAAGAAGGTTGATATGTATTATTCTTATTTCCCTTTTTTTCTAGTAGAAGAGTTTCTGTTTCCCTTTTATTTATGCTTTATATTTCTTTCATTAAAAATGGCATTGCCAAATTCTGCTGTCTCAGAATATGTGTCTCAGGAGAGTAAATAGGGATCTCATATTCCAATGGCAATGGTAACTATAGAGGGGTCAGACTTGACCAAGCAATCTCTGGAAAAAACTCTGCAAAAGGAAATTATTTTAAAATAGATTAAAATATAAAATAGACGAAAATGAGGCAGGTGGGGAAGTACACACAACTTCAGTCCTAGTCACTTGAGAAACAAAGCGACGATGATTCCATGAGGGTAAGAGTTTAAAGCCAGATCAGGAAACATGGTGATATAGGTTTCATAAAAGGTGGCAAAAATAAAGGGAGAGGGAATTGATGACACTTTTAACCCTGTAGGACACCAATGCCTAAGCAAAATATCGTGAGTGGTACTATAAACTACTTATGAGACTATACTTCCTTTGATAATTATCATGTCTACTTTAAAAAGTTATACAAATACTCAATATTCTGTCTGGCTTCCATGGATTTCAATAGGGAATAAAGTCAAAGGTAGGATGATTTTTATAAAATTCATCTAGGACTTGGGGGCAAGGAGGATAAAGTGATCAGCAACCATAGCTTATATCCTCAAAGAGCTTCTAGAATCGAGAAGCAGACTAGATTTGCATGTAAAACCATACTGAAAACGCATGGCAATTTTAAGGAAAGGCATTGTCCTATAAATCAAGAGTGGTAAAGAGAATTTGCTAATAGGAAGAACAATGTTTCAACATGTAGAAAATGTGCTGAGTGCTTGTAAGCATGTTTCTCTTCAATTCTCTTGACCTAATAATCATCTATGCGAAATCGAGCATTTTACCAGAACCTGTATGTCTTACTAGTAGATATGCCACTGCAGGAAATGTCTCCCCTCCACCAGACACAAATAACTACCAAAAAGAACCAAAGAAAGAAAGAAAGAAAACACTTTCTCAATAGAATTCCAAAGTGCATGAAAAAGGAGACATGATGTAATTTAAGAATTAATATCACACTTTATTGAAAGACTAGGAAATGGCTTCCTTTGACCAACTACATTCACGTGCTAGGCCTCCCCACAGTGGCTACCTGAGTGGGATTTTGAGGTTACAGCACAAGTAAAAAGAGGCTCAGAGTTAATAGAGGAGTCTGGGAATGTTACCACTGGAGAATGTACTGTGTGTAAAGTATAAACAGGAAAGACCTTTTCCTAATATCTAAATTTTTGAAAAGAAAATAAATTAAGAGAAAAAAGTGAAGGATTTATATTTCTAAATATAAGTAAGGATGTTCAAGAATGCGAATCTAATTAAAAGAAGGAAACATGTCTGCTACAGAATTCATGCAGCTCATGAGTCTTACTAAACCCAGATAGATTGTTCTATAGGTTCATAGGCTGTCAACTAACCATATCTGTCTTGCCTTTGATGTTCTTCCTCTTCCCTCAGCTCTCCTATTCTGACCTAGTGCCTAACTTAGACTTGCTTTTCTCTTTCAGTTTATGAGAGACTTCTGAAGACAATTTCAGTCTAGACTGCTACTGACTGGGAATCTAATCCAGAGGCAGTCTGGCCCTTGGGATCACCAAGCTTTCTCTTGTGGTGAAGGTTGTACAGATATGGTTTGAATATAAGTATACTGCTATACTCCCGCATTCTCTCTCTTTGCCAAAAACTACTACCTTTGTAACATAAGCCATGCAGCTTTCATTTTTCAAACTAGTCTCCTATAGGTGGAGTCATAAAATTAGAAAAAGAAAGTAATTTGATGAATTAATCATAGCAACATTTGTCATTGATTTTGTAAAAGAAAAGGATTACAATTAATCACTTATAAACTTTGCTCCTCCTTGTCAGCTGGAAAAGTGGGGGTAATTTACTGCACAAGAGCAACTGTTTACCTGTAAAGATACGATGTACAAAAACACTTCTGAAGATACAAAGCATCTCTATACTTGTCCCAAAAACTATGGGAAATAGCTGTACTGAAAAAAATCAGGGGACGTGGATTTTTCTAATATCGTCTTTTATGGTATTTTGCCAAGGGTTATAAATCATAAAAGTCTGGAAATTACCTGATCATTTTATTTTGTGTGTGTCTTATTCTAGTCAACCAAATTAAAATATCCAACTAAATCTTTCTGAACACCCCTGGTTATACATATTTTTAATTACAAAAGATAAAGATAGAAAAATGTTAGTAAAATTGACCAAGAAATATCTATCATCAATTTAAATAATTATATATTTCCATAAAAATTCAGTTGTTAAAAATGTAATAAATATATTAGGGACATAGACTTTTCTAGATAAATTTTATTGCTCATCTAAGTCACTATGATTCTCTTCAGACCTTGTGTGTGGTGGTTTGAATGCAAATGTATGTTCCATATAGATTCAGGTATTTTTGATTAAATGTCCTGCTTAAGTCTCCAGTAGGCAGAATACTAATGGAGGAGGTGTCACTGGGAACAGTTCTTCATTCCAGCCCTATGAGATGTGAAGAGAGTCAGTTTGGACTCTTGCTGTTATTGCTTGCTGCTGTTGGCAGTTTTTCTCAACTATGAATGTATGGAAATTAGTCAGCTTCTTACACTATTATGGAGTTTCCCTGGATTAAACCCTTTCCTCCCATCAGCTGCTTCTGGTGGTTATTTGTACCAGCAAGAAGGTAACTGCAATATTATATAATACACACACACACACACACACACACACACACACACACACACTTCCTATGTGGGGAGTCCAAGTGAATCCAGTTTTTATTTTCTGAATAAAATTTCAATTTTTTTTTTACAGAAAAAATACAACTTATACAAATAAATATTTAGTAGATTTCTCACTTTGCAACAGTACGTTTTCCTGTTGCTGGTATCATAAAGTTAAAAAAAAATAAATGGCCACAAACTTGATAACTTAATACCCTGTGGGGATTTTTGTTTGTTTATTTGAGGATAGAGATCTCACAGGGACATATATATATATATATATATATATATATATATATATATATATATATGTATATATATGTATATATTTATTTATTTATACACACACATATATACATATATATGTATATATATATATACACACATATATATATATGTGTGTGTGTGTATGTATATATATATATGTATATATAAAATATAATATAATGTAATATATAATAATAAAGAAGTAGGTTTACATAAGACCTAATACTTATTTAGAACACCGTTGGTTTTCATTAACACACATTAAACACATACCTTTCTGTCAACTGTCTATCTATGTCTACAGATCCATCCCCCAGTATTGCGCTCATCTGATTAAATATTGTCTGTACTCTCTCCTTAAGCCCTCCCCACTCCTACCAACCTCTCTCCCCTTTCTAGCTTCCTGGTTTTTATCACTGACTTTTACTTCAAATTATAACCAAGTTTAAAAATTCATAGCTAGGATCCACATGTGGCTTTTGACTTCTGATCCTGGGTTACCTCACTTTGTATAATCTTTTCCAGGTCCAACCATTTTCCACCAAAAAACATAATATCATTTTTATAGCTGAGCAAAACTCTCCTGTATATGTGTACAACATCTTCCATATTCATTCATCAGCTGATGGAAATTAGGTCGGTTCATTTCCAAGATATTGGGAATAGAGTAGCAATGAAATTTGATGAGCAGAGTTCTCTATAATAAATCATAGAGTCCTTAGGAACAGTATAGCAGAACATATGGCAGATCTATTTTTAGCTATCTCATAAAAATCCACAGTGATTAACATAATTGCTATACCACTTTACATTCCCACCAACAGTGGATAACTGTCCATCCACAGCCTTTCCAGTATTCACTGTTTTTCTATGTCTTGTTGCTAGCTACTCAGACAGTTAAGATAGCATTTATTTATTTTTCTTGTCAATTTTTTGTTATTAACAACTTCCATGATTATAAAAAATATCCCATGGTAATACCCTCCCTCCTTCCACTTTCCCCTTTGAAACTCCATTCTCCATCATATCCCTTCCTCTTCTCAATCAGTCCTTCTTTTATTTTCATCTCATGATCTTTTCCTTCTCTTATGATGGTCTTGTATAGGTAATGTCAAGCACTGTGAGGTCATGGATATCCAGGACATTTTGTGTCTGGGGGAGCATGTTTTAAGGAGTCCTACCTTTCCTTTGGCTCTTACATTCTTTCTGCCACCTCTTCTGCAATAGACCCTGAGCCTTGGAAGGTGTGTTAGAGACACTGCAGTGCTGAGCTCTCTGGTCACTTCTTTTTCCAGCACCATGATGCCTTCTGAACTACTTTCATCTGAAAAGAGAAGATTCTCTACCAAAAATGAGAGTAGCATTAATATAAGGGTGTGAACATTAAAAGAAGTTCTTAATGGGCAGTTTGATAAGCATAGTATAAACATTTAGCCAGAAAGCAGCAGATGTTACACCCCTAGGGCTCATGACTACTCCTGTTTTAAGTTTTCAATATGAGGGATGTATTCCCTCACATGGAGTAGGCCTCTAGTCCATTTAGAAGGGAGTTGGTTTCCACCATGACAGACGTGCTACTATTGTACCTGTTGGCTCATTTGGCCTGGCTGGCCAAATATAAGGCTTGCAGTGCCCACTGTTGAATATCTTCACAGGTGATTTCTGTTTCTTCCATTGAACTGCATGCAGAATGGCTTGGAAGGGATATTTATTGATGCTTACAGATCCAGGGGAAGATCCATATGGCAGAAGAATTTGGCCCCCTCTTAAAGGACCAGGTAGAGAGAGAAACCACAAGTACACTTCAAGAATTCTAGGTGGAACTAGCCACTTTGTGTATCTTTAGACTGGAATTTCAAACCTACCACCACACCTTAAGATCTGACCAGTGATACCTCCTCCTTCCAGGTGGCTGCATGTCCAAACTACAAACTAATAAAACACTGAGTATATTGGGAGCCATCTATTCAAACTACCACAGTCTTCCTCTAGTCCAGGCTGACCTGAAATTCACTAAGTAGTCTCAGGGTAACCTTGAATGTGTGATGATCCTCCTATCTCTGCCACCTGACTGCTGGGATTAAAGGCATTTGCTACCACATCAGGCTCCCCCATATGCATTTTTTAGATGCTTCTTTCCCTTCTTTCCTTCCTTCTCTCTGTCCTTTCTTCCTTCCTTCCTTCTTTTTCAGTACTTGGTTTTAAACTCAAAGACTTGAGCATGCTAGGTACTACTACTCTACTACGGAGCTATAAACCTAACCTTCTAACCTCTTTCAAAGTAACATTAAGCAGCCCATGATGATGCACACCTAGGACAGAAGGCTTTGCAAGCAAGTGCCTGTGTAACCTCTGAGCCATCTCTCTAGCCTCTAATTTTCTTTCTTTCTCTTTTTTTGAGAGAGTTTTGCACTGTGGCTCAGACAAATAGGGAAATTGGGGTTCTGGGGTGCTTCATTAGAACCTTAAGCCCTGAATTCATATCTGCAAACTAACCAAAGAATTGGCAATTCCAGATTCAAGAGAATGATGTTTTTTTTTTTTTTTTTTTTTTTTTTTTTTTTTTTTTTTTTTTCCTTCAGGTTTTCAAGGAAGCTCTAGCCCAGGATGACCTGGAATTCACTGTGTAGTCTTAGGGTGTCCTCGAATTCAGATGATCCTCCTACCTCTGCCTCCCAAGTGCTGGATTAAAGGCATGCACCAACATGCCTGGCTAAGAATGAGTTTTAAAATACCACATTTTATTTAGATTTTACAAGAGTGTGGAAAGGGGAAGGCTTGGAGGTAAGGGGAGATAAAGTGGGGAGAAGAGAAGTACACCACATGGAGTCCAAAAGCCCATGTGGGCCATATGTAGCTCAGGAGTCCATGAGACCACATATGGGTCTGGGGGGAAAAGGGTGAAAAGAAAGGAGAAAAGTTCAAGGAGCTCCTGCCATGTGGGGAGCTAGATGGGATCAAGAACGTATGTAGATAGTAAGGGCTAGGGGGCCCTCCTTGTTGGGCCTGGGCTAGAGCCTAGGCCTAGCCCCTCCCAGCTGGGCCTGAGCTAACCCAGCCCAGGCCCAGCCAAGGGAAAACCTCACCCACAGCTAGAAGTTTCCAAATGACCAGAGAGCAAGAGCTGTAATTCTTTATTATTTAGTTTTTTCGCATCTTTGTATATCCTAGATATTAATCATCTGTCCCATGTATAGGTGGCAAATTTTCTTCACTTCTTATCCTGCCTTTAAAACTCAATTAATGGCACAATGCAATTTGAAGCAAAATGATTTAACCTGCAACAGATCAAACTCAGTGAACTCACCCAATCACAGAAAGATAAACATTGCATGGTCTTACTTATCTGTGGCTCCTAACCTGAATTGGCCCAAGATGTTGACATACCTAAAAACATCTCTAGGATCAGACAATAGGGAGGGTGGTGTGGGAGGAGAGAGTAATGTTGGGGGTCGAGGGCATAAAACTGGACCCAAATGGCAATAGTACCATAAAATTCTACATCCTGAAAGACAGACTAAATTATTGAACCTTCATCAGGTCCTTACATGGAACACATGAATCACAGGGCCCTGGAGAGAGTAAGATGAAGACTAACCTTAATCTCCTATTTTTCTCTCTCTCATCTCTCTCTCTCTCTCTCTCTCCCTCTCCCTCTTCTCTCTATCTCCTTTATATTGCCTATCTTTTTCTACCCTCTTTTCTTTGGTGCTGGCCTGTAACTGGCAGTATCAGCATGTGGTTAACATCCACATAAAGCTGTTGACTAGAGAGACTTACAAGGTTTCCCAAAAGTAGACACATTTCTGTCAGAGTACTTGATGACCCACCAAAGGTTAGTGGTAAGACCCTACTGCTGAAGACACCGTGTGCCATTCATATGGAATATGGAGTGACCTGGCTGGAATCTGAAAGAGTCAGTCCCCAGACAGTTAGCTTGTCTAGTGCCAGAAGGTGCTACAAGAGCAATTGGGGGTAACTGAACACCATCTGTCCAAGCAACTCATGGTCTAAGCTACCCAGCAGCAAACCACCTGATGTGATGCTCACACAAGTGCAATAGTAGCACACAGCCATGGTGGATAACCAACTGTTCTTGATTTGGCTAATTGATCACCTCAGTGGAGTGGAACCCATAGCTGGAGCTGGGAGTAAAGTCAGAACCATATCCAAAAAAATGAGACCCCTATCTACTATCAAGTTCCCACCAATCATGGGCTGCAAGAGGGCCTACACCTACTAAATTATCTCTAAAAGAATATTGGTTATCCTAGTTATCTGGTGCTGACTTTACTTTCCATTAGAGTTTGTTTCTCTTTTTCAGATAGATGCATATCCCAATGAGAGAATCAGCCTATCACACCTCAACAGGGCTCCAGCTGAAACCAAGAGTAATTGGGAAATGAGCAAGAGTGCTGCTTTCTTGGTGAACCTGGTACCAGCACCAGGGTGAAAGAGATAGACACAGAGAATATTTAGCCTATACCAAACCAGGTATACAGTGATCCAGAGGCTCCCAAGACCTCATCACTGAAGTAGACCTAAAACAAACCCAACATGGCTCAGGGAACTTTGGAAAAGAGGGGTCGGAAAGATTGTAAGAGCCACAAGTTGATTCATTATGCACAGAGACACTGCCTCTTTCCCATAAGAAATAGTTAACCCTACAATGCACGACCCATAAATCCCTCAATGAGTGGGGAGGACAGGAAGGACAGGGAGGAGTCTAACGATGGTACCAACATGACTATATACACACTGTGTACCTAACTAATAAAACAAGACAGAAGAAAAACATTGTTCAATAAAGTTAATCTTATTTAAAAAAAAAAACTCAATTAATGGTGCCCTTTGCTGACAAAAGCTTATAATTTCATGAGGTTCCACTGGTTGAATATTAGACATTTTACTGAGCAACTGGAATTAAATTTAGAAAGCAATATGTGTCTATATACTAAAATGTTTCCACAACTTTTCCCTTTAGTATATTCACAATTTTAATTCTGATATTAAGGTCTTTGAACCATTTGCAGGCAATTCTTACACATGGAGATTAATAAGCATCTACTTTCATTCTTCTGCATGTAGATATCTAGTATTGCAAGAACCATTCCTTTAAGAGGCCATCTTTTCTACAGTGAGTAGTTTTACCATTTTTGTCAAAAGTCAGATGGCTGCAGGTGTATGAGTTTATATCTGGATACTCGATTCTGATCAGTAAATTTACATGTCTGTTTTGTGTCAGTATCATGCTGTTTTGATACTATGGATCTGCAATATAGCTTGAAATCAGGTATGGAGTTATCTTCAGGCCTGTTTTAGTTGCACAGGAATGACCTGCTTATGTGAGTGTGTGTGTGTGTGTGTGTGTGTGTGTGTGTGTGTGTGTATGGTTGCTTTCAAATAAATTCTATTACTAATTTTTATTACTGTGAAGAATGGAATTTGGATTTCTATAGGAATTGCACTAAATCTGTTTATTGCTTCTGGTAATATAACCAATTCACAACAATGCAACAATGATTTCTCCAATCCATCAACATAGAGTTTTTCCCATTTTATATTGTCTTCAATATTCTCTTTCATTTTTAATGACCCTTCCAGTTAGATTGGGTGCACCTATATAATCACTGATTTTTTTTCTCTTTTAAGTGTAGGCTACTATGTAACTTAATTATACTGTAATCTTAATTTTCCCTCCCCATGTAACCTAACACATTTGTAGGTTTTGTGTAAGTTATTGTGGATATTCTTTGTAAGGGGATATTATTCTCTTTCTTGTTAAAATAATTAAAATATTAAAATAAAAAATATTAAATATTTTAATATAAAAATATTAAAACAAAAATATTAGTTTGTATGATCAGTTATCTTCAATGGATGTGAAACTGGTGGTAAGATACTTTTAGAATGCTAGGCTTCTCTCCTGCCTCCAGTCAACATAGTTATTAGTTATCACATGGAAGAAATGACTGAACCTCAATTAACAAAAAAAAAAGAAAAGAAATGGGGCATATAGACATCACAGTTTTGTTTATAGAATGTACACATGGATACAATTAGGGATAAACAACTTTCTAAATAATATTTTATCTCACACTTATTTTCATTCCATAGATAAAATGTCACCCCTGTATACATACATTTATTCATATGCACATATAATGTTAGAGGCCACATGAGATTAGCATTCATAGCATCTGGATTGGACAAAAGATATACTATTTCTTGTACCATTTCCATAGTTTTGAAAAAAATGTATAAAAATAACCTTTATAAAATAGGGATATCTATTTGGAGAATATAGTAAGTAGTGCTTGCCAAATGATTATGTGTGTGAATGAGGAAATAGAGACCTGAAACTTTTATGAATAATATTATATTTACTGAGATTGGAACTATTTCAGGTGAAACATGTTCAATGAAAAACTAAATGCGAGTTTTTTTTTAAGCATAAAGATAGTATTTAAAGATATAGGGAAAATAAGAGCATATAAGGAGTTTCAGAGGCAATGGGAATTGACTGGGAATTAAGCCCTAGGTGATTATAGTATCACAAATGTTAGTGATAGGAAAATGCAAAATGAATCTTACAGAGAAATAGTGCATGGTTAATAGAAAAGTCATAGTAAGAGTCAGTATCATGTACACCAGAAGATATTTTTCTCATACATGAGAGATATAAACTATATTGTTAATATTACTAAGAAACTGAGTAATGGGGCTGGAGAGATCGTTCAGTGGTTAAAGATGCTTGCTTGCTTTTTCTGGCAGCATGGGTTTAATTCCTTAGCACCTATGTCAGGTCAGATGAACAAAGTGGCACATGCATCTGGAATTTGTTTACATTGGCAAGAGGCCCTGGGATACCCAATTTACCTCTCTCTTTATTGCTCTCTCTCTCTCTCTCTCTCTCTAATAAATAAATAATAATACTAAACTAAGAAGAAACTGAGTAAAATGAACACAGACTGAGTATTGGCCAGAACAATGATGCATTCCTTGGTGTCCATGATAATCATTCTCTGTTTTCACTGAGTTGGATAAGGAAACAATTAAGACATATCTGTGAGAGACCCTCTTTCAATTTGAGCATCCCTTCTGGCAGCACATTAGTTATAAAGATGTCTCGATGATGAGCCATGTTTTAGCCTGTCTGTGTTTACCCCTCACTGGTTAGTGTACCAACCCCGTTGCTGTCATCCTTTACTGTAATCAAACCCAGCTTCTCCTGTCTTTGAATGTAGAATGGAGGCCAGTGGTTCTCCAAGAATCCTCTAGACTTTTTTCATCAGATTGGAACTATTGAGATACTCTGTCACATGGGATGAGCTGAAATCAAGTTCTCACACTTTTCAGAGGACAGATATCCATTGTTGAACTGCCCAGCTAGTATCTTGAAAGCCAATTGAATTAATGCCCTTTGTAAAGTATATATAGTGTATGGTTCAGTGCCTCTGGAAAACCCTACCTAATATAGTGACCTATGTTAATAAAATTTTAGGAAATTCAAATTGAAATATTAACTAGTATGGGGCCAAGAGAAATGTATAGAAATTTATAAAGAAGAAAAAAAAGAATGTATTTTGAGGAGATGTATTATATGGAAGAATATAGAAATGAAGTCTTAGTTACATTCTGCTGCAGCTGTGGTCTCTTAAGCAACAGGCTGCTGTGATCTCCATCTTCTGATGAGTGTGTCCATACTCATGCTAGGTCCTCACCCATTATCTTCCTTTATCCTTATTCCCCTCCTATGCATCCTATCTACAAATGCACATGGGATAGTGTCTTCAGAATGAGTTGTAGAGAGACACAAATTGACACATAGCACAGGGGAATTAGGACTTAAGGGGGTGTTTTATTGGCTTTGTTTCTAAGTTGATCGACATTTTTGTTGTTATTTTTGATGGCAATGATCCACCAGCTGAAGAAGAATAAGACAGGATGGACCAAAGCCAGTTTGTGTACATGTGAAGATTCCAACCCCCACACATTGAATTAGGAAGTAATTCAAGTCTTCTGCAGTGAAGGACACAGCGTTTAAAACAAATGCTAACTCACTCCGTATATTTATGTTAATAGGTAAGAAATACCATTTTATAATTTCTTATAATCATACAAGAAAAATCTAGGGGACTGATTGAGAAATTTAAAAAAATGGATTTGGGAAGGCAGGACTACGAATACCTTTAGAAGTAGGTAGTGAATAGGCTAGTGAAATATGGTAGAATTCTCAAGAGTACCAAGGGTTGGATTATTATGCTCATAACTATAAAGTGGCATGGGTTAGCAGCTGTGGAGTCAGCTATTTTTGTGCTGATTTCAAATATAACTAGATATATTCAGGTTGGGATTTTACAGATGGAACACAGAGTATAGTGGTAAAACCAAGCGAACTGGAGACTATCCTGGGGAACTAAATGGACAAATGGAGGAGAGCTACACAAATAGGAAAAGAGACCCCCAAGGACACAGAAGTGGCCACCTGACTCAAGATCAAGGAGTGAGCCACATTATGATTAATTTAGGGGAAAATGGAAAAAATAGTTGGTAGAGCCATGGAGTATTGCACTGTAATGTTAAGATTTGGGTGAGAGCTGTAGAAAATGCTTAGTGGTTAAGGAACTTGCCTGCAAAGCCAGAGGACCTAGGTTCAATTCCCCAGGAACCACATGAAGCTAGATGCACAAGATGGTGAATGTGTCTGGAGTTTGTTTGCAGTGCCTGGGGGCCCTGGAATGCCCATTCTTTCTCTATCTGCCTCTCTGTCTCTCTCTTTCTCTCTCTCTCTCAATGCTTCTCTCTTAAATAAAAATAAATAAATAGATATAAGATCTGGGTAAATGAAACTTATATTTCTCTCTCTCTTGTTCTTTTTGTTTTTCAGTATTAGTAAGTGGAACCTAAAGACTTGTACATGCTTGGTAAGTGCTTTAGTACTGAGCTATGTCCCCAGCCACAATAGATAATTGAATAATAAGATCCAGATAATGAATTGGTCACTGTCATCAGATAAGTATATATGAAGTAATAAAAAATAACAGCATTTAATTAGTGGATTTTGAGATAAGAATAGCCAGAGTGTTATGTTAGACTATTTAGTGCTATAGGAAAACACCTTACAGTTTGTTTTGGTTCACAGTTTAGAAGTTTTAATCCAGACTGTGGGCCTGTGATATGAGAGATCACCACTGCAGATGGGATGCAGTTGAAAAAATGTTTCTCAAAACATGGTGGTGAGAGAAAGAGAGAGAGAGAGAGAACACTCTATAGCTAGATCTTATCTCCTAAAATTGGTGCCACTTCTCCAAGAGCACCACCTGCTTAGGGCTAAGCTTTAACACCTGTGGGGAAATTTTAATATTTAAACTATAACCAGAGAAGAAAAGAGACTATAAGGGTCCTATGTAACTGAAAATTCTGATATCAAGGAGCCTGAATTTTATGTTTTATGTTTTTCTATCTCTGTCATTCTTTCTCTCCTCTCTATCTATATTCATTTTTTAACCTTTTTTTTTTTTTTTTTTGGTTTTTCAAGATAGGGTCTCACTCTAGCCCAGGCTGACCTGGAATTCACTATGGAGTCTCAGGGTGGCCTCAAACTCACAGTAATTCTCCTATCTCTGCCTCCCGAGTGGTAGGATTAAAGGCATGCGCCACCACGCCCAGCTACTATATTCATTTTTAAGAACAAGTTAGTAGTAGTAGTCAAGAAATAGAAACACACTATGTTTTGTTATGGGAGAGAACAAAGCAAGTTACAATAAAACAACAAATTTCCTTCCAGAGGATTTTAGAGAAAATGGTCAGGCATGCAAAGGTTGGAAAATAAACACAAGGCAAGGAAGGGAGACATCTATCTCTGAACCCTGTGCTTTTATTTAGTTCTTAAATGTGTAGTTTTTCAGGGCTTAGGAATTTTCATGTCTTCTAAGTGGTCACTCCACTTGCTATGGGCAGCCTTTCCCTTCCAATAGCAAAACCTAAAGGGTGAACCTACCATCTGTCTGCTTATCCTGCTATGGATGGAGATCTCTCCTCAAATTTAGTTGTGGGAATCTCTTAAAAATGTACCATGGGAATAATTTTCATTAACTCTAAATAAGTGGTAAATAGTATGCTTAGGTCCATTTATATTTATTTCTCCTTTGTTAACTGTATTGACAACACCTCAACATTTAGTTCTATCTGCAAATTTCATTAGTAGGCAATTTATTCCACCTTGGAGATGATTAATAAAGATGGAAACTAAAGTTGACCTCATGACAAAGCTTCTGCAGACCCCCTCTAGCTACTTCCTCACAATAGAATGCTACTATGTATCACTTCCTTCCAGGGTGGGGGAGCGGTTGCCCAGCCAGAGAGAGACAGATCAGATTAGTCTTATGCAGGCCAACCTCAACCCGGTTAGAAAACTGAGCCTCTGAGACACCACACTAAATGCCTCAACTATTCCTCCAGTAAATACAGTCATCTATTTACAAAGCTCTTAGTTTCATCTTTCTGAAAGCATACATAAAGTTTGGCACCATTTACATTTTATATGCGTGTACAGCCTTATTACTGGGTCTATAGTTCCCTGGGTGTTACAGATCCCTTTCAATATCTGGAGCTTAACAAAAACACAGGTTCTGACATCACACATATCACGTAACTCTACTACTCTCTTCTGTTTGAAGTTTTTTGCACCCTGTCTGTTTCTCTTCAATGCCTGGCATGATTCCAGGTCCTAATGATATTTCAGATATTCTCCTAAGTAGTTTAACAAATGTCAGCTCATTTTTCCTGCCCCTGAGTGATTGTGAAGTAGACTGTTCTGATATTAACATTCTTTGACTTAGAGTTTAAGTGCAGTCATGGGAGTAAGTGGATTTTGGTTGTGTTCCCTTTGTTTCCCTTGTTCATGTCTTTGTTGAAGAATTTTTACATAATTGATAGGATCAGTACTGCAATTAGCCTGATTTGATAATTAACCCTTAGAACGTTAAACTTTATTTTGTAATATTGAAATTTTCATATTAAATAGCATAGACTATTTTTACATGAGTCAAAAGTCAATTTGAACTTTTGCCCTGAAAAACTAATTCTAAATTCGGTTCAGCATAAAACTCACTTTAACTTAAATAGCTTGACTTTTGGATTGATTTTTCACTTCCTTTTTTTTTTGTTTTCCTTATTCAACACAATTCAAAGATGTTAATATTATAATAATTATGAAAATGTGTTTGAGAGCCAATCTAATCTGGCTTAGAACAGATTTAAGACCTCTGTTATCATTATGTAAGTACTAAAACAATTATTTCAGAAATATTATGTACAATATATAATATCTACTTTAAAGAAAACTTAATTACAGAAAATAACTTTTTCCAAATTCATATTGGTAGAATATATTTATTAACTTTGATAAAGATGAAAAACATTAAATGCTATATTAGTTCTGAAATGAAATATTTAAAAAAAATAACTTGATGAAAAGGTAGAAAGAATTAGCTTGCAATAATTTTCAAGACTTTATTTCAAGAATTAATTTCAAGAAATATGTTGGAATATATATATATATATATATATATATATATATATATATATGGAAACAGGGTAAATCATCAGGAATTTCAGATATTTTTAAATGAAAACTTATGCAGAGATTATCATGATTATGCAGCTAAAATGGGAAGGCAGCATGGGGTCTAAATGTTTAATATGTGGGGTATGACATCAAGAAGTCAGATCTTCTGTCACAGGAACCTGGAGCTATTAAAAAGTTGAGTGACATTACATGATCAGCATAGAACCACCTGGTAATCTTCCACAGTGAGAAGATTTGATGGAAGACTACATATTTGAGGTAGGGAAATTATTTAAATCGATATTGCAAAAGATCAAAGCTATGGAGAAATTATATACCTTCAATGTGATCAGAAAACAAAGTGATCTAAGGACAATAAAATCCCTGTTCTCATAGTGCAGTGGAGACCCAAAACAACAATGATATATGAACACTATAACATGCTGGAGGCATGATTTGGAACAAGTAAAGAGTGGAGAATTAGGAACATGCATAGGAGAGTGAGGGGAGACTTTCTCCAATAAGAGAGTCAAGGTCAGGCTCAACTGAAGTTCATGTTTGTGAAAAATTTGAAGCAAGTACTTGACGTGAATATATGGGAGAAACAGGCTTCCTGCAGAAGAAAGAGCTACAAGAAAGAATTCTCCATAGTCTAGCTCATGAGAACAGTCAGAGCAGCTGGAGTATTGTGAATAAAGTACAGTGGACATGGCAGTGGACACTGGAGATTGGGCATGCTGGCTGAGTGTTGTAGAACACTTCAAAGACTAACTTTCTCTGGGAATGAAACAAATAAGGGTTTGAGCAGAGTGGTGAGATGATATAAATGAACTACAAAATAATTATGCCAGAGAACTTTGCTGGACAGGGGCAGAAAGAATGTAAGAGACACTGGAAGGGAAGGAGTATCTTGAAGCATTACCCCCCCACACACACACACAGATACTGACTGTTGCATTCATGACCCCACTGTGAATACCAATGGCTCTACTGAAGTGGGCCCTCGGTGGTATGGGGAAGAGACGGGTATAAGAGTAGACCCTGATGGAAATATGATCAACATTCAAGAGGTTTATAGAGTAAAATTCACAATTAAATTATAAATAAAATAATAAAAATATGTTTTCAAGAATAATTATGACATATGTGGAAGATAAACAAGGGCCATGAAGTAATTAAAAGCTGAGATAATGCCATGATAAACATTACTAACAGGAATTGACTTAGACAGCATGATTAGTTGAGGGGTTGGGAGTCAGTTTGAAAAGATAGAGGGACCTGGATTGGGAATGCAACCTTAAGCATGACAAGGTCTGTGCCCAGTTAAGATAGATACAGCCTTTTATGTTAAACCTGGATGAAGGTAAGACAGTTGGGTGACTTTCTCATTTTGATTAAACTGATTTAAAAATGTTTTTGGTCTTAATGGAAATACATAATTGAAGAAGAGAAGGTAGCCTTACTCATACTAAACAGGATCCATTAATGAATTCTGTTGCTCAAAGAACTGAGGACAGAAGTTGGAAAATTACATATATTTATATAAAAGCACAAACATGTACACATTTTGTATTATGTATCTATAATTGTAGACAGATCTCAGCTTGGTGGAATCTGAATGTCAACTATTTTGAGGTTATCTTTTCAAAGCAAACCAACCATACAAATATAAGAATTTGGTTTGGGAGCTTGGGGCTGCTCTTTAAGCCCAGAAACTTGAACTTCACAATGAATGTCATTGGGGCAATAACACAAGGAGCCATATTACTTAGGTTGAACATCATTTTCCAAGCCAAAACTCTTTCCTAGTTGAGAGGATGGTATAAGAGCCATGATAAAATTACATAATTGAGTTCCAGATTTTAAGCTACAGGAGCTATAGGTGTCTTGGGTTGCTGAATATGTAATCATCTTTATAAATGTGACATAGTAGATGCAGGATGTATGTCCATAGGATGTGGTGATTAGGAAGCATTTTCTAGATTATAATGGTGATAGTTAATCCAAAAGTCAAAAAGAGACTAAATGGTTCTTTTCCTTCTGTTTTGTTTTGTTTTCATATCTGTCATCAAGCTAATCACTAATTTGCTGGGTGAGTTTTAAAATATACTGAATCAGTAAATACATTGACAGCCGCACCCATAAATGGCCCTCAGTACATTGGTAGAAAGAACTTACTGTCATCCCCAGAGATATAAATCTACCTACCTCAGAATGTTTTTAAGTTTATTTTTATTTAGTTGACAGTAAAAGAGAGAGAGAAAGAGAGAATGGGCATGACAGGGCCTTCAGTCTCTGCAAACAAACCAGTTGCAGGTGCCACCTTGTGCATCTGGTTTAATGTGAGTCCTGGAGAATCAAATCTGGGTCTATTGGCTTTGTAGACAAGTGCCTTAACCACTAAGCTATCTCTCCAGCCTTTAGCTCAGAGTTTTTATCCTCAGAAGTTGTACTTATCTGCAATTCACCCATAAATGTACTAGGTCTGGCTTTTAAATGAAGCAGCATCTTACTGGTGAATCCAGTGATCACATTCCAGTGCATATTCATATAAGTGAAATAAGAAAATAATTTCATATCTTATTAAATTATCCAAACCTAATATAATATCATAAAAGCTAGGGAGTAAAAACCATAACCTTACGGTGGTCATCAAACCAGCAGTCATCATATACAATGGCCCTAAATCAATATATTTCTGTAGATGATCAGGGGCTGATTCCATGGGGAGGCAAATTAGAATATTTACCATGTCGGTATTCCTATACTTTCAGTTTTACTGAGACCTGTACATGGACTACTCTGTTCTAGATAGAATAAACTTAAAGGAGTCCACAAAGACTAACATCATAGGGAATAGAGAAACAATTAAATAGCATTTCTAGAAATAAAAGAGAAACATGGATTAGGTCAAAGAAATGAGCCAGGAGAAGTTTTAAGTAGTATAACAAATAGCCTAATATTAATACCTTCATATCATTGGTCACAACAAACATATTATAAATATCAGCATTTTTAAAGACATTTAGAGTGCCACTGTTATGCTTTTACCATGCAAGTTTGTGCTAGTTTATTTAAATGAGGGTGCATATAATTTTGAGCTAAGCTCCACTTTATGGATAATAAAATGAAACTTCATCTCTGCTTTAATATCCATGGTATCACAAGTGGTATTTACACTTTACTAACCCATCTCCTCCACTAGTCTCCTTTCCCTCCATTGAAGTGTTCAAATCTTACTCACTCTCCTGTCCCTAACGTGACCTGTGAATAACTGCCCGGCAGTCCAGAAAATAATTACTTTCACAGGAGTTATTGAGCAGTATATTTTGAAAGTATTCCTAAGTAGGGCATATAATATACCCCTGGTGCACAATTTCTACAATGGGAAGAGAAAGAGAAATGGTGCTCCAAAAGAAAGTATCCAGGGACTTTAGAGTACAGATGAGCCACAGTACTTGTTCTCTGATTTTTGGCATGAGTGAGACTGAATGGATGTGGTAGACCAAATTCTACTTAACTAAAACATGCTTCTGTTGTAGATGATTTATATAACTTTAGATGGGATTGGAACTTAATTGGTTTCATTTTGTCTCAGTTTTTGCTTTATGTGATGATATTTTACAGTCTAAAGGGTTCCCATCAGAAATTTCATGCTAGAACTATGATGTGCATTTTCATGGTAGTTGAATATTATTTTATTTTTTTGAATTTGAGAAACTAATTAAATATTCTGCTTCTTTGAATTTTCAGTGGTTAATGAAGTGTATAGGAATTACCAGCTGCAAGTGTCACAATGTTTTTTTTTCTCTCTATTATTGTCCACAGTAGCTACTTCAAAAATACAAGTCATTCATAATTTACATACAAGCCTTAATTTTTTTTATTAGTTTTGTACTCAGTGAATACAGTCAAGTTGGTATCACTGCTAGCCTCCTCCCTGTCCTCCCTGCTCCTCAAGGACCCTCCATGTTGGGGAATATGGGTGGTGCATTGTGGGGTTAGGTATCAGTTATGGGTAGGAGTCAATGTCTCTGTGTATCATGACCCAATGTGTGGCTCTGACATTCTTTCTGCCCCCTATTCCTCAAATTTCCCTGAGCCATGTTGGGTTCATTTTAGGTCTGCTTCAGTGATGAGGTCTTGGGGAGCCTCTGTGTCTCTGCATATCTGGTTTGGCAGGTGAAGGAGATAGACACCGAGAACAAGCCTTAATTCCTTTTAATTTTCATTTTTAAATATATTTTACTTGTTTACTTATTGGAGAGAGAGAGGCAGAAAAAATTGGCATACCAGGGAATTCAGCCACTGCAAGTGAACTCCAGATGCATGTGCCGCCTTGGGTATCTGGTTTAAATGGGTACTAAGGAATAGAAACTGGGTTCTGAGGTGTCACAGACAAGTGCCTTAACTCCTAAGCCATCTCTCCAGCTCTATGAGCCATAACTTTAACAAATACAATAGGATTAGAAAAAATAAAATAGCTCAGTTGTTGTTTGTTCATCTGTTTTTCTTCTATTTTCATTTTCTTTTTTAAATTCCAAGTTCACTGAGGATCTGTACTTTCTATGAGAGGAATTATATGCTAGGAGATAACAAAATAACTAAATAAGTGCCACACATTAGATTGTTTCAAGTTGACAAAATATGTACCATAGAAAATTATGAGGCTTGTGTGCATGTACATATATATTTTTGGCCAGGGATTTGCTAAAGTTTTCTGTATCGTGTTTATCATTTCCCAGAATTATTGGTGTATACTATGTGGAAATAACAAAATTATGTCAGAAAACAAAATTCCTTTATTATCAAGCTATTGGTAGTTTCATTTACCTATATAATGTGTGACTGTAATATCTTTCATTTCCTTCTTTTGACCCCTTTGCCATTCCTCTTGTGCTGAATACCTTCTTCCTCCAACTATCACCTCTTCTATTAGATGTCTATTGTTCTTTTCTTGTAAGTGGGTGTGAGCTGCTGAATTGGATTAGGGTTGCATGAATGGGTATGCCATGGTCATCGATTTCTTGATCTCACAGTGACCATTGTAACCTGCACAAGACCTACACAATACTGGGCCCATCAATATTCCTTCATGGATGATGGAGGAGTGAATGAGGCCCCCATACTTCCCTGAAGAAAAATAGCCATAAATATAGTATCTGGGGAGTATGAGACTTTTATGCACTGGAATAACAACTGGTAGGACCCATATTGTCTAGTAGGTAATCCTCTACATGTGTCCATGCAAGCAGCCATCATAAAAGTGCTTTCTTAAACAGATGCTCATGTATTTTGTCCACTACAGGGACCTGAGAATCTAAATACATTCAGTCAACTTTAGTGTGCTTGGTGTTTTAAAATGATGTTTATCTTCTTCCTTAGTGGGTGTACTTTCTACATGCAGGTCTCATCTCTTTCAAGATCCCATAGCCAGGGCTGAAGAGATGGCTTAGCAGTTAAGCGCTTGCCTGTGAAGCCTAAGGACCTCGGTTAGAGGCTCAATTCCCCAGGACCCATGTTAGCCAGATGCACAAGGCACACGCATCTAGAGTTGGTCTGCTGTGGCTGGAGGCCCTGGCGCACCCATTCTCTCTCTCTATCTGCCTCTTTCTCTCTGTCTGTCGCTCTCAAATAAGTTAATAATAATAATAATAATAATAATAATAATAATAATAAAAGATCCCATAGCCAGTATCCAAACTCACCATGAAAGTGAATAAACTTCCATATTTTCTAGAGTTTCTAACTCTGGCATAATTACAGAGGGATATTTTCATCATTATTCTTAACAATTTTGTAACAGCATATGATTGTAAAGAAAGCAAGAAGAGGCATTTTTTTTTTCCAGCGCTGGTTACATGATAGCTTGGCCAGAGGGAAATACTCTAGTAGGTCTAATGCTTATAAATTTTAAATTTTCAGGATAGTTTTATAGCAAAGAACACTGAGATGGAAAATGATGTTTTCCCAAACAAGAGCTGCCAAATTTCCCTTCTTACAGAATAAATGGAACAATACAGTCAAATGTATATAAATTTGAGTTGAAGAGCACCATAACCCAAAGACACAAGAAATTTAAATAGATAGGGAAAGTGCTATAATTGACATCAAGTGCCAGCTCATTTATGTTAATATTAACCTCTTAAAATAAAACCTCAACTCTGCAAATGTCACTGCATTCTAAGGTTAAAGGAAGTTCAACACACAAAAAGTAGATTCTCTTTAGAAATAAAGGAATTGTAAATTAACTCTGATTGAAGAACATTTCTCCCTGCCTTGAAAATTGCTGAATTCCCTTCAAGGAAATACAGTCGGCTTCCTGTCCTTCACTTGGTTGATGTTAATTATATACCTGTCACCTACTATCTCTATTTAGAAGGCGAGTTGCACATTTTTTGAGCAACCCACCACTTAGTTCTCTTCTAATTCTTAAATAGTGCTGACTGGTACTTTTTAATTAAGATCTGACAGTTGAAGTTTGGATCCCACAAGCTCATTTTCCATGGAATTAGATTGCCTACATCATGCTATATATGTTCCATGGTCCTTCCCAGACCACTTTGCTGGATGTATGCTTTCCTGTTTCAAGGTTTTCTAACATAAGTTCTACAGCCTATGGGCAATTTGGCTTTTAAACTATGGCAAATTAACATTTGCAGTCTGATGTTCTCTTAATGCAGTGTAATTTGGCATGCTAGGTAATGTCTGTAACTGTTAAAATACTTGTCTTCATCCTATTCATTACTAATTTATACTCCCTACAAGCTAAGGAATTTGTTGCAGCAAACTAGACTTGACTTTAATCACAAAAATTTCTGGCTAGTGCTGAAATTTTGGTATCTATAAAGAGACAATGCTTAAATCTAAATTTTTGGAGCTGATACTCTTGCAAAATTATATTAATGTCATGGTACTGCTATTGGTAATGAACATATTGTAAAAAATGTAAATCCCAGACAAAGGTATACTTGTAAACATGAAAAAGACATTTTCTACATAGATTCATGATGCATAAAATGGACATCCATTTACTTTCCAACTATGATGATGGCAGAATGACTTGTTTTAAGCCTATGGAATTTAAAAATATTTTATACTTCATGTCAAGATCATATCATGCTACATATGATTTATAAACACTATTATGTTTTAAAATGACAGAATAAAAGATATTTCGAGGAATCATTTGTTTTTTGGAAAAAATGAATTATTTCTAAGTTGTATATGGTAATGCAATTATACTTATGACTCGTGGAATGGACAAAAATCTACCTCATAATTACTAAAGACAAGTATTTTTGCAAAATAAAGGTGGAGTATACTTATTTAAAGTTGCAGAAATGTTCTTTGACTCTGGTCCACTAAACACCAATAATAAAAGTCAAGGTGAATGTGTCTGCATGAAAACAAAATATCAGGCACCATACAGTGATGAAATTAGACTTTATAGCTTCAAAACTACTCCACAGATTCAGGTCAACCTTCATAATTAACATTGTCATGTTTTAGGTCAAAAGATAAATTAGAAAATGTGCATGTAGGCTGTGGTGTAGCTCCAGGGCAGAGGTCATCACATGTATGCGTAAGACCCTGCATTCAATCCCCACATCTGCAAATAATGTTAATTCTAGGAACAACAGCAACAATAATAACAAAATCATATGGAAGGAAAAGATATAGGGATGGAGAGATGTCTTAGCTGTTAAAGCACTTGCTTGCAAAGTTTAAGCACCTGAGTTTGATTCCCCAGTACGTACAAGATGCACAAGGTAATGAATGTGTCTGGAGTTCATTTGCAGTGGCTATAGGCTCTAGCATTCTCTCCCTATCTACCACTTTCCCTCTCATAAATAAATGAATAAAATATTTTGAAAGATGTAAACTACTTGAAATCATTTAAAAATAATTGTTTGGGGGCTTATACTGCCTTAATTAAAAAAGAACTAGTACATATCTAGATAATATTAAACAGTGTGTGGTAACTTCAGGAGTATAAATACATACTAAAATGGTCCACAAGAGGTTCCACAAATACAGCCACCTATCCACAATTAACTCACATGGTAGAAAGGTAAATTCAACAGGAAGAGGGCAGTCTTCTAAACAACTTTTACTACAGCAGTTTGTAATGAGGAGAAGAAAGAAGAGAAGGAGAGTATAGAAGGCTGGGGGGGGGGAAGCAATAGAACAAATAAAATGGACATGTGACAGTCATATACAAACATCCAAAATTAATGATACATTTGTATTTAAATTCTTAAAAATCTAAAAATTCTTAAAATAGTAAAACATCTAAAGAAAAATTAAATAAAACATATTGTGACCTATAATGAAAAAAATATTTCCTAGGATTAATACCAATGTCATAATCTATAAAAAGTGTGTGTAAATTGAACTTCATCAATAATATAAAATATTTGATTAAACTGGTAAAGAAATGGGAAAGGAAGAGTAGATAATACAAGACAATATTTGTACAGCACACATGACTAAAAACTAGTTTTTTCCTTCTTTTTTTGAGGGTTTCAATACATGAACATACTAAAATTTGATCCTATTTCTCTAGTCATTTACTTTTGTCCCTCCTCTTCAACCCATTGTTCCACAAAGCATCCTCCTCCCTCCAAGTGATCCTTCTGTTATGATGTCTTCTTTTTGACCTGCTCTGCCTTCTATGTCAATATGTTGATGGGCTCAACATGGTACCGGTCTTGCAAGTGTAATGCCCTCCACTGTGAGGTTATGAATGCATGGTCAGTATACGTCCACAGGATAGTGTCCCAAAGTACTCCTTCCCACCCTGTAACACTTACTTCTTTTTGTCTTCTCCTCCACAGTTTTCTTTGATCCTTGCGGGTGTGATGGCTATGTCTCATTTAGCACTGATCTTTCACTAGCCTTTATGTTCAGTAATTTGATGAGATTAACTGCTAAACCATCTCTCCAGCCCAGAGAGTCTTCTTTTGAAAATGACGATGAATCTTGTGAAAATTCAAGGACTCACCAACATGAAAGAAGGGACACCCATATCACATCCACCAGGGCACAGAAAACATTGCAGAGGAGGTAACAGAAATAACATTAAGGTTTCTCTAGGCAGATGACAGCAGTTACTGAGGAGACTAAAATCTTATCAAATTACTGAACATAAAGGTTATAGGACCCAGGTTTGTTTTTCTACATCCCATGTAAGCCAGATGCACATGGTGGCACATGAATCTGGAGCTTGTTTGTTTGTAGTGTCTAGAGGCCCTGGTGTGCCCATTCTCTCTTTCTCTCTCTAATAAATATATAACAATAAATCAGATAAAAAAGAAGACTCTCTAACCAAAACTAAATGGAATATAATGGACTGAAAGGGGAGGGCATGGAGGAATAATATGTAAAGCTAAAGGTATCATGAAAGTCACATGGAAGTCCATTTTTCATTATATAATTAAAATACATAATTTTAAAGTAGAGAGGATGTGGTTGTTTGAACTAGATGTCCCCATATAGCCTCATGTGTTCTGGATTCTTGCTCCCTAGCTTGGTGATGATTTAGGAGGTGGAACCTTGTTGGAAGAAAATGTTGTTTGGCCTGGTCTGAGAGGTGTATGTTATAGATCAGTTCCCATTGCCTGTAGTAGCACATCTCACCTTTGCTGTTTTCTGCCAGCTACTGAGACAAGATGTGTTGTCCAGTCTCATCTTTGCCATTCTTTTCCTACCATTATGAAGCTTCCTCTTAACAATATAAGCCAGAATAAACCTCTGTCTTCCATCAGCTGCTGTATTCGGGTGTTTTGTACAGCAGTTGTGCAGAAGATCCCTGTTGTGATCCATGTCCATAGCTGATATATGTTGCAGTCAAGTTGACATTACTGGCAGAAATCATCCCACCTAGAGCAGCTCTTGAGGGAGGGGAAAGGTTGGGCTGGAGAGATTGCTTAGTGGTTAAGATGTATGCCTGTGAAGCCTAAAGACCAAAGTTCAATTCTCCAGATCCCATGTAAGCCAGATGCACATGGTGGCACATGAGTCTGGAGTTTGGTTGCAATGGCTAAAGGCCCTGGTGTGCCCATTCTCATTCATTCTCTATCTCTCTCTCCCTCTATCTTTCTCTAATAACTAAATAAATAAAAATATAAATGTCTTTTAAAAAGAATTATTTTGGATTACAGACTAGAGGGGAAGCTCTATAATGGCAGGGGAAAATGATGGCATGAACAGAGGGTGGACCTCACCCCTGGACAACATAAAGTAGAAAATAACAACAGGAGAGTGTGCCAAACACTGGCAAGGGGACACTGGCCATAATACCATAAG
The DNA here is from genome assembly GCF_020740685.1 of Jaculus jaculus. Classification (NCBI taxonomy): domain Eukaryota; kingdom Metazoa; phylum Chordata; class Mammalia; order Rodentia; family Dipodidae; genus Jaculus; species Jaculus jaculus. The sequence continues at coordinate 124,883,233 of NC_059104.1, read as the reverse complement.
CCTGCCACCAACAATACACTGCCTCTAGGAAATGTTAATTCCCAAATATCCATCAGCTTTGAACCTAACATTCAGAATGCCTAAATTTACAGGGGATACTTGAATAAAACTATCACATTCTGCCTAGGCCCCCATAAACTGAGAAACATCCATGATGTAAAATGCAATGCATTCAGTCCAACTTTAAACGTTTCCATATGTTTTATTAATCCTGATGATGTTCAAACATCCCTGTAATCTAAGGTATTTTAATTGATCCATAATGCCAAAAGGTCCCCTCCCCCTAAAAAACATAATGGCACAGCATAAACACTCATATTGCAAAAGAAGGCACTGGGCATAGCAAAGAAATATTCAACCAATACAAGATTTAAACAGGGAAAAGATATCAAATTCTGTAGTTCCAAGTCCAACAACACTAGTAAGTGAAAAGTCTCCAAGTTTGATAATTCTAACCAGCAACAAGCCTCTGGAGTTTCAATTCTACCCTCCAGCTAGGCTATTCACAGTCCTGGAAAACTTCACCAGGTGGGCGGGGGCATCTTTGCTTAGCAAGCTGTCTCATGGTCCCAGCAACTCCACTGCCACCCACAGCCCTTCTTCATGGCTTCATGGGGTCTCCAAGCTGGCATCCAGCAAACCTGCTTCCCATTGCCCATAGTCATTTCCAAAACACGTCTGTGTCACAAATTCAATGATCCTCTCTTTCCTGAATTTCTTATACACCACAATAGTGCATATGATGCCAGTTTGTTAATCCAGTGGGGAATAAGGCAGGGTTTGAAGAACAGGACACTCCTTGAACACCCTGGACCCTTCAAAAAAGTCTAGGTTCATCCTATTGCCCCAATTCAGGTCAGCTGGCCCAATCTCAAATGTTATAATATCTCATATAATTACAGCTAAACAGCAGAAGTTTCAGGCCAAATATTTTATTTCTGTGCCATATCCCTCTACTCACACCAATCCATTTCTATTCAAAGCAACCCTGCTCAAATTCTAGAGACAGAGGCATAAAAGCGAGCCTTTCACACATACTACTTCTATCCCACTACAAGCAAAGCTCTTCCTCACCCTCATAGCCAAATCTTCACAATTCATAGTTCTTACTATATTCAGGTCTTTCAACTCTGACCAGAATAGTCCATGAAACTGTACTTACAGTACTGCAAGGCATCTCTTAGGCCAATGTTTCAAATCCTTCCACATTCCTCTTGAAAATCAGCTCTAAAAGGCCAAAGCCACAGTCAGATGTCTAGCTGCAAATGACTGTACTCCTTTGTACCAACTTTACTGTTGTAGTCAAGTTTGCATTGCTAGCAGAAATCACCTGATCAAGGGCAGCTTTTTGGAGAAAAGGGTTTATTTTGGCTTACAGACTCAAGGGGAAGCTACATGATGGCAAGAGAAAATGAGCAGAAGGTGGACATCACTCCCTGGCCAACATAAGTTAGACCATGGAAACAGGAGAGTGTGCCAAACACTGGCAAGGGGAGACTGCTATAACACCCATAAGCCTACCCCAAACTCTACACTGCCTCCAGGAGGTGTTAACTCCCAAATCTCCATCATCTGGGAATCTAGCATTCAGAATACCTAAGTTTATGGGGACACCCAAATCAAACCACCACAAAATTATATATATATATATACACATACATATTGTACCTGAGTAGTTTCCTGGGCTTTATTGCCTGCTTTACACTTATTACATATGCTTAGTTCCAGGTTATTTGTAGTTGGTTATGGCAGTATTGTGGTGTGCATGTTTGTGTGTGTGCAGATGGCATCTATGCATGTTCATGCAGAGGCCATAGAATTCCATGTTGTACTGCACATTTGCTTGAGATAGAGTCTCTCACTAATCCTGGAAGAGACATTTTTCAAACTGACAAAGCAGCAAGCCCCATTGATTGCCTGGTCTCTGTTTCCCACAGGACAGAGGTTACAGGTGTGTCTGGACATGGCCTCCTATTTAATTTGGGTACTGGGGGTTGAATTCATGACCAAGCAGGTCCCCCAAGACCTTCATGCCATGTAACATGTATTCTTAGCCACATGTTCATCTTCCCAGCTCCACTGCAAATAATTTAACAGCCAGATAGTACACTGTCATTCATTGACCTAAAGAAGGCTCAAGTTTCTTTTTAAATGATATTTTTTTTCTTATGTTTGCTTTTCCTTATTTTTTTAAATTTTCTTTTCTTTAATGATTCCATGAAAGCACATCTTAAACTCTTTGTGGTAGACATCTCTATACTTTTGGGGTACAAACGTGCCATGACCTCTTACTACCTCTAGTAAGTAAGTGATAACATTGTGAACCATATTATTTTTTTCCCTTGGGCACAGTGCTGTTTTTAGACTTTCTAAATCCCTGGATTATTTTTTTAAGACACCAGGAATTTTGAGACTCAAACCTTTGCTGTGCTTTTCTAATGGATGTCAGACCCATTGGCCTTCAATGCTCCACTCAGTAATCCCTAGGAATGAAATCATTATAATAAAGCTTCTAATATCAAAAGGCATAGTGTGATCACAGGGCAATCCCTGCCAACCCCTATGACTATTTCACTCCCCCTCCTGCAGAAATGGCATTAGCTGCTCTTTTCCTGTACTTGAAGCACAGACCTGTAGCCCAATGTCCAAGTAAACTTTTGCACAACTCAGTGTGAATATCTTTGTCCCACAATCTGAGCATCACCACCATTAAAACCCACTAGAAGCCAACAACACTGACTTCTAGCTAACCAGAGTTCTTCACATGTGGAGAAAGAAATGGGAAACAAGCACTTGCAAAGACCTGGATGATATAAACCACAATGATGACAATCTTCAGAGAAGTTTCCCAGAAAGCTTTGAAATTAGGGAAAAGGACCTGACCTTCAATTCCAAACCCAAAACGTCAAATTGATTCACAGCCTCACAACTCTAGAAAAAATGCAGAGCCTTTATCATGTGTACACAATATAAATGCCAAAAAATATAAAACAGATAGTGCATGAGTTATTTTTCTCCATGCTATGATCCAATACCTGACTAGGAGTAACTTAAGGAAGGAAACATTTGTACTGTTTATGTTTTGAGGGAACAATGTCCATTACTACAGAGAAGGAATGGTAGCAGAAGCAGCTATGGCCTTAGTGTCGGAATCATGGGATGGCTGGGTTGCTCAAGTCTTGATGGTTTATATGCCGATGGAAGCCCAGGAAGGACATAGAGAGAAAATGTGTGAAGGAAAGAGAGGGAGCTGGGCTATAACTCATAAGACCCATTTCTTAGTAATTCATGTCCTCTAGCTAAGCCCCATCTCCTAACGATTTAAATACCAAAAAACACCACCAGCTAAAGACCAAATGTTCAAACATATTATCTGTGTGAAGAGAAATTTTGAGCAAATCACTTGCTGTGCACACACGAGGACTTGAATTTGAATTCCCAGCATCCACTTAAATGCCAGGCATGGCGGTATATTTGGGAGGTAGAGACCGGAGTAAGGTATTTTGCTAGACTAGCTGAATCAGTAAACTCTCCATTAGTGAGAGACCTTATCTCAATAAATAAGGTAGACAGTGATGGAAGGAGATAACCAATGTTAACTCCTGGCCTCCACATGCCTACAAATACACATCACTCACACACATAGCAGTATGTATACATACACGCAAAAATGTCAGTTAATGTGAATCAAGGTAAAACAATAAAAGCATTTTTTTTTTATTCAACAGAAAAGTTAACTATACTTGCTAACTCAGAGGAGTCAACTTGTCTTTGGGTTAGGGGCAGGATGGACCCCTTTCATATGCTAGATGGAGACATGAACAACAGAACTCTCACTGGTTCTGATATCCCAGGATTATCAGAGCTTTTAATAGATATGGGTGGAGGTAGTCTGAAAGAAAAAATCAAAGCCTTCTTTCATTGCACTGACTGTCTGTCTGGGTCTACAGTAGACATTTTCTCATCTTGATCATAACCCCTAGGCATAGGTATTGTTTACAGTATTTTATAAATGAGACTGGTATAAGAAGAAAATAACTTCCTTGGATTGTCATTTTAGCAAGTGGTAGAGCTGAAGCAAGTCTCTTTTTCTGCCCATCCCATGCTCCATTATCTACCAACAAGGTACAGTAAAGACACAAATGATGAATTCTTTTGTAAAATCCTGAAGGAGATCTCTGAATAGTTCATGAATTTTGCACTCAATTCAATTGGAAGAGCAATAAAAATGTAGTGATTTTAACCAAACTGTGTATAGTAACCAGTGTTGTATCTATATTGTCTCCTTTTAATTCACTCCTCCTTTGTGACTAAAGTTAAAGAGAGAGACAGATGTAAGTCATTCAAATTTCCTTTCAGCAAAGGCTCTACCCCATTTGGAGGTGTGAGATCTGTAGATAGGTATATATGCTGCAAGCTGCTTTGGGACAATCATGCATGCAGACAATCACCTATGCCCCAGATCACATGTTCCCAAGGTCAGCCTCAGAAACTATGCACACTGAGTGTGTTGATGCTTCCGTACAGGGATGCCCTAATGCCAAGTTTTCTCTTCAGAGCCCCCTTCCTAATGATTCAAATCTTCATGCAGCAACATCTCAGCTGATGTATTCATTTACCTAATCCTGGTCCTTCACTTCCTTCTTTTCACTATTAAATATCGTACATCCCAAACTCAAGCACCAGGTATCCAAAAATCCAACTGACAATTGTTAAGACATTTATTATTCATTTATTTACAAGCAGAGAGAGAAACAGAGAATAGAGAAAAACAGAAAGAATGGGAATGCCAGGGCGTCTAGCCTCTGCAAATGAGGTCCAGATGCATGCACCATATTGTGCATCCAGTTTTACTCGGAAACTGTAGGTGATGAGGAATTGAATCTGGGTCATTAGGTTTTTCAGGTGAGCACATTAACTGCAGAGATATTGGGTTTTCAAGGTATATCTCAGTCTATCTCAGGCTGACCTGGAATTCACTATGTAGTTTCACAGTGGCCTAAAACCCTGATATCCTCCTACATCTGCCTCCCAAGTACTGAGATTAAATGCATGCACCATCACACTCAGCTCTTAAAACATTTTTTAAAGATATATTTTGGTTTGCCTTTACAATCCACAGAAAAAAATATCCTTTATAACCTTAATCTTCTTGTTAAGAAAGCAAAATTATTACTCTGTTTGAATGAAAAAATAGTTCTCTGGATAATGGTTTTCCATTTTAATAACAAAATTCTAATTACATATTTCCTGAAAATGCATTTATTAAACACAATGTGTAGCAGACAGCTTCAGGTTTACTGAGGTGAACATTCAGACCAGCCACAGTTATGGAGGAAGGGATATTTATTGAAGCTTACAGATCCAGGGGAAGTTCAATAATGGCAGAAGAAGCTGGCCTGCTTTCAAAGGACCAAGCAGAGAAAGAGAAGGGCAAGCCAAAAGCCAAAAGCCACACAGCTCATTTCAGGAACTCCAGCTAGGCACACTGCATATTTTTAGATTAAAATCTGAAACCCACCACCACATCTTAACATCCACCCAGTGACACTTCCTTCCAGCCAGGTGGCTGCAGATGCAAACTACAAACTAATAAAAAAAAACTGAATATGTTGGGGGCCATCTATTCAAACTACCACATAGTGTATGTGTCAGGTATTATGACTGACATGGGGACTACAGAAAGAAATCAAACTGCACTTATGCTGTGCATATACAGTGTCTTCTCTTAAAGGCACAGTTGTTCAAGGCTTGGTCTATAATAGAAAGAATGCATGATGTGCTTTGGGTAGGAATTGAATCATGAAGTCTGTGATCTAATTGATGTAATAGACCATTGATGGATTTATATTTTGATTGGATTATCTGTGGTAATGGAATGAGAAGGTGGAGCCTCAATGTAGAAGACAGGTCACCACAGGCATAGTCTTGGATGTATCAGTCCCCAGGTCCTTCCTGTAAGTCTTTCTTTCTACTTCCCTGCTGCCACAAGGTGAGTAGTTTTCACCTGCCATATGTTACACCATTGATGGTTCCACCTTGCTGCATACCTAGAGACAAGGGAGCCAGATGATCATGAGTGGAAATCCCCAGAAACCTAAGTCAAAATACAATTTTCTTGCCTTAGCTGTTTCATAGTAATATACAATGGCCTAACACACATGGGATAGGTGAGAAACATGGAAAATAGGGGAATGTAGGCAGTGACAATCATGTAAAAAATTCAATGTGACTATTTTCCAGGAGAGTTTTGAGGGAATTGTCCTTCCTAATTCAGATAGCATATGAGATTTTTTTATTGTTTTTGTTTAGTTTGTATTTTATTTCCATATTCATTTTCAGACAAGTTACTATGCTTGTTCAGGCTGTTCTCAAGCCTGTAATCCTCTTGCTCTACCTTCAAATGCTGGGATTAGAATCCTGCATGTGCACACTCGGCTAGCTGTGATTTTAGAAGAGTAGGAATGAAATGCCTAATACTAATATAAAATCATTTAGTTTAAGATCTAAATTTTAATTTTAATATATTCCAAATAATCATAGGGCCATTAGAATAAGTACATTTTCTTTTAAAGGAAAAGAATATGTTGTACCCACAGACAATTTTAAGTATTTAACTTTCCATAGTATATTCAATGTGCAAAGCATACAATGTGCTTTATTGGCTAATCATTTTCCAAAGTATTTTATGTAGTGTAGGAATTAGCAACCATGTACTCTATTTTGTCTTCCCTTCTAAACAATTTAGAGGCATGCCTTGCCTGTGAATGGTTATGTGTAGAAGAAAGATGCTATGTTAAAATGGAAAGACTTGGTCTGATCCTTCATAGATATAACTGTGGACTGGAGAGTGGCACCATAATTTTCTCTGCTCATTAGTTGTATATCTGCATTTTTAAACTAGCTATTCAGAGTCTGTGAACAGTAATAACCTTGGGCCTCTCATTGTGCTTTGTATATTTTGGCTACTTTTCTTTTTCCTTTTTCTTTCTTTCCCACTCCCTCAATAAGTGCTCTCCCAGTGAAAGAAGCCTGCATTTACAATTATTATTATTATTTTTTTTAAGTTGGAGAGGAGAAGATTGAAAGCTCAACTTTGACTTACCACGTCCTCCTCTCCATCTCCCCTTCTCCCACTTATAATTGCATCCTCTGTTCCCGGAACACTGTGTGACAGTAGTTTTATGACCTAGGATTTTTCAATTTCTTATCCAAAGCCAAACTCATCTCAAGCTCCCAAATTTATGAGCATAGGAGATGACATATGGGATTAAACATTTGACAGATTTCCAACAATGGCTCCGTTTTGCCAGTAGTCAAGAGTCTTCAGGGGGGAGGTATGGGGAAAACGCTAGAGTTGGACTCATTCTTCCTTTGCAGACTTTCTCACTGAACTTTGCTGTTCTTCATCCCTCAAAAGAGGAGATCCTGTAAACTTTTTGGGTAGGTTGAAATATTACAAATTAGGAAACCAAGAAATTCTCTTTAAAACTGAATACAGTCCAATATAAAATAAAGCAAAACCTTTTGGACTGCCAATATTGTCTACAGGACCATCTATTATCGATATTTTCTGTGTTTTGTTATTGCTGTAGATCTTTTATTATTTGAAGAATTACCTTTCTCCACCTGTCCACTCCTCTGATGTCCTCTCTTGGTTTGCCTCTGGCTGAAGTTAATTGCATTGTTTTTCTTCATTTTGCTGTTTTTGGTTTTATCTTGGGGATGCCTATAATGTTTTCTTTTCTCTTGGCAAATAATCCTGTTTTGGTTCATTTCTCATCATTTGTGAAGCATAACTTCTCTAAACATATTCAATACTCTTTCCTGAAATCCATCCAATTTTCCTGATTAGATTCAGGAAAACTTTGCTCTCAAAAGAGTGTTAGGAATGATAAAATCACAACAATAAACAGTACTATAAACAAGCCCATTATTTTACTTTCAAAAGACTCTTTTGTAGCATTCTCTAAACTACATATTATATGTTGAACATTCATGCATTTTTTTTTCCCTCAGGTCCTGAGATTAGATATTCAAACATAGAGGAATTGTGAATCTTGCTAACCAGGATTACAAGGACATTAGCTGTAGGTTTCAGAGCCTTTTAAAATTTGCCTTCATCTTATTTATTTTTAAGTTAATTTAATTAATGCTAAAATTTGGTATACTTCTTTTCAAACTAGAAATTATTTTCTTTCCTACTCTGTTTCTTTATGAATTCAGGTATTCCTTCATATCCAGTCTCAATAATTAGAACACCTGAACTAAATGAGAGTGAACATTTAAATGCATACATGATTTCATAATATGTTCTGAGGGTTGGTTCACATTCAGCATGATCTGGGATATACAGGTTGGACTGCATCTTTCACCCTTAAATAATATTTTTAGTTTAGTTTTAATTTTAGTGTTACTTTTTAGTTTAATATTTTTATTTTTTTATTTTTGTAGTCAGTGAATACAGTCACGTTTGTACCATTGTTAGCCTCCTCCCTGTCCTTCCCCCTCCACAGGGACCCTCCTTGTTGGGGTATATGGGTCATGCATTGTGGGATTAGCCTTTAGTTTTGGGTAGGAGGAAATGTCTCTGAGTGTCATGATGCAAAGTATGGCTCTGACATTCTTTCTGCCCCCTCTTCAGCAAATTTCCCTGAGCTATGTTGGGTTCAGATTAGGTCTGCTTCCATGTTGAGATCTTGGGTGCCTCTGTGTCTCTGGATATCTAGTTTGGCAGGGGTTGATTGTTCTCTGTGTCTATCTCCTTCACCATTGCGGTGGTTCCCGGTTTGCCAAGAAAACAGCATTTTTGCATGTTTACCCAATTATTCTTAGTTTCAGCTGGGGCCCTTTTGAGGTATGATGGGGTGGTTCTCTCCTTGGGATCTGTGTCGATCTGAAAAAGAAAAGCAGATTCTCCAATGAAGAGTAAAGTTAGCACCAGGTAAATGTGATAACCATTGTTTTTTAGAGAGAGTTTAGTGGAGAGCAGGTTCATTTTTGGAGTGGTTTTGCTTTGTTTCCCAGCTACAGCTAGGGGTTCTGTACCACTGAGCAGATCACTTAGCCCAATCAAGAGCAGTTGGTTTCCCACCATGGCTATGCACTACTGTTGCACTTGTGTGAGCATCACATCAGGTTGTTTGGTGCTAATTTTGAAGAGATGAAGCCCCATTCACTTGGTAAGTAAAGAGGTTTTGATTTGGTTTTATAAACTTGCCGCTTAGTTTCTATCTCCTTTTGGCTTAGTGCCTACAGACATCTTCTTAGTTTTAACACATTAAAATCAATTGTTTCTTTCCATTCCTCGGAATGTATTGCTTCAATACACATCACACAAGTAAATTTATTATATTGCATTTTGAATATCTGATATCTAGATTACTTCTCCTTAATAAGTTTTGTAACATTCTCTTTGGCCTCAAATTATAAAAGAAATTTTATGTGATGAATACCTAGAATTTTCTCTAATTATTGATTTACTTTGTTAGTGTATGTTTTATTCTTACTATATATTTAAATTTTTGTGGTACTATTTCTTCAAATTATCTTTCTTAATTTCCTTGTAAATTCATGCTATATGCTACCATATTCTTCTATTTTTCATTAATTTTATAAAATTTATTTTTAACTGTAAAAATCACTTAATTTCATTTTTCTTAACCATTTTTAAATGTGTAGCTATGTAGCATAAACACTTTCATATTGGTATTCAACCAAACTATCTCCAGAACATTTACATCTTGAAATATGGGACCTTATACCCAATTAATAATAAATTCCCATTTCTCTATGTCTACAACCCCTAAGAAGCAGCATTCTACTCTCCAGGAACAAAAGATAAACCGTATCACTAGCATTTTGTGGCATTTGACTTTTGGTAACTGGATCATTTTATTAGTACAATATTTGAAAGGATTCCTTTCACTTTCAAAGCTGAATAAAACTGGTATCTTTTGTCCATATCACAGTAGCAAGACTCATGGACGAATAAGGAATACAGATTTAATTTTTCTCATAGTTCAGTTCCAAGGCTGGGGACATCATCTATGATGATCAAGCCTGCCTTCCTGCTGCCAGAATCTCAAGTTCTCATCAGGCTGTCACTGGAAAAGTAAAGGAAGCTTGCTTATTTTATCTTCTGGTTTCTTCATCTTCTCACATCCAGTCATCAGACCTCTATTCCAAAGATATTTTCTTATCTTTATCACTTCTCAGAGGCCTCATCATGAACACCATACTTCAATTAAGGTTTTTGATTTTTAATTTATTTTACTTTTTTTTTATTTATTTTCAAGCAGAGAGAGAGGGAGAAAGAGAGAAAGACAGAAGAGAGGGAGAGAATGGGCATGCCAGGGTCTCCAGCCACTGCAAATGAACTCCAGATACATGTGCCCCTTGTGCCTCGGGCTTACATAAGTCCTGGGGAATTAAACCTAGGTCCTTTGACTTTGCAGGCAAACACATTAACTGCTAAGCCACCTCTCCAGCCTGATTAAGGTTTTTTGTTTGTTTGTTTGTTTTGTTTGTTTGCTTGCTTTTGTTTTTCTGAGGTAGAGTCTCACTCTAGCCCAGGCAGACCTGGAATTCTCTCTGGAGACTCAGGGTGACCTCGAAATCAAATGATCCTCCTACCTCTGTCTCCAAGTGCCACAATTAAAGGCATGCTCCACAGTGCCTGGCTTGGATTAAGTTTTTATATTCTTACAAACACACACTGGAAGCTAAATTACAACACAAGAATCCTAAGAGGGTCATGCTCAAACCACACGAGACTGAATAACATCCCATGCTGTGTATATGCCAATAGTGTTCTCCACCCAGCTAGCAAGGGGCATGTGAGCTGCTTCTGCCTCTCAGCTGTTCTAAACATGAGGGCTCTAATATTTTTTTTTTAAGAAAAGCTAAAATATTTTTTTTCCAAACATTTATGCTCAGAAAAATGTTAAAAACTTGCTCCTATGTGTGGTATGCTTTCAAATGTGGCAACATTTTTTTTTTTTAATCTCAATCTCACCTTCTTTTGTTCTTTACTCATTTAGAAAATGAAGGAAGTTTGTCTACTCTGCTACGTGCCTAACTTCTGAGGCTGTCCTTTCCCTGTGACATGAACAACAAACACTTGATAATCCTTCTATGAAGGAAGCTGTAATGGTAGCTTACCCAGTCACCTGGTACCTGAGGAGGAGGTTGTTAGGAAAACACAGAACTTTGCCTCTGTGAATGTGTTTCCTTTGTTTATTGACAAGTCTGAAGGAATCTCTTGTTTCCAATGTGTTCCCTACTATACTTTTCTGGGCATTTGGCATGGTTATTTCAAGTATTTCCCAAAATTCCCATGAATAAGTTGAGGGGATTGACCCAAACCAATGTGTGCAGACATGTTGCAATTAAAAAAAAATACTCCTTGCACTGAGGTAAAATAAAAATCATTTATTCATAATTTAATCATATAGTTAGCCATCTAAATAGTGAAATTTAAATCAGTCCAAATTCATGTGTGAAAAAAGAGAACAAACACAAATTTAAAATCTTGTTTAACTCATAAGAGAAAATTCCTTTCCTTGAAATAATTTTATGATTGATTAAGTAGAACCTCTAAACATTTATGACTTTATGATGAATAGTTGTAAATTAGTAGCAATGTATAAAAACTGCTTTACTGCTTTAAGGTAGAAATATATCACAATTCCTTACTTTTATTCAAACTAAACTAAAATGATCTAGAGGGCCCATTTGCCAAGATGAGGGAAGCCTCAAAGGCCATGTGGTATCTCTACCTGATGAATGCAGGGTCTCTGGCACATGGTAACACTACCAAATTTAGGGCCTCTGGCTTGTGATAAGATGAAGCTGAGGCTCCTTGGCTAGGTTCCCAGGACAGGTAGTCATTGCCTTACTTATGGCAGACTCAATTCCCAAGGTATTTGCTCATCTAGCTATATCCTCTTCATCCCACAGGTCTTAACAATTAGAGACACACAGTCATCCATCTCACAGGTTTTCAGTGAGAGAGGTGTGGGTGCTTTAATGAGAGTACTTACAGAATGCTTGCTTCATCCTTCATGGTTCATGGAAGTAGGCCAGGATACAGTCTACTGCTTTCCTTATCAGCCCTAGAAAATTAAGAGGAGTGATTTCATTTACACCAAAGCAATATTTTTACACATCTTTCTCCAATCTCTCCCCTGGAAAACTTAAAATCAAAAAACATTTAATACTTCTGTTGATTAAAGGAGAGATTTTTTATAAAACAGAATGCATTCTTAAGAAAATAGGAGAAATTTTTTTCCTCATAGTATAGGTGTGTGTGTGTGTGTATGCGCACGCGCACGCATAAACCTGTGCATGTACATCAGAAATAATAAATTCCAATCTTGAACAGCCTAAGGAACTTATTGTCACATTGCTAGTGATAGTAGACAGAGAAATATTGTAGAAAAAGATCGATGGATAGATGGATGGGTACTTGACTTTCTGATATGTCATTTTTATACAAAAACAAAGTATTTCACATGATGCTTGAGACACATGGCAAAGTCAACCAGATTGTCACACTAACTTCCTATTGATTTTTTTTTTTTTTACCAAATAATGATTCTTCAATGAGACCTTTAAAAAAAAAGGTACATTTTTTTTTCTAATAGAAGTATAAAACAAGCTCAATATTTTTCATACTGGAAAATATGGTCATATAATACAACACATTAAACTCACAATGAGTCATGTTGGGTACTTTTCCTTGCAACAGCAGAGATTCACCCTATAACAAAAGGCCAAATTTATAACTTTGACCAAGCACATAATATGTATATATAATAAGTATATTTAGACATATATGCACACACTATCATTTAAACAGCTGGGAACTTAGCATTCAGAACACCTAAGTTTATGGGGGATACCTGAGTCAAATCACCACGTTCCACCCCTGGAACCCAACCCATAATCTGATATCATGCATGATATAAAATACAATACATTCCATCCAACTTTAAAATTCCTCATAAATTTTAACAGTCCCTATGATATTCAAACATCCCCATAATCCAAGGCCTTTTAAGTGGGCCATAATATCAAAAAATCCCTTAAAAAACATAATGGCACATCACTAACACATTGCAAACATCAAACTCTGCATCTCCAAGTCCAACAACTCTAGTCAGTGACAAACCTCCATGTCTGATAATTCTAACCAGAAACAATTCTTTGGAATTCCTATTCTGCCCCTTCAGCTAGGCTACTCACAGTCCTGAAAAACTTCATCCAGAGCTGGCAGCCATCTCATGGTCCAGGCATCTCCACTATGTATCCACTGCAACCCAGGCTTCATCCTCACAGATTCATGGAGTGTTCATGCAGGCATCCAGCAAATCTACTTCACACTGCCCACGGCCATTCCAAAACAAAAGACCACATTACAATTGCAATGACCCTCCCTTTTTAGCACTTCTTACACTCCATAATACCAAATATGTTGCCAATGTGTTAAACCAAATGGGATAAGCACTCAGGCTCCTTCAAAAGAGTCTAATTTCTTCCTGTTTCCCCAGTACAGGTCAGCTGGCCCCATCTCAAATGTTCTAATCTCTCATATAACTGCAGCTGAGTAGGCAGAATTTTCATTCCCAAGATTTAACTTGTGTGCCATATCCCTGTGCTCACACACCCGTCCATTTCTATGCAAAGCAACCTTACACAACTTCTCAGGACATGAGCATGATAGCAAGTCTCTCACATAAACTGCTTCTAGCCCAGTTCAAGAAAATCCCTTCCTCACCCTCATGAGCCAATCCTCACAGTCCATAGATCTTACTACATTCAGATCTTTTTACTCTGACCATCAAGCTGTACTTAGAGCACTGCAGGGCATCTCTGAGGCCAAGGTTTAAAATCCTCCCATATGCCCCTTGAAAATCAGTTCCGAAAGGCCAAAGCCAGATAGTCTGGTGCCTAATAGCAATGCCACTCTTGGTACCAACTTTATTGTTGTAGTCAGGTTTTCATTGCTGGCAGCAATCACCCAACCAAGAGCAGCTTTTGGTTTATTTTGGCTTACAGACTTGAGAGGAAGCTCCATGATGGCAGGGGAAAATATGGGCATGAGCACAGGGTGGACATCACCCCCTGGCCAACATGAGGTAGACAATAGGAACAGGAGAGTGTGCTAAACACTGGCATGGGGAAACTGGTATACTATCCATAAGCCCACTCCCAACAATCCTCTGCTTCCAGGAGGCATTAATTCCCAAATTTCCATCAGCTGGGAAGCTAGCACTCAGAACACATTCAGAACAAAGTTTAGGGGGGCCACCTGAATCAAACCACCACACTATCTTTCATCAATGCTGGACTCTACCATTAGAAATGTGTATTTTGTAGGCAGAACCTTTAAATTTTATCTCTTTGTGGTTTAAACACCTTTCTGGAGCTAGAGAGATTGCTCAATAGTTAAGGCGCTTGCTTACAAAGCCTTCCAGACTGGGTTTGGTTCCCAAACCTTATGTAAAGCCATATGCATAAAATGGTACATGCAACCTGAGTTCATTTATAGTATAAGAAGGATCTTTCACACCTATATTCTCTCTCTCTCTCATCATCTCTCTTTCTCTATCAAATAAATAAAGATTAAATAAAATTATCTTTCTTATAAATCATTAAGTTTTCACAATAATGTTGTAAGTTATTTAGAAGTCTTGTGTTCCATTTCACAAGTGAAACAAACAAACAAACAAAAAAAAAAATCCAAGCAATTGAGTAATTTGAATGGGAACCCTAAGCTAGAAAGGATTGCAAAGATTCAGCCAAACAGAACCAGTGCCACATTGGACTTCTTGAAAGACTAATAATGGCCCAAGATAACTGAATAATTCAGAAGAATACAATTAGAACAATTTAGAGTAAATAGTTGAGAAAAAATGGTGATGTTTAGTATTGATTGTTAACTTGACAGGATTTAGCAACACCCTTGAAGACAATACTCTAGGTTTACTTATGAGGGTGTTTCTAGACTGTGTTAATTGAGGAGGTTAAGGTCTACCCAGTAGGCTGAACCATAACATCTGCTAGGGTCCTCGGCTAAATATACAGAAAGCAGGCTGAGTGCCAGCTTCATCTCTCTTGGCTTCCTGAATATGAATGTAATGTGACCAATTCATACTTGCTCCAGTCTCCATGTCTTCCATTCCTTCCATGATGAAAGGCAACCTCTATGTGAGGTAAAATAAACATTTTCTTCCTGAAGTTTTTTCTTTTTTCTTTTGTTTAGGTTCATTCTCACTCTAGCACAGGCTGACCTGGAATTCACTATGTCTTCTCATGGTGGCCTTGAACTGATGGCAATCCTCCTACCTCTGCCTCCCAAGTTTTGGGATTAAAGGCATATACCACCATATCTGGCCTTAAGTTTTTTTTTTTTTTTTTATTTTTCCCGATGTAAGGTCTCATTGTAGCCCAGGCTGACCTGGAATTCACTCTGTAGTCTCAAGGTGGCCTCGAACTCACAGCAATCCTTCTACCTCTGCCTCCCAAATGCTGGGATTAAAGGCATGCGCCACATGCCTGGCTTTTAAGTTGTTTTTAAGAGTCTTCTGTCACAACAACATGACAAGTGCCTAATACATTATTGCCCTTTAGAATTAGAGAGGACTTGAATAGATGATCTTTGAAGATGAAAGTAATATATGGTGGCATGGAATGATTGTAGTTTCTCCCCCCCACCCAAAAAAAAAAAAAAGGAGAGAATTATATGAGCAGGAAACTGTCATTTTAGGTCAGTATAAATACTTTTAAAATTTGTACTCTAAATTATAGTCTAACTTTCCAACAATTTCAATCACAATTCTGGACTTGTATTTTTATTCACTATTTTGGAGGACAAAGTTATTGGGAAAATATAATACAATTTATAACTCCAGTTTGAACACTGACGTGTTTGATAGTATGTTTTTCTTTGTTGGCTTTGTTCAGGTAAGACTTTTGTGACTTCATCATGCCTCAAAACAATAACCACTCACTCAGTCCCACGTGCTCAGTATGCTTCCTGGTTCAGGAGGCAGGGAAACCAGTTGTTTTTCTTAAAGCAGTCATGTGTGCTTCATTAACTTAGATAACAATAGTGCATCCATTTTAATTTAATTTAATTTATTAGTTTTCTTTTCAGTAAATACAGGCAGTTTGGTACCATTATTTAGGCTCATCTGTGATCTACCCCTTCCCATTAGACCCTCCTTGTTAATGAAAATGGGTCGTGCATTGTGGAGTTAGCCCCCAGTTATTGGTATGATAAATGTCTCTGCAAATCATGACCCAACATGTGACTCTGACATTCTTTCCGCCCCCTCTTCCGCAAAATATCCCTGAGCCATGTTGGGTTCATTTTTGGTCTGCTACAGTGCTGAGGTGTTGGGAGCCTCTGAGGTTCTGGCTCTCTGATTTGGTAGGAGTTGATTTTTCTCTGCATTGATCTCCTTCCCCTTTGTGCTGATATCCCGTTCACAGGAAAACATCACCCTTGCTTATTTCGCCAGTTGTCCTTAGTTTCAGTTGGGCCCCTTTTGAGGTATGTTGGGGCAGCTCTCTTCTTAGGATCTGCATCTATCTGGAAAAGAGAAGCAGATTCTCCAATGGAGAGTAAGTTAGCATCCGGAAAATTGAGATAAGACTTACTTTTTTGATAGACAGTATGGTAGATTTAGGCCCTCTTATACCCCGTGATTGATGGTAGCTTGATATTGAAGAGTGGGCTTGTATTTGGGTATGGTTTTGACTTGTTTCCCAGCTCCAGCTATGGTTCTAGTACCACTGAGTGGATCAGTTAGTCAAATCAAGAACAATTGATTCCTCACCATGGCTGTGTACCACTATTGCACTTGTGTGGGCATCACATCCGGTTATTTGTTGCTAATTAGGTTAAACAATGTGTTGCTTGGACAGATCTTGGTCACTTCCCCCAGTCGCCTATGTAGCGCCTTCTGGCACTAGACACGCTGACTGTCTGGGGACTGACTCTCTCCTGCCTTCCGGCCATGACATTCCATTTTACGCGTCAGCTGTGTATGGAGTCTTCAGCAATAGGGTCTTACCACTGGCCTTTGGTGGGTCATCAAGTACTCTGACAGAAGTCTGTCATTGTTTTGGGAAACCTTGTAGGTTTCTCTGATCAAAAGCTCATTGTGGATAGTAGGCCGAAGCTGGAACTGGGGGTTACAGGTCAGTGTCCACTAAGAAATTGAGGAAAAACATAACTAATATACAAGAGTTAAAGAGGAGAGAGATAGAGGGGAGAGGGGGAGAGGGAGGGAGGGAAGATGTAGGAGATTTAGGTCAGTCTTGATCCTACCCTCTCCAGTGTCTTGTGGTTCAGGTGTTTCCTGTAAGGGTCTAGTGAAGGTTCAGCCATTTGGTCTGTCTTTTAGGAAGTAGAATTTTATGGTACCATTGCCGTTTGGGTCCGGATTACTGTTTTCCACCCTTTGATTCCCTCCCCACCCTCCCATCCATCTTATTGTCTAGTCCATGAGGTGCTTGCTGGGTATGTAAGGCATCTTGGGCAGATTCAAGTTAGGTGTTGCAGATGAGTGAGACTATGTGTCGATTTTTTTTCTGTGATTGGGTAAGTTCGCTGAGAATGATCTGTTCCAGGTTCAACCATTTTTCCTCAAATTTCTTTATGTCGTTTTTTCTTACTGCTGTATAGAATTCCATTGTGTAGATATATCACATCTTTGTTATCCATTCTTCTAATGATGGACATCTGGGTTGGTTCCAGCTTTTAGCTATTACAAATTGAGCCACTACAAACATGGTTGAGCAAATCTCTCTGGCTTTTGGTTTGAAGGTTTTAGGGAAGATGCCCAGTAATGGTATAACTGGGTCTGTTGGTATTTCGGTAGACAGCTTTTTCAGGAGTCTCCATGTTGCTTTCCAAAGTGGTTGTACCATCCTGCATTCCCACCAACAGTGAATGAGTGTCCCTGCTTCTCCACATCCTTGCCAGCATTTATTTTCATTTGACCTTTTGATGTTGGCTATCCTTATTGGGGTAAGGTGGAATCTCATAGTTGTCTTAATTTGCATTTCTCTGATGATTAGGGATGATGAACATTTTCTTAGGTGTGTGTTTGCCATTTGTATCTCTTCCTCTGTGAATTGCCTGTTTAACTCTGTGCCCCATTTTGTGAGTGGGGTATTTGTCTTCTTATTGTTTAGACTTTTGAGTTCTTTGTAAATTCTAGAGATAAGGCCTCTATCAGTTGGATAACCTGCAAATATTTTCTCCCATTCTGTGGGTATTCTATTGGCTTTGCTTATTATATGCTTGTCTGGAAAGAAACTCTTCAGCTTCATATGATCCCAATGGTTGAGTGACTGTTTAAGAACTTGAGCCACTGGGGTTTTATTCAAGAAGTCTTTTTCCATTCCTATATCATGGAAAGTACTTCCTAAATTTTCTTCCAGTAGTTTTTGAGTTTCTGGTCTTATGTTGAGGTCTTTGATAAATTTGCATTTGAGTGTTGTGCATGGTGAAATGTGTGGATCAAGTTTTAGTTTCCTGCATGTGGTTATCCAGTTTGTCCAGCACATTTGTTGAAGATGCTATCTTTTTTCCAGTCTATATTGTTTGGGCCTTTGTCGAATATCAAGTAGCTATAGTTGCTTGACCCAAAATCCGGGTCCTCAAGTCTATTCCATTGGTCTATACTCCTGTTTTTATGCCAGTACCATGCTGTTTTTATTACTATGGCTTTGTAATATAGCTTTATATCGGGTATGGTGATGCCACCAGAGGTATTTCTTTTGCTGAGGATATGTTTGGATATGCGAGGCCTTCTACCTTTCCATATGAAATTTGAGATCATTTTTTCTATCTCTGTGAAGAACACTGTAGGGATTTTAATTGGAATTGCGTTAAATCTATATATTGCCTTTGGTAGGATTGTCATCTTCACAATGTTAATTCTGCCTATCGAGGAGCATGGGAGGTCTTTCCATCTTTTCAAGTCCTCCTCAATTTCTTTTTTGAGAGTTTTTATATTTTCCTTGTATAGATCTTTTACTTCCTTGGTTAATGTTATTCCAAGGTATTTTATTTTTTTTTTGTTGCTATTGAAAATGGGACTATGTCCTTTATTTCTTTTTCTGTGTCTTTGTCATTTGCATACAGAAATGCTACTGATTTTTGTGCATTGATTTTGTATCCTGCTACTTTGCTATATGAGTTAATCACCTTCAGGGGTTTTGGGATGGAGTCTCTCAGGTCTCTTACATATACAATCATGTCATCAGCAAATAGAGCTAACTTAACTTCTTCCTTTCCAAATTGTATCCCTTTTATTTCCTTCTCCTGCCTTATTGCTTGGGCTAGGACTTCCAGAACTATATTGAAAAGCAGAGGTGAGAAAGGACATCCCTGTCTTGTTCCTGATCTCAACGGGAATTCCTCCAGTCTCTCTCCATTAAGTATTATTTGGTCCTTTGGAGCTTTGTATATTGCCTTTATTATGGTAAGATGTGAACCTGTCATGCCGATTCTCTCCAATGTTTTGATCATGAAGTGATGTTGTATCTTGTCAAAGGCCTTTTCTGCATCTATCGAAATGATCATGTGATTTTTATGTGTAAGCTTGTTTATATGGTGTATTACATTGACAGATTTTCATATGTTGAACCACCCTTGTGTTCCTGGGATCAATCCCACTTGGTGAAGGTGGATAATGCTTTTGATGTGTTGTTGGATTCGGTTTGCGAGTATTTTGTTGAGGATCTTTGCGTCTATGTTCATTAGGGAAATAGGCTGATAGTTTTCTTTTCTTGTGGCATCTCTGCCTGGTTTTGGGATTAGGGTGATACTAGCTTCATAGAAGGAGTTGGGTAGCTTTCCCTGTTCTTCAATTGTGTGGCACAGTTTTAGGAAGATTGGTTTGAGTTCTTCCATGAAGGTTTGATAAAATTCAGCTGGGAATCCATCTGGTCCTGGACACTTCTTTTTTGGGAGTTTTTTTTATCACTTTTTCAATCTCCATGAGTGTGATGGGTTCATTGAGGTGATTGATCTGCTCTGAGTTTAGCTTGGGTGGATGATATGCATCCAGGAATTTATCCATCTCCTCCACATTTTCCAGTTTTGTGGAGTAGAGGTTTTTGAAATAAGTCCTGATGCTTCTGCCGATTTCAGTGATGTCTGTTGTGATCTATCCTTTTTCATTTTGAATTTTGTTAATTTGGAGTCTCTCCTTTTTTTGCTTGATCAAATTTGCCAGAGGTTTGTCAATCTTGTTTATTTTTTCAAAGAACCAGCTCTTTGTTTTGTCAATTGCCTTAATTGTTTCCTTGGTTTCCAATTCATTAATTTCTGTTCTGATTTTAATTATTTCTTTCCTTCTGGAGCTCTTTGGGTTGGATTTTTCTTGTTTTTCCAATGCCTTTAGGTGGATGGTTAGACTATTGATTTGGGATCTTTCTGTCTTTTTTATGAAGGCATTGAGTGCTATGAATTTTCCCCTGAGGACTGCCGTCATTGTGTCCCATAAGTTTTGGTATGATGTGTTCTCATTGTCATTCAATTCCAGGAATTTTGCAATTTCACTTTTTATTTCATCCACTATCCATTTATTGTTTAAGAGTGTGCTATTCAATTTCCAGTTGCCATTGGGGTTCTTGTTGGTTTTTTTGTTGTTGATTTCTAGGAATATAGCATTATGATCTGATATCATGCAGGGAATTATATCAATTTTCCTAAATATGTGGAGGCTATCTTTGTGACCCAGTATATGGTCTATTTTAGAGAATGTTCCATGGGCTGCTGAGAAGAATGTGTAGTCTGTATATTTGGGATGGAAAGTTCTGTATATGTCTGTTAGGTCTAAGTGCTCTATGGTTTTGTTGAGCTCTCTTACTTCCCTGTTGGGCTTCTATTTGGATGATCTGTCTGATAATGACTGATAATGGTGTGTTGAAGTCCCCAGCTATGATGGTGTTGGTGGTTATTTCTGTTTTATTGTCAAGTAGGTTTTGTTTTATGAATTGTGGTGCCCTGTGTTTGGTGCATACAGATTTATGATTGTAATATCCTCTTGATGGATTGTTCCCTTTATAAGTAGGAAGTAGCCTTCTTTGTCTTTTTTGATTGTTTTTGGTTTGAAGTCAACTTTATCTGATATTAATATAGCTACCCCTGCTTGTTTCTTATTCCCATTTGCCTGGAATATTGTTTTCCACCCTTTCACGCTGAGGAGGTTTCTGTCTTTAGTGGTAAGGTGGGTTTCTTGAAGGCAGCAGATTGAGGGGTCTAATTTTTTGATCCATCCTGTTAGCCTGTGTCTCTTGATGGGTAAATTAAGGCCATTAATGTTTAGGGTGATGACTGTGAGATTTGATTTGATCCCTGTCATGTTGTGGTTGTAGAGATGTGTTGGCATTTCCATGGAATTTAATTTTTTTTTTTCTATCTACTCTGGGTTTGGTTGCTGTGATCTGCTTCTTGTAGGCATTTGTGTTTGGTTATTTGTTTCTTCTCTGTGGAGAATTTCCTGGAGTACTTTCTGTAGGTTTGGTTTTGTGTTCATATAATTGTAAAGCTGAGTTTTGTCATGGAAAGTTTTCCTTTCACCATCTATTATAAGGGAGACTTTTGCAGGGTAGAGAAGTTTGGGTAGTAAGCCATAGTTTCTTGGAGTTTGGAGAGTTTCATTCCAGGCCCTTCTAGCTTTCAGTGTTTCCATTGAGAAGTCTGAAGTAATTCTGATGGGGTTTTCTTTGAAAGTGGTGTGCTGTTTTTCCCTAGCTGCTTTTAGGATTATTTCCTTGGTGTCAATGTTTAGAGTCTTAATGATAATATGTCTTGGGGAGTTTCTCCTTTGGTCTAGTTGGTTAGGAGTTCTGTTTGCTTCTTGAATCTTGATGGGCCTTTCTTTTAAGAGACAGGGGAAGTTTTCTTCAATTATTGTGTTAAATAGGTTCTCCATGCCTTGGTCTGAAATTCTTCTCCTTCTGGTATTCCAATGATTCTG
Source organism: Jaculus jaculus (assembly GCF_020740685.1). NCBI lineage: Eukaryota > Metazoa > Chordata > Mammalia > Rodentia > Dipodidae > Jaculus > Jaculus jaculus. The sequence goes on along the minus strand of NC_059104.1, from coordinate 124,861,223 downwards.
ATATTAGGACGTTTAAGTGTATCCCACAATTCTCTCATGTTCTGTTCACAGGAACTTTTGAAATTACTGAAATTTTTGGATTCTCGAACTGTTTCTTCCATCCTGTCTTCCAAATCAGAATTTCTATCTTCCACTTCGCTGACTCTATTCTTGAGAGCCTCTAGTGAGTTTTGGACTTGTTCAATTAAGTTTTCATTTTCCACTACTTTCCTTGTCCTGCTCCCTTTTTGTCTCATTTTCTGATTTTCTTAATGATTCTTGGAAATCATCCTTGCATTTCTTTATATTTTCATTTAGTATGGCCAGCTGATTTTTAAGGTCCTCTTTTTTTTTCACTCTCCCTCAACTCTCTTAGCTCTCTTTGAATTCTTTCCAGTGTCTTATCATATTGCTCTAGCTTAGTGATGGTAGTATCCATACGATTATCTATCCTTTGTAGCTTTCCTGTCAGTTCTAGCAGTAGTTTGGTCAGGGTTGCATTGTTCATTGTTTCCACTTGATGTTCTGATCCTAAACACTCTTCTATGTTTTGGTTAGTTGTGATCCTTGTTGGACTAGGTGATCTGTCTGGGTTTTCTTCCATTTTATTTTTCGTGTTATTTCTTTTGCGCTGTGGTCTACCCATGTCAGTGTATGGGCAGGTAGGTGGGTGGAGCAGCCTAGGATCTAGCTTAATGCAAATCCAAAGCAGCCTGGGGCAGTTGCAAGCAGCCTGGGTTTTTGCTAACTCTTGGCAAAGCTGCCTATCTATAGCCTGACAGGGGCACCAAAGTTGCCTAAATTCTCACCCAGTAATGCACCTAAGCTGCCTGCCTTTGAGCTTGAAAGGGGACTGAGGTAGCAAGCCCTGAAGGTGCCCAGACTCTGGCTGGGTACACTGGGGTCTGTAAACAGTCTGTGCTCTCCTGCCTCAGGGGAGTGGGGGATGGATAGCGATGTACAGGTAGAGGATGGCACCTGCGCTGGCACTAGTGACTCAGTGTGGGCTTGTGTGGCTCTTGCTGTGGGGCTGGGCCCGCTGCATGTGCAATTGTAGTGGAGAGGCAGATGATGTGGGTACAGAATCAAGACACAGCAGAGGCTGACCGGTGGCAAGTGATGTGGGCACAGCAGCAGGGTATCTGGCAGCCACCTATTCACGGCAGGGGTGGCCCCCACAGGCCTGCGAACGGAGCACCACGTGGCTGGTCTACTCACAGGATCAGAGAACAAGGGCGAGGTAGGAGGTCTCAGCTTCAGTGCAGCAGGCTGGCAGGTGTGACTGTTGGGTGTCTGATCAGAACACAGCCACGCAGGACGTGCGAAGGGTGCGTGGGCGGGTGAGCAGACGGGGGGCACGGGGTGCGATGGGGTGTATGGAGCGAGTGGGGCACGCGGCAGGGTGGCACGGGGTGCGCTGGGGCACTGGGAAATCAGGGCTGGGCGTGTGGGAGGCAGCAGGGCTCAGGGAGCGTGGGGTGGGGTGCCCTGGAGGGGCGGGGGGTGTGGGGCGCTCTGGTTGGTCTGAGGGGGCTAGGGGCGCGCCGTGGTCGCCGGGGGGGCGCGCGCAGGGGGTTGTGCGGGGTGTGGGCAGGTGCGGGGCGCCTGGGGTGGCAGGGGGGTGTGGGGCACGTGGGGGGGCATGGGGGGCTCATGGGGGCACAGGGGAGCGTGTGGGAGGCACGGGACATGTGGGACGCCGCGGTGCGCGGGGGGCCAGGGACGCGGGGTGTGTGGGGGGGGCGCGGGGTTTGCAGGGTGTGCGGGGGGTGCGTGGGGGGCGTGGGGGGAGGGGGTGCGGGGCACACCGGGATGCGGGAGGCCACGGGACGCCGCGGGGTGCTCTGGACGCGCGGGGTGGGAGGGGCGAGCGGGGGGGGGGGTCACAGGGGTCGCGCGGGGGTCGTGGTGCGTGGAGGGGCCAGGGCACGCTGAGGCACGCTGGGGCTGAAGATGTTGGGGGGGCGGGCCCTGCCAGGGGCCTGAGGCGCGTGGGGGGTTGCTCGAGGAGCGCGGGGGTGCGGTGTGCGGGGGGCTTGGGGGCATGGGGCACGCCTGGGCGCCTGGGGCGTGGGATGCCGCTGGTCGCTCTGGGCGCGCCTGGTGCGTGTGGATAGGGAGGGTGGGGCGTGCGGGGGGGAGGGGCGCGTGGGGCGTGATGGGCGGGGGTGCGTGGGTGTGGGGCATGGGGTTGTGTGGTTCCCTCTTTTACCCTAATCTGTGCCCTCCCTCTTGCAAAAAATTTCTAATTTCCCTTGAATACTTGCCTTTGTTTTACTTGTTGTCTGTAGTGCTGCCAGGCGGTCGCCGCCGTCTTGACCGGAAGTCTCCATTATTCTTTTACATATGCTGTGATAAATGCTTGACAGAAGCAACTAAAAGAAAGAATGACTTATTTTGGCTGAAAGTTTGAAGGTAGTGTCCATCATGTTGAGTAGGGTATGGTGATAGGACTATGAGGTAGCTGGCCACCTTGTATCTGTTGTCATAAAGCAGAGAGAAAGATGAATGTTGATATTCAACTCAATTTCTCCTTTTTATGCAGTTAAGGACCTTACCCTATGTGCTGCTTATTTTCAGGGTGGCTATTTCCTTGTCAGTTCAACCTTTCCAGAAAAGTCAGTTTAGATGTCTGATTCCATAATGGTTTCCTAGCACATTTGCTTTTCCATCACTAAGAGATGCCTTATCCATTGTAACTTGAAAACCTAATAATAATAGGAATGGTAGAAAAGTGAGAATGGAAAACATTCTTAGAATATCATTTCTTGGCTTCAATATACTATCTTTTAATTTATTATAAATGACAACAAACATCCACTCGAAGAATGAATGTGTGACTCAGAGTCATGCTTAAGTCATTTCTCAGACACACCGGAGGTAGTAAATAAAGAATTTGGTAGAGAAATTGTAGCTCATCTCATGAATGTGATACATGATGTGCTTTGTCAGAAAGGTCAAAAAATGAAGAAAAGAGAGACTTCCGGCGTGCCACACATTCCTGGGAAAGAAAGGCAAGACATTAAGGGTTCACTGGGTCTTTTAGGGGAGAGAAATCTCCAATAGATTGCCAGTGGGAGGGCAAACAGGGGAAATAACAGGGAAATCACTGATTGCCTGGCAGGCGGGCGGTTAGCCCACCCTCCCTCCAAGCAGCCACTTTACTACAGTCCCAGCTTCAGGAAACTCCTACACTTACTGTAGGAAAAGAGTCCCAGGCCAACATACTTCCACTTGCCTCACTGCACAGGGGCGATCACCCTGCTAACCCTGCTCACAGTGACATTGGCCAGGCTACGCCTGCTGGCCCATTGGAGCTCAAGCTCCCTTGATCAATTTAAAAGGTGCCCACAGCCACTCCAATACCACTTGTGGAAGTTTAGTCTGCTCTGCCCACTTTCCTACTTTCTGTTCCAGCTGCCTCACATTCACACCCACAAGCCCAGGCCAATTTCCAACTCCGCACTTGTGCTCAGACTGTGTCTGTTGCTTATGCTAGCTCAGGTGCCACCCCCCCCACAACATCTCCCACACCACCCAAACACAATTGTCCTGTTGCTGGGGAGTGCAGACTGCTTCAAAAAATTCCTATTCCTGAGACATATTAGTACTGTTCAGACAAAAATATCCCAATACAGATATTGGTCTGTCTTTCTTATAGGAAACCTTGTAGGTCTCTCCACATCTATCTGAAAGACAGAACTAGATTCTCCAACAGAGAGTACTTTCCATGATATAGGAATAGAAAGAGACTTCCTGAACAAAAACCCCAGTAGCTCACGATCTTAAACAGTCACTCAACCAAGGCGATCACATGAAGCTGAAGAGTTTCTTTACAGACAAGCATACAAAAAGCAAATCCAATAGACTACCCATGGAATGGGAGAAAATATTTGCAGGTTATCCAACTGACAGAGGTCTAATCTCTAGAATCTTCAAAGAACTCAAAAATCTAAGCAGTAAAAAGTCAAGCACCCCACTCACATAATGGGGCAAAGAGCTGAAGAGGCAGTTCACAGAGGAAGAAATACAAATGATAAACACACACTTTAGAAAATGTTCATCATACCTAATCATCACGGAAATGCAAATTAAAACAACTATGAGATTCCAGCTTACCCCAATAAAGATAGCAAACATCCAAAAATCAAATGAAAATGAATGCTGGTGAGGATGTGGAGAAATAGGAACACTCATCCACGGTTGGTGGGAATGTAAGATGGTACAACCACTTTGGAAAGCAATTTGGAGCCTCCTGAAAAAGCTGACTATAGAAATACCAACAGACCCAGTTATTCCCTTACTGGGCATCTACCCTAAAACCTTGAAACCACAGGCCAGAGAGATTTGCTCAACCATGTTTGTAGTGGCTCAGAAAAAAAAAAAAAAATCGCCACATAGTCTCACTCATCTATAGCACCTAACCTGAATCTACCCAAGATGCCTTATATACCCAGAAAGCTTATCGTGGACTAGACAATAGGATGGATGGGGAGGGAGGGGAGAGGAAGCTGGATGGGGGGGGGCACAAATCTAGACCCAAATGGCAATGGTACCATAAAATTCTAAAAGGCAGACCAAATGTCTGAACCTTCACCAGGCCCTTGAAGGAACACCTGACCCACAAGACACTGGAGAGGGTATGATGAAGACTGACCTTAATCTTTTACAGCTTCTCTCTCTCTCTCTCTCTCTCTCTCTCTCTCTCTCTCTCTCTCTCTTTCTCTCTCTCCCTCCCTCTCTCTCTCTCTCTCTCCTTCTCTCTCTCTCTCTCCTCTTTCCCCCCTTAACTGTTAGAGGGAAAAGCTGAGCCACAAGACACTGGAGAGGGTATAATTAAGAGAGGTCTTAATCTTCTATAGCCCCCCCCCACTTTTTTCTCTAACTCTTTTATATTAGTTATCTTTTTCTTCCTTCTCTTAGTGGGCACAGACCTATAACTCCATGTACCAGCCTGTGGCTATCATCCACAATAAACTTTTCATCAGAGAGGTACAAGGTTTCCTACAAAAAAGACAGATTTCTATCAGAGTACTCAATGACCCACCAAAGGTTAGTGGTAAGACCCTACTGCAGAAGATACCTTATGTGCTTGACACATAAAATGGAATGGCATGGCTGGAACCTGGAAACAGTCAGTCCCCAGACAGTCAGCACATCAAGTGCCAGAAGATGCTACATGGGTGACTGGGGGAAAACGAACAATATCTGTCCAAGCAACTCATGGTCTAACCTACTTAGCAGCAAATAACCTGTCATGATGCTTACACAAGTGCAATAGTAGCACACAGCCATGGTGGGAAAACAACTGCTCTTTATTCAGTGGTATGGGTCTCACAGCTGGAGCTGGGAAACAAGTCAGAACCATATCCAAATATAAGCCCACTCTCCACTATTAAGCAACCACCAATCGTGGGCTACAAGAGGGCCTACACCTATTAAATTCTCTATTAAAAAGTAAGGGTTATCTCACTTGTCTGGTACTAACGCTCTCTCTGTTGAAGAATGTGCTTCTCTTTTTCTGATAGATATAGATCCTAAGGAGAGAGCCACCCCATTATACCTCAAAAGGGCCCTCACTGAAAATAAGAAAAACTGGTGAAACAAGCAAGGGTGCTGTTTTCTTGGTGAACCAGATACCAGCACAAGGGTGAAGGAGATGAACACAGAGAAAACTCAACTCTTACCAAATCAGATATCCAGAGACCTAGAGGCCTACAACACCTCATCATTGAAGGCTCAGGGAAATTTTGCGGAAGAGAGGGCAGAAAGAATGTCAGAGCCACATGTTGGGTCATGATATGCAGACATTTATCATACCTATAACTGTGTGCTAACTCCAAAATGCATGACCCATATACTTCAACAAGGAGGGGCCAAGGGGCTGGGGTAGGTAATGGATTAGCTTAATAATGGTACCAAATTGACTGTATCCACTGAGTAAAAAATTAATTAATTAATAAAAATTATACAGTAGACTAAATTAAAACCAGTCATAAGTTGAACTGGAGAGTTTGCTCAGTGGATAAAGTTACTTACTTGTAAAGCCTGGCTGCCTGGGTTCAATTCCCAAATACCTATGTAAGGTCAGGTACACAAAGTGGAACATGTTTCTGGAGATCTTTTGCAGTGGCAGGAGGACCTGGCATGCTCATACTCACACTTTCTCTCTCTCCCCTTCCCTCCTTCTCCCTATCCCTTTTTCTCCCTCTCTCAAAAATAAATACAATATTTTTAAAAAATGAGGAAAAGAGGTCAAATCCTGGAAAGTATATGTTGCATTTGATATTTGGTGAAATGTGAAGAGCAAGGCTGAAAAAAAAGACTTATGGACCAACTCTCATTTTTCTTGAATGTGTATAGTTTAATGATTACAACATGTCTCTAATTTTCATGTAGTTACATGTAATTATCCTCAGAGCTACAGAAGTATTGAGTTGTCTCCATCCATTTTAATTGTCTTGCATTGACATTCTTAGCATGCTCTTGATGAAAATCATTACATAGATCCATATTTGAATCCTTGACCCTTGTATGTCAGGAATTATGTCATACACTTCTTAACATAATAATTACATTATGAAGCCTGATACAGAAATTTAGATTTCATGGGTTGCTAATGCAATAAATTCTATCATAGTACCTCATTTGCTGTATAAAAGTTAGTTAATGCATTATGTAACCTAGTACTACAAAGATGAAGTCCAGAGTTATAACTTCAAGGATTGCTGCCTATAGTGGCATTATTTTCTCTAGGTACTCCAGTCTAAATATGTTCATAGCACATGTTAGAATTTCACCAAAATTACCTGATTTGTGTTTCTTAATTTAATAAATAGCTTTGAAAACAATTACTTTATATCTAAGAAATAGATATAAAGATCTACATACTTCACATGTATCCTAGTTATATTCAACATATGACACAAAGCTCTAATATGTCATCAAGAAATGACATCATGAGCTGCAGAGATAACTTAATGGTTAAGGTAGTTGCCTGCAAAGCCAAAGCACCCAGGTTTGATTTCCAGTACCCACATAAAGCTACATGCACATGGTGGCACATGCATCTAGAGTTTGTCTGCAGTGGCTAGAGGCCCTGGCACACCTGTTTTCTTCCTTTCACTCTATCTCTTTCAGGCTTTTAAATAAAATAAATAAGAAATTACATAATGCCCTTTTATCCTATACATAAGATGATTAAATATCTTCAATATCATACAACTTTAGGAAATTACAAACTTCTTGAAAGCCATTTTACTGTCTCCCAATTTATTAACATATAAAAGATTTCTTTCCATCTTTGCCTGCAGTTCCTAATGTAGCATTCTGACCAATGGAAACCACAATATATTCTTAAAACTTTTTTTGTGGCGGGGGGCAATCTTTATGTATGTACAAAAATGTATTTCTATTATTGTCTTCTCATGTCATCTTTTCTTTTCCTCCCATCCCATCCTTCCTTTCTCCAGCTAGTCTCTCTACTATTTTATGGAGGGATTTTTGAGGTAGGGTCTAGCCCAGGTGGCCCTGGAATTCACTATGTAATCTCAAGCTGGTCTTGAACTCACAGTGATCCTCCATGCTTGACCTTCCTACTACTGCGATTAAATGCATGCATCACAACACCTGGCCTATTTTTTTTTAATTTAGTTTTTCCCTACTAGGATAATTATTTACAGTGATGATTATGAAAGTATTTCTTGAATGATTAATTTTTTATTAATTTATTATTTTTTATTGCAAGCTTGTATAATTGTATACAAGAACCCATGGTAATTCCCTCCCTCCCCCCAGCTTTCCCTTTTGCAACTCCACTCTCAATCATACCTCTTCCCCTTCTCATTAAGTCTCTCATTAACTTTGATGTCATCCTCCTATTATGATGGTCTTGTGTAGGTAGTGCAGGCACTGTGAGGCCATGAATATCCAGGCCATTTTGTGTCTGGAGAGCACGTTGTAAAGAGCCTTACCCTTCCTTTGGCTCTTGCATTCTTTCTGCCACCTCTTCCACAATGGATCCTGAGCCTTTGAAGATGTGATAGAGATATTCCAGTGCTGTGCACTCCTGTGTAACTTTTTCTTAGCACCATGATGCCTTCTGAGTCATCCCAAGGTCATTGGCATCTGAAAAGAGAAGCTTTTATAACCAAAAGTGAGAGTAGCATTAATACATAGGTATGAACATTAAGAGAAGTGCTTACTGAGCAGTTTGATGAGCACAGTATATGGATTTAGCCAGACACCAGCAGATGTTACACCCTTAGGTCTCATGACTATCCCTGTTGAAGGCTTTCTGTATCTGGATGTTTTCTCTCCCATGGAGTGGCCCTGTAATCCAAATAGAGATCAGTTAGCCACAGACATGATACTATTGTATCCATTGGCTCATTTGGCCTGGATGATCAAATTTAAGGCTTGCAGTGTCCACTGTTAATTATCTCCACTGGTGCTTTCTCTCTCTACAATTGAACTCCATGCAACATAGCTTTTTCTAGCTTTCTGATAGCTGTTCTACATGGAGGAGGTTTTCAGCTCAGCTCCAGCAGGATTTCTCAGTGATCTTGTAGTCCAAGTATGTGGTCTTCAGCAATAGGGTCTTAACATCTATTCCTGGTGGGAAACCAAGATCCTTGGAAATGGCCTGAAATGTTTTGTAGGTATCAGTGACCTCCATGGCCAACAACTCACTGGAAGGCATCCCATCCCTAGCTCTGAAAAATTTATAGCAAAAATTTGTGGCTTCTGGGTGTACCATTATCCAAAAAAGTAGGTTTTGCTATGATTTATTTATATCGTCTTAGATTTTGATTAGCTCTCTCTCCACCTTTCCTTTAGTCAATTTCTTCTCCTGTCCTCATTTAGGCCTTTCCACCCCCCCATTAATCTGTTTTTCTACTTACACATATACAATAGCATCCCATTAAGTCCCCCCTCCCTTTCTAGTCCTTTTATATCCCTTTTTTAGCTTACTGTCCTCTACTACTGAGTTTGATTCCTATCACATAGAAGTTCAGTCATTTTTAGCTAAGATCCACATATCACAGAGAACATGTGGCATTTGTCTTTCTGGGCCTAGGTTACCCCACTAAGTGTAACTCTTTCCAGATCCCTCCATTTTCCTACAAATTTCATAATTTCACTTTTCTTTACTGCTGAGTAGAACTTCATTGTATAAATGTGTCAAATCTTCATTATCCACTCATAAGTTGAGGGACATCTATGCTGGTTCCATTTCCTAGCTATTGTGAATAGAGTGGCAATAAAGATGGTTGAGCAAATATCTCTAAGGTAGTGAGATGAGTCCTTAGGATGCATGTCTAGAAGTAATATTTTTAATTTAAGAAATCCTAATATCTTTAAATCTCTCATTAGGGTACTTGATTTCAACATATATCTTCAGTAATTTTACCTTTTAAACACACTCATTAATCTATTTGACTTCTCATTCAGCTAAATTTGGGGGAATATTTATTTAAATGTATCTTCTAGGCATATTCTACATAAATGCAAATGTTACTGCCATGACATCTTTGTATCATAAGGTGTTATCCTCTCTTCTTCAAAGTGTGTTAATGTGACTTTGGGAAAGTATGGCGATCAAATACCTGTTATAAGTAAATACCTGTAATTTTACTAATATTTATTTATTTATTTGAGAGCGACAGACACAGAGAGAAAGACAGATAGAGGGAGAGAGAGAGAATGGGCGCGCCAGGGCTTCCAGCCTCTGCAAACGAACTCCAGACGCGTGCGCCCCCTTGTGCATCTGGCTAACGTGGGACCTGGGGAACCAAGCCTCGAACCGGGGTCCTTAGGCTTCACAGGCAAGCGCTTAACCACTAAGCCATCTCTCCAGCCCTACTAATATATTTTTATAAGTTCAACTCAGAACCCTGTTAGCTTTTCTCACTATCTGGTCTTATCTCGACAACTGTCTTGTAATTTTGTCTGGGCAGCTTGAGCCTCTGATAGTTTTTTTCACATTCATTTTAGTAAAATTCTTCAGTTATCCTTGTACTGCAATATAAACCCTTATGTATTCTGGGATTCCCCTCTTTACATCTTTGAACATAGCTAGTTAGAGTCAGTATTGGTCCATGCAAGCAAGGGCAAAGACATATTTGTAAACTTAGAGAACTAAGTATTCTGACTTTTTAAACTCTATTATCTTTATTGTTTATAGCCCACAGCAGGGAAGATTGGTTTAAAAATTGAAGTTACATTTTTCCTCTGGGCACTTATTTCTGCTCTCCTTTCACTGTGCTTCTCCTCAGCCTTCCTGAAACAAATCCACAAAGCAAAAGTGAAACCACCCAAGCACTTTTATCTGTATATAAAGCCTTACAGTTAAGTAGAAAAAAAATGGGTGATTAATGAATTTGACCACCCGACAGGTTAAGATTAATTATGCATAATGCAAACCTGTTTGTTAGCAGGAAAATAGAATCTCTCAGGCAGCCATCTATTTTATACCATGCTAAAAAGCAACTCTATTGTTTTGGACTTGTAAAAAGCTGACATTTAACAAAGGGAGAACAATCTGCTTCACTAAACAAAGAGAGAGAGAGAGAGAGAGAGAGAGAGAGAGAGAGAGAGAGAGAGAAATATTTTAAAAAAAGAAACTAAATCCCCAAATACTTCTGTTTTATAAAACACATCCAATTCTAATTGCCATCATTCTATTTTAAAACTTATTTTCTCTTACTTTAAAAAATATCCTAAATTTATTTTTTTTAAGTTGAAGCTTTGTATGGCTTCATCTAGTGTTGGTACCATCATTCCCTTCCTCCCTGCCCCCACAGCACTAAGGGCCCTCTTTAGTGGGATTTCTGGAATTCACCATGGAGTTGTGGGTTATGAGTTGTGAGAGCACCATTTAGTCATTAGCATATGTGTGTGTGTGTGAGGGGGGTGATGCCTCTGACTATTCCCTCTCACCCTGTGTCCACCTGCCCCCTCTTCCACAAAATTCCCTGAGCCTGGTGGGTGTGCTTTAAGTCTACTTTCGTGTTGAGCTCTTAGCAATTCTGGAATTTCTGCTTTGGTACATTTTGAATATCTTTAGCATTTGTGTCCATCTCCCTGCCCACTTCATTATTGCTGCTTTTAAAAATCTCAGCCTTGCTGAAAAGACAGCATCTCGAGTAATTTTACCTTTGGGCTGGAAGTAAGACTAAAAAGATGAACCTTTCTTTTTTTACCATGCAAAGATTGTTATTTTTATATTATTTTCCAGAACTTAAAAAATATTTTTCTGGGCTGGAGAGATGGCTTAGTGGTTAAGCGCTTGCCTGTGAAGCCTAAGGACCCCAGTTCAAGGCTAGATTCCCCAGGACCCACATTAGCCAGATGCACAAGAGGGCGCATGCATCTGGAGTTAGTTTGCAGTGGCTGGAAGCCCTGGCATGCCCATTCGCTCTCTCTCTCTGAACCCTCTTCTCTGTCTGTCACTCTCAAATGAATAAATAAAAATAAACAAAAAATATTTTTCTGTTTCTGACTAATCACTATATTTCAACTTTACAGTAATACTGGCCATTAATTTAGATTACGTGTTAAGATGTCAAATTCAAATTCAGAAGATACCCAGTTTCCTGAAGCTCATTTATACATCTGCACATTCTGCAGACATTGGGAAGCACATCTCCTTTTCAATCTCTTCCAACTTTTGTGTGGCTCTTGAGAAGAAGCCCCAGCAGAAGATAGGGGAAAAAGAAGAAGAAAAATCCCTTTTCTTAAGGGTCAGCTTCTGCTGAATATGAGATTGCTACCATTTTAGTTTGTTACTTACAAAAGAAATCAAACACATCTATATTGAAATAACTTATTAGTGTTCTTCCAAGCTATGAAGATCATGAAAGATAGTGAACATATAAAAATCTTTTACAAATTGGAGAAATTAAATTGAATATGAGATGCTGGGACAGGAAAGAAACATCTAATTCAAATACTAAGGAATTAGCAGTTATGTCACTAACAGCATTATAGACAATATTTTATTTGTTTTGACTCATGTAGAATGGTTTGGGTATAATCCTCAGTGTGTGTGTGTGTGTGTGTGTGTGTGTGTGATGTGTTTGTCTGTATTTTCATATGTGCATGAGTGCATGTGTCTGTGCTTTTGTTTGCATACATGTGGGAAGGATGTTGGTAGATGTAAAGCATCTTCAATTGTACTCTACTATTTTTAGAAAAATTTATATATTTGGAGACAGGGTCTTCCACTGAAACTAAAACTTCCTGATTTGACTAAACAAGCCATCCAGCAAGCCATGGGGATTCTCCTGGCTCACTTCTCAAGCACTGGAATTACATGCTTGAGCTAGCACACACACGTTTTACGTAAATGTTGAGGATCTGAGCTCAAGTCCTCAGGTTTGTATGGCAAGTTTTATGCACTGGGCTATCTCCCTAGAACTAAATAAATTTCTAACATCAAGAGAGACAGTGTTATCAAACACAATAAGTATAAGTTTATTTCTATCATACTACTCTAAAATGTATTCAAAATAAAAGTCAAATTTATTTTAATCACATCTATTATCCTAGAATGGACAGTTCTCAATATTACAACAGCATATCATCTTTTCCCATTTTATATTATTCTAAATGCCCAAAATGACAACACAAAATTTGAATTTTCTATACATAAAAGTATTTTTATTTATAGGAAAGTATTTAGACAGGGACAATATTCAGTGGAACAACATAAAATCGTGTAGTGGCTTGATTGTATTTCATGTACCATTAAAAACTCATTTTTAGGATGGAGAGATGACTTAGCCATTAAGGAGCTTGACTATGAAGCCTAAGGACCTGGGTTTTATTCCCCAGGACTCACCTAAGCCAGATGCACAAGGTAGCACATGTGTTTACAGTTCATTTTTCAGTGGCTAGAGGCCTTGCCATGCCATTTCTCTCTCTCTCTCTCTCTCTCTCTCTCTGTGTGTGTGTGTGTGTGTGTATGTGTCTCTCAATCTCTGCGTGTCTTTCTCTCTCTCAAATAAATAAATGTTTGTTTTAATTTACACAGATGTTGATAAAAATGGAATTGATGCTTTTAAAGGTACTTCATTTAACACAGAATATTCTAGAAACTGTTAAGAACAACACAAGGGACTCTTGGGCTCTCTTTGAGCTCCTCTCAGTAGTACAAAGTGATGGGTTGTACATGATCCTGTGGCTGACTGACTTTCTCCAGGAAAGTTGCTAGGCATGTCCTCTGATGTTTGATCTCATTAGGGATGGGCTTCTAGGATTCTGTGGTTTCAGTATGTCTCGGGAGGGATATGGCTTATTAATACCCAGGTTCCAGAATCAGGACATACCTCAAGATTTTTTCATGAGAATCACTGAGACTTATAGATGTAAAAGCACATATACGTGTGGCAACACACCTTTTATGTTAGGAACAGACAGAAAACATTTCAGGTTGTAAGTTTCAGGGTCTCTGTTTCAAATCTTACCCTCATCAGTCTTAGACAGAAAGCACTCATGGAAAATAAAGACCAGTGGCCATGCCTGTGTTGTCATGCATGAGGAGTCAGGTGGCGATGGTTTCCTCTTGGGCTACATTTAGCTGACCCATTCCATTTCATATAGTCTTTCATTTAAAGAATGTTTCACTACACATATTTCTGGCTAGGGATGCTACTTTTATTCTGTTATAGTACTAGGGAAAAATAATTCAGATTTATTCTGGCTTACAGTTTGAGGAAGAAAAATATCGGAGAATTCATGGTGACAGAAGTGTTTTATGGGGCAGGGCCAGAATTAAGGCTTGGCTAGAACTGTAAGCCTTGCTTTCAGAGCTAGGTTCCAGTGGAACCATTTTGTTAAAAAGCATATTTATTTAGTTATTTGCGGGCAGATAGAGACAGAAAGAAGAGAAGGAGAGAGAGCAGGAGGGAAGTAAGGAGGGGGAGAGAGAGAGACAGAGAGAATAGTCACTTATCCATTGTAAACAAACTCATTGTATTTGCTGCTTTGTGCATCTGATTTACATGGGTACTGGATAATCAAACCTGCATTGTTAGGTTTTGAGGGCAAGCACCTTAAAAAGTGAGCTATCTCTCCAGCTCCTGGAATTTTTTTTTTTTTTATGCAGAGATTCTTAATTATCACTTCAACCACATATATTGTTTACAGAATCCTCAAAGAAACAATTAGACCAAAAGTTATGCAAACATTATCTGAATACTTTTCCAAGATCCTCATTAAAATGTACATTGATTATATCAGTAATAAGGTCAGAGAATTGTTTTCTGTTAGAGTAAAGCACTGGCTTTGCAATAAGCCAGTCTGCATTCCACCTCTGCATATTGCTTGCTAGGTTTGCAAGTTCTTAAAATCGTTGACCTTTACAACCATCATCTATAAAACATAAATAAAATACATTGCTTAAGGAGTAAAAATTATGATGGTGTATATTAACTAAGACCCTATATTTTCCTGGAATCAACAAGAGGTAACTTTTAAGGAGGACTATTCTAGCATTTCAAAGATCATAAGATAAACACAATGTCTGTTTGAATTTCTCAAAGAAAATTTAGGGTCATCCACTTCATAACACCAAGAAACTCTTCAGGACAGACATATCATCTCCCCCACAAACTTGATATATGTCACAGTGGCAAAGAACTTCCATTACTAATATTTTCAAAATGTATAGGCAGTTATCCATCCTTCCATGTCTTCCTAAACTTTTTGTTTGCATCTCTGGATTTCATTTTTTTTATGTGCACAATACAAAGTTGTGCATATCTTATATGTTAGGTGACTAATATTACTCTTTTCTGAAGAAAAACAATGCTTTGAGAGGAAACTTGTTGTGTTCACATATTCAAAACAGTGCTTAACTCAGAATAGCGACTTACTAAGCATTTGGGGAGAAAACAAGTTAATAAATACTTCTAAATTTGGTATATCATAGATTACTAGGGACCAATCTGACCAGGAATGAATTCTATCTGTACTGGAAGGGAAATAGTATATGAAGGACCATGATTAAAAAAAAAAAATCAAATGTGTTTTGAGGCCAGAGTTAACACATATAAAAGCTTCTTTAGAGGTTGGAGAGATGGCTTAGTAGTAAGGTGCTTGCCTGTGAAGCCCAAGGACCCGGTTCAGTTCCCAGTATGCACATATGCCAGATGCACAAGGTGATGTATGACTCTGGAGTTCATTTGCAGTGGCTATAGACCCTGGCACACCCATTATCTCTATCAGTCTCTTCCTTTCACATTCTCTCTCTCCAATAAATAAATAAAATAAAATATTTTAAAAGTTTCTTTAAATGTATGAGCTTCTATCTATATTATCTGTCTTATTACATAAATTTATAGATTTTTATTAATTAAAAAAATAAATATCACATAACTCCTGAGTATCTAAATAAAATTTCAGTGAAACATTCTTATTAACCCCTTCCCCATCTTAGGAAACTGGAAAATAAGCTTATGAGGCAAATATGACTCTACAAAGTCACTGTCTTTTAGTCTGAAATTTATATGTTCTCATGTGCTGAACAGTGTTCTTCAGGTGGCGCTGCTATTTAGAAAGATGATGGAAACATTATAGGTGAATGGAGCCTGGGACTGAAACCAGATTACTTCTCCAAACTATCTCAAGGGGATTCTTGTCCCTGGTTGCTTGCCATCTTTCTCTGCTTTCTGACCACCATGAGATGAACAACTTTGCCTTTAAATTCTCTGCCTTCATAGTGTGATGCTTTACAATCATTTGGAAACAATGAAGTTAGCCAAACATTAACTGAAATCTTTGATACCATGAGGCAGAGCCAATCTTTCCTTCAAATGTTTCTCTCAGGTGTTTATGACAGTACATGCAAGTCTTGGAAGCACACATTGAATATGTGGTGTGAAGGCACACTGCATCCAAGGACAGAGGCATGTGAGTCTTAAAGTTGATCTAACTTACTATCCCCAGAAAGTTATCAAAATAGCATAGAGGAAGGTGGGGTTGTACCTGAGGTGTGTCTTCCTGAGTTGGGGAGATTGAGCTATCATGCTGGGGGAGCCATGCACTATAGGCAGAGAACAGGAGCTGAACAAAGAATGAATTTTGGAGAAATGTTGGAAGATGGTTCGGTCTTTAGCAAAAGACTGCAATGCACTTACAAAAACTATAATAAATCCTAAAAGGGTTAAAATAAGTGATATCAAGAGCTTATCTTGAGAATAGTTCCTGTTCCAAACAAACATGGTGGAAAAAATCACAAAGTTTATGAGGTATTGGTCAGAGTGTTTAGTATGATTCAGTTCTATAGACTATAATAATTCTACATGTTTTGGCAGGTCAGTAAAGATCAAACTCCCTAAATTGCTCAATTTATAATTTCTAGTATTTAGCAGAATTATAAATTGCCAGAAAATACAAAGAATCATGAAAATGAGATTTATATTCAGGAGAAAATAATGGATTTTAGCCTACACACAAATTATGAGAAATGTGTGAGTAGAAGACATGAAAATGATTATCTTAATTCAATTTAGTCAGGAAAATAAATGATAGATTGTATACATTAAGACATGGCATATAAAATAATTCTAAAAATTCAAATCAAGCTTAAAAGATGGATGATAAATGAAATTTTAAAGAGTCACTGAATAAGATGGGCAGTAGTTTGTATTGTGAGTAAAAAAGATTAGCAGAAAAAAATACAATAAAAATTCTATAAATGAAAACATATGTAAGTAGAAGAACAGATTAATGGGGGTGAAAAAGCCTAAGTGAGGTCAGGGGAAGAGGTCAAGTAAAGGTAAGGTGGAGGGAGGGCTAATCAGAATCTAAGAGGATATAAATAAGTCATGTGTAAGCCTACTTTATTGGACAATGGAAGACACAGGAGCCATAGATTGTTACTAGAAAATTTTCAGTGTCAGGGATGGGAAACCTTCCAATGAGTTCTTGGCCAGGGAGATCCCTGATGCCCTCAAAACATTACATGCCACTGCCAAAGCCCTTGGTTTTCCACCAGCAATAGATGGTAAGATCCTATTGCTGAAGACTATACTTTCTTGGTCTGCAAGGTCACTGAGAAATCCTGCTGGAGCTGAGCTGAAAACCTCCTCCAGGTAGATTAGCTAACAAAAAGCTGGTAAAAGTCACACTGCATGCAGCTCAATGGGAGAGAGAGAAATCACCAGTGAAGATTACACTCAACAGTGGACACTGCAAGCCTTATATTTGGCCAGCTAGGCCAAAAGAGCCACCAGGTGCAATAGTGGCACATCTGTAATGGGGGAAACCAACCACCCTCTAATTTGACTGGAGGCCTGCTGCATGGGAGAGAATACATCCCTGATACTGAAAACCTACAACAAGGGTAGTCATGAGCCTTAGGGGTATAATGTCTGCTGCTGTCTGGCTAAATTTATATACTGTGTTCACCAAACTTTCCAGTAAGCAATTCTCTTAATATTCATACCCATATATTAATCCTACTCTCATTTTTGGTTTGAGAACCTCTTTTCAGGTGGCAGTGACATTGGAATAACTCAGAAGGCACTATGGTGCTGAGATGAAGTTACAGAGGAGTGATCAGCATTGCAATACCTCTATCATACCTTCCAAGGCTCAGGTCCCATTGAGGAAGAGGTGGCAGAAAGAATGTAAGAGCAACAGGAAGGGTAGGACTCCTTACAATGTTTTCCTTCAGACACAAAATGGCCTGATATGCATTACCTAACAATGCCTGACACTACCTACACAAGGCCATCATAATAGAAGGAAAAGATCATGACATCAAAATAAAAGATAGACTGATTGAGAGAGGGCGGGGATATGATAGAGAGTGGAATTTCAAATGGGAAAATGGGGGGAAGGAAGGAATTACCATGGTTATTGTTTAAACTCATAGAAGTTGTCAATAAAAAATAAATTAAAAAAAGAAAAGATATTCTCATTGACTATTTACTTACGGAAGGTTTCAAGTTGGACAACTGTAAATGACCTGTTATATGCTGTGATAGTTATACTATTTGTCAATTTGACAGGACATAGAATCACATGGGAGAGCTTTTGTAGATTAATTCATCTTCTGGGCTTATCTATGAGAGTTTATCTTGATTTGGATAAGTAAGGTGGAGAGACCCACCGTAACTGTGGTCTTCAGGATTCCATGGGCTGGGGCCCTAGATGGTATGGGGATGAGATTGTTGACTGCACATAGGCAATCACGGTCTCTGTTTCTTCACTGTTCGACTGAATGTGACCAGTTCCTTCTCTGACATGCTGGATTGTAACCTGGGACTATACACTTAAATAAATCTTTCCTCTCTTAAACTGGGTTTTGTCAGGTATTTTGCTTAGCAAAAGGTAACATATGCATTTGCTAAGTTTCTCAAACAAGTAAGAGAGAAGAGTCTGAATAATATATGAGTAAACAAAAGGTGGTGCAATTCTAAATGTTTATGAAACTCCTTGTTGCAGTCAGGTTCGCATTAGTGGCACAAAACACCCTACCAAGAGCAGCTTGTGGGATTAAAGGTTTATTTTGGCTTATAAACTCGAGGGGAATTTCCACAGTGGCAGAGGAAAAGGATGGCATAAGCAGGGGCTGGACACAAGCTCCTGGACAACATCAGATGTACAACAGCAGCCCACCCCCAACAATACACTGCCTCCAAGAAGCATCAAGTCCCAAATTTCCATCAGCTGGGAAACTAGAATTCAGAATACCTAAGTTTATGAGGGACACTTAATTCAAACCACCACATTCCACCCAATGACTAAATTAAAATTAAAAGCTACATTAAGTATTCTTCCAAATAGAAGGAAATTGGCATCGGGTAGAAATTTGGATCTGCAGAAGGAATGGAAACTACTAGAAATATAAAATAAACTTTTCTCTATGAATTTAAGATTATTCAAAGATAACATTATGAAGGCCTTGTCAGTATGGGTTCTTTCTCATGTACTTGATCCTGCTTTCTACCAAAGGGTAGTACTTTGTGTTACATATGAATTGATTCAGTGCTTAGGTGGCACCAACCATGGAAGTGGAAATGTCTAAAAAGTAAACAGTTAATGACACATGACTTGATTCCTGAGCTTGAGATACTACTAGAGCGATTCCTTCCCATGCCACAGACCACCCTGGCTGTTACCCAGCCTGGATGTATTTCTTCCAACAAACCCAATTAGTTCATTCCTATCTTGTTAGATTACTTCAAGTTTATGGATTTCTTCAGAGAATAGCTTTCTTTCTTTCTTTATTAATACTAGGGCTGGTTCCATATGCTAAGTTACATAAACTGTGAAAGTAATTAACATTCTACTTACATTCCTCATGCTAATGTTAATTGAGGTGGATGTGCTGTACTGACAGGAGCCCTAGACCCTCCTCAGGGCTGCATCTACATACTTCCCACCTAGCATTATCTTTCTATTCACATCCTGAAGACACTTTGATACCTCTCTGACAGCTTCTGTAGCTTACATTTTACTCTTAGAAATGTGTTTTGATAAATCTAGATTTATGAAAAAAAAAACAAGCCAGTATGTGAATAAAATACAAAAGCAAAGATATGGGCTGATCTCTAAAAAGACAAGAAGATATTAAGGTCATGGAAATATTTAGAATTCTAGCTTCCAACTGACAGGCAGCATCTTCTTCACATTTCCTGAGGCAATGTAACTCCAGAGACAGTACCATAGGCAGTGATCAGCAAAAATCATCATGCCTAGGATCCACATAAACATCCTTTCAGACATAGCTGTGCAAAAAATGCTTCTGCATTGTTTGCATCCCATCACATATTTAACAAAGCACTCTGCACCAACCGTGTGTTAGACTTTCTGCTAAGCACTGCAGATTCAAGCATGAGCAAGAGGATGAATTGCTCCCTAAAGGATCTCATAGATGTGAAAAATACATAAATAATATAATCAATGTGGATTTCAAACCACCATAAATTATCTAGGTATTCACTGACCTGACAAATATCTATTGTGATATTATGGGTTGAATTATAACCATCCAATTTTATAATTTGAAATTTTAAACCTTAGTCACTTACAAACCAAGAAGAAGGCCTGGGGAAGACTCACCTCTAACTGTCCTCAAAGTTGCAAACAACTGGAAGAACCTTGATAGAGAATTTCTAGAATCCCTAAATGTGAGAAAATGGATTTCTGATATCCGATCATTAAAGGTAAATACTATGTTATATCAGTGCTAGCAAAGTAGCATACACGACACTGGATTACATAGTGGAGGTGCCTGTATTGGGGTTTTGAAGAACACATCTAGTCTTTAGGAGTTTCAGGCCAAATATTTAAAATACCCTAATAAGAATCATGTCATACTACATAAAAAATATGTTACAGTAAATAAACCAAAACACTTTTGGAGCACAGGATGTACTAAAGCATGCTGTACCCAGTATAAGAAATTAAGAAGCAATTGGACTCAAATCAAAGGGGAAATAATGGTGATGAGGAAGGCTGTATAAGGTGAGAAAACTGAGCAGGCACAGCTTCACTGGCAGAATAGGCAGGAATGCTACCTGGGGTTATCTGTAGTTTCTCTCCCTCACCAGAGTTATTTCTTTCTCTAAGTTTTCACGAAAGTGTGTAGAAATCTGTTACTCCCAGACTTGTGGCAAATAAGTCTGTATATTTCTGTATGGTATTCTTATACCATTCTATTGTAGATGACCTAAACTCAAATCCTATCCACAATGTGATCTACAACAGTGTCTCTCAGAATTCCAATTTTCTCAAACCACTCGGTATTGTTTTAATTTTAGCATTGCTCCTCATTTGTTTTCTTTATTCTTCAGTGAGTTAAACTTATTCAGTGGAGCCCCACTTGTAATTTCTTCCCACATTAATTTACAATAATCTGAACCGTGCAGAATTTAACATTATAACTTACTATGATCTCATTGTAATTTGCTTATAATTCAATGTGCATCTGAAAGGTTGATATGCTTATAAAAAAGGAAAACACAATAATAGGTATGTATGCATACCTGTACAGGTTTAGCTAAATAAATACAAATATCATTTTTTATCTAAAACTAAATTTCAGACTTCTTGAAGTCCTCTTGTGAATTCTCAAGATGATATTTTTATTGTGAAACCACCTGATATTTTTTTTTATTTTTATA
The DNA here is from genome assembly GCF_020740685.1 of Jaculus jaculus. NCBI lineage: Eukaryota > Metazoa > Chordata > Mammalia > Rodentia > Dipodidae > Jaculus > Jaculus jaculus. The sequence continues at coordinate 124,840,104 of NC_059104.1, read as the reverse complement.
AATCCAGAAAGCTTAATCACACATTACAATACTCATTAAAATGATGGACCCCTTTAAGTGCAAGGGGATCTTTATAGACAAAATAATCTAAAATCAGAAAGAAAATACAGGATGATAGCATATAATAGTACTACTTCAATTTGTACATAGCTTATAGTAATGAGAAAATGGATATTTTGCATTTTTATAGAAATGGCTTCTAGGAAATAACTCCATGTTATTTAGTTAATAGGATGTAGCAATGTTATATAACATAAGATATTTCACATGTGTCCGTAAATCCCTAATATTAATATATCAGTCTCCCCAAAATATTTATTTCCATATGCAAGTGTTTGGAGATGACTTGTTCTATTCAGACTTGTCCTTCTATTACTTTTGTTTAATATTAATAAATGTCAGTTACATGACAAGAATGAGCATACAAGCTATATGATATATACACTGAGTGTTTGCACTAGCTATCTGTAATAGGTAAAACAGTAATTATATTCTGTATAAGAAAGGCACTAAAATACTTGGTAACCTAATTGTAATTTTAAGTTGGAAATTGTAAGGTTCAGGAGTGATCAAGACCATGTGGAGCACTCTGAGGCAAAAATAGAAGTTTTTATTTGGGGAAAAACATGAGCTACCAGGACTGACTCTGGGGAGCAGAGCAGTCAACTTGGTGTTACACATACTGAGCTTTATAGGCTCTTCAGTTGGCAGCAGGTGAGGAAGGGAAGGACCTCCTTTCTTCTTTACATTAGCCATAGGGTGTGAGACCAGAAATGATAATGTGGGAATTAAGGGGGTGGGGTGCTGAAAACCTAGACCAGGAGAGGATAATGGCTGGGCAGTTTCTTGAAGAATGTGGATGACCCACTTCCATATCTCTGTTGCCCTCGGTCTATAACTCCATTTTGTCCTGACCTAACATTCCAGCCTTATGTTAATGATAGAGAGGAAGGTTAATTTTTGCATGCTGACCATAAAGACTATGAGCTCTTATGGGGGAGAGGGGACTGTATATTGTGGTTGATGGGTGTCTTTTCAGGGCTGGTGATGAAGAGGCAGTTTCATGGTAGCTAGATGTGCCAGAGTGGTGAGATCAATAGTGCCAGTGTATCATGTTGTTATGACTTGGCCCTGAGTGAAGCAGAGACTTCTTTCATACCATACCTGTGTTGAGCTTATTTCAGGGAAGTTACTGGCAAACACTTGCTATAGAGAAGGTGAGGGATATGGGCTTTGTGTACCTCATGAGAAGACAGAAGGGAGAATAAAAGAACTTGATATTTTTGTCAACAGCTATGACATCAAAAAGCCTGGTGTAAAAGAAGAATGAGCATTCAGAGGCAATGGATAGAGGGCTTGGGGCAAGATAGAGGAGGTAGAGGGCCTTTTTGGGGTTAGGTGAAGAGTAGGAACACAAGAGAGTTTAAGTCTGAACGTGCACATTGGGCTGGCAATGTACTTATCCCTGGATGAGAGAAGGTAAGGGCTAAGGAAGGAGGGGGTCTGAAGCATAGCTCTGATTATAGCTAAGACAAGTGGGAGGAGGTGGGGTCAGGGTAGGTGAAGTTAATCAGGGACTGGTTGAGACAGAAGGCATGAGTTAATGTTAGAGTTTAGTATTTAAGTCAGTATCAGACAGGGGAGCCTATTAGTCTAAGTCATTGTTTATATTGTAGTTATATTTTTATTGTTGGGTGATTAAGACCATGTCTGCTGCCAGAATTAGGTGTATACTTTGGAGGTCAATAATGGCTCTGTAGGAGAGACTTCCAGGGACTTGTGAGGAGTTCTTTGACTCTCAGCGTTGTCATCTGCTAGGATAAGTCAAGCCCGTGCTGAACAGCTGGCCCTCCCTTTTTTGGGAAGCCTGGAGGAATGAGTTTTCTCCAATGTGATGCTCCTGTTGAAGATATGCTGACTTGGATTTCATTTGTGGGTATCCACATTCTCTATGATCAAGAAGATAGATAACTTACCAGAGACTAAAAGCTCAAGTGTTCCATTATCTCCTGTGGCCTTTTACCTGGGAGCAGGAAACAAAATATTGGTTATCCTTTAACTCCAATATTTCCAATTGGCTTTGGCTTGTACATATGGTTATTACTCAGAGAGACTGTACATATCTGATTAGCAAAACAGATTAGATAAAAGGGTGCAGAACATATCTTGTTAGCAAAACAGATCTGGCTAGAGAATGACATAATAGCTTAAAATCATTCTGATTAACATTTAAGTTTAGTTGTCAGGTGACAATGTAAGCTATATCTGGGACATAGAAAGCATACACATTTTATCTTTTAAGTATCTATCACTTATAAGTTTAGGCAGAACATTTTATTAGCCCTGAAAAAAATACTTTTATCAATTATTTTATCAATAACTTTAAGGCAATTGATTTAATCTAGAAATTATATGCCAGGAAAAAGTCAAGACAGTATAAAAACTTAACAGCTATGTTTGAAGACAAATTTGGTTAGTCTGTATATCAATGTAAGCACCATTTACCTCCCAAACTGGAAGTAGTACAGCAATTTAAGATTATTTTTCTAAGGCAGGAAACATGTTTTAAATATAAATATCTCTATAAGCAATAAACTTAAGATACCAGAAATGAGGTAATTAATTAAGTGAAACCTTGACTATGACTGATTATACATAGCTCAAGAATAAAATAAGACTTGGTCATTGTTGAGTTACATTAAAGACAATATGACAGACACAAAGTAATTTCTTATATAAGTACTTTTTACCATTAAACAGTTTTAAGGATTGACTAAAGAAAAATTTATGACTGTTACCTGAAGCTAAGAGAAACTATATTAACATTGTTTGTATACAGAAGGTTTTTCTAAGATATGGGGAACTTTTTCAGTTTTTCTAAGAACAAAATCACAATAAGTCACTTTTAATAAGACTTAGATTTTAACATCAGTGATTATCACCTAGCAAAACCAGCATGAACAAGACAAGAACTATCTTAAAATTACAGAGTTTGAGCCAGGCATGATGATGCATACATATTAATAGCTAAACATCATAGACTTTATATAAACCAGGTTACAAAGTTCTGATATCTGGAAAAGTCTGATATTAACAAAAAGTAGAGTTTACATATTTAAGGCCATGAGGTTACAGAGAGTAAACTATGAACAAAAAATCAGCTAGCAGAATTAAAAATAAACAAGAAATTTATATTATGTAGTAATATTTGGCTTAAATATGGAGACATGAAAATTTTATAACTTTTTAAGTTTAGAGGTGGGAAACCATATATATATACAGACACATATTATACAATGAGGAGATTTAGCATATTTAAAAGCTAAATAAGATGTCCATCCAATCTATAAATTAGTTTCTGAAATTAATTTAGCTATATTTAACATACAACATATAACATATAAGTAATAGAGGAACTGGTTTAAACTGCCATGACTTAATGACAAAAGGAGAAAAGTTTCATGGAAAAGGAGGGCAAGGGCATGCCAGAGCCACTTGTTACTGCAAACAATTTCCAAATGTATGCTCCACTACTTGCATCTGGCTTTACAAATAACCACCTTTAACTGTTGAGCCAAAATGAATTATTTCTAATCTCTTAACATACACAAAATTTTGTGACACAATATTCAACTATTTGAACCTTAACCAACTCTATAATTCTGCCTCTGATAATTTGGTAAACTTGTTCAATAATGACATAAGTTAAAATTAAAGTATTTAGACTGAGTGTTGAAGGAATTGATGAATTACATCTTAACAACATAACTTTGTTTACAATTTCTTTTTGCTGTTCACTATGAAGTAAACAGTTTTCAAGTGTATGGCAGATAATGTTTTAAATGTGGTCTATTTACCTTAAAAAGTAGGGGGGGGGGAAATAAGAAAATAGTTCCTCTGTGAAGTTTTTTTTTTTTTTTTTTTTTTTGAGGTAGGGCTTTATATATAATAACCTTATCAGAGAATTAAATGTTGAGTCAATTTTAACCTTCAGAATTAGTTAAAAACTTGACAAATAAGAGGAACTCGGGTACTCTAAATTCAGTCTTTCATAACCAATATTATGACCAGATTAACATCAATGAGTTAAAGTTAAGTTTACAACCTGAATACCATAGCATCCCGCCTCCAGCCAGGGCCATACTTTACTAGTCTGATGTAAGCCCTAGGCTAAGTCATTTTATATCTCAGGAAGTCTGTAATCTGAATAAGTACTGTGTCTTTAACCTGTTTAAGCTTGCCATATCTTCATCTACATACTTTTCTCATACCTTCATCTACATACTTTTATTTTACAATACATGTAACCACTCTGTAACAATCTTTTTCATCAATTCATCATTTTTAACATGCATCATAAAAAGTTTTCTCTCCAGTTTATCTTTTTCAGTCAGTTCATCTCATAACTACCAACAAAAACTTTTATTTCTTGCCATAACACTTTTAATATGAACATTTTTCCCTCAAAAGGCCTTTTGAAATAACTTTTTAAAAGAAAGAGTACATCAGATTTGACTTATGCTATTTACCCAGAATAAGCATGTAGATTTTGGAACTTTGTTTCATATAACTGTCCTGAAACACATTTTTAAAAATATGAAAGCAGATTTAAATATTAGAAATTTTAGAAAATTTTTTAAAACTTTATTATCAAGAACTTTTAAATTTAAACATAAAACTTGAGCTTATTGTCTGTTAGTAGTTCCATATAAGCATAAAAAGATAAAGTAAGTGCAAAATAGTTACAAATTTCTTATAAGAAGTCTCCATAGTGATTTGGTATTCATTCATCATCATGCTGGGGCCAGGATCCTGAGATTTCCTGTGCTTGCAATTCTCTGGTTCTGCAAGGCAGGGAAGCTAAAAAAAAAAAAAAAAGCCTTTTTTTTCCCCTTAAATTCTAGGGAGAGTTCCCTCAGTACTATAGGCTGCTTTCTGATCCTGCCATATTACAACTCTTTAAGAGTAGGAGAATCTGGTACTTTTTTTTTTTTCTATGATCTTAATTACTTTTAGTGTTTCTTCTGGGGGACACCCAACAGTAAAAATTGGCTATGCCATGTTGTACATTGAGCTTGGTGGAAAACAATGAAATGGGACTGCTCAGAACAGAAATCATTCTGCAACCTTAGGGCTATGAGCCAAGTACATACTCATTCATACACACACATTCATTTCAAGTGCACTTTTTATATAGACTCTAGACAACCATTTCCTTTTCACATTCTTTCATTCATTTATTCAGAGGTTATGCATTCACATTTTAAATTTATATTCTATATACAACTCTGGAGATTAAAGTCAAACCTTATTACTAGGCAGGGTGTCAGGAGAGGCTGAGGGAGCTGGAGAAGCTGGAGGAACTGTTGGGGCAAGGTCCTCAAGGGCATGAGGGTCAAAAACAGGGGATGAGGACAAGTAAGGGGGAGGGACTAGAAGGACCTGGTAAGACAAGCAGGTGGAACAGAGAGAAGGCTGTGCATGAAGAGTGAAAATAGAGTATTTCAGACCATTTGCCTAAACATTGGCAGAAGTTTTCTAAACCAGTGAGAATTTGGAAATCAAAAGAACCATTCTCTGGCCATTTGGACCCATTGTCCAGCATATATTGTGGCCAGGCAAGTTGCAAAGAAAGATTAGATGATGAGGTTTGATGTGGTCCAAGAGTCGTAGAAGTTTTAAGTTCTTAAGAAGACAGGCTAGTAGGGGTAGTAGAAATTGGTTTGGAGATTTTATTCCCCATGGAGGTGTTATTCTAAATGAAAGGGCTAGTGAAAAGAGGCAGAGAAAGTGCAGGGCAAAAGTGGGGGGAAGAAATCAGAGCTTAAGCTGGGTTTACACAAGATACCAATATGACCCCCTGACCCATTAGGGTGAACAGGGCCTGTACCTCCCATGTGGGCATGAAGGAACCCCAAGATGGGGACCCCACGCTCTGCCCGGATATGGCGACACCCCAAATCACTCATGAGAAGCGGCCTTGATGCAAACTGCAAGAGGATTTTATTCCAAGCGCGCTGGGGCCCACAGTCGTACACCGCACAGGGGTAGAGGACTGCAGAGCCCCGAATGCAGGAACAGGACAGTTTTTATAGGGTTTCTAACAAAGCCTGTGCATTAGACCAATCATTTTTTTAATATCAGGAGCCCACGGGGTGCTTGTTCAAGCCCCTCGTGGACCAATCAGTCTCTTATGACCTTGGTGGTCAGCATTTGCGCAGGTCCTTGGGTGGGGGTAGCAGAGTGTGGTATCAGTCTCCTATGACCTTGGTGGTCTGAGGCAGGCTGCTACAGCTTATGATGCAGGCTACTAAGGCTTACAGTGTGGGCTATTAAGGCTTGTGGTGCAGGCTATTAAGGCTTATTGTGCAGGCTATTTACAGAAACCAAATAAGTGATTCACTTCATTACTCATTTCCCATCCTTGAGGGCTATCTCATGCCCTTTTTACCTACTTTTATGTTAGGAGCAGGCTCTGGTATAATGAGAAGAGGGATTCTTTACTTGCTTCCAACAGAGAGTAAAGCCTGGAGTTTGAGGTATGCAGGGGCCACTTAAGCTCCCTTTGGAGCGTGATAGTATTTCTGGGCTTCTGAATTCTTGGGCCTTTCAGGCAAAGGTTGTGAAGGTCACAATTGTTGGCTTTTAAGCCTGTTAGTGGGCAAGGAGGGCACCTATGCTCCTGATGGCAAAAGCTGCTGGCTGTGGAAAATTAAAGTGGCTGGCATTGGAAGACAGGAGCTCAGGAGGGAGAGGGAGAAGAGGGTTGGAGAGGAAGTGTCCTGAGATGGTAACTGAACCAAAAGGTGCCCCTTAGGGTAGGGTAGACCAGAAAACAATAGACCGGTGGTCAGGAGAGTATGTCTTTCTCCATACCTGGGGTTGGGGCCTAGTGGCATACTGGTAGGGCTGCATTGAGGAGGGGTGAACCATGAGAGCAGGCTCACCAGAGAAGGACACTTACCAAGAAAGGAGGAGATGAGGAAAGGAAGAAGAGGGAGGCCAAATTGTAGTGGGTGTGAGAGCCTGTATCAGACAGAGATGGTCCAAGGCCTTCAGAGGGTCAAATGGCAGCTTAGTGGTCCAGTCAGGGAAAAGGAAGTCTGGCCACTTAATAGGGTAATCAGAAGCTTTCCTATCCATGTCAGGACACCACATGTAAAGTTCAGGAGTGACCAAGACCATGTAGACCACTCTGAGGCAAAGATGGAATTTCTTTTTCAGGGAAAAACACTAGCTGCAAGGACTGACTCTCAGGAACAGAGCAGTCATTTTAGGGTTACAGATAGTGTGCTTTATAGGTTCTTCAGCTGGGGGAAGAAGAGTAATGGAAGGAACTCTCTTGTTCTTTACATTAGCCATAGGATGTGAGACAAGAATTGACCAGGTGGGGAATAAGGGGGGGGGGCAGGAAACCTAGACCTCAGGCATTGTTAGGCAAGGAAGGCTTTAATGGCTGAGCAATTTCTTGAGGAATGTGGATGACCCACTTCCTTATCTTGTTGCCCTCCTGGTGTAACTCCATTTTGTCCTGACCTAACAGAAATGACAAAATAAACAAACAGCTTTTCAACTTCAGATTGACATGTATGGATAATCATGAAACTTCTAATTCAGTTTGCTCTTCTTAGTGCAATCAATAAAAGAGTAAGTAGACTATACTTTGAATTTATTTGAGGGGAAAAAATAGACAAAGAACTATGGAAGTAAATGTACTGATCTTTGCAAATCTAAATAAAACAGACAAATCTATTAAAATTTAAGCAACAGGTAATTTCTCATTGTCTTTTAAAATGAAATGTGGTTGTATTTTTTTTTAATATTTTTATTCTATATTTACTGGAGAAGCAGGGAAAGAGAGAGGGAGAGAGACTAGACACTCCAGGGCCTCCAGCAACTGCAAATAAACTCCTGATGCATTTGCTACTTTGGACGTGTGGTTTATGTGGGTACTGAGGAATTGAACCTGGGTCCGTAGGCTTCACAGGAAAGCACCTTAACCATTAAACCATCTTCCTAGCCCCTGTCTTCACTTTCTAGAGACTTCTTTTGAAGGTTTGAGGCCAGTATCTCTTAAGAGGTACTCCTATTGAAGGTCTGCTGACGTGGACCTTTCTTTTCACGATACAGACTTCTGAATACTGTGATCACATGAATGTGCCTTTCAAGGATAGCAGGAATCACATAAACTTATATGTGAACCCCAGAAGACTCAGATGTCCTAATAAAGCTTTACCAGTGGGCAGTTTGTGAGAGCCACTTTTCAGTTTGTGGAAGCTGTTAAAGACCAATGAGATTTCCTGGACTAAGATTTCATCATGTTGAATTAAGAAAACATACCTGAAACCATAACAATGAGGCCTAAAACTATTGGGTTTTGTTTCATCTGCTTTAAAGTGATTTATATTGCAATAAGAATTGTAAAATCAAATTGATCCTGAGCAAAGAAAAATTTAGCAGGAGTGATATATATATTCTATCACATATATATTTATATAATTTTATATTTATACATTTGTATTTATATATACTTATATATTCCTTATATGTGTATATAAATGCATACTTACATGCATCTAAATGCTTTTGTCTCTTTAATTATCCAAAATATCCTCCTGAAGATTCTGTTCACTTAGGAAGATGTGAATAGAAAGACTGTAATTTTAGAATACTGACATGAGGAAGGGCTAATTTACTGTCCAATCCCCATGCCTTCTTATTTTTAATATACTCATTTCCATTCATGATTAGTTCTGGGACTGTATTTCATTTTATAGAATCTATTGTGGTGCCTCTATAATTTTATGCAATATTACCTTGAATAATATTGCAACCTAAGTCATTAAAATATATTAATTTGTGGATGGAGAAGTTACTCAGTGGTTAAGAGTACTAGCTTGCAAAGTCTGTTGTCTGGGCTTGGTTTCCCAGTACCCATGTAAATTCAGATGCATAAAGTAGCAATGCATCTGGAGGTCATTTGCAGGGGCAGGAAGAGCTGGTGCACCCATTTATTCCTCTCTTCCTCTCTCTCTCATAATTAAAACAACAGCGCTTTATATTTTTGGGTAGTCATTGCTATTCATTCCATTGGTGAACTGGTTTACACTCAAGATGAAAAATGAGCTAAAACTTCTTAGTACAATTTTGTTAGTAAGAAAAGTTTGAGGTAACTGAAAACAACCTAGTGTAATCATGGCTAGTACTTGAACATAAGCCTGCTACCTTCTGAAGCAGCATTCTCTTTTAAGCAACAATATTTATGAATATACATAAAATATATTTAAATGATTTAAGATTGTTTATTCATTTGCAAGCAGGTGTGTGTGAGAGAGAGTGACAGAAAGAGAGAGACAGAGAGAGAGAGAGAGAGAGAGAGAGAGAGAAAGAGAGACAGAGAGAAAGAATGGGCACACTATGGCCTCCAGCCACTCCAAATGAACTCCAGGCACATGTGCCACTTTGTGCTTCTGCCTTTATGTGGGAACTGGGGAATCAACATTGGGTCTTTAGACTTTGCAGACGAGCACCTTAAGCACTGAGCAATTTCTCCAGCCACACATAATGTATTTTGCACACAATCCCTGTCTGTTACATAATTGTTTCCCACCCCATCCCTTTTCTACTGAACTTTTTATTCTAATCAACTATTTCTTATTCTAATTTGTATCTGTTTTTGCCCTCCTCCACCTTTCATTATGGAATATTGATGGGCCTAATATTGTGCAAATCTTGTGTAGGTAATAACAGTTGCATTGTAGTCATGAATACAATGACCACTTCATGTCTGCAAGACACCTTTACAAAATACTTCCCATCTTCTGATTCTTCTATTCCATTTGTCAACCTTTCTGCATTATTCCTTGAGTCTTTCAGGGTGTGATAGAGATTCTTCATTTAATGTTGAGTACAAAACAGGGACTCTGAGTGAGAATGATTTAGATAAAATGCCTGAGAAAGATTTCAGAAGAATGATTATAACTTACAATCAAAGAAATCAAAAAGGAAAATAAACTTCTAAAAGAGAACATAGGAAAGCAACTTAATGAAATAAGGAGGTAAATATAAGATATTAGTAAGGAAATAGGAATACTGAAAAAAAACAAGCAGAAATTCTAGAAATGCTAGAAACTCAGTAATGAAAAAAAAATAAATAAATAAAAAAAAATAAAACCTCTATAGAAAGTCTCACCAATAGAATGAATGAAGGAGAGAACATAATATCTAAACTAAAAGAGCAGTAACAAATCCAATACAGCCCAAGAAAAGAAAGATAAGCTAATAGGTAGGCATAAATGGGAATTTCAAGATATTTGGGACACTATGAAAAGATCAAACATAAAAATTCAGGGTATAGTATAAGAAGAAGAATTTCAGTCCAGTGGTATGGTGGGTGTTGTCACCAAAATCATAGAAGAAAATTTCCCCCAAATTGGGAAAGATATATCAAGACAGAATAGAGGACCTAGGGGAAAATTCAGGCATCTATTGCTATCTGATTTTCAACAGAAATGCCAAAAATATTCGCTGGTGAAAAGACTACCTCTTTAACAAATGGTGCTGGGAAAATTAGATATCTATATGTGAAAGGATGAAAATAGATCCTTATCTCTCTCCATGCAAAGAATCAAGGGCCAATGGACAAAAGACCTTAATATCAGACCTGAAACTTTGCAGATGCTAAGGAGAAAAGTAGGGGAAATCCTTCAACATATTGGAATAGGCAATAAATTCTGAAGATAACCTCAGTTGCTCAGGAAATGAAACCACTAATCAACCACTGTGATCTCATGAAATTAAAAAGTTTCTGTACAACAAAAGACATCATTAGTAGAGAAAAAAGCATCCTACATAATGGGAGAATATTTTTGCCAGCTATACATCTGACAGAGGATTAATATCTAGGATATACAATGTACCCAGAAAATTAAAACTAAATAGTATAAAAACAAGCAATCCAGTTAACATGTGCTATGGAACTAAATAGAGAGTTCTAAAAAGAATAAATATAGCTGGCATATAAACATCTGAAAAAATCATTCTACATACTTAGCCATAAGGAAATGCAAATTAAAAGCACTTGGAAGTTCCATCTCACTCTTTTAAGAATGGCTATCATCAAGAAAATAAATGGCAATAAATGCTGGAGAGGATGCAGGACAAAAGAAACCCTTCAACACTGTTGGTGAGAATGTAATTTGGTACAGCCACTGTGGAAATTAGTGCGGTGGTTCCTGAGGCAACTAAAAATAGATTTAGCATATGACCCAGATGTACCACTCCTAGGCATTTATCCTAAGGGCCCTTCTCACTACTTAAGAGATACTTGCTCAATCAGGTTTAATGTCACTCTATTCACAGAAGCAAGGAAATTGAACCAGTCTAGATGTCCCTCAAATAATGAATGGTTAATGAAGTATGGTGCATTTATACAGTGCAGTTATATTCTACAGTAAAGAAAAATGAAATTATGAAAATTTCTGGAAAATAGATGGATTGGAAAAGATTATATGAAGTGAGTAACCCAGGTTCCAAAATCAGATGTTGCACGTGGTCTCTCATATGTGGGTCCAAGCTACAAATGTATGTGAGTTGGAGTAATCAATAACAGAAGCCAGTAAGCTAGACAAGTGCTATAAGAGAGGGAGGAGAGAGGAGGACTTAGGGGGATGGTATTGTACATATTGAAGTAGATCAACAGATTTCCAGGGTGCAATGGCCTAAGCAAGGTCATGGGAAGATATTGAATAAACGAAGGGTGAAGAAGGGTTAATCAAAATTAAAGATGTTGCCAGGCATGGTGGCTCATGCCTTTAATCCCAGCACTCAGGAGGCAGAGGTGGGAGGATCACTGAGAATTAGGCCACCCTGAGACTACATAGTTAAATCCAGGTCATCCTGGACCAGAGTGAGACCCTACCTCGAAAAACAGAAACAAAAAAAATAAATATGTTATGAATAAGCCATATGGAAACCTACATTATTGGATAATGGCACACCCAGCAGCCATAGACTGTTACTAGAAAATTTCAGTGCCAGGGTTGGCCACAGTGGTTTATGACTTCCAAAAAAATATTACAGGTCATTGCCAAGGCTCTTGGTTTCCCACCAGAAATAGATGGTATGATCCTATTGCTGAAGACTCCACATGCCTGGGTTCCAAGGTCATTGCGAAAACAAGTTGGAGATGAGTTGAAAACCTCCTCCCAGTAGACCAGCTAGAAAGCTGGAAAAAGCTGCACTGCATGCATCCCAGTGGGAGACAGAAGTCATGAGCAGTAAAAACAGTGGACACTGCAAGTCTTAAGTTTGAACAGCCAGGCCAAATGGCCAAATGGGTGCAATAGTGATATGTCTGTGATTGGGAAACCAACTGTTCTCTAATTAATCTGGAGGCCTGCTCCATGGTAGGAAATACATACCTGTTATTGAATACCTAATAAAAAGCTTATTGATGGGGAAGGTCATGAGCCCTAGGAGTGTAATGCCTGCTCTTGGTTTGGCTAAATGCATATATTATGCTCACCAGACTGCCCTGTAAGTAATTTTCTTAACATTCATACTCATTATTAGTGGTTAGAGAAGCTTCCCTTAACACATGGAGGTAACCACTGGGATGAACAGAGGAGTATTCAATGCTGAAATATCTCTATCGTATCTTTCAAGGGTCAGGGTCCATTGCAGAAGAAGTAGCAGAAAGAATGTAAGGGCCAAAGTAAGGGTAGGTCTGCTTGCAATGCAATCGTTCAGACAGAAATTGGCCTCAGTGTTCATGACCTTACAGTGCCTAGTACTACCTTCACAAGACCCTTATAACAGGAAGAGAAGATAATGACATCAAAATAAAAAAGAGACTATTGAACAGAGGGATGAGATATGATGTAGAGTGGATTTGTGAAGGGGTAAGTGGCAGAGGGAATTGTTATGGCTTAATGTCTGTAATTATGGAAGTTGTCGATAGAAAAAGGTAAAAAAAAAAAGCCAGATATACAATGAATTTTATGCATTCTCCAGTCACTGAATACTTCAGCTGTGTAGCTGACTGTTAGTATGGATATGTCTGGCACAATACTCTGGGAAAATATGCTTGAATTTTTGTTTGCATCTCTTTTTATTTTCTTAGAATATATTGTTAAAAAAGGTACTAAGTTAGAATACCTAGTGCACATAAAATTCCAGAAAAGCTGATCTAATTTATGATACACACAGTAATTTCTGTCCTGCTGCAAGCTTGCCAATGCTAAGTGTACTTTTGAAATCTCTGCCAGCTTGATAATATAAAAATGGTATAACATTGATGCTTCAATTTGAATTTGGTTCATGATATCAATATCTATGTTTCTTTATGAGCCACTTGAATTTCCTTCACAGTGAAATGTTCCTGTAGTCAACAAATAGAAATTGTTGAATTCCTTAGTCTTCTATAACAGGTTTTTAAATATATAAATAATGTTCTGAAGTTTGTATTTCATTGACTTTATGATTTTTTAAATGAATGTTTTCATCTTTAATGATCCCAAATCCACCAATATTTTTCTTTTGGGTTTTCACAAAATCAGCTAATAATTTTAATGCTTCCATCCATCCAACATTCAATCACACGAGTCATGAATTGATTGCTTTATTTAATATATATTGAAATTTATATGAAAGAAGAAAATTATTTTTATATATTTTATAATGTGAGGATCTAGCTTTTTTTTTATTTGCCATTCATCAACTAATTATTTCTTTCATTGGCTGAATTCTTGTTTTTCTATAATTTTGATTGTGGTATCACTTTCAGAATAAATAAATGTATTTTACAATTATTACTCTTTTAAAAGAAATGGAATATAGACATTGTCTTGGAAATATTTACCCCAAAATTTATGTGTTGGATTTCTAAAACTTAAAGTCCAGTTTGAGAGTTCTAAGTACTATGGCCTAGTATGGCCCCTGGGAAGTGAAATTGGAGTGGGAAACTCAAGGATGGAATCAGGGACCTCACCCAGTGTCTATGTGTTTTTTTTTCTCCTCCATAGAACAGGTTGATCCTCCTTAAGATATTTTCATCTTCTACGACGTTAAGATGGCACTGGCCCTTCTGCCACCTGAAGATACGTTGAGAAGACCCTGACCAGATGCACTGGCAGCCTCTTCATCTGGTGTTCCTACACTCTAGAACAGTAACTAAAAAGTTATGATTTTTTTGAGGTACCAAGCATATGTTATGTTGTTAAAACAATCCACACTAAAAACATTATTTAACATAAAATATAGTTAAAAACAAAGATTTATATTACATTATATCTACCCTTCTATAATCCAGAGATGAATTTTCTAATATTACTAATAAATTCGTTTCTAAGGATTAGATTAATGCATATATTGTTCACACATATAAGAATACAAAAGCTTTTATTGAACGCATATTTGTGAAGGGTACATAAATACATGTTCACAGTGGAGGTGGGTGTACATGTATGCATGTGTACATGAGTATGTGTATGTGGATTCCAGAAGGTAATCTTAGGCATAATCATTCTCAGAAATGCTATGTACCTCTTTGAGATAAGATCATGCCTTGGTCTGAACTGTAACTCACTAACTATGCTGGCTGTGCAGAGAGCTCCAGTGATCCTCCTCTCTCCAGTCCTCTAGTGCTAGGATCACAAGCATGCTGATGTCACCACATTTGGCATTTTTATGTGGTTTGAGGGAATCCAATTCAGGTCTTCAGCTTGTGATGCAAGCATTTCACTGACTGAGCTCTCTCCCTATCTGAGTACAGATTTTTAACTGATTTACTCTGCATTTGACAAATATTTATTTTACTTCTGCCTTATTTCATGCTATATGGCAATTGCTAAAATCATAATGGAAGAATTGACATAATTGTTTTCATGGAAAGAAAATCATAAAGCTGAATTATGCAAATAGGTCTTTATAGCATTTTTGAACTTTTTGGACACAAAGGAAAGAAAGATGCCTCCAGAAAATTTAAAGAACACTAAATGCTCAGTAAAATTCTCTGAAGCATGGGAAAAGATAGACAAATCTTGCCCCTTTTAAGCTGTAGTGTATTCTATAAATCATCACAAAAATGTAAAATAAAATAAAAATTAAAGAGCCCTGGCAGGTAGCATTGATCTGTTAATAGAGATTCCAGCTACTATGACAGTTATGAAGATTGCCTTGGTATGCCCCAAACAACTTCAATGCTAGTACAGTTGGTAAAATGTCAGGAAGTGCATTTTATTCTACTTAATATAAAATGTAGCAAAACCTATATTTGCTTTACAAGTGATTTCAAGAATGATTAAGCTTTAAAACATTTTATGATACCTGGAAGCATTTTATATACAACTTGATTTATAAAAATATCATGAACTCACAGCCCCCTAAAACCATGTTTATAATATAAAACTTTTGTGAAAATCAGAGAATAAAATGTTTGTAAAAATGCCATTGCTTAACTTTTGTCTTACCCCACTGTGTTCTGCTTTCTAAACTTGGCTTATGTTAAGGAACTCCAATATGAGCCAAAGGGCCTAACATCAATAAAAAGAAGAAAAGCCCTCTAATTATATAGGGATAGAAAAAAACATAAGTAACTGGGCCATGTGTGAGTTCTCCAACCCCAAATTGCCAGGTTATTGTCTAGGTGACTTTAGGGAGCCTTTTTGACTTTTATGAACAACTTTCTTCCGTAACTTAAGGTTCTGGTAAAATTCACTGCAACACTGGAAATTTTATACAGGATGTGTGTGAGCACTTTGAGACGTACTCAAATCTGTACTTTCATGTTTCTTGTGATTTATAGATAGTTATAGTTATATGCTTTACCCTTAAATTGTTCTCCAATTATTCAGGAATCACAAGTGTTATCTTCACCGAGATGTATAACTATAATTCCCAATTTGAGGCTAAATTTTAGGCCCTATCAACAAAATACAAGTTTCATTTTGGTAATGTTTAATTGCTCCTGAGAATTCTGAGTGTAGCCTTGACCTTTCTTCAAAAGGAAGAGAACTTGGAAGGCAATTTAACACATTGGGCATTTTAACCCCCAGTGCATAATTATGGAAACACCTGTTAGGAAGAAAATCTCTTGCTTCAGTAAGATGGTTCACAGATTCAAGGGCCCTTGCCTTCAGAATGGTCTTCGAGTGACTGCAAAGTGAAGCAAGAATGAACTCATTTAGAAATGCCTCTCACAAGGAACATTTTTTCAAAGAAACATTGTTTACAGTACACCTGTGACATTTGACTTTAAACAATTCTGTCTTAGGAAAACATTTTGGAAGTTGCAAGGAGATGCTATTAGTATAGGAAAAGTGCCAGCAGTGTGAGTTAGACTACTGAATTTTATTTCTGTTGATATAAAAATATCTTCTACATAATGGCAGATATAGCCTATTATTTCCCTGAGTGAAAATCTACCCTCAAATATACACATCATTGGTATTTACAGTAAGCAGACTGCAGACATAAAGAAAGGTTCCCCTGTTTATTAAAGTCTCAAACATGCACATGAGTTTTATTTTGCACCTTGTGTTTCTAGAATATAATAACTCTGCTCTTCCCTAGGATCTTCAGAGCTTTAGAACTTAAGGACCTAGACAGAGTGCCGGCATCGCTGTCACTGCTAACTCCTGCCTTGCACATTGCCGGGACACAGGGTAAAGAGCCAGGCTCTCAGGAGCACTTTAAGGTCTAACCTGTCCATTATGCTGCTAAAAGTTTTAAAAATTAGACATTGTTTTGAGCTGTGACCACATGTCATTTTCTGTCCTGAGTTCTTTTATTTTATTATTGTTACAACCCTACCAATCAGGTACAATTAAGCCCGCCATAAACAGTTGTTTATGAGAAGCTCAAACAATTGTGGGGAATGATCCTATCTCAGAATAGTAATTTTATTGATAAATAGAGTTTCTCTAAAATACCAGAATCATTGCAACGTGCTGTACTTAAAGTTATCTATAATACTAACAGACTTATAGTTAAGATAATAAATCAATCAGATATTCCTAGGCCAATTGATATCAATCACAAAAAGCACTTATTCTTGCTTAGTATCTATAAACTAGTTTACCCTGAACTGTGTCAGGGAGATTTTGTCCTACTCAATGATTTATCGCATGGAAGTTTGTGAATGACTTCAAAATGTTTGTCATGGCAGCCATCCAGTAGATGCCTGTGTCTGCTCCGTGTGGGGAGCAATGGGAGACAGTATCTCCACATAGGTATGAAAACCCTGCTTCTAGCTCTGTCCTGAGGGTGGCAGGCTCAGCGGGAGGTGACACTGTGCATTGCTGTCTCTTCCAGCTGTAGAGCCATCATGTAACATGCAATTTCTCCAGATCCTTCTAGAACCTCTTTGACCATTGAGTACTGAGCCAGATAACAGGCAGCTCCATGAAGAGGTTAATGAGGATATCAGTTCCTGCAGGCATCCACCTGCATCTTTGAACCTGGAGCCTGGTAGGAATAGACTCAGTTGTCTTTGCTCTCAGGTAATTTGATTCCTAACCACAAGGTCCACTCCTACAGTGACAACAGGACGCTGTAGCAGAGATGCTCCCCAGTCTAATCCCCTGAATACACCTCTTTGTTGAAGTCATCCATTGTGGTTGTGTAGCTCTGATTGGACATTAACCAGCACACTAATGTGAAAAAATATGCTGTTGGCAGAAAATACAGTAATATTTAGGGATAAATAAGCTATCAAAACATGCTTAAAAAGCAAAGTAAACTATTCTCCAAGCAGACACTGGACAAATTACGATGCATTCTTAACAGACTTTATTTTTCCAGCCATTCTTAAATGAAAACAGCACAAAGCAAGGGTTTATATGGGATGGGCCAAAATGGACTGGAAGCCAGGCAGGGTGGGATCTAGATGCACAGTTCTTTGCTCTGCCAGGGAAAGTTATGTGGCTTTAGGTAAAGTAGAATACCTCCCTGTGATTGGGAGATTTAAGACTGGGTCTTGAATCTGCTCACTTACATGAAATCAGTATAACATGAATACTTAAAACCACATTTGGAACACAGCAACTGTTCATTCATAATGTCTGAGCTCTGTTAACTGGGTTCTAATTACAAGATCTTATGGGGTGTTTGTTGAGGTCATAAAATTTAATGATTCATGCTTTAGGAGCAACAGAAATTAATTTCTCATGAGTCCACTTCCGTGTTCTACATTGTAGTAGAAAGAACAAATTACCAAATATTTCTGTGAAATTTAAACTTTGTATATTAAAATACTAAAGAACTTCTATTTTTATTTTTTATTTTACTCTTTAATAAGAGATATGAGTGAATTAAAATACAAATAGAGTTACATGAGATGAATTCTAAAATCCGCAAGGGAAACAGATGTGGAAAACATAGAAGTTTTTATATATTTCAGGGGATAAATATAAAGTTCTGAGCTAAATTAGAGATCATTAAACATGGTGAGAAGTCCAAGATGGGCAGTGTTCATAACAAACAAGCAGAGCAACAAAGTAGGAAGTAATTCATCATGCCACTAAGCTTAAAAACTTGTTGCCCTGTCCTCAGAGAGACAAGCTAGGTAAAATAATGAACAATGTTCTTATGCCTTATAGGAAACAAACATAGTGAAACATGTTATAATAACATGTTCTATAATGACATTCTTCTTACATTAGTCAGACTCATGATACTACTATTAAGTACAATTCAATAGGCATGATATCTGAGCACAATTATAATGCAACTCAAGCAGCTTGTTGAGTTAATGTATGGTATATTGAGAATTTAAAGAAACACATGGATCAGAAAATGTGTACTTGCTTAGACAAGGGACGGTCACAAGTGAGTATGAATGGTGTATAGAGGCAGGAGGGAACCTATCCCAGTACAACAGGTATTGTTATAAAGGTGGTAGCATTTGAAACATACCCAAATGTGGAGAAAAAGCCAACCAAACATCAAAATGTCAAGAATAGGATGAGGAGAAAGGTCTATGAAAGATGGTACTCTTATAGCTTATCAGGGTCAACCCTGCTAGGACTTGATTTTAGGCTTATAGTTTCCAGTGTGATATTAATCTGTTATTCAAGATACCTAGTTTATGGGACCTAATTTCAATAGTCCTAAAAATGTCATATACTGCTTCTAATCTTTCAAAAGATCCATGGTTATGTATTGAGAAGGAGTTCATATCCTTTTGATATTTTTCTCTCTTTTTCTTTTTTTTATTAAGTAGACAGTTTGTATAGACACGTTGTATCTTGGTACCATAATTTTCCTCCTCACCTTACCCACTCCACTGAGTGTCCTCTTTAGTGGGATTGCTTGCATTCACCATGCAGTTGTTGGTTATGAGTTGTGAGCGCAGCAGTCTGTCATTGTGGGGAGAAGAGAGGCAAAGCTTCTGGATAGTTCCTCCTACACTCAACATAGATTTTAACCAATTTATGGTACTAGAAATTATAAGCCAGAGCCAAATGTTTTAGAATTAGGCTTCAGCCCTCCAGGGCCCATCCTACCAGAAACCCTCCCCCCATGCTTCTATTGAATGTGGCATCTTTAAGTCTGCTATAGTTCTATGATAACATTTTGGATTTTGTTTTGGGTATATCTCCCTCCTTCCTCTCCTTTCCCCCCCACCCCAACCCTTCCATCCCTCTTATCTATCCCTTAAGTTGTTTCTCAGGTATGCCTAGAAACAGAAATAGAGAAAACAAACCATAAGCTATGTGACCCTGACCAAGTGGCTTTCACTGGAGACTTCCATTGTTGAATTAGGCAATTTTGATGGATCTGTTTGTTGTTTTGCATTGTTTGTTTGTGTGTGTGTGTGTGTGTGTGTGTGTGTGTGTGTGTGTGATTTTACTTGATTTATGTTCTACCCATCTCTGGGATAAAAGTCTTTTTTTTTTTTTTCAAAGTGGAAGAAAAAATTTCTCTTGTAGGATCAGTGAGAGTTCTGTTTGGGGTTTTAACTGGATTGGTGTCAGATGGCATTATATCCACAGATTCACAGGTTAGGTAATTTACAAGTGCCTCAGCAAATCTGGGCTGATGGCTAATACAAGAGCTGCGGTTGCAGGTCCAGAATCTATGCAGTTCATTATCCCAGCAGTTCATTGTCTGTGGGGTTCAGGAGCAGTCTTAATTGCCCCTGCTCTACTTGTACCCTAGTTGAGCAGGTTTTGAAGGATCCATCAGTATCCTCTGGTGGGTAGTTGCCAGATATTTCTGTGCACCTTGTCTGGGATGCTTCTAGGGGGAGGGTGGTAAGAGGGTGTTTGGGGGGACTTAGGCATGTCCAGGCAGCTGGTGGCTTGCATTAGCATGATCAGAGGAAGCCTGGAGATTCGTGAGGGGCCATGGCACTGAAATGGGTGGAATTGATGTGAGGTGGGGTGCAGGCATGGGCCCTAGCTCTGGCAACTTTGGGACCTCAGGGACCAGTGGAATAGGGATCAGGAGCATAGAGTCAGCTCAGCCCCAACTGGGTGGGCATGACCATGCTCCTATCTGGTGTTGCCCTCCCAGGCAGTTGCCCAAGGATGACTCTACCCTTGAAGCAGCCCTCCAGGGCCCAAAATATTTTATTTTTGTTTATTTGAAAGATGGAAAGGGAGAGGGAGGGAGAGAGAGAGAATGGGTGCACAAATGAACTCCAGACGCATGTGCCGTCTTCTGCATCTGGCTTATGTGGGACCTGGGGAATCAAACTTAGGTCCATTGGCTTTGCATGTCAGCACCTTGACAGCTAATCCATCCCTCCATCCTGATCTCTCTTTTTTGGTATTGTTATGTTTTATTTTTATTTGTGTAATTGTTAATGCAGCTTGATTGTGTTTAAAAAAATGTTTCCCCATTTCCCTCTGATTTTGATTTCTCTGCTCCCTCTTTTATTCCTATTTTAGTAGCCTATTTTATATTTTAATAGTCATTTAAATTTATCTTTTGCCAGTAAGTGATGCATCTTTGTGTACTTAAATCAATGGGCTCTAGTTCCAGCCTGTATTCACCCCTTTCTCTGCCTGTACAATTTTGTTCCACTTCCCTCAATATGTGGAATTGTCAGATACAGATTTAGTCACACTGTGCCTTGACTTCATGCCATTTCTCACAAGCTCCAGTTCAGTTGAGAAGCAGTTTTTTTTTTTTTTCCCTACCAAAAATAAGTAGACCATCACCATGTGAGGAATAGCTACAATTCAGGTCATTCCCACATTCATCAACCCTATAGAAAAATTTTACGCTATTAGATGAAGCAGACATATTTTAGATGTGAGGAAGAATGCACATCTGTACTTACCTTGCTTTTACATTGCTGTGGTTCTTCCTTAACTGAAGATTAGCATGTCCTGTCATGCCCACTCTCCTACACCCATGAAGGGTTCCTTTGATATTTCTGGAGAACAGATTTGCCAGATACATTTTGTCTTAGTTTTTCTTTAACTGGGAATCAGTTGAATGGGACCTTATAATTGAAGAATATATTCTTTTGCTCAGAAGTTCACATTGACATTAATTTTCCTCAACATTCTAAAAATATACTATACTTGTCTCAGGTTTGTAGCATCTCATAGAAATCACTGAGGCTTCATTCAGTCTGCCTTATTTCTTTATAATTTTTTTATTTACTTATGAGAAAGAAAGAGAGAATATGCAAGGGCCAGGCCTTCAGTCAGTGTAAATGAACACCAGACACATGTGTATCCTTCTGCATCTGGCATGTGCCACCTTGTGCATCTTGCTTGTGCAGGTGCTGGGGAATACAACCTGGTCCTTAGCCTTCACAGGCAAATGCCTTAGCTGCTAAGCATCCCCCCCCACCATATATATGTGTGTGTGTGTGTGTGTGTGTATATATATATGGGCAATTTTTCTGTAAAATTATTTCATTTGATGCTTATGGAGATTGTTGAGCTATACATTTACCAATAGAAACACCAACTTTGCAAATTTATCTTGACCATTATGGCTTGGACTAATTTTCTTGCCCTATTTCTTTCTCCTTTATGTTACTGACTCCCATTATGTATTAAGACTATGCTTTTGGATTTTAATTCTATAATAGTTGTTGACTCTCTTGTTGCAAGACAGCAACTATGAGCTATTACCACTGTGTGTCTCTGGTACATATGTTGGTTATTTCACAGATCTTCAAGTTTCAAATAAAATAGGCTTGGGTGTAATTGACACAAAATGCAAACATATAAATGTACAATTAAATAAGTTCTGAATTACATCTAAAGCCATGGTACTATGACTTCCATCAAGTGTGTAAATATAAGCCTCATTATTTTCCTTCCTTTTCTGTATTTAAACATGTATTCACTCTGTTGCATGCATCAGTCATTTTAGTACTCAGTGGAACATTGCAGATGACCACAATCTTTTATTATAATATTATTTGTTTATACAATTATTCAATACCAACTAAAGATAAACCATATTATCTACACTTTCACATGCTCAAGGCTTTTGAATAATTTTAAATTTCAGGCTATTAAAATATCTATGTGCACTTTTTTGTAGGTAGTGAATCTCTTTTTCATAAAATACATTGTAAAACTTCAGCTTGCAGTGCATGCATGAGTCTTGGTGTCCCACATGTATTATATTTTTCAGTGAAATATATTTGAAAATAAAATACTTCATGAGAAAAAAAGGTGTGAGAGTTATTAAGATACAGTATTGAAAACATGTCTGAAAAAATGCACAACTATAAATAAAATGTAGGAATAAAAAAGAGAGTTTGTAGTTCAATTGTAATAGTCTATGAAAAGCAGTATGCCACTGTATTTTTTAAAATGTAATAACATACCTTCTCTGCTAAATAATATTCCCTTAATCTTGGCTAATATAGCTATCCAGGTTGCCTAAAGAACCTCTATCACTGTCTCCTAAGTATGGAGATAATAAGCAGATCACCCTGCCCATCCAACCACTTACAAGGGTTGTGGGGTTCAGGATTGCGTCCACATATATGTGAGGCAAATGTTTTATCCACTAAGCCACCATTGGTCCCCAATAATGTTGCTATATGACCCTGTAAGTCGAACTTAATAGATAGTGTTTCCAAGTTTGCTACTAAATTTAGCTTGTTCTGTAAATTTCACCTTGGATACATCAAGTATTGTTTTTAATTTTACTTATGGCCTACCAATGGAGTGCAATGCTGTCATGTCTCTCAACCATACCACTCTATCCAGTTCAGTTGTGCGCACTCCCTGTAACTCCCAGTGATCTGGCTTGGGACAACTGATCCTTGATTTGTCTTTCTCTTCTGGACCTCACTGTTTTCTTCATGCATGATTCTCCACATTGAAGCAAGAGTGGCACATGACATCAGCAAGTTCTGTGTTAGCATCAAATCTGATCTCTGGGAAGCAGCAGAATACATAAACATGTTTGTATATCATATTATATTGGCTTACATTTCATCAAATTTTCATATATGTTTTTGTACATAATTTTTTGACCAGAAACAAATAGCTTATTAAAAATATACAATTCTTAAAATTGGCAATCCCCCGTGTTATCTTAAAGAAATAATATACACTCACACAGAGCTATAGAGTGTCACATTCCTGTTGAGATATAGCTGGCATCAGAGGTGGGCACACAGATCTAGGACCTGAAGTAGCAGCTGTGTCTGCAAACATACTCATGAAGATCAAAAAATTCTATAAGAAGCTCCTATGCTAAATATGTGCATAACCACTGCCATTTGAGTTTTAGTGTATATTAATAGTACACAGATAGACACCCAGATACACATATACAAATACAACCACAGAGACACACAGGATATATATAGAAACCCATGTGGAAGTGAGTAGACATTCCTATTCCTGCCTTCAGGAGATGTGTGAGCCACAAAGTGATAATAACTAAAATGTAACTGTATCTACAACTTAGTAAATTTCAACTGCCTATAAGGGTCTTTGTTTAAGTCCAGGTTCTCAGCCATACATTCTGGTTATGTGATTGCTGCACAGGCTCTTTGTTATGAACATTATGAATTTATTGATCATTAATAAATGGGACTAATAGAGAGGAGAATGAATCACCTCTTCCTTAGCCTTTTAACTGTAATAGCTCTGCAACTACTCCCAAAATGATGTATCTTTTGGAGACATTACAACAAAAAGAATGCTGAGGTTATGATGATGAAAAGTCTCATTCTAACTCTTTCCCAATGATATTTCATAGATTTTTAGCTCTAGAAGGGATATCCACAAATTATTTTTCCTCTTGTTTCATAAGGTGAACCTCAAAGAAATATTACAGCTTATTCAAGATCCCACAGTTTTTCTGTGGATATACTTCTCAATCAAATTACATGAAAATAAAAATCAAGTAATATTATATTTGGGAAGCAAGCATATGACAATCAAATTACCACTTCTCAGAATCATGAAATTATTCTTAACTCCATTAGATCACTCATTTAATCAATAAAATCTTCCTGAGTAGTTACCACATAGCAGCCTATAAAGGCTCTAAGTTGATTGACATTCATCCTGTGCCTTTAAGGACATTGCAATCTAGTTGAAAATGTAAAGCAAACAAATCCTTTATATAAAGGGGAAACACAATACTTGTCACCACCGTAAACTTGGGCTCCCTTTCTCAGTGCGGATAGAAGTTAAATGAGACATACAAAAGTGCCTGGAACAGATACTGTTTTTTTTTTTCCCAAAATATTAATTGTTATAAATAGAAAATATATTGCTAACAACAAAAACAATAGTTTTAACAAGATAAAACCTGATAAAAGCTAGTCTTGGGGAAAGATAGAACACCAGAGCAGCAGGTAACAATGCACTAATTTGTGACACCTGGAGTGGGGCTTATTCTCCAGATGACTAAGCAGTGTGGTATGTGAGTTTCCATGATGTAGCCTGCTTGTCTTTAAAGCAGCCTTTTCTCTTCAGATTGAAGTCTCAAAGTTCCAGCCTTCATTGCTTACTGAATCAGTGATGGACAGAGCCCAGGCTATCACAGTACTGCACTGATTGCTATTTGCTTCAAGAAATAAATGTAGCCTAACTGCACTTTATTCATTGATTGTTGGAATGGGCCCAGACTGCTAATGAAATCTGCAGTAGGAAACCAATACACAAGCTTGCATAAAAGACAATATTAAAAAATGCCTCTCTAGTCACTGAGGTTTTGAAACAAATTTTCCAATGATAGGAATGTCTTCAGGCACCCTTAGTTTGGATTTAAACAAGACTGTAAGGTTGTGACAAGCAGAGAACTAGTAATACTTGATATGAAACAAATGTATTCAGTAAACTCCCTTTCACAATCTTGATGCCTTGATGGAGGAGAGCAGGTTCTGCAAATGGCAAATGTCCTTATGGATATAAGAGCTGGCAAGAGGAAGATCCTCTCATGGTCATGCAGATCCTCACTTTAAAGCAAGATTCCCTCCCTGAACCTTAACTTTATATTATTCTTTCTTGGGTGTCAATGCCATCTCTCTGGCAGTACACTGAAGTGAACCACTTACCACAGCTGCTTTAAAAACTGGAAGGTAAGATAGAAGTGAAAAATGGCACTGATAGTTCAAGCAAAACACTGTAGGTTAGCTAAAGAAAAGAGCCATCTAACATAAGGAAGCCTTTGAGCTATCATCACATTATAAACACTCCTGTGTGGACAGCAAGCAAAACCAGTGACAGTAATACCATGTGTCCTATGTTGAGAGTTTCCCATTTTTATTCTAATTTGGGTTATTGATAGGACTATTCCATAATATACTGTAGAAAAATGCATCTCTGTGAAGTTAACTGATTTGCCTTGGGAATAAACAGATCTTGGATATAAACAACACAAAGTTAATGTTTCATTCAATTATCCTATTACCCTATATGTTATTCTAATCTTGACACAAATAGAACTTTTGATAGTGATGTCTCATAGGTAATAAAGAAATTAATATGGCATTTTAATAACATAATTTTTATTTAAATTATATAATCAAATATGATACAATGGCAATATTAAACAACCAATGTTGGTGTGGTTTGTTCATTTTTCTTTGGTTTTGAAGAGTTTCATTACACCTTCATGAACACTCAGAGAACACCATAACTCCACTGAAGAGGGTGCCAGAGAAATGGGGGAATGGGCTAGGGAATAAAAGAGTATATAACCTGGAGAGTGTTTGGCCCAGAGTGCCTGGATGGTTCTGCACCTCCCAGTTCTCCGGTCCTGGTACTCCTGCTGGCTTGGTGCTGACAGGACCCTCTGTGCTTGCCGTTGAAGAAGGACTCTTGCTGTCCATTCCTGATTGACCTGTCCCTACTTCTCCAATGCTGGGATCTGTTGCTCCAGAGGGTGTACGTGTGAGTAGGAGAAAGCTCCCAGTTTACATAAATGACATTGAACAGAATTGTCTCTTAGGGAACTTAGCTGTCGTCACTAGGTTTAACTTTACTCAAAAAGATAAATAGAGAACTCTCATAGAGAGATGAACAAATTGAAGGTAAGTGTTGCAGTCAGGTTCACATTGCTTGTAGAAATTACTCAACCAAGAGCAGCTTCTGGGAAAAAAGAGGTTTATTTTTGCTTATAGGCTTGAGGGAAAGCTCCACGATGGCAGGAAAAAATGATGGCATGACCAGAGGGTGGACATCACCCCATGGCCAACATAAGGTGGACCATAGCAAAAGGAGAGTGTGCCAAATACTGGCAAGGGGAAACTTGCTATAATACCTATAAGCCCATCCCCAAAAATATACTGCCTCATGGAGGTGTTAATTCCCAAATCTCCATCAGCTGGGAATCTAGCATTCAGAACACCTAAGTTTATGGGGGACACCTGAATCAAACCACCACATTCTACCCTTGGCTTCCATAAGCTGATATCCATACATGATGTAAAATACAATGCATTTCAGTACAACTTTAAAAGTCCCCATAGTTCTTATCAATCCCAATGATGTTCAAACATCCCCATAATCAAAGGTCTTTTAGCTGAGCCATAATACCAAAAAATCATACAAAACCCATAATGGCACTGAATAAACATTCACACTGCAAAAGATGGCATTGGGCATAGCAAAGAAATACTCAAGCAATACATGATTTAAACAGGGCAAATTCCAAACTCTGTAACTACAAATCCAACACCTCTACTAAGTGACAAATCTCCAAGTCCGATAATTCCAACCAGCAACAAGACGCTGGCATTCCAATTACACCCCTCCAGCTAGGCTACTCACAGTCCTGGAAAACTACATTGGGGATGGCAGCTCCATAGCAACCATCTCATGATCCTGGTATCTTCACTAGGTCTCCACTGCAATCCATGGTTCATCCTCAAGGCCCCATGTGGTATCTATGCAGGCAACAAGCAAACCACCTGAATCACACTGCCCATGGCCATTTCCAAAACACAAGACCATATTGTTCAATGACCCACTCTTTCCTGCATTTCTCATACTCCACAATACCAGGTAGGGTGCCAATTTGTTAATCCAGGGTGGAATAAAGCAGACTTTAAATATCAGGCCATTCCTTGAGCACTCAGGCCTCTTCAAAAGAGTCTACGTTCTTCCTGTTGCCCCAGGGCAGGTCAGCTGGCCAAATCTCAAAGGTTGTAATCTCTCAATTGCAGCTGAATGGAAAGCAGTTCACCCAAAGATTTTTCTTTCTGTGCCATATCCCTTTTCTCATACCAGTTCATTTCTACAGAAAGCAACCCTGTACAACTTCTCAGGACCCAGGCATAATAGTAAGCTTCCCACAAAAAATACTAACCCAGTCCAGGCAAAGCTCTTTCTCACCCTCATAAGTCAAACCTCACAGTCCATAGTTCTTACTGCATTCATGTCTTTCAACTCTGACCAGAATAGTCCATCAAGCTGTACTTACAGCACTGCAAGGTGTCTCTTAGGCCAAGGTTTCAAATCCTTCCTTTTGAAAATCAGCTCCAAAAGACCAAAGCCATGCAGTCAGGTGTCTAGAAGCAATCCCACTCCTTGGTACCACTTTAATGTTGTAGTCAGGTTCACAATGCTGATATAAATCACCCAACCAAGAGCAGATTTTGGGAAAATAAGAAGTTTATTTTGGCTTACAGGCTCAAGTGGGAAACTCCATGATGGCAGGGAAAAATGATGGCATGAGCAGAGGGTGGATTTCAACCCCTGGCCAACATAAGGCGGACCATAGCAACAGAAGAATGTGCCAAACACTGGAAAGGGGAAACTGGCTATAACACTCATAAGCCTGCCTCCAACAATACACAGCCCTGGAGGTGTTAATTCCCAAATCTACATCAGTTGGGAATCTAGCATTCAGAACGCCTATGGTTATGGGGAGACATCTGAATCAAACCACCACAGTGAGTCAACAAATAGAGAATCTCAATAACTGTGAAGCATCAAGAAAATCAAACCTCAAACTGAAATCTTCAAAATAGAGATGGATGCAAAATAACACAACAGAAAACAAAAATTAAATAGAGCTTTATAAAACCTCTCTAGAACCTCTTACAAACAGAGTCACTAATGTGGAAGACAGAACATCTGAGCTGGAAGACGACACAGAAGAAATTGATGTGGAGTTCAGAAACTTTGCTAAGTTCAAAAATCATACAAACAGAGTATGAGGGAACCGTGGGATACCTTAAAATGAACAAATATCAAAATCATTGGTATACCAGAAAGGGAATAAATAAAAGCCAGAGACATAGAGAACATATTCAACAAAATTACTGAAGAAAATTTTCCCAATCTCACAAAAAAAGTCCATCCAGATAAAAGAAGCTCACAAAACACCAAACAGATGAAGAAACTCTTCAAAGTACATCATAATGAAAACCCTTAACAATGCAAGCAAAGACAGTGTGTAAAGCAGCAAGTGAGAAAACAACTCACTTCACACAAAGGATATTCCATAAGAATTACCTCAGATATCTCAATGGAAACCATGAAAACCAGAAGGATCTGGAATGCAACATTTCAAAGTTAAAAAACAAAACAAACAAACAAAAAACTATGGCTTTCAACCCAAACTACCATTCCCAGCTAAAGTTCCCTTTCAATAATTGGAGAAAGAAAAAATTTCCATGAAAAAAGTGAGTTCAATGATTATACAAACACAAAGCCAAATCTAGAGAGAATACTTTAAGAAATAATTTACACAAAAGAGTCAAACAACCAATCTCAAAATCCTATAGGAAGATCACTAAAACCACAATTACAGCAGTCTCAAAAAGTACAAAACAAGAAAGCACCAAACACCATACAGCACCCCAACATGGAAGGGATTAAATTGAACCTCACAGTTATAACATTAAATATTAATGGTCTTAACTCACCCATCAAAAGAAACAAGTTAACAGGGTGGATCAGAAAAATGTATCCTTCTGGGCTGGAGAGATGGCTTAGCGGTTAAGCGCTTGCCTGTGAAGCCTAAGGACCCCAGTTCAAGGCTTGGTTCCCCAGGTCCCACATTAGCCAGATGCACAAGAGGGTGCACGCGTCTGGAGTTCGTTTGCAGAGGCTGGAAGCCCTGGAACGACCATTCTCTCTCTCTCTCTCTTTATCTGTCTTTCTCTCTGTGTCTGTCGCTGTCAAATAAATAAATAAAAATTAAAAAAAATGTATCCTTCTATTTGCTGTTCCACCTCATCATAAAGACAGATACCCCCTCAGGATTAAAGGATGAAGAATGATTTTCCAAGCAAATGGAAATTAGAAGCAAGCAGGTGT
Organism: Jaculus jaculus; assembly: GCF_020740685.1. Lineage (NCBI taxonomy): Eukaryota > Metazoa > Chordata > Mammalia > Rodentia > Dipodidae > Jaculus > Jaculus jaculus. The sequence continues at coordinate 124,810,390 of NC_059104.1, read as the reverse complement.
TGCTATAGTAATGTCTGACAAAATAGACTTCAAGGCAAAAGTAATAAAAAAAATGATAAAGGATGCTACTTCATACTCATCAAAGAAATGATCCAGCTGGAGGACATTACAATCAGAAATCTATATGCATTAATCACAGGTGCACCACAGTTTATAAAATTAAACCTACTTGACAACAAAACAGAAATAAACATCAACACCATCCTAGTTGGGGACTTCAATACCCTACTATCATCAGTAGACAGATCCTTCAAGCAGAAAATCAACAGGGAAATAATAGAGCTCAACAACACCATAGGTCAAGTAGACCTAACAGACACCTATAGAACAGTCACTCTCAGTAACGCATTGAACCTTCTCCAAAACAGATCATTTATTAGGCCACAACATGCCTCCATAAGTTCAGGAAAATTGACATAACTTCCTGTACCAGTTCAGATCACAATACATTAAAGATAGACATTAACAATAAACAAACATCAGGAACTCCACCAGCTCCAGGAGACTGAAAACACACTTTTTTTTTTTTTTTTTTGATTTTTCGAGGTAAGCTCCAGCTCAGACTGACCTGGAATTCACTATGTAGTCTCAGGGTGGCCTCGAACTCTTGGCAATCCTCCTACCTCTGCCTCCCAAGTGCTGGGATTAAAGACATGTGCCACCATGCCCGGCTTGAAAACACACTTTTAAGCAAAGAAGAATTAGTGGAAGAAATTTTTAAAAATGAAAGAAATGGTAAAATATTTAGAATTTATTGATAATGGAAACACAACTTACCCAAAATTATGTGGCACAATGAAGGCAGTCCTAAGGGGAAAGTTTATAATGTTTAATGCCTTCATAACAAAGACAGATATATCCCAAGTCAATAACCTAATCATCAATCTAAATGTGTTAGAAGAACAAGAAGTACCTAACCATAAGAGCTCCAGGTAGAAAGAAATAGTCAAGAGAAGAGCAGAAATGAATGAACTGGAAACAAAGAAAACATTTAAGAAAATTGATGAACAGCTGGTTCTTTGAAAAATAAACAAGATTGATAAACCTTTGGCCAATAGACACAGAGAGGTCTCAAATTAAGGACAGTGTGTGGGCAGGCATGAGGGTCTGGAGTGAATAGGCCAGACCCCTGTTTCTGGGCTCCTCCCACTTCCCTACTTTGAGTTCCTTATTCAGACAGTGTGTGAGTACATGCAGAGATCTGGCATCAGTAGGCCAGACCCCTGTACCTGGGCTCCTCCCACCTCCCTATTCTGGATTGCCTGTGCTAGTCTGTGTGCTGGAGGGCATAGCACAAAGTAGGCCAGATTCCTGTTTCCTTGCTCCTCCCAGTCCTCTGGTCCTGGTAGAACTATTGTGCCTTTTTTGGGGGAGGCCTGGTCCCTGTATGAGTTGTGGATTCAGGTCTTTTGCTCTGGTATCCTTACTGGCTACTGGATTCCAACATCCTTTCTCCTGAGTCAGATGGTGCATGGGCCAAAGACAAAAGCTTGCTTCCTCCTCAATAAAATAAATGGTTTTCCTAAAATGGGTAGACAACCATGCAAAAAAAGCCAATGAAAACTGAGAGATCTCCACTAAGGATGCCTAGTCCCACAATGGAATATGCCAATGAAATCGTAGAGAAATCAACAGAACTTCATTCCCAGAATGAAAACAAAACAACCAATAAGACCCTGATCAAAAAACAAAACTGCTGAAATAGAATCAAACTATCAAAGAATCAACCAACATGTATATGGAATTGAAGAGAATCGTCTCCTAGAGCATTCAACTTTTGACAGTAGCTTAACTGGATTGAAGAAAACTTGAAAACCCATCCAAAGAGATATGAATAAATTGGAGTTAAGTTAAGAAATGGAAGATCTCATCATCCAGTTGATTAAGGTTAATGAAGACTTGATCAAATGCAAGACTGAACTCCAGGGAGTATCAACTTGTACTGAAATTGTACCTCAAAATAGATGACATGATGCAAATAACACAACTGAAAACAAAAATCAAATAGAAATGTTTTATATATATATGTGTGTGTGTGTGTGTGTGTGTGTTTCTCTACAACCCCTCACCAACAAAGTTACTCATGTGAAAGACAGAAGCTCTGACCTGGAAAAAGCGAAAGAAGAAATTGATTGGGAGGCCAAACACTTTCCTAAGTGCGTGCGTGTGTGTGTGTGTGCGCGCGCGCACACACACACACACACACACACACACACATATCAAGTGAACAGAATATGAGAAAACTGTGGGACACCCTAAAATGACCAGACATCCAGATCATGGGTATACCAGAAGTAGATGCAACCCAGACCAGAGGCCCAGAGATAATGTTTTACAAAATTATTGAAGAAAAATTTTGGAAGATATAACAAGCCTAGGGAACACCAAATAGATAGGACCAAAGAAGAAATGCTCCAAGACACATCATATTTAAATACTTAAAAAGAAAACAGAGTGTTAACAGCAGGAAGAGAGAAACAATTCACAACATACAAAGGCAATCCGATCAGAATTACATTAGATTTCTCAATAGAAACCCTGGTAGCCAGAAGGGCCTGGAATGAAACACTTCAAAGTCTGAAAAAGTATGACTTCCAACACAAGCTACTCTATTCAGCGAAAGGATCTTACATAATAGATGCTGAAAGGAGAATTTTCCATGAAAACTGTAAACTCTATGATTATATGAACAGAAATCCAAACCTACAGAGAATACTTGAGGGAATACTCCACATAGAACAGTCAAACAACCAATCTCAAGAGCCAACAAGACCATAAAACCCAAAATAGACCAGGCTCAAAACACTACATAACACAAGAAAGCACCAAACCCTATAAAACACCTCATCATGTCAGGGATTAATTCAAACCTCACAGTAATAACCTTAAATATTAATGGCTTTAACTCACCCATCAAAAGATACAAGTTATCAAGATGGATTAAAAAACTGGACCCTTCTATTTGTTGTCTTCAAGAAACCCACCTTACCACTAAAGACAGACACCTCCTCGGGGTGAAAGATTGGCAAATGATATTATAAGAAAATATAAATTTGAAAAGTGGGTGTTGCTATTTTAATATCTGATAAAATAGACTTCAAACCAAAAGTAATCAAAAAGGACAAAGAATGCCACTTCTTACTCTTCAAGGGAATGATCCAACATGAGTATATCACAATCATAGATCTATATGCATCAAATATAGGTGGGTCATGGGTCATGGAAGAAATTGAAAAATAAATTTTAAAATTCCTATATTTGAATGATATTGAAAACATACCCTACCAAAACTTGTGGGACACTATACATGCAGTCATAAGGAGAAAATTCATAGCCCTAAATGCCTTCATTACAAAGACAGAGAGATACCAAATTAATAACATGACTGTCCACCTAATGGTGCTGGAAGAACAAAATAACCTATCCCTAAGTACTCTAGATGGAAAGAAATATTCAAGATAGAGCATAAATTTATGATTTGGAAACTAAAAAAATAAATAAAAATTGATGAAAGTAACATCTGACTCTGAAAAAATAAATGAGACTGACAAACCCTGGACAAATTTTCAAGTGAAAAAAGACATAAGTCTCAAATTAACAAAATCAGAAAAGAAAAAGGAGAGATCACAAATGACATCAATAAAACTGGGAGAATCATCCAGGCATACTTCCAAACCTTTACTCCACAAAATTAAATAATCTGGAAGAAATGGATGAATTTCTAGACAAATACCACCTAACAAAACTAAACTCAAACCAGATTAATCTCTTAAACAAACCTATCACATACATGGAGATTGAAAGGGTGATCAAAAACCTCCCCCCAAATAAAAGTCCAAGACTGAATGGCTTCTCAGCTGAATTCTATCTAACTTTCACTGAAGAACTAAAACCAATTTTTCTCAATCTGTTGTACAAAATCAGAATAGGAAATCTTCTTGAACTCCTTTTATGAAGCTTGTATCACCCTAATACCAAAGCCAGACAGAGATGCAACAAGGAAAGATAGGCCTATATCCTTAATGAACTTAGATGCAAAGATCCTGAACAAAATCCTTGCAAACTGAATTCAACAACACATCAAAAGCATTATACACCTTGATCAAGTAGCATTCATCCCAGGGATTCAGGGATGGTTTGATATATAGAAATCAGTCAATGTAATATACCACAGAAATAAAAACTGAACCATAAGAAGCACATGATCATCTCAATGGATGAGGAGAAGGCCTTTCACAAAATACAACACCACTTCATGATCAAAACACTGAAAGAATAGGTATGGAGGGCTTAATATGTCAACACAACAAAGGTTATATACAAAGCTCCTAAAGCCCAAATAATACTTAATGGGGAAAAATTCAAAATGTTCATACTGAGATAAGGAATAAGACAGGAGTGCCCACTCCCATCACTGCTGTTCAGCAAATTACACAAAGTAGTAGCTCAAGCAATAAGACAGGAGAAAGAAATAAAAAAAGATCCAAATTGAAAAGGAAGAAGTCAAGTTAGTCCCATTTACAGATGACATGATCCTGTATATGTGACATAATACCAATAAAAGTACCAGCATCTTTCTTGTCAGAGACTGAAAAATGATCTCAAAATGCATATGGAATGGCAGAAGGCATCAGATATCCAAACATATCCTCAGCAAAAAACAAATAAATAAAACTCTGGTGGTATCATCATACCTGATCTAAAGCTATAGTAGAAAGCCATAGTGACAAAAACATCATGGTAATGGAATAAAAACAGAAAATTGACCAAGGGAATGGAATCAAAGACCTAGACCTTAGGTAATGTAACTAGAGCTGCTTGATCTTTGACAAATGTGCCCATAATGTAGAATGGTGAAAAGACAGCATCTTCAACAAATTGTATGAACATATGCAGACAAGTGAAATTTGACCCACTCATTTTGCCATACACAAAAGTCAAGTCCAAATGGATTAAAGGCCTCAATATAAGACCTGAAGCTCTTTAAGTACTGGGAGAAAAAATAGGAGGCACTCTCCACAATATAGGACTGGGAAAAGACTTCCTGACCAAATCCCCAAATAGCCCAGGAAATTAAACAAGCACTTAACCAATGGGATCTCATGAAGCTAAAAAGCTTTTGTACCAACAAACATACCATAAGTAGAGCCAGTAGATTTTCCACTGAATGGGAGACAATCTTTGTTAGCATACCACTGCAGAAGCCTAAAACCTAAAATCTATGATGAACTCAAAAAGCTAAGTAATAAAAAGTCAACCGTCCCACTCAAAAAGTGGGACAGAGACCTAAGTAGGGAGTTATCAGAGGAAGAGTTACAAATTGCTATCACACACTTAAGAAAATGTTCAACATCCATAACATTTTGGGAAATGCAAATTCAAAAAATAAAAAATAAATAAAAACTATGAGATTCCATTTTACCTGAGTAAGGATAGCAAACATTATAAAATCAAATGAAAACCAGTGTTGGCAAGGATGTGAAGAAAGAGGAACTCTCATTTGTTGTTTGTGGGAATGTAAGCTGATACAATCACTTTGAAAATCAATATGGAGACTCCTGAAAAGATGAACAGAGAGTTACCAACAGACCCTATTATTCCCTTATTGAGCATTTACCCTAAAAGCTCCTCATCTCAATTCAGTGATATTTGCTCAACCATGTTTGTAGCTGCTCAATTCATAATAGCTATAATCTGGAATCTACTCAGGATTCCAAGATTGGATGAATGGATGACAAAGATGGAATTCTACTCAGCAGTAAGAAAAAATGACACATTGAGAATTTGTAGAAAAATAAATGGTCTAACTTGGAACAGATCATCCTAAGTGAACATACACAATCACTAAAAGACAACTGTAATATGCTCGACTCACCTGAATTTCCTAACCTGTATTAGACAGAGATACTGACATAACTAGACAAAATCTTGAGGCTTAGGCAATAGGGAAGGTATGGCTTGAGGGAATGGAAAGGGTGAATGAGACACAAAACTGAACCCAAATTGAACTGGTACCACAGAATCCTATATCTTGGAAGTCAGACTGAAAGTGAAACCTTCAAGAGGACTCTACGGGGAGAACCTGAATCAAAGAGCTTGGGAGAAGGTGAGACAAAACCTAACCTCAAATTTCTCCTGTTTCTGTTACTTCTCTGTCTTTTTCTTTGTTCTTTTTCCTTGGCACTGCCTGTAATTTCCTGTACCAGGATGTGTTCTCCATGCACAATGAGTTGTTGATCAGAGAGACGTATTACATCTCCCAAAACAAACAAGACAGACATCTGTCAGAACACTTGATTAGCAAGGTTAATTATAATACTCTACTGCTGAACATGCCATACACTGTTGGCATAGACCATGGAAGGAACTGGTTGGAATCCAAATGAAAGCGAGTCCTCAGACAATTACCCCATATAGTGCTAGAAGGTGCTACAAGAGCAACTGGGGAAATGTGGCCAGTATCTGTCCAAGCAACTCAAAGTCGAAGCTACTCAGAAGCAAACAACCTGATGTGATGCTAACAAAAGTGCAATGGTGGCACACAGCCATGGTGGGTAACCAACTGCTCCTGGATTGGCTAACATATCAGCTCAGTGGAAAGAAAGCCGTATCTGGAATTGGGACACAAATCAGATCATATCCAGATAATGATTCTATTTTCCATTGTCAAGCTCCCATTAACCTTAGAGTATAAGAGGATCTACACTCTTTTAATTCTCCATAAATTAATAACAGTTATCCCATTCAACTAGTGATAACTTAATTCTCCATTAGAGAACCTGCTTCTCTTTTTCAGAAAAGAGCTGGACCTGAGGCCATAATGACCCTGTGCATTCCATTCCCACCCCAGCTGAGACCTCAGATGAATTAGGGAAATGAGAAAGAGTGCTGCTTTCTTCATGAATCTGATGTCAGCACAAGGGTGAAGGAGATAGATACTGAGTGTCCCCAACATCTACCAAACCAGAGATCCAGAGGCTCCTAAGTGCTCATCACAGAAGTGGACTTAAAAATACTCTCAGCATTGCTTAGGGAATTTTTAATAAGAGGTTGGCAGAAAGATTGTTAGAACCACAAGTTGGGGCATTTTGCATAGGTACATTGCTCCCTGCCACAATGCATAACCCACAATCCCCATGGGGTTGACCTGCATCCCCAGTGAGGAAGACCTCTTCAGAAAAGGGGCATGGAGTAGGTAAAGGATCTAACCAACATGTGATTTTACAAACTAAATATGCCCATATCTAATAAAAAGAAAGAAAATTAGAAATGAAAAATGAAAAGTCACAATAGACATCAATGAAATTTAAAGAATCATCATGACATACATTCCTGATGAATATAGTTGTAAAGATCATGAAAAAAATCATCACAAAGATAATTCAACAATACATCAAAAGAATTATCCACATGGATCAAGCAGGATTCATCCCATGGATGCAGGAATTGTTCAACATAGGGAAATATTTCAATATACACCACATAAATAATCTTAATGGTAAGAACCATGTGATTACTTCAATAAATGCAGAGAAGGCCTTTGAAAAAAATACAGCAACACTTCATGATCAAAATGCTGGAGAAAATAGGCATGGACAGTTTATATCTCAACATAATATAAGCTATATATAAAACACCTAAAGCCTGAATAATACTTAATGGCAAAAGACTCAAGGAGTTCCTGTTGATAAGGGAACATACAGGTCACCCACTCTCATTACTGCTCTTCAACATAGTACTAGAAGGCCTAGCCCAAGAAATAAGACAGAAGAAAAGGAAATAAGTGATGCAGATTCAAAAGGAATAAGTCAAATTAGCTTGATTTGCAGATGACATGATCCTATATGTAAGTGACCCCAATGTATCCACCTAAAAACTTCTAAAGATGAATAATTTGTTCAGCAAAGTGGCAGGATACATAATCCACACACAGAAATTAGTAGTCTTGTTATAAGCAAAGTGCATTATATAGAGAATGAAATCAGTGAAGATGTCCAATTGTCAATAGCCACACAAACGTACACCAAAATCAAATATCTTGGAGTAACATCAATCAAGATATGAAAGACATATATAATGAGAACATAATAAATACTTAAAAACTAGATGAGGACTTGAGCAGATGGAAAGACCTCTCCTACACCCAGACATGTGTAATTAATATTGTAAAAATGACAATTCTTCCAAAAACAATATACAGATGTCATGCAATACCAATGAAATTCCAGCATCATTCTTCACAGAAATATAATTAAGTAATCTCAAAATTCATATGGAATGGCAGCAGTACTTCAGATGTCTAAACATATCCTCAGGAAAAGAAAGTGCTCTGGAAGGCTGGAGAGATGGCTTAGCAGTTAAGGCATTTGCCTGCAAAGCCAAACAACCTTGGTTTGATTCCTCAGGACCTATATAAGCCTGTTGCACAAGGTGGCACATGCATGTGGAATTCCACTGCAGTGGCTGGAGGCTTTGGCATGCCCATTCTCTCTCTCTCTCTCCCTCCCTTCTCTCTCTCTCTCTCTCTCTCTCTCTCTCTCTCTCTCTCTCTCTCAAATAAACAAATTAAAATAAAAAGAAGAAAGTCCTCTGGATCTATCAACATACTAAATCTATACTACAATGCTATAGTAAGAAAAACAGCACAGTGCTGAGATAAAAACATAAATATTGACCAATGGAACAGAATTGAAGACATGGACTTTAGGTCAATTATTACAGCTACATAATCTTTGGCAAAGGTGCCAATAATGTAGACTGGAGAAAAGACAGCATTTTCAACAAATGGTCCTGGACAAATTATATAAGCACACATAGAAAAATGACACTAGACCCACTCATCTCACCCTATAGAAAAATCAAATTCAAACAAATTAAAGACCTCAATATAAGACTTGAACCACTTCAAGATACGAGAAACTCCACAATAGAGGAGTGTGGAATGTCATTGTGAACAATAGCCCAACAGCCCAAGATATAAAATAATTTCTCAAACACAGGAATCTCATGAAGCTATAAAGCTTTTGTACAGACAAACATACCATAAGCACAAACCATAAGCACAACCAATAGATTACAAACAGAACGGGAGAAAATGTTTACCTCTGACAGAGGCCTAATAACTAGAATCTACAAAGAACTCAAAAATTTAAATAATAAAAAATAATATCACCCACTCAAAAATTAAACAGTTCTCAGAAGAAGGAATGCAAATGGCTAACACACACTTAAAAATATTAAACCTCCCTAACATGAGGGAAATGCAATGCAAATTAAAATAACTATTAGATTCTACTTTTCACCAGTAAAAATGACAATCATTATAAAATTAATTCACAACAAATGTTGGTGAGGATGTGGGAAAGAGGAATCCTCATTCAATGTTGGTGGGAATACAAACTTGTACAACCACAATGGAACACAATATGGAGGTTCCTAAAAATGATGAATATAGAATTTCCAACAGATCCAGTTATTCCCTTATTGAACAATAGCTCTAAATGATCCATACTTCACTACAGATATATCTCCTCAATCATATTTCTAGATGCTTGATTCACAATAGGTAAGAACTGAAATCAACAGTTGTCTATTATTGGATGAATGGACAAGGAAGTTGTGGTACGTATTGTCGCAGTCAGTTTTGCAGAAATCACCTAACCAAGAGCAGCTTGTGTGTGTGTGTAGGGGGGGGAGAGATTTGGTTTGGCTTACATTCTCAAGGGGAAGTTCCAAGAGGGCAGGGGGAAATTGATGGCATGAGCAGAGGGTGGACATCACCTCCTGGCCAACATCAGATGGACAACAGGAACAGGAAAGGGTGCCAAACACTGGCAAGGAGGAACTGGCTATAATACCCATAAGCCGGCCACCAACAATACACTGCTTCTAGAAGGTACCAATTCCCAAATATCCATCAGCTGGGAACCTAGCATTCTGAACACCTAAGTCTATGGGGGACATTTGTACCAAACCACCACACCTATACACAACAGAATTCTTCTCAGCAGTAAGAAAAAAAAATTATTCAGAGAAATTTATATTTATAGAAAAATGGATGGATTTAGAACAGATCATACTTAGCGAACACACACAATCACAGAAAGAAATGCCAGATGTAATCATTCATCTGTGGTTCCTAACTTGGATCAGCATGAGTTGCTGGCATGCCAGATAGGCAACTTGAGGACCAGACAATAGGGATGAAGAGGTAGGAGAAGGGGATGGTGGTGAGAAATAAATACAAAAGTAAACCTAAAATGAACTGGTACCATTGAAACCTTTCTCCTTGAAGGTAGACTAAAAGATATAACCCTTAATAGGATTATAGGAGGAGGGCCTAAGAAGAAGGACCATGGAGAGGGTGGAATGGAGTCTACCCTTAAAAAAATGGCTCTGACTTGTAACTCATGGTATCAGAAGTAGGTACTATCCAAATTGAGCTATTGTTTGGAGAGACCTATGAGATACCAAAAACAAGGCAGGCTTCTGTCAAAGCACTTGACTTCATACCTGTGGTAAAAGGTAATACCCTATTTCCGAATGCACCATATACTGCTGGCAGAAACATGAAGAGACTTGACTGGAATCTGGAAGAGCCAGTCCTCAAAGAGTTAATCTATTTAGTACTAGAATATGCCACATGAGCTACTGGGTCAATGTGGCCAACAATGGTCTGGGAAACTAGGGATCTAAGCTAAGTAGAATTAACCAGCCTGATATGAAGTGCACACCAGTGCAATGATGGCACACATACTTGGTGGGTAACCAATGACTTTCTGATTGGCTAATAGACTCACTCATTGAAAAGGAACCCATAACTGGAGGTGGGAACCAGATCTGAATACTATGAGACAAAGATTATGCTCTCCAATGTCAACCTCACATTAGTCCTTGGCTAAAAGAGAGACTGCATCCATCAAAATTTTCCTAAGTTAACAATGCTATCTAATTTAACCTATGTTGATTTCACTCTCCATTTGAGAATCTGTTTTTCTTTATCAGAATGTATGGAGCCCAGAGGAGATTTACCACCCCATCTCTGCCACACACCAACAAAACCATAGAAGAAGTGAGAAGAGGAGCAGGAGTGCTAGTTCCATGGTAAGCCTGACAGTCAGTGCCAGGGAGAAGGAGACAAATGCTGAGGGTACTCAACACATACCAAAACAGAAATTCAGGCTGAAGGAATTTTGTGGAGGAGGAGCAAAGATTGTAAGAGCCACAGGTTGTGATGTTATGCCCAGAGACATTGCCTCTACCCCCACAATAACTGACAGCTATTCCCACAATGCATAACACATGGGAAATACCAGCAACCCCACTAAGGATGGCCTCCTGTGGAATGGGGTAAGGGAGAAAGGAACAGTTTGTACCAACACATGATGTATCCATACAATGTATGCTCTCAATATAAAAATGGGGGGTATAACCTGTTATAATGCATAAAAATAAAATAAATTTAGAAAGTATAATGCCTGAGAAAATGTCAAGCCTATCTTCAGAAAAATAGATGTATGAATATCACCAAAATTTTATTTTTATGTATTTATTTATATAGAGAGAGACTAAGAATGGGCATGCCATGACCTCCAGCCACTACAAGTAAATTCCAGAGACATGAGCCACCTTGCACATCTATCTGGCTTATGTGGATACTGCAGAATTGAATCTGGTCCTCAGGCTTTGAAAACAAGCACCTTAACCACTAAGCCATCTCTCCAGCCAATAACTAGCATTTCAATAAATAGCTTTAAAAATGTTTCTGCAAAATAAATACTAAAGATCCAATTCTTTACTAAGGGAGTTATATCACAAATTAAAAACATTGCTCATACAGTGAACATAGGATGTCTCTAAGAAGTTAAACCTGTTCTGCTCTCTTCCTGTGGACAGAGAATAATGATCAATTTTAATTTAGTAATCTTTTTTGTAAACAGTAGAGATATTTTTGTCATCATTCATTTTCTACTTAACTTTCCATGGTATTGAAATACCATTACAAACATATAATCTACAATCACATAATAGTGTTTATTATCAATAGGAAAATATATAATTCCCTGGCATATACAAATGATTTCAAAAACTTTTAAATACTCTAACAAATATTGATCGAGTATAATATAGACTAAAATATTTAAAATATGATATGATTATTGTAAATAATGCTTAAAACAGTTTGGCTGAGTTTCCCCTCTAATCATTGTAGACCTTCTGTTGTAGGATGAGTATCTTGCCATACTTCTTTCTATTTTTGCAGGTAGCTTCTATCATTGACCTTTACTTTTTATCTGCAAAGAAATATTTTCTAGTAGTCTTTTTATATGAAAAATTTTCCTTGGTGTCAACTTCTCTGGTATGACTACATCTTTTATTAATATCACATTCATAATTTTGATAATAGTCTTGGAGTATATGTAATAAATGAATCATATAAAATACTATTATATATATGTATATATATATTAATAAATATATTATATATAATATATAAAACAGTAGTCATAAAAGCATTCCAAAATCAACTATGTTTTCTATAATTTCATGCAGATTCATTTTAGTTTTATATCCGCCTGGATCAGTGCTTACTTCCTGCCTCACTTTCATCTTTGCTAGTTTTCTCTTTTAATTATCCATTTTTGTACAATTTTACATGAGTTTGTCACTGTGAGAAAAGGGGACAATACAGTGTTCTGGTTTGCAGCTTGCCCATGAACTGAATAACAGACATGCTGTGACCAATCCTTGACAGATGTCAAAGGGTAGGTGGAGTAGCCTAAGACACCATGCCCCCATCCTTGCAGAGACTGGCAGAAGTCTCTTGCTTCCCACAATGAACACCAGTAACCCCACCAAAGATCCACAGCAGAATATGGATAAGGGAAAGGGGGTCTATGTTTGCAAACTTATATGAAAAATTGAGAAATTAAAATCCAATATGTTAGGACAACTTTTTTGTCTTGATTACATACTAATTTCTGTGATAGTTTTGCAGAAATTATTATGTTAATTCCCCCCTCAGATTTTAATTTAATCTGTCATATAAATACTTTAAAAGAAATAAATACTAAAATAAAAGGATAGCAATGTATTTCAGGTTTTATTAAACTACATAATGGTGAACACAGTAAACTGTAGGTACAATGAAAAGATATTCAGAGAAGGTAACATTCAGCATATGCCCAGTGAAAATCAAACCTTTCAAGCACAGAGGCATAACCTTATACAAGCAAAAGGACAGAAATCTTGGTCTTTAGATTAATGGCAATTAATTGATATCAAATTCCTCTCAGAAGAAAACTGAAAGGATATTTGTCACATTTACTTTCTTCTGGCCTGGACAAAACATCAGCCCAGAGGCAACTTGCTGAAGGAGATGATACATTTGACCCCACAGTTTTAAAAGAGAGTTTACCCAAGCTTCGGAAAGCATAGCAAAGGCAGAGCATTGGCTGTCAAATGTCCTCATCAGTATGCGGAAAAGAGAGTGCACTAGTTTGCTATGAAATGCCCAGGAGGCTGGCTTAATAAACCCCAAAGTCTGTCCCCCAGTGGCACACCTCCTTCTGCAAGGCTCCACCTCCCATTGGCTCCACCACCTGGGGTTCAAGTATAAGGCTGAGTCATAAACACATGATTCTATGGGAACACTTTGCTCTCAAACCACCACAGATATAAAATATAGAGTGATCAGATAATACACAATCAGTCATAATGTAGCTGATTAATGCATGCTTCATTGTGGAAGATTATTTTTGTTCATTTTATAAAGATACTTATAAAGCAAGACCTAAGATAGATGATGGGCCATAAGTGATTATTCCATTTACACAGGGATTCCTCAAGATCTTTTAAAAATTTTATTTATTTATTTATTTGCAATCAGAAGGAGAGAGAAGAGAGACAGATAGAAAGAAAATGAACATGCCAGGGCCTCTAGCAACTTCAAACAAACTCCATACACATGTGTCCCCTGTGCATTTGGTTTACATGAGTCCTGGGAAATCAAATCTAGGTCCTTGGGCTTTGAAGGCACACACCATAACCACTAAGCTATCTCTCCAGCCCCTTCCTTATGATCTTAAATCAATTCACTTGTCATATTAACATTTACAGGAAATGATAGGAACATATTCATGCACAGAACTCATATGGCTAAACTTAATGCCAACTATAAAACAAAAGCTGAGAAAATAGGAACTAAAGGGGAAATTCTTCCAATAGACAAAGAACATTATCCAACTGTACAGTAACTAATGTCACATAGCACAGTAAAGAATGAATGCTTATGTGAAAAATTAAGTAAAAGAAATTCTACTGTCATTGCTACTGGCATCATATACCAATAAAAGTAAACAAGTCATATACATTAGAAAGAAAAATATGAAAGTCAATGCTAAAATTATGTGAAAATCAGAAAAAAAAACAAAATAAAATCATCAAAGTTTACCATTAACCATAAAATAAATGCAATGTGGTTATAATGGTAATTATGACCAACATTTGCATAAAATATCCTTTCAGTGAACAATTTCAATATAATTGGTACAGTTCACAGAGAATTTTTTTCTGATAAAGTGTCTACCTTGAAATAGTACTGTTATAAGTATTATTGTAAAATGTAACCATAAATTACCCAATGAAATGGAGATACGTATTGTGTGCATTGTTCATTCTTTTGTTTTTTGAGTTCTTTGTAGATTCTAGATATTAGGCTTCTGTCTGTGTCTTCCATTCAGTGGGTAATCTATTGGCTCAGTTTAGGGCATGTTTGTCCACAAAAAAGCTTTTTAGCTCCATGAGATCTCATTGGTTGAGTGGTTGTTGAATTTCCTGGGCTACTGTGGTTTTGTTTAGGAAGCCTTTCCCCACCCCTATATCATAGAGAGTGACTCTTATTTTTCATGCAATAGGAGAAGTGCTTCGTGTCTTATATTGAGATCTTTAACCCATTTGGACTTGATTTTTGTGTATGGAGAGCTGAGTGGGTTTAGTTCTATTTTTTACATATGGTCATCCAATTCATCCAACACCATTTTTTGAAGATGCTTTCTTTTTCTTTTTCTTTTTAAATTTTGTTTATTTTTATTTGAGAGCGACAGACGGAGAGAGAAAGGCACACACACACACACACACAGAGAGAGAGAGAGAGAGAGAGAGAGAGAGAGAGAGAGAGAGAGAGAGAGAGAGAATGGGCTCGCCAGGGCCTCCAGCCACTGCAAAAGAAATCCAGATGCGTGTACCCCCTGTGCATCTGGCTAATGTGGGTCCTGGGGAATGGAGCCTCGAGCCAGGGTCCTTAGGCTTCACAGGCAAGCACTTAACTGCTAAGCCATCTCTCTAGCCCTGAAGATGCTTTCTTTTTGCACTCATTTGTCAAAGATTAAATTGCTCTGGTTACATGACCTAAAGTCTGAGTCTTTAATTCTATTCCATTGATCTATGTTTTTATGCTTATGCCAGTACCATTCTATTTTTGTTACTATGGCTTTGTAATATAGCTTTAGTTTGGGTATGGTGATAAATTCAGAGGTGTTTTTTTTTTTTCCTTTGCTGAGGATATATTTGGATACCCAAGTCCATCTACCATTCCATATTAATTTTTAGATCATCTTTTCAATCTTTACGAAGAATGATGCTAGTATTTTTATTCATATTGCATTGAATCTGTATATTGCTTTTCATAAAATTGACATTTTCACAATATTAATTCTACATATCCAGGAGCATGAGAAGTTTTTCCATCTTTTCAAGTCCCCATCAATTTCTTTCTAAGTTTTTCTTTAATGTTTTCATTATATGGGTCTTTTACATCCTTGGTTAGGGTTATTCAAAGTTATTTCCTTTCTTGCTATCAAAAGCGGTACAGCCTCACTGATTTCTTTATCTGTATATTTGTCCTTTGCATATAGAAAGGCTACTGACTTTTTTGCTTTGATCTTTATATCCCACCACTGTACTGAAGGAATTAATCAAGTGTAGAAGTTTTGAGATGGAGACTTACGTGTAGGTCACTTATGTATAGGATAATTTCATATGCAAGTAGGGCTAATTTGACTTCTTCCTTTCCAATTTGAATCCCTGTTATTTCTTTCTCCTGTCTTATTGTTTGGGTAGTGCTTTTAGTACTATGTTGAAGAGCAGTGGTGAGAGTGGGCACCCCTATGTTATTCCTGATCTCAGTGGGAACTTCTTGAGTCTTTCCCCATTAAGCAGTATTTGGGCTTTGGGTGTTTACATATAGTCTTTATTGTGTTGAGATGTAAACCCTCCATTCCTATTTCCAGAATTTTTATCATGAAGTGGAGTTGGATTTAGTCAAAGGCCTGCTCTGCATCAGTTGAGATGATCATGTGGTTCTTATGGTTAAGTTTTTATGTGGTGTATTACTTGGACCAATTCCCATATGTTGAAAGACCCCTGCATCTCTGGGATGAAACCTACTTGATCAAGGTGGATAATGCTTTTGATGTGTTGTTGAATTCATTTTATAAGGATTTGGTTCAGGATCTTTGCATCTAAGTTCATCATGGATATAGGCCTATAGTTTTCTTTTCTTAGTGCATCTTTGTCTTGTTTTGGTATTAAGGTGATGCTAGCTTAATAAAGGGTGTTGTGGAGGGTTCCCTGTTCTCCAATTATGTGAAGCAGTTTGAGAAAAAAATACTTTCAGTTCTTCAATGAAGGTTTGACAGGATTCAGCTGAGAAGTCATCTGTTCATAGACTTTTCTTTTCGGGGAGGTTTTTGATTACTTTTTCAAATCCTTGGTTGTGATAGGTTTGTTTACAAGATTAATCTGCTCTGAGTTTAGTTTAGGTGTTATGTGTCTAGGAATTTGTTCATTTCTTCCAGATTATTCAATTTTGTAGAGATTTTGGAAGTATGCCTTAATGATGCTTTAAATTTCATTGATGTCTATTGTGATCTCTCCTTTTTCATTTCTGATTTTGTTACTTTGAGACTTCTCTCTTTTTTTTTTTTTTTCTACTGGATCAGATAGACCAGGATTTTATCAATCTTGTTTATTTTTTTTTAAAACAGCTCTTTGTTTCATCAATTTAAAAAATTATTTTCTTAGATTCCAATTCATTAGTTTCTGCTCTGATCTTGATTCTTTCTTTCTTTTTGGAGCTCTTATGGTTGGATTCTTCTTGTTTTTCCAGTACACTTCAGGGAAAAGTAAGGATATTAATTTAAGATCTCTCTATCTTTGTTATGAAGACATTTATCAATATGAATTTTCTCCTTAGGACTGCCTTCACTGTGTCCCATAAGTTTTGGGAGGTTATGTTTTCATTATCATTGAGTTCTAGAAATTTTACAATTTCTCCTTTGATTTCTTCCACAACCCATTCATAGTTTAAAAGTGTGTTAGTTAGTCTCTATTAGCTTGTGGAGTTCTTGATGAGTCTCTTGTTGATTTCTAGCTTTAAATCATTGTGGTCTTATATGACATGGGAAGTTACTTCAGTATTCATGAATTTATTAACAATGTACTGAGAAGTGAAAGATGCTTAGTATTAAATGAAACATCTCTTTCACACCCACCAAGACTCAGGAAACACTGCAGAATGGGTAATGTGAAGAATGTAAGAGATAGGGGACAGAGAAAAATGTAGAATAGCATATGCTAGACATGTGATAGCTGTTGCAGAAATGACCTCAGAGTGTTCCACTTTACCTGCAGAATAGCATCCCATCAACATATCACCATCTATGATGAAGTAAAGGAGAGAGAGAGGGAGGGAGAAAGAGAAAAAGGGGGGACAGAGATACAGTAGGAATAGCATACAGATATGAAGTCAAGGGAGAAAGAAAGGAGGAGGCTATGATCAAATTACATTTTGTACATATAAAATTTTTCAATAAAATATTTTAAAAATAAATACACCGTTATTATGTGTATATACACAAAAGAAGTGACAATACAAAGAAGAAGACCTACAAATTCTTTATTGAGTTTAAACTATGATAATCTCTTTGGAAATTATTCAATACAAGATAAATTAATGTGCTTTTAGTAGAATATTATCTTTTATATAGGTATAAATGAACCCTAAATCAAAACAGCTATAGAGTTACTTATAGAAATTAAAAAAAATCAATTAAATAATGCTCATTAAAAGAGAATAAATAAATAAAAGCTGGCATATCTATGTGCAAGGGCATGTATTGTATATGGATAATTACTGTAACTACTGCACACAAATAAAACCTGACATCAGTTTTATAAATGTAGTACATATGCTTTCCAAATTAACTATGTGGATACAAGAACTTATTTTCCAGTCTTAGAAATATGTAAAAATGTTAATATTATATGTTGCCGTAAACACTATGTATCCTCCATAATGAATTAAAGGAATTTAAGATTTTTAGTTTCTGTTGAGAAAAAAACATAGTATCACAGAGAATATACCTTAAATGTCTAATGTTTAATTTTTAAATTATTTGAACTAAATGTTGTAAATGTTACTACTTAAAAATCAACAGTAGAAGTATAGCTGCATACCATATTACTCTCTGTTCTGTGCTTTGTTCATTTTATCATAAATTATGTTTATAAGAAGGAACAAGCCGGTCTTGGTGGTGCACGCCTTTAATCCCAGCACTCGGGAGGCAGAGGTAGGAGGGTCACCATGAGTTCGAGGCCACCCTGAGATGACAGAGTCAATTCCAGGTCAGCCTGGACCAGACTGAGACATTACCTTGAAAAACCAAAAAAAAAAAAAAAAAAAAAAAAAAAAGAACAATATTTTAAATCTTTACTGTGAAGACATTGCTTTCAAATGTAAGTTTGTAAGATGCATTTTGCCCTATAAGTTCACCCATGATTGGGAGTGTGAGACTAATGCTGAAAAGTGAAATTTCCTTTTCCCAAAAGGTAATTAAATTTAATCCCTGGATATCTGTAAATCAAAGTATGCAGCAAGCCCCTTATACTCCTGACTTATCTGTCTTCTACTGCAGGATACCCATGACAGGGACTAAGAGTTACTAAACTCCACATCTAATTTCCAGAGTGTAACAGAATTACTTTAGCAAAAGTTCCAAGTAGATATATTTTATAACTCACTACCAAAAATACTCCTTAACTTTTTTCCTAATTTTAATTTAAAATGTACAAAAACTACATGAATATGATAAGAAAACTGCCTATGTTATGCAAATTAAGCATGCTTTAAATCATTTGGCATAAAATTTTTACCATTACATCTGCTCTTAGCCCAAATCTAGAGTTTCTTAAAAAAAAACCCTTAGATTCTAAATTCATGTAACAAGGCTATAAGTATGATAATTTAGGATTTTCTATGTCTGTATTTCCTTGTCTGTATTGCCTTGCTCTTTCTGTCACAAAGTCCAATAGCAACAACTTTCTTCATTACTTTCAGCAGCAGTAATGCTTTGCAGTTAGAAGGAAACAGGGATTAGTGCAATAAAGAGATGTTTTTGAGGATGAACTAACTTTCAGAAAAAAAATAATAATAATAATAGCTCCCAGTTCACCATGAGACACATTTCCAGATCAGAGGAGGTTGGTTCCAGATTATCCATTTTATGCCCTGTTGTTCTCGTGTGTTCAATTCTTATTCACACATATCATTTTAAACAAAATAACTGCTATTACCATATGTATAAACTTTTTCATGATCTTAACTTTAGGTTTGCCTTCACAAATCCATATACATATATATGGTGTATATATAACTTTTTTCTCGAGAGTAGATATTCTGTTAAGTTGGTATTTAGTATCCACTTTGATATTGCTTTAATTTTATTTCACATTTATTACTAAGTGTTCTCTTTAGAATGCATTTTGCCAAATGTGATTTTAAATTGTACCAACTTCATGTACTTTCCTCATAATTATTTATAAACTTTATTTGTTATTCTATGCAAAGATGCATTCTTATCTATTCTATGAAGTTTTCTCAAACTTTGTTTATCTTAATTACTCTCTCTCTCCCTCCAAACCTGTGTGTGTGTACGTGTGTGTGTTTGTGTGAGACCTCTCTCTGTTTCTCAAAACACAATGTCGCATGCATACTAAAAAGTGCCTTACCACAGAGACACTTCTATAGCACCATTACTCTTAACCACTATATGCTGTATAAATTAAATAATATAATAAATTAATAAATTTACTGGTACATTTCATGAATGTTTCAAACTTCTGTATAATCAAGGCATTGAAGATCCATTAAACTGAAAATACTTAAAATTGATTTTTAACCTTGCTTGAGAATATCCATTTACAGATGCCTGTCCACTTACTTTATCTATCTTCAATATACCAAAACCAATAGTCAGTTGGCTTAACCTGAAGGGCCCAGGAGGGTCAGCAAACAAGATTATGCATTGCTACTGGATAAACTTATGAATATCCAGATAGAGTCATTGATTGATCATCCACTCACACAATGGATGCCTTTATTGCAAAAAGTGAAATAGTGCAGAAGGCACTGTGGCATGCCACTCTGTAGATAAAATTCCAGGGTATGTGCGAAGATGGACAATGGCAGTATTCAAGCTATGTCTATGGAAAAAATAATGCAAAACTGAGCAGAAAATTAGTTTTCAGAAAGGAGAATGAAATTATGATGGTGATATAAGATAGAGGAAGCATAGAAGGAAGGAATGGAGAGAGGAAGGGACAGAAAGACAGAGTAAGTTATTACTTCTGGAAGGGAGGTTGACCAGGTGTAGATGATAGATAGATAGATAGATAGATAGATAGATAGATAGATAGATAGATGTATAGATAATTGATATGTAGATAGATGATTGATAGATGACAGATAAAAAATATGAATTACAGAAATATAATCCTTCTTGGTCTACTTGCTTCATCATTTGTTGATGTCAATGAGAATGCTGGCACTGTTTATCTTGTAACTAAATTATTTCCCTATCCATATTTGAATTAATTTTTGCTAGATGCTTTCTGATCTCCAGTCAGTCCCCTAGCAGGCATACTCCTATTATGGAGGGGGGAACATTTTGCTAGGGTGGATCTGAATTCCAGCTCAAAGGTATGCACAGAGGTTCGAGTTCTGAAGTCCTGCTTGCTGCTGCAGGTTTGTGCATAGTGTTTTTTTTTTTTTTTTTTTTTTTTTTTTTTTTTTTTTTTTGGCATTTGCTGGCTTCTGGTGGTTTCTCTATCTGCTTAGATTTGTGAATGGGAGCCAGCTTCTTCTGCCATTGATGGAACATCCCTGGATTGGTAAACTGAAATAAGGCATTCCCTTAAATAAAAGAGTGTTTGGTTGGATGTTTGATCCAGCATCATGGAACTGTCTATAAGAACATGCATAAAGGCTGAATGTTAGTCATTGAAAACATCACTAAGCAATTGAAGAAATATGGGATAGAATTCAGTGATTACTAGAATCAAATGAAAATTAATACAAATAATAACTG
Organism: Jaculus jaculus; assembly: GCF_020740685.1. Lineage (NCBI taxonomy): Eukaryota > Metazoa > Chordata > Mammalia > Rodentia > Dipodidae > Jaculus > Jaculus jaculus. Next base: position 124,788,965 of record NC_059104.1, on the reverse strand, counting down.
GTATGGCAAAAGAACACTGGCTCAAAGATAGAAATTTATAGCTAATTCTTTTACAATAGCTGATTGCCCTGTTCAACCAATTTTCTCTCTCTTTCTCTCTCAAGTTGATACATAGAAAAAAATAATCAAAGATATCAAGGCTAATATCAGTGGTTAAGACACTTAACTAATGACAAAGCCTAAGCCCAATGACTAGAGTTGGGTTTTCTAGTACACACATAAAGTCAGATGCAGAAAGAGGCAAATGCATCTGGAGTTTATTTGCAGCAGCTATAGGCCTTGGCACACCCATTCTCTCTCTCTCTCTCTCTCTCTCTCTCTCTCTCTCTCTCTCTCTCTTTCTCTTTGTATTTCTCTCTCTCCTTGCAAGTAAAGAGACAAAAATAAAAAAAAATCAAAGAGATTATAAATGATGAACCGAGTATATGTTAAGGTCTTCAAAAACAATATTAACCAATCCAAACTTATTAGAATAAATAATAAAGATTAACACAGAAATGAGTTCTTCTTGAAATCAATCAGCAAGTATTTAAGTATCAGTAGGTCTGACATTGCAATAAGCATGTTCACATAAATATGGTCAAGAGTTGCGTATCTGAGAAACAGATACTCAAGAAACAAAATGAACTGATATTAACCAATGGTAAGTAGAACCAGCACCTTATGTGTGCACTGGGTTTAGGCTGTGTTAAATGGCAAAACATAGTGACTGAGTCACTGTTCATGTCAATGCTTTCTAGTGTTTCTGAAAACATTTTAAAAAGAGATCGCTGTCACCTTGTGATATATTTTTTGGAGCAATAGAAATAAAATTAAGAAACTGCCACATTTTTTGTGTGTTTTAGTAAGTATACCCTAGAATTTACAAGGGGGCAGGAAAGAAAAATTAAACAACAGCCGTAGTCTTTACCTCAGAAAACACCCAATAAACCATAGGAATGATATCAGGATGGTAAGGTATTGGAGATGTATAAGTAAGAAGAACTGCAGCTGTATTTGGCAGCTGTGTCCCCTCATGATCAGAATGTTTCTTTGTGGTTAAAGTTCCTTAAAGCTGCTGTGAGGTTGTGCCTGTTAATGTGTATAAAAAGTCTGTATCGGGCTGGAGAGATGGCTTAGCGGTTAAGCGCTTGCCTGTGAAGCCTAAGGACCCTGGTTCGAGGCTTGGTTCCCCAGGTCCCATGTTAGCCAGATGCACAAGGGGGCGCACGCGTCTGGAGTTCGTTTGCAGTGGCTGGAAGCCCTGGCGCGCCCATTCTCTCTCTCTCCCTCTATCTGTCTTTCTCTCTGTGTCTGTTGCTCTGAAATAAATAAATAAAAAATGACCAAAAAAAATTAAAAAAAAAAAAAGTTCTGTATCCTCAAAATGTCTGGTGTCAATGTAATATAATTTGCATTAGGGAGTTGAACCCCAAAGATCTATTGTGGACTTTTCTGGAGTAAAAGATGGGTCTGGGCTCCATTCAGTTCAGATACTGAAAATACAAGAATGAACCAGCTAGCTTTACAAAATCCCATCAATATTAAATCGTTCCCTTCTATAGTAGGCAATGTGCTATAAGAGAGGAGACAGTGACTAACTTCTGTTAAATTGACCACTGGATCATAGAAATAAGGTACAAAGAAAGTGACTGATAAGACTGCAAATTTTATGAATTAGTTTCAAACTGCAGCAACATGAGTTAGGAATTATGGGACTCTGTGCCATGTTATTCTCTTTTATAATGTTGGTTATCCAGCTCCTCAAACACCTGCAATCCCTACTGCTCCACCTTAAGGAGTGCCTTTGTCTGTTGATCATTAGATGGTCCTCATGAATTCAGGGATTGGTACAAGAAAAGAACGACTAATGAGGTATACATCACAAGAGATAAGGAGAATTGAAGTTTGCCCTGTGCTTGCAATATACTCAGTATCACTTCATTTAATCTTCAAACTAAATAATTTAACATGTAATTGAAGTGAGTTTCAGTCTAGCTTAAATGAGGAAAGGCATACAAACTATTAAAAAAATGAATAAATATAAAGTTTTTGTTCCAAGATTGTCATAATACAAAGCCATTTCTGTTTTTATCACTCCAAACTGCCAAACACAGAGAGTTACAATAGTGTCTTGCAATAAGCACTGTGTTCTTAGGATAGAAAATTAAGTTAGAACCCATCTAAAACTGCCCAAAGTAATACCTTCCATACACTTAGAAAGAGGAACAGGAGCCTTCTAAGCAAAGACAAAGATATACATATGAAAGAATATCAATAGATATGTGCCTCTCATGATCTGATTCAGAACCTCATTTAAACATGAGTTTCTTTGTTGAAATACAGGCAGTAGCTTCCATCTGCTTGTTACTATATGTCTTGGGTGAGATCAATTTTTGCCTGTTTTTTAAAGGAAACATAAATGAGCTTCAACTCATATCTATATTTAGAGCACAAATTATTGCTCTTGTAAAAGTCAAAATTAATTACTTAACTAAATAATGAACTCTTAGAAGTGGCCCATTGCCCACACAAAAACAATAGGTGCCCTTGTCATGGCTAGGCAACTTCAGAAGCCACAGAAGAGCCCAAAGAAATTCACCCAGCAAAGTGTGGGGTCAGAGCTGCTACTTCCCAAAGTTATCATACAGTTAGATTTTTATAAGTCTTTTTCCAGTTTTCTTGTTTTTATATTCATTTTTATTAGTTATAGACATAGTACGTAAACCATACATGTTGGTACCATCCTTTACCTCATCCCTGCATCTTTTCCAAAGGGGCCCGCCTCATTGGGGATGCAGATAATCACCATGGGGATTGGAAGTAGTGCAATGTGGAGGCAGTAGTCAGTCAGTAAAGGGGGAGAGGCAATGTCTCTGTGTGTAATGTCCAAACTTGTGGTGCTAACAATCTTTTCACCCTCTCTTCCCTGAGCCATGTCAGGTGGGTTTCAAGTCTACTTCAATGATGTGCTCTTAGGAGTCTATGGACCTCTGGTTTGGTAGGTGTTGAGTGTCCTCAGTGTCTATATCCATCACCCTTGTGCTTGTTATCAGGTTCACAGAGAAAGCAACACTCATGTTCATTTCTCTAATTCCTGTTTGGTTTCATTTGGGGCTGGGCTTAAGTGTGATGGGTTATTTATCTCAGGTCCTGCTGCCATCTGATAAAGAGAAGCAGGTTCTCCACCTGAGAGTAAAGTAAACACATGTTAAATGGGAAGACAATTATTAATTTGGAGAAAATGTAATGGCTGTAGACCCATGTTAACTGCATCATGGTACTTGGAGTTACAGGCCAGCACCAAGGGAAAAGATAAAAGGAAAACGAAAGAAAAAAAGAGAAAAATGGGAGAGGGCTGGAGAGATGGCGTAGCGGCTAAGCGCTTGCCTGTGAAGCCTAAGGACCCCGGTTCGAGGCTTGGTTCCCCAGGTCCCACGTTAGCCAGATGCACAAGGGGGCTCACGTCTGGAGTTCGTTTGCAGAGGCTGGAAGCCCTGGCGCGCCCATTCTCTCTCTCTCCCTCTATCTGTCTTTCTCTCTGTGTCTGTCACTCTCAAATAAATAAATAAAAAAAAAATGGGAGAAATTTAAGTTTGGGCTTTATTGCACCCTCTTCAGAGTCCTTTGATTCAGGTGTTCCCCCTAAGGTCCTGTTGAGGGGTCAACCATTTAATCTATCTTCCAGGATTTAGGATTCAATGCAACTTGGGTTCAGTTTTGTGTCCCTCTCCCCAAGCTCTACTCTCCCAACTGTCCAGGCCTTGAGATGCCTATCAGGTATGTCAGCAACTCAAGATGACCCAGGTTAGAAACCACAGATGAATAAAAATATGTGATGATTGTCTTTCTTTTCTTGTGAAAGTCCAGTGAATATGATTTGTACCGTTAGACCATTTTTCTACAAATTTCACTGTGTCAATTTTTCTTTCTGCTGAGTATAATTCCATTGTATAGATATACATCTAGTTTATCCATTCATATAATGATGGGCACCTGAGTTGATTTCAGTTCTTAGCTATTATGAAGCAAGAAGCTATAAATATGGATGGGCAAATATCTTTGAACTGAAACATGCTGCTTTTAGGGTAAATGCCCAGTAAGGGAATAACTGAGCCTGTTGGTAACTCTATATTAATTGTTTTCAGGAGTCTCCATATTGATTTCCATGGTGTTTGTACCAGCTTACATTCCCACCAACAATGAACAAGGGTCTCTATATCTCCACATCTTTGCCAAAATTTGTTTTCTTTTAATTTTTAAAGTTTTCTATATCTTTAGGTGGGGTTATGTGGAATCTCAGAGTTGTTTTAATTTGCATTGCCTAATGGTTACGGATGTTGAATGTTTTATTAAGTGTGGGTTAGCCCCAGTTTTGGAGTGGGTTGTTCAAATTTTTATTGTTTAGAGTTCTTTGTAGATTTTAGGTATTAGGTTTCTGTCAGTGGTACATCTGGGAAAGATTTTCTCCCACTCAGTGGGTAGTTTATTGGCTCTGCTTGTTATGTGTTTGTAAAAAAGCATTATAGCTTCATGAGATCCCATTGGTTAAGTGCTTGTTTAACTTCCTGGATTACTGGGGTTTTGTTCAGAAAGTCTTTCCCTATTCCTACATCATGAAGAGCACCTCTTATTTTTTATTCTAGAAGGAGAAGAGTTTCAGTTCTTATACTGAGGTCATTAATCCATTTGGATTTGATTTCTGTGTATGGAGAGATGAGTGGGTCTAGTATCATTTTTCTACATATGGTCTTCCAAATAGTCCAACACCTTTGTTGAAGATGCTATCTTTTCTTCAATCTTTATTATTACATTATTGGCAACTTTGTCAAAAATTAAGCAGCTGTAGTTACTTGACCTAAGGACTGGGTATTAAATTCTGCTCCATTGGTATATGTTTTTGTTCTTATGCCAGTGTCATGCTGTTTTAGTTACTATGGCTTTGTAATATAACTTTAGATCAGTTATGGTGATATTTCCCTTGGATTTTTTTCCTCTGAGGATATGTTTAGACAATTGAGGCCTTCTGCCAATCCATATGAATTTTGAAATCATTTTTCAATCTCTGTGAAGAAAGATGCTGGCATTTTTATTGGAATTACATTAAACCTGTACATTGCTTTTGGTAAAATTGCCATTTTTACAATGTTAATTCTCCCTATCCAGTAGCATGGAAAGTCTTTCCATCTTCTCCAGTCCTCCTCAATTTCTTTCCTAAGCTGTTTTTTTTTTTTTTTTAATATCCTCTTTTGAGAAGAATTGTATAAATCAAATTATTGTGGTTTAATATTCTCTCACTGATTATATTTTAGGTAAAGATATATGGTACAATATTTAGAAAAGATTCCAGAATCCATTGAAATTATAACACTTGTTATGGGATGAAGCTATGTCTTAGTTTTCTTTGTTTTCATTTCAAAGTAAAGTATTTAGGTGCAAGACACATACAGCTCAAGAAGAATACATTATTTAATACAGCAAATTTAACTATTCACTCCAAAGAGATATTGAGATGGCCTAACCCAAAGGTGGAGGTATACCATCCCACTGGATTTTGTGTTGTGAATTTGAAAGAATATATATACACATATAGTTTTATTTATTTATCTAAGAGAGTGAGAGGGAAAAATTCACATATATATAGAGAATGGGTATACCAGGGCTTCTAGCCACTTCAAAAGAACTCCAGACACATGTACAACCTTTTGCATCTGGTTTATGTGGGACCTAGGGAGTCAATCCTGGGTCCTTAGGCTTTGCAGGCAAGCACCTTAACTGCTAAGGCATATTTCTAGCCCTGAATGTTATACTTTTTAGTATTTTATTTATTTATTTTAGAGAGTGAGAGAATGGGAACACTAGGGCTTCTAGCCATTGCAAATTAACTCCAGATGGATGTGCCATCTTGTGTATCTGGTTTACATGGGTATTGGGAATAGGACCTGGGTTCTCAGGCTTCACCGCTAAGTGCCTTAACCTCTAAGACATCTCTCCAGCCCTGAAAGGTATTTTTATAATTATTACTAAGGTGGGTAGCATACCAATGGAGTAAGATGACCCTCATTTTACCCTCTCAAATTATGGTGAATTTGATGTCTTTTACTCCAGAAATTTCCACAATAGGTCTTTGGGGTTCAACCCCCCAATGCAAATTATATTATATTGACACCAGACATTTTGAGGATACAGAACTTTTTATACACATTAACAGGCACAACATCACAGCAACTTTAAGGAAATTTAACCACAAATAAGCATTCTGACCATGAGGGGACACAGCTGCCAAATGCTGCTACAGTTATTCTCACTTATACATCTCCAATACCTTACCATCCTGATATCATTCCTATGGTTTATTGGGTGTTTTCTGAGGTAAAGACTACGGCTGTTGTTTAATTTTTCTTTCCTGCCCCCTCATAAATTTAGGATATACTTACTTAATTTTATTTCTATTGCTCCAAAAAATATATCACAATGTAACAGTGATCTCTTTTTTGAAATGTTTTCAGAAACACTAGAAAGCATTGACATGAACAGTGACTCAGTCACTATGTTTTGCCATTTAACACAGCCTAAACTCGGTGCATACATAGGGTGCTGGTTCTACTCACCATTGGTTAATATCAGTTCATTTTGTTTCTTGAGTATCTGTTTCTCAGATATGCAAATCTTGACCATATTTATGTGAACATGCTCATTGCAATGTTAGACCTACTGATACTAAAATACTTGCTGATTGATTTCAAGAACTCATGCTTTCTTTGTGAGACTACATGGATTTTTTCCAGTTATATTGCAATGAATTGTACTGATTAAAAAATCTAAGACTAAAACACCAGAATTTTTTTTTAAGCTCAGAGAGTGTACAGTGCAGGGTTCCCAACCTGGGTCTTCTAAGGAAAGGGAGGCCTTTTGTGATATTTAGAAGCTTTGCTTCTTACATTTCGTTAAATGTATGACTTTGCCCAAATCATGTCAAATTTCTAAACCTCACTTTCCATGCACTAAATATAGAGTAATATGTGAGGGGTTTTCTTGGCAAATATCAAAGAGAATAGGACTGTAATTATGATGAAAGATTAAGAAGACATAATTTCCCAAAGTTTATCATCTATATGGAAAGTGCATAATGCAAATATCACTAGAGTAAAAAGAATTCAGCTTCAATAATGATAAAGATGTTAATATTCCAAGACAAAAATTAACTCTCCAGCCAAAGCAGTTAATAAAAACATATATTATATCATAAATATTTTAGGGTGAAATAATTCACCATAGATTTTCAGAGCAAAAGCACTAAAGCATGCTTAATAGTTTGCAGCTGACCTTGTGAAATTGGAATTCAGGGTTAGCTAATGGTAATTATGGAGAAAGTAACAAAATTAACTGTGTCATACATTTCCATGCTTGAGAAAAATTCACAAGAATATTATTTACTGCCCTTCAAAGTGAAGTTTTTTTTTTTTTTCTGAAACTTAACTAAGTAAACACATTAAATAAGAATGCACATAGGTACACATATACATACAGATGTACATACACAGAGCAAAATAAAACAGGAACTTTAGCCTTTATGGCTTTGTAATCTTGTAGATAAAATGAGGTAAAAGTTCTTAAAGTACCAAGAAGAAATACATAAGTATTCCTTAAATAATTAAGTACATCAAACAGAACCATCATAATTAAGAAATATTTGAGCTTTGGGTGAATCCTGCCTTAGTATTTAAAAGATAGATAACATAAAACAGCAAATATAAGTAAAATTTAATTCTGATCCTCATAAACAAGTTGTATTCAACATTAACTACTTAACATATATTAAATCAGTACCTATAACAAATTCAATATAGCAGAAAAAAACACATAGCTTTGGCTTCAGTGACTTTTATTTTTATTTTTTTATTAATTAGTTTTGTACTCAGTGAATACAGTCAAGTTGGTACCATTTTTAGGCTCATCCATGTCCTACCCCTCCCCCTGGCCCCTCCTTGTTGAGGTATATGTGTCATGCATTGTGGAGTTAGCCCACAGTTATGGGTAGGAGAAAAATCTCTACATATCATGACCCAATGTGTGGCTCTGACATTCTTTCCAACCCCTCTTCTGCAAAATTTCCCTGAGCCATGTTGAGTTCATTTTTGGTCTGCTTCAGTGCTGAGGTGCTGGGAGCCTCTGGGTCTCTGGATATCCGATTTGGTATCTGAGTTGATTGTTTTCTCTGTCAACCTCCTTTACCCTTGAGCTTGTACCTGGTTCACCAAGAAAACAGCACCCTTGCTTGTTTCACCAATTATACTTAGTTTCTGCTGGAGCCCTTTTGAGGTATAATGGGTGGCCGTCTCTTTAGGATCTGTGTCTATCTGAAAAAGAGAAGCAGATTCTCTGACAGAGAGTAAAGTTAACACCAGACATATGAGATGACCCTTATTATTTTTTTTTAATTTATTTATTTGAGAGCGACAGACACAGAGAGAAAGACAGATAGAGGGAGAGAGAGAGAATGGGCCCGCCAGGGCTTCCAGCCTCTGCAAACGAACTACAGATGCCTGCGCCCCCTTGTGCATCTGGCTAATGTGGGACCTCGGGAAGCAAGCCTCGAACCCTGGTCCTTAGGCTTCACAGGCAAGCGCTTAACCGCTAAGCCATCTCGCCAGCCCAACCCTTATTTTTTATATAGAATTTAATAGGTGTAGGCCCTCTTGTAACCCATGATTGGTGGTAGCTTGATAATGGAGAGTGGGCTCATGTTTGGATATGGTTCTGACTTGTTTTCCAGATCCAGCTATTGGTTCCATTCCACTGAGGTGATCAGTTAGCCAAATCAAGAGCAGTTGGTTTCCCAACATGGCTGTGTGCCACTATTGCTCTTTTGCAAGCATCAAGACAGGTTATTTGCTGCTAAGTAGGTTAGACCATGAGGTGCTTGGACACATATTAGTCATTTTCCCCCAGTCACCTTCTGGCACTAAACTTGCTGACTGTCTGGGGACTGACTCTCTTCCAGCTTCCAGCCATACCATTCCATTTTACATGTCAACCACATATGGTGTCTTCAGCAGTAAGGTCTTACCACTAACCTTTGGTGAGTCATCAGGTAATCGGACAGAAATCTGTCTTTCTTTTAGGAAACCTTGTAGGTCTTTGTGATCAAAAGTTTATTGTGGATGATAGCCACATGCTGGTATGGGCAGTCACCTTCTGGCACTAAACTTGCTGACTGTCTGGGGACTGACTCTCTTCCAGCTTCCAGCCATACCATTCCATTTTACATGTCAACCACATATGGTGTCTTCAGCAGTAAGGTCTTACCACTAACCTTTGGTGAGTCATCAGGTAATCGGACAGAAATCTGTCTTTCTTTTAGGAAACCTTGTAGGTCTTTGTGATCAAAAGTTTATTGTGGATGATAGCCACATGCTGGTATGGGGAGTTAAATGTCAGTGCCCACTAAGAAAAGGAAGAAAAAGATAACTAATATAAAAGAGTTAGAGAGAAAAGAGAGAGAGAGAAAAAGAAAGAGAAAGAGAGGCTGTAGAAGATTAAGGCCTGTCTTCATCATACCCTCTCCAGTGTCTTGTGACTCAGCTTTTCCCTCTAAGAGTTAGAAAGAAGAGAGAGAGAGAGAGAAGGAAGCTGTAGAAGATTAAGGTTATTCGTCATCATACCCTCTCCAGTGTCTTATGGCTCAGGTGTTCCCTGGTGAAGGTTCAGCATTTGGTCTGCCTTTTAGGATGTAGAATTTTATGGCACCATTGCCATTTGAGTCTAGATTTTTGTCTCCCACCCCTCCCTTGCCCTCCTCTCCCTCCCTACTCACTGTAGTGTCTAGTCATTAAGATGCTTGCTGGGTATGTTGGCATCTTCGGTATATTCAGATTAGGTGCTGCAGATGAGTGATACTATGTGGAGATTATCTTTCTGTGATTGTGTAAGTTCACTGAAAATGATCTGTACCAGGTTTCAGTGATATTAAAGTCCAGTAAGAGACAGGAACACTCATTATGTAATTATATAAATAGATCTATAAATGAATAACAGGGTAATACTATGTCATGAATTTTAATAACTCCAAGAAAATATTCAAGGTGTAAGAATCTAGACATACTGCATTTGGGCCATGGGATGTTTTTCTGAGAAACAGGTTCTTTCAATTACTGAGGGTAGGAAGAAAGCCCATGCCAGCACAAATAACTTCAATTATTACTTGTTATTACGGCATGTAGATGCAGCTATATATTCCCATTGCTTGGGAGGATGAAGTAGAAGTTCAGGTTTCAAAGCTAGTCTGGGCTACATGAGAGTCTGTTCAAAACCTTAATTACTCCCACTCACATTATTAGGGATAAATTAATATGTTTAGACATCATTTGCAAAAAGATGGACAAAGACATTTAACTTGTTCTGAGAAAGAAGAGACATTCTTAGACTTATGGGTCATTTAATTTCTGTGCTATGTGTCAAAGGATGACAAAGTTAATATTTATGCAATTAATTTTTGGTACATGTATGTATGATGTATGCATACACATGTATGTGGATATATGTGCCCCATTCACATGCATGGGAAAGCAGAGGGAAAACTTTGGGTGTCTTCTTCTATTTCCTTTCTATTTTATTTCCTGGAGACCCATTTTTTTTGTTGAAACTGGATCTTGTCAATTTCCAGTCAGACTAGCTGACCAGTGAACCCCAGGAGTCATTTGGCCTCCACACAATCTGGTGCTGAGGTCATAGGCATGCATGTGTCAACACCCAGCTTTTAACATGAGCTCAAGTCTTCTTGCTTGTTCAGCATGTGATCTTACCAGTGGAGATATTACCCTATCAACACTTTATTATTATTTATTAATTAGTAATTGGGGGTTCAGGTAGACATTTACATTTCAAACTCATAGTATATAAAAGTATTTCTGGAAAGAGGAAACAGGCAATGTTTAAGGATGAAGAAAGAATATTATGGCTGAAACACAAAGGGATGAATGGTGAGAGTCACAAGTACAGAGCACACTTATACTGGTTGCTCCTGCTTCCTTGCAGAGACTGCTGGAGAAGATCAGATGTAGCCACTAAGGAGGCTGTTGCTTCTAGGTTAAAGTGGTTCAAGGGAAAAATAATGGTTATTATAGCCAGACCTGTAGGACTGCAGGTGGCAAGAAGTAAGTAAATTCAATGTAAATTGACAAATGATACCAGTAAATAGTTGTCATTTAAAAAGAAGGGGTTTCTGTTGATATGTAGAGAAAAATGATAGGTAAGTACTGGTTCCAATCAAATTAACCTTCCATGAAAGTTTCTGAACTATATTTTCTGCGTTAGTAAAAAATAAAGTTAATGTTAGACAGAAAAATGGACATATGAGCTCATGCATGGGTCAATGCTCTGTAGTGAAAATGTCATCATACAGACATGCACAGCCATGCCTATTCACAGAAAATATGAACAGAGTGCAGGAAGACCTAATCCTAGTCTTCTTGTCTGGGTTGACTTTGCCAGTAAACTACAGTTTTTCTAGACCATGGACCATGTGATTTGTATCATTTTGTGTTTAAAAATTGCTAAATTTCCTGAAAAAATATTCATTGTTGTATAACAAATTTTTCTAAATTGAAATAATTCTTTTTGAAAGAGGTGATGTCACAAGGTCAACAAATCTGGGAAAGATGAAACTTAAAAGGTCACAGGACAATTCCACAAGGTAATAGGAGCAGTACACAACTGTTAAGGATCAAATTGACCAATGTTGTGCAGTCATTTTCTCTGAATTGAAGCATTCAGTCTGGGAGAGATAACATATAATAGTTCCTTTCCTAAGGTTATAAAAAGGTTAAACAACTGCTAGAAAAGAGACTCAGACAAGCCCTGCAAGTTGCCTACAAGTGCCACAGTGCCTTCAAGACTCCCAGGTCAGCTCTGTTGTCTGAAGGTCATGTAGTGTGTTTCAGAGATACAAATTCTGTGAGTTATCACCTGTCTTTGAGTGGACTTTTCAGTAATGCAGCTATCGTTGAGTCACCCATGCTACTGTAAGCAACCCTTCACCTTGCTCTAATTAGTAACTCTAATACATTCATTGGTTTTCCAAGGCTGGTCTTGGTACAGTTGTGCTTTGGTCTGTCAACTATAATCTATCTGAGATATATATATATATATATATATATATATATATATATATATATATACACATACACACACATACATATGGTGCTGGAGAGCTTAGAGTAAACTCAAGTCATTTTTAAGTGTGTTTTAGCATTGGATAGCTACCTTGGATATATTGGACACAATTTGGGAAAGAAGCCAGTTTTCCATCTTGTTACTCAAGTTCCTTGAAGAGAAATAGTATTCAGCAAAGAACTTCTTCAGGAAAGCACCTGTGAAGACCATCTAGTAGAGGGGAAGAAAAATATGGGCAAATGTTGCTGCTGTGATGTCCATGATGAGAAATGGGCAAGATAAGTATATAGTTACCTAGTTAAGTCTGAGAGTGACACACATTTGGTGCCCACTATAACATTTGGAGCATTGTCTTGAGGTACCTAGGAACCCAAATATTTGTGAGGAGGCCATTGTGTAGATTATAAAACAGTAATTAACCAAAACTAAGAATAAAGTTATTATAAAGTCATTAAATTCTCCTGGATAGGAATTGCATCACTAAATATCTCAATAAGCAGCAAATTTGTGTTCATTGCTAGAATGTCCAGAAATAACTCCATTCCTACTCACTTAGCCCATTACATTCATTTTTTTATTTTTCCCCCTCTCATTGCAAAATATCCTCATATACTTGTATAATCATAAGAACTAAAGTTGGTTTACCACTTTTCATGACCCATAATAGCTAACCCATCAGAAATGTTATTTGTTCTTCCTAATTAGTTATCTCATCTGCTCCTTTCTATTTTCTAGTCCTTCACAACTAAATCTGATTGCACACCTATTCCAAGTTACATCAGTTCTTTCTGCAGATTATGTTGAGAATTAAGCACACTCCTTACTGTGTTTTGCATTTTCTGACATTCACCTGTGTGGTGGTTTGAATAGATGGCCCCCAATATACTCAGTTTTTTTTTTGTTTTTATTTTTTTTTTATTGCTTATATTTTGCATCTGCAACCACCTGGCTGGAGGCAGTGTCACTGGGTGGATTTTAAGGTGTGGTGGTGGGTTTCAGATTTCAATGTAAAGATATGCAAAGTGTGCCTAGCTGGAGTTCCTGATGTGTGCTGTGGCTTTTGGCTTTTAGGCTTGTGCTTCTCTCTGTCTGCTTGGGCCTGTAAAGGCAGGTCAGCTTCTTCTGCCATTATGGAACTTCCCCTGGATCTGTAAGCTTCAATAAATCCATTCCTCCATAACTGTGCCTGGTCTGGAAGTTCATCTCCATGAACCTGAAGCTGTCTGCTACAACCTGTTTCTCCAGTTTTATCATCCTCCTTATTCAAGAGATAATAGTCTCACTGGGTGTGTTGCTGTGTTTCATTATTCCAGTCTAGTCTCCTCCTTGCCAAGCCAAATTGTCATTTGCTGTACTTTGGAACTACAATATTTTGATTTTCTGCTTCCATTAATTATATTTCATTTTTTTATTGTTCCAATCCATGTGCACCAATATCTGAGTGGATTCCTATTGCTAAGCTATCAACCATGAATTCTTGTGGATATTTTCAAAGTTTTCTCTGTACTACTCAGAAACCTTCCATGTTTTAACAAAGCTTTGCAGGCTCATAGTGCTCTCATATAAAATTGATATCAAATTGGATGCTGAATTCAAATGCATTCTGAAAGAAACTTACACAAACCATAAAACAATCAGACACCCTATAGCTATAATTTCTTATTTTGGAGGTAGAATTTGTTTGAAACAGGGTTTCTTGTAGTCTAGGCTGGCTTGGAACTCTTTATTTAACTGAGAATAACCTTAAACTCCCAATCCTCCTGTCTCTACCTATCAAATTGTAGGATTAGAGAAGTATACCACTGTTGCAGTCAGATTCATATTGCTGGCAGAAAACACTTGACCAAGAGCAGCATGTGGGAGGAAAGGGTTTATGTTGGCATACAGACTCATGGAGAAACTCCATGATAGTAGGGTAAAACAATGACATGTGCAGAGAGTAGGCATCTCCTCCTGACCAACATCAGGTGGACAACAGCAGCAGGAGAATATACCAAACACTGGCAAGGGGAAGCTGGCTATAACACCCATAAACTATACTGCCTCCAGTAGGATTCAATTCCCAAACTTCCACCAGGTGGACCTAAGCATTCAAAACATGTAAGTTTTCAGCTGGAGAACACCTGAATCTAGCCACCACATCATCATCAACATATATATACATACATACATACATACATATATATATATATATATATATATATATATATATATATATATATATATATATATATATATATATTGCCGGGGTCCAGCCCTGGCTTGAAGGAGGGTCCCCGAAGAGAGGTGTGAAAGGGAGCGGCGAAATAACGACTCGAAGTCAAGTTCTGGTGCAAGCTGACAGGCTAATGCTGAAGGCAGCTGAGTTTTTCTATCTTTTTCTTTCTCTCTTTTTCTCTCTTCCTGCCACAGCTCTTAGCCTCAGTCTTTTATTTTCTGATCACGTCATGCAAGAACAGACTTCAAGAAAGGTACAATTTCACAGAATTCATAGAAACTTTTTGTTATTCCTTATCATCAAACAATCCCATAATTATTTACCTCAAGTAAAGTCGTCAGGCCCCTGTAATGATTAACTATTTTTACATTTTCCCCATGTATGTGCGGTCAAGCACTTGTGATTTCCTGGACTTCTACTTTCAATTACTTTATTAAAGGTGAGAGGCAAAACAACCACAAATGGGGCTTCCCATCATTAATCACTGATCCAGCAGATCCATTTATCCTTTAATTATTTATTTTGAAGTTTCCTTTTTACATCCCTCCAATACTTAGACTTTGGTCCCCCCTTGAACTATTTCTGACTTCGGTTGTTTTTCTGTAAGGATTCCTGGTAAAGAGTCAATTGCAATTGCCACCATTTAGAAGAATTAGTCATATAACAATGTTTACGTTGTTCCAGGAGGTTCATTGTTTCCTCCTAAGTTTACTGTACTCCACGCCTGACTTTCTTTAAGGCCTTTAAAGAAAACAATTATCTTTGACCCATTTTCTTGTTTTTCCAATTCTATGCCAGAGCCTCTTTCAGATACATTGACCAACACTTTACCGACAACAATTTTTACTGGAAAAGTAAACTTAGAGATTGGGACACCAAGTGAAAGACAGAGAAAGACAAACATTATACAGAAAACCACATATTGCTGTGGCGTAGAGAGCCAAAGATTTTTCTATAGAGGGGCCACATCGGACTTCAAGGAAGAGACAGCTGGGCTGGAACTGTGTCAAGCAGCTCTTCAGCGCTCGATTCCTCATGATCCTGAAATGGCATGCTTGCCGTCTCCGGCAATATATATATATATATATATATATATATATATATATATATATATATATATATATTTATTTATTTTACTTTTGTCTACTTTTATCAAGTCTGGAAAACAAAACTGAATTTATTTGCATGATATGATTCCTTTTTAAATAATGACATCAAATGCATTGGTTCTGGCTAATCATATTTTTGGTTATACCACCTTTTACTGGATTCCTGCATAAGCCACTTCTATTAGTAAGTTAATTATTCCTTTATAATATCACCATCACTAGCCATAAAGTCACTCTTAAGAGAAATTGACATCCCATGGAATTCATCCCCAATATACATTTATTGCCCTCAACTGCAGCTACTGAGGCACCCAATGTCGTGAACCATGGATTTTCCTTATTGACTTTACTTATTATCAGTTTTCATCACTATTAATTAATATAAGAGAATGCAGATGTAATATGAAGAAATTTATACTTTGCAGGAACTAATTATTGAAATATTAAAAAATTGGAATGTCTAATAATATTGTCAAAATAAACTAGATCTTTTGATTATAATAGAAATTTTTTCATGTAACTATGATTTTCTACTTCCCTGAGAGTTATTTGGTTATTTATAGAGTTTGGTTGTGGTACACAGTTCTGTAACATATACCTAGTATACCTATCTGTGGTTAAATGCACCCAATATTTCTAAAGAATACATAGAAAAATATTTTATTTCTAAAGAATACATATACTACTTTTAATTTTTAAATACCCAACTCTTTTTCCAATGTAGAAACAATTTTTACTCGTATAATCAATCCCATAAATCCATTTAACATTCTCTATAATGCTAAATTTATCTTATGTGAATAAAACAATATTAATTAAGAAAATTCTCATCAGTGCCTTCTAATCTTATTTCAGATATTTGAATAGAAGATTGAATGCATAGTTACCTAAAACTAAAGATCTTTTACATGTGTGTGATGTTCTGTGTGAAATCCTTTTCATACATAAGATCTTAACAAATTAAGGATGCTTCAGATCAAATTCTGTTTTTGATTAAGTATATTATTAATCATATTTGCTACTTTTATTTATTAAACTATACTTCCTTTCTTTACTGATTCTTCTTACCACTCTTTCTTGTATATTGCATGACATATGGTTCTACCTCAATGGACTTCCTATTCCTAAGGAAGTTTTCTGATCCCTTACCACTATGACATGACATTTAAATAATTTCATTATAAATGGCTATATAGTATATGTAGTTATTTTCACTGTTGTTACTTTTAGAAATATTCCAAGTAATCTTGATTTAAATTCTCCATATAAGTATCTATCCAGTTTAACACACACACACACACACACACACACACACACACACACACACACTATATGAGATATCAATTTGACTCTGCACAGTTTGGGTGAAACTAGCATCTTCATAATGTTCAGTTTTCTACTGAGTATGTGTGGCATATGTTCCCATTTGTCTCATAAGATATTTTAATAGAAAGCTTATATGTTTTCCAGTCTTAACCCCATTTGTTAAATCATTTCTGCTTACTTTATTTCTATGAATATTTTGATTTATTGTGATGCTATAGTAACTTCTTTCTAGAAAAACATTAATCTATTTCCTTTTGTTTGTTTCTGTATACCTTTAAGACAATACTACCTTATCTACTCAGATGTTTGATCAGTTTTTCTTAATACATGTTTCATCATTGTCACCCTGAAATATTTTCCTTCTTTTTTATTTTGAGACATGGTCCTATGTAACCTAGCTAGCAAGCCTTGCTGAATCAGTGAGCTCTGACTTCAGTGAGAGACCCTTCTCAATAAATAAGGTGGAAAGTGTTTGAGGATACAGCATCTATCAAACATCAAACTCTTGTCAGAGCCCACATGCAGACACACAGTCCCTTGTACACCTACACACATAAGACACATATGTAGACATCATACACACACAAAATTACAGGTGAGTACAAAATATGAATTGAGAATGATAAATATGATATGAGATTCATTGTAAAAAGAAAGACAATACTACAAATTTAAAGGTGACATCAATATTAAAGTATTCCTAGATGATCAGAAGGTGGATTTTCAGAAGTTCCAAATCCATTTTTTTAAATTTCCTCTGCCTTTATTTCCTCAGGCACCTTAGCTTAAAATTTTCACTTGCACTCCATTTCACCCATCAACTCATATAAATTATTAAACAAAACTACATATGTTGCTTTTAAGGACTTACTTTCCTGCCAATATCTCTAATCTTCCATTTCCTTCTTATGGTCCTATTCATGCCCTCACTTCTGTCTTTGTCCAGTTAGCCTCACCAACAATTATATTATTGTTTTTAGTAGGATTGCCACTTTCATGATATTAGTATTTAATTCAGTAAATGAGCATGAGGGACCTTTCTATCTTCTAGTGTCCTCAATTGCTTTCTTCAACATTTCATAGATTTATTATGGATATCATTCACTTCCTTGGCCAGAGATATTTCTATGGATCTGGAAAATATTAAACTAAGTAAGGTAATCCAGCCTCAGAAAGAAAAATGAACAAACAAAGAAAGTCTTCAAGGTGCTGGGAATAAGTGAAGGATAAATGCTCTGTAATAAATGAAGCACCTATAATACCCCATGAAGGCTCATGGAGCACTGCAGTAGAACACATGGAAAGAATGTAACAGCCATATGATGAAACTGAGTACTTTGGGATACTATCTTCAATACAAAGTGACCATTATGTTATAGCTCTTGTGGTCCTTGCTCCATCCATAAGAGATCCACAAAATTGAGCTTATCACCAATTCAACATTATGATGGAAGAGGATAAAAGCAAAGTAATCCAAATAGGAGAGGGTCTAGTTGGAAAAAAGGAGATATGTGATGAGGTAAGCAGGGTAAAGGTTGCTACTGGGATGGAATTATGATAAAATTACATTATTTTTATACATGAAAATTGTCATTAAGAAAGTAAATGATACTTTTGTAAAGCCAAAATGGTAAAC
This sequence comes from Jaculus jaculus, assembly GCF_020740685.1. Lineage (NCBI taxonomy): Eukaryota > Metazoa > Chordata > Mammalia > Rodentia > Dipodidae > Jaculus > Jaculus jaculus. The sequence continues at coordinate 124,770,523 of NC_059104.1, read as the reverse complement.
CATAAGCTTCCATATTTCTAAAAAGTTATGATATATTCTCACAGTTTTTGCCAAGTTACATTCTTCAAATTCTGTCTGTGAGATCAGTCATACCTATTTTTTCTATACTAATTTCAGAAATATTCCCTAATTTGTCTTGGCACTTCTCCTTTGCAATATGTATTCTTTAGATTATCTTACTTTTTGAGTTTTCATATCCATTATACATCTTTGTAGTATGGCCACGTGCTGTCTACACTCTCCACACAACTGAAGACAACAGTAAATTGTGATAATGTAAAACAATGGATAAGTAAACTGGTCCTTAGTTTAGAGAAACTCCCAGAGTTACTGGCTGATTCATGGTTGCATATAGAGAAATAGGAAACAAGTGTGTGACCTTACTCTTAAGTGTGTTATTTTTCTAGTCACAATGAGGAAGTAATCAAGAGAAATTATCAGCAGAGTTTATCTATAAAAATTACAGAAGTTAGGAGCTTCTGAATGTGTCTTCATGTTCTTACACATTTTTTTTTTCTGTGACATGATGATGAACATTGTTTTAACTTCAAAATTGCACTGAACATACCAACAGTATGTTTTTAGACTCCTATATCCCTCAATTGGCCCATTTTTACTTACTCTGCACTCAGTTTAAAGTGTGCATTGGCTACTAGGAGAAGAAAATAAATCAGAATTAAAATATTTTGACTTCTTTCTTTTTTTGGTAGGGTATCACTATAGCTCAGGCTGATCTTGAATTTACTGTGTAGTCCCAGGTGGCCTCAAACTCATGGCAATCCTCCTACATCTACCTCCCAAGTGCTGGGATTAAAGGTGTGTGTCATCACTCAAGGTGACAATTATTTTCTTAAAAAAGGTTAGCTTCAAAATTATGAACATAGAGATATTGCATTGCTGAGCACTCCACTATCAAGCCTCCACCTTTCAAGGCTCAGGGTCCATTGTGGAAGAAGCGGTGGAAAGAATGTAAGCGCTAAAGGAAGGGTAGGACTCCTTACAACGTGCTCCTCCAGAAACAAAATGGCCTGGATATCCATGACCTCACAGAGCCTGATACTACCTACACAAGACCATCATAATAGGAAAAGATGATGACATCAAAATAGAAGAGACATTGATTGGGAGGGGGAGGTGATATGATGGAGAGTGGAGTTTCAAAGGGGAAAGTGTGGGGAGGGATATTGTTTACAATCATGGATGTTGTTAATTACAGAAAATTAAATTAAATTAATTTTTTAAAAATTATGAACATACTCAATGCCCTGCCAGGTTATATATTATATTAGAAAGAGCAGAGTTTCTATTATTAAAATTAAATCTATTCTTGAAAATTTAAACACTCAAATTGTTTAATGCACTTTAATATATACATATTAAAATTATCATTATTCTTGTTGCATTCAAGAAATCTGACCAATATTAGCCTTTAGGAGACATGTAATTGAAATTTAAAAGTCTCTATCTATTGAAGAAAAACTGTAGACTCTTTTAGTTTACAAAAGATAATTGATGGGGATCTGTTATAATAACCTGATTTTTAGGCATAACTCACTATTTTTAGAATCAACCACAACAGTATTTGATATGGAAGAAATGCATTTCATAATGGAAAATACCTGTCTAGGAAAGATAAATATGGATTACTGGATATTGGCACTTTTGAAGTTCAAGGGTATAAATGGAAAGGACACCCCACTTATGAACTGCTTTTTAGTGCCATGTTCACTTAGAGGATTTACATATGCCCCTAATCTGTGTAGATAAACTGGTCCCTAGTATCATTTGTATGTCTCTCTTGTAACTCATTCCTTATCCCCGTATAAGGAACAAAAAATAACGACTATAAATTGGAAAATATAGGATAAATCCTCTCAGAAATAAGTTAGGAAAGACAATAGGCTTTTAATGAAAGGAAGGTCAAAAAATTTTCTAGCATATATGACAAAAATATCTTAATTCAAGTGCAAGAAAACCCATCAGCCACAAATTACATTGAAAGCTTACACAATACACTATGACCACTGAAGATGGGATACTTAAAGCCTAGGATGGTATCGTCTGATTTGTTGGCTTATATGGCTATTTTAATAAAAAAGAGCTAAAGAGACAGACATTCCATACTTTGATTTATAAAATATTTTATTATTATTTATTTACTTGAGAGATAGAGGCAGACAGAGAAAGAGAGAGAGGAAAAATGGGTGTGCTAAGGCCTCCAGTTGCTGCAAATGAACTCCAGATATATGTGCCACCTTGTGCATCCAGCTTTCCTGGGTTCTGGAGAATTAACTTGGGTCCTTTGGCTTTCCAGACAAGTGCCTTAATTACTATGTCATTTCTCCAGCCCCATGCTTTGATTTTTTATTGCTGTGTAAAAAAAATGAGTACAAGTCCTGTTGGCATAGGTTAAGGGGATAAGCATATGTTATTAAGAGAGAGTTTGATGAATGTAGCCTCCTCTCTTTTAGCCAAAGATTATAATCAAAACCTGGGCTTGCTGGCAGATCTACCCATGATGTTCCATCCTGTATTGGTATCACAGACGGACAATGACTTCCTGAGCAGGAACTTCACAGGAAAGAACCCACCACTTTGCCTACTTAGCCACTTTCTTTGTAGAACATTAGGTGCCATTTAACATTACCAGGACTTCAACTTCAGGCCATTCAAAGCTTTATGAGGATTCCCATGGAACCACAGGTTAGGGCCTAATCAGACTCTGTAGCATTTCAGCCATGAGCCACAAGTAATCCCATCACAGACACACTTATTCACACAGACAGGTTCCTCCCACTGAGGCCTTAAGTAAGCAGACATAATGCATGCAAAGGCTTTCTCTTCCACCAGCTTGGTGGGTCTAAATGAACACCCCAAGATGTCTTACCAAATTTCTTGAGTCTCAGATGATTTGTCCATTTATGTGTCATGTCCATTGGGCAGAGCATGGTTTGATAGCACAGGCCATAGACTATGGAGTCTGGAACCTGAATAAAAGCTGGGTGGCACCTTCCAGGTGTTCTTATGTGGCTCATGGCCATAGCTGAATCCTGAAGTGGTAGTGTCTCAAAGGGCCAGCCTTGTCTGTGAGCACAGGACACAATGGGGTTTCCAGACCACAGCATCAAAAATGGTATGGGGGATTGAGTCACACAGAGACAGCACCAGAGATAGAGTGGAGAATCAGAAAATTTATTCATGTTGACATGGACTCAGGTGAATAACTTCCAAATCCTGAGCACTGAGTTCTGATACCTCAGAGGTTTTATACACAGTATGGCAGGCAGTCTGACTTGAAATTGAATTCATTACAATATGGGTGGTTACAAGTTTCTAAGGTTACATGATTTGGGGTCCCAAACAGAAAAATCCCTAGTAATCAATCAGTAGTAAAAAAAAAAAAAAAGAAAAAAAAAAAAAAAAGAATAAATGTAGAACATAAAGCTATTTGTTCAGAGATGCTTGTACCTATGGCTGCACATACAAGCAGAGTGCAGCTGTATCGATAGAGAGCAGACTCAGAGTCATTCTGTCTTCCCTAGTAATGGCTTATACAATAGAAATTTGTGTTATAGAGTATCATTGTGTCTGGTTTCTTTGTTAAATTTCTTCTACAATAGCTTTTGGAATAACGTGGGAATCTTGGTAAGACACATTTCTAAGCTCATTTTAAAACAAAAAAGAAAAGAAAAGAAAAAACAGGACTTGCTTCTCAGGTACTTGTGCACAGGTTTTTGATGTTGTTCTGCATTTTGCGTCACACAGGTTCCATATCAGAGAGTGGCACTAGCAGAACTATGCTGTAAGAAGCATGGTCCTCGGGACTGCTAGGACTGAGCTCCAGACAGTTTTTGCTGCATACTTAAAATTCTTTTTTAATTCTTCCCCAGTGTAGTAGGCAATGATGTTGAGTGCTTACCTGTGTAGGGAGCATCTGGACCTGCTCAATCTCAATGACTGAATTGCAATTCTAATAGGCTTTGGTCTCATGGGTCATAACCTCTAGACCTGCCTACCTCCACAGTGTTTGTCAGTGACCACAGAGGCCTCATGTAGCTTTATAATCCAGCACATAGACCTAATTACATCAGTTCATCAGTCCTACAGGGCCCAGGATGAGCTGCCTCCCTTCCTAAGTACATTCACAGAACCTGGCTCATGTTCTTATCAGAGTGAAGCACAAACTCACAGACCATCTATCATTTAATTCCAGAGGACAAGACATGACTAGTACAAATATGGAACCCAAGTTTTGCCTGTATAGGGCCACTAACAGCTGACACATACATATTCCTGGCCACCATAGTAAAGGTCTTTTAGCACTTATCATGGTTAGGACTCATGGTTAGGACTATGAAAACCTAGGGCAGTACTTGATTATCCCCAGTAACTAGTACCCCTCAAAATCAGACCTTGATGAAACAGAACTAAGAACAGTGTAAAAAAAAAATCAAAATATTCCTTTTAGAAAACTGTTGTGTAGCTAGTCCTATGAATTAAAGTATTCCCTTCAAAAAAGAGAAGAAAGGCTCTAGAGAATATAGAAGTTAAGTCTGAGAGACCTGAAACTTAAACTGTCACATGACAATTCTCCAAGTTTATATGGAAGATGAACAAGTATTGAAGGGTAGTTCTGACCAACATTGATTGGAAATTAAAATATTTCCTCTTGGGAGAAGGAAGCTCAGGAGTCTCAGGGAGTCATCAAGTCTGGAAAAAGATTGCAAAATCCCTCTTTAAAGTTATAAAAAGGCAAAACAACTCCTTGGGGAGATGCTATGAATGAGCAGCCTGCAAGTCATGTGGTACGCTCAAGAGAGTCAACCAACCTAGCTGTCTGCAAGTTGTGCAGTAAACTCAATAGTTGCAGCTTCAGGGAGTTGTTATCCATGATGAGGTGGGATTTTTAGTGAGGTAGCTGTCTTTGAGCCATTCATTGTCCCTTTAATCAACCCCTCACCCTGCAATGTAATTAACCCCAATAAACTCATGGGTTCAACAAGACGGATTTCTGTACAGTCATGCTTTGGTCTGTCCTCTGTGCCTTATCTGCGGAGAACAGAGTTTGCATTGCTCATTGCAAAGGTTTCTTGCCACACGAAGCTCAAGAGAACAAGAGAAAGGAAAAGAAAATAGAAAAGGAAACAAAACTTGGAAAATCAAACTGAATATAATGAAAGTCTGACAAAGATATAGAAAAGATAAAAAACAAATAAACGTCCTATAGCTAGGGAAAAAGTAAATAGACTGATACAGCTGGAGAATACAGGAGATAGACCTCTTAATGCTGGGAATTATAAGAAATAGAATTGCTAGGGCTGGGAAAAACAGGAAATAGGCCTCCTAGACCTAGACAAAACAGGAAGTAGATGTCCTAGTGAGCAGGAGTCAGATAGCTTTGTGAGGCAGCTTAGGAAAAAAAAAAAAAAAAAAAAAAGCTTACAATTGAGAAATCTTACCTCACATAGTTGCCCTGCTGCAGCAGCAGAATTGGAATTCACTGTCTGCCTCAGTCTCATGCAATAAACTCTTGTTCCCACCTTATCCAGGTGTGTGTGTGTGTGTGTGTGTGTATGTATGTGTAACCCTCCTCTGAGCCCAGGCCATTCTGGTCTCATACCTTATCTAGGTGTGCCAACCTCTTGTGGAGACAGTTCCCTGATCCTAATAGAGATTTACCTGGGGACATTTGGGCTAATTCTTATACAGTACCTTGGTTGATCATCTCTCAAAACCTGAGTCTGGTAGAAGGTCTCAACACTGGTTCAGACCATGTCTTTCCCATGCTGACAGCCAGGATGCCAGAGTGGGAAAGGATATTCCATCTTCACTATTTTTATGGCCTTTTAATTTTTTTTAAATGCAAGCTTTTGTAAGGAAATCCCTTTTCATATTATTTTCCCAGACCCATTCTCCCACATGGGCTATTTGACCACGTGGATGTATTCATTCCCCACTGCTTGGTTTACTGACTCCCTTATTTCCTTGATTTCCTGAATAAATGTAATAGTTTATGCTTATCAGTTTGTTTATTCGAATTCTTTGTTAAAAACAGATACAAACTCGGAGTTTTGAATTTAAGGGCTTTTCCTGAACCCCCAAAGTCCCATTACAGTAAGACTGGGGAATACAGGAAACAGAAAGAACCCCTAGAGTTACAGATTATAGTAAGCAAAGTAAATATATGTGTGTGTGTGTATGTGTGTATATATATTTATATATATTACAGCAGCAGCAGATTTTCTTCTTTTCTGTATTTATTTATGAAAGCCAGTAGGGGGAAAGATGGATGGAGGGAGGGAAAGAGAGAAAGAGAGGGGTTGGGGGTAAAAAAAGGGCACGCCAGGGTCTTTAGTTACTATAAAGGAATACCAGATGCCTGTACCACCATGTGCATCTGGATTACATAGGTTCTGGGAAATTGAACCTTGGAACTTAGGCTTCACAAATGTCTTAACCACTAATCCATCTCTCCAGTCCAACAGCAGATTTGATCAAGCAAAAGAATCTCACCTTAAAGTTAGGAAATGACCCAGATGGAAGAAGAATGAAAAGGATCTCTGGAGAGTATGAAGAAATGCATGTAAATAAGTTCACATAACAAAACTAACAGAAAGAAAAGAGGCTCAAAATGTTTAGAAAACATATTCATGGAATGAGTTCTGGAAATCTCCCAAACCAGAAGAAAGAGAGCAACACCACGCTCAGTAAACACGTGACTTATAAAATCAACGTGGAAAATCAGGTAGCATTTGCTAATACTACTACCAAAACAAATGGGCATAATCTCTCACTTTCATCTGACAAACATTATTTTTAGATCTGGCCTCAAAAGAAGTCACATCTAGTGAAAAAAAAAAAAAAAGATGAATGAGGTTACATCAAGCTAAAATGCTTCTGCATGGCAAAGGAAAGAATAAAGCGAAGAAAACATCACAGAAGTTAGGAAAGAACATCACCGACTATCCATTTGACAGTGAATCAATATAAATAAGTATTTAAAAAATGGAAATGATCAGTATCAAGGAATCTAAAACCCCGATTAGAAGATAGGCAAAATAATTAGATAGATTTTTTTCTTGAAGGAAGACACAACACTGGCCACAGAGCATGTCAATAATGCTTTGCATGTGTGTTGGTTTATCTTCATTGTCAGCTTGGTAGAGCTAAACATCACACAGGAGACATGTTTCTCAGAATCTGGTGGGACATGGTTGTCTTTTGTTCTAGTATGAATATCCTAGAGACTGGCACAAGGAAGCATGGATGCCACCTTGCATGCTCTGTCAAGACTGGAAGCCATGTCTAATCGACTCTCATTCAAGCCATATGCTGAAATAAACCGTTATTAAGTTGTTTTGTTGTTAGGTATTGAGTTACAGTGGTAAGATAAATAATGCATCATCACTAAACACCAGGAAAGACATGCACCATAGATCTATTTATGAGGGAAAATATTACATTTGTGTTTCTGACCCTGGCTTACGTCCTCTAAAATGACCATTCCTAACAATATTTATACTTGAATAGCACACAATTTTGCTATTCATAATGGCTGAATAATACTCCACTGTGTATATGTACTGTATTTTCTTTTCCATTCATTTGACATGAAACAGGGAAGATAACAGTTATGGGAGTGGAGAAAACCATTTTGTGGGTAATGAAGTGAAACTACCTATTTTGATTATTTAATATACATGAGCTAAAATATAAGTCATATGATTTCACCTTAAACCTGTTAGGGTGGCTTCTCTCATGGTTGATAAAGGTAAGTGTTGGTGGGGTTGAGAGAATGATCAGCAGTTAAAGGGCCTTCCTGAGAAAAGGCTAAAGACCTGGGTTTGATTTCCCGGTACTCACATAAAGCCAGTTGCACAGAGTGGCACATGAACCTGGAGTTTGTTTGCAGTGGATACAGGCCCTGGTACACCATTCTCTCCCTCTGTCTCTCTTCTCTCTATCTCTCTGTGCTTGTAAATAAATAAATTTAAAAAATTAAACAAATTTAAAAAAATTAAAATACATAAATACTCAAAAAAGAAGGTAAGTGTTAATGAGGATACAGAGATGTGCATGTTGTTTCAAGAAATACAAATCAGCACATGAAAGATGGAAAAGAGTATGGAGGTTCTACCCAGTAATTAAAATAGAACTAAGAATAAGCCATATGGAAACCTACTTCTTTGAATAGTGGCACAACCAGAGCCATAGATTGTTGCTAAATGGGATACCTTCCAGTGAGTTGTTGGCCAGGAAGGTACCTGATGTCCTAAAACATTGTAGGCCATAACTAAGGCTCTTCATTTCCCAGCAGAACAAAATGGTAAGATCCTGTTGCTGAAAACTCTACATGTTTGGGCTGTATGTCACTAAGAAATCAAGCTGAGCTGAAAATCTCTTCCCTGTGTACTGACTGATAGAAAGCAGAAAAAAAAAATGTTGCATGTAGCCCTATAGGAGAGAAGTCATCATTTGTTATAAACAGCAATTCACACAGCAAGTGTTAAGACTGGCCAGCCAGGTTAAATGTGTCAACTGCTGCAATGCTATACAGGGGAGAATGCAAGCCTGGTACTAAATACTTAGTCAAGAACCTCTGAGTGGGGTGGACATGAGACCTAAGAGAGTAATACCTGTTGCTGTCTGGCTAAATACATATATTATGTTCACCAAACTGGCCTTTTAAGTACTTTTCTTAATGCTCATATACACATATTAATGCTGCACTCACTTTTGGGTAGAGAAGCTTCACTTTTCAGATGGTGGTAACCACTATGATGACTCAAAGGTATCATAGTGCTGATAAGAAATAACAGCAATAAAAAAATCTCGATCACTTTCCAAGGCACATGGGTCTATTACAGATGAGGTTGCAGAAAGAATGTAACAGCCAAAGAAAGGGTAAGAGTACTTACAATGCAATCTTCCAGACACAAAATGGTCTGTATATCCATGCTCTAATAGTACCTGGCACTGCCTACACAAAACCCTCATATTAGGAGGAAAAGATGATGACATCAAAATTAAAGACAGACTAATTGAGAGGGGTTATGAAGGAGGATGGATTTGTCAGAGGGAAAGTGGGGGAGGGGTATTATCATGGTTTATCATCTAAAATTATGGAAGCTATCAATAAAAATGTTAAAAACAATTGAACTACAGTGTGATCTAGTAATCTTTCTTACTTCTAGGTATATCCAAAGGTTATGGAAGTTGTATATCAAAATAATACTACACTCAAATGTTCCTTGCATTATTTACAATAGCCAAAATATATAAATGAAGTATATGTCCCCTGACGAATGGATAAAGAGTATTTGGAAGATTTACAAAGGGAATAAATTTAACCTTAGAAAATTAAGGGAAAGCTACTTTTGTAACAATGAGGATGATACTACAGGACAGTGTGATAAGAGAATTAAGCAGACACTGAAACATAAATATGACTTAATCCTATTTGTACATGGACAAGGTGATATGGAAGGGAAATAGAGCTGTGTCTAGCAGAGATGGGAATGAAAGAAGGAACATGAGATCTGTCACTGCTGACCGAAGATTCTGATGTTTCAAGGGGATAAGTTCTGAAGTCTCCTTCACAGCAGAGCAACTAGGGTCAATATATGTCAAAACAACTAAGAATAAGTTTCACATGCCTCACCATAAAAATGATAGGTAAAGGAATTTATGACTCAGTTATTCTACATTATGTATTAAATGTCAAATATGACACATGAATGGGTACAATATTCAATTTTCAATTAAAATCATATTCAAAATAGGAAATATGTTTCAAATGTAAGCAAAGAAAAAGAAAACAAACTGAAAATTGCATGTTCTAAATAGTTCATAGACAATACAGACAGACTTCTTTTCATGATCCTTTTTCTGTGCCATGATTGTGATATTTCTGAACATTAGGATGTGTGAACATTACACACAAATACACACGTTCACATACTATATTTGATTATGTGATTGAGCTTCTCTTGGGGTTATTCAGCAACATCAGTCCATTTTCCTAAGTTTTTAATAGCTTATTAGTTGTATCTTGTATATATTAAAGATGATTGTTAATAGTTTTCTTTGCATATATTAATTATATTTGTGCTTAAGTTGGCATTGTTGCCAATATGTTTTTGTACACAATGACAGGTTTTTTAAAGCATCTTTTGAAGCCAAAAGTTTTAATTTCACGGTCTCAATAAATATATTCTGAATTTCTTGCTTGGTTGAAAGCTTCACTTCCATTGCTAGTTGATGTATATGGATGCTTTGGTTTCATTCTCAGTACAGGATCTATCTAGAATTTAGTTTGCTCCATGAATTAAGTGAAATATGCATGTAGTTTCACATTCTTCTTGCAGATCATTTCTTGAACAAGTCATCATTTTGGCACCGAGATGAGGTGTTATCTCAAATAAATACTAAGTATTCAAATACGTTAAGTTTATTTCTAAAGTCCCAAGCATGTGACATTACATTGAATTCTTTTTATGTTTTTCCTTTGGCATCTGCTGAGTCAAATGTCTACATATTTAATTTACTGTGGTAGATTTACAGTACTACCCAACATTAGACAAGGAAGGGTCCTTCACAATTTTCCTTACTGCTTTTTGTTCATTTATTTTTATATTGTATAACTGCAGGTCATACCACTGGGTCTTGTAAGGGTTAAATGTGATCAGTATCTTAAAAGTGCTAAGTATCATTGCTGGTGGAAAGAACCTGTTTAACTTGGGTTAATATTTCATTTCCAGTCAAGCATGCTAGCGCCTATCTGTATTCCAAGGGCTAGGGAGGCTAAGGCAAGAAGATTGCCATGAGTGATAACCTGATTCAAAAGACACAAAGAAGAAAGAAAAGAAGAAAAGAAAGAATTTCTTTCCCATATTTATGTCCCTCCCTCCCTCTCTATCTATCTATCTATCTATCTATCTATCTATCTATCTATCTAATCTCCAAATTAACTTGTACATATGACCTTTAAACAATCAATAGAAATACTATATTGTCTTTGATTATTTATACTTAAGCATCACCATGAGCACCTATCTGAATGATTTATATACAATTCTTTTTGTGTTTTATTACCTAAGCAAGTCATTCTATATAGTCCCGGCATCGGTCTAATGTATTTATAAGACATTAGGTTTAGTAAATGTTAGGCCACAAAAGCATACAGAAGCTTTTCATAGAGCATTTAATATTAAAAATATGCATTCAAACCAACATTGATGGTGGTACCAATTTTTTTAGTAACAGAATGATTTTAGCATTTAATAATTCAGTGTCCCATACTTCAATGCTTGCAGTTAAGATGCGTGACTGCATAATATATTATTTAAAATGCTTCTCATACATATAGAACTGCTCATTTCTCAAAAACAGAGGCAAATCACAAACAAATGTCAAAGTTTACTTTGTTTAAAAATAGGCACCTCTAACCTATGTGCTCAGTGTAGGGTTAGTACCTCTAAATCACTCTGTCTCTCTGTACACACATGGACTAGAAACTAATGAGGTAAACAATCTTAGTTAATTAGAATCAATAGTATCATCCTTTAATTAACAATATTGATTGCATTTTCTTGAGAGCAGCCTTTGGAGATGATGTGCTGTCCAGCCATATGTCTTTGCCTTGTCAAAATATATCAAAGGGCAAGCTGACTCTGACACAAACTATTCTCTCTCTACATATGCCACTATAATAAGATTTCACATTTATGAAATCCGAACTTGAGAGATTTCTAAAACACTAGTTTTATGGTGGTTGATACTATGATACATGCAGTTTATATTCCTTTATGATATGATACAGAAATCTCTTTAGAAGAAAGATATGATTGCCAGGCATGAAGAGATTATTTAAGCTATGATCAACAAATAGTGTAGGGCTTGGCATGGTTGAGCACACCTTTAATCCCAGCACTCAGGAGGCCGAGGTAGGAAGATCACTGTGAGTTCATGGATAGCCTGAGAATTCCAGGTCAACCTGGGCTAGAGTGAGATCCTACCTCAAATAACAAATTAAAGAAAAACACAAAAGATTGAAATATTATAAAGGCAGCAAATTATAACATAATTTAAATCATTAAACTAATTTCCATATATATATACACATGTACATACATTATATATATATATATATATATATATATATTGGTTTTTCAAGGTGGGATGATCTTTCTCTATCCCAAGCTAACCTGGAATTCACTATGTAACCTCAGGGTGGCCTCAAACTCACAGTGATCCTTCTATCTCTGCCTCCCAGGTGCTGGGATTTAAAGTGTTCACCACCATACCAGGAATCCTTTATTTTTTATTTTTTGAACAATAAATTTATGATACTGAAGATTGTGCATGTGCATTAATACTGAGTTACATCATCAGCCCCTCATTTCTGAATTTTATAAAGCATATTTCCCCAAATGTGGACAAATCACACACATACACACACACACACACACACACACACACAGACATTTTGTGAGATCACAGATTATGTCTGTCTTGATCAGAGTGATTTACTTTATTCTAAACACATGCTTGGTACAAAATAGGCATACAGCAACATAAGTAAAGCCCCAGGTTGGTTTTAAAAGGCCCTTTCTCTTGTATGTGAACCAAAATAGGATCCAAACACTGTGAGCCCAGAAAGAGGCTTCCATGCCAACTTGCCTGACTGCTGTCTTAAAATACAGTATCCAGTATCTCCAGTATCACCTTATTTCACCAAACTACATTTCATCATTCATCCTTTACACCAGGAAATATTCTCATAAATGTAGCCTAAATATTTGATCATAAAGTTAACTAAAGACCTCTTTCCTCTGTCCAAATACAAATAGAGAATTAATTGTTGAGGCTTAAAGCTACATCTGTTTAAAGGGCACTGAGAAGATGGGGACATTAGCAAAAAGTTTTCATATGTTTAATTTGTTTGGAAATTAATGAGGAGTTACGGATGAATATTCAGAACCAAATGCATATGAGGAAAGCTAAAGAACATTAATCTTCAGTGGATAAATTGTCTAAGATCAGTTGTCAGTTTTCTGAAGTCTTCAGGTTATAATTGTGTGATATGAGTCACAATCTTGAAGTGTGGTGAATTATATGACACACTGAACTGGCTGCATTTCTAATGTGGAAATGTCCAGAGAAATCTAAATTGTTCATGAACTCTAGTGCTAATCACTATGTGGACCAAGATCAGCATCTCTGCTGATAATGCTACATGCAAAAGTTTTGAATTTAGGTAAAGTGCTTCATCAAGGCCCAGGCCTTTTTTTTTTTTTTAATTTGAAATTGACAAAACAGTAGCACTTTCCTCATTGGCCTATGGTATTATTTGGTTGGAATATGGTAGTAAATGCACTTGACCCAATGTCTAGGATATGCTGAGTCTTAGCAATGGCCTCTGTAGGTGGCCATTTATCATTAGGAAAATTAATGAAATGATCAATTGAAAAGTAAAGTACATAATACAAGAAAGCAGTTTTATTATGTGTGTGAGCTTCCCAGGATGTCCCCGTATGTGATATATGTTTACCTTTCCTTTAACTCACTGACTTAACCGCATTTTCATGAATCAAGATCAATAATACTATTTGTATGATTTGATTATAAGTACCACATTCAAAATTAGAAAATATATGCATATCTCTATGTATAGAACTATTTAAAGCAGAACAATAGGGTTGGGGAGAGGTGGCTCAGTATTTAAATTTTTTTGTTTGCAAATCCTGCCAGCCCATGTTCAATTCCTCAATATTCTCAAAATATGCTTGTACAAATTCACATATGAGTCTGGAGTTCATTTGCAGTGGTAATAGATTCTGGAAAGGTCATGTGCACATTCTTTCTCTCTCTCTCTCTCTATTGCAAATAAAATTTTTTTAAATGAAAATAACTTATATAATTGGAATACTTTTTAACTGAGCATTAAAAACACTATTTTATCACTTAACTTCTATAAGGTTAATTCATTTTTCATTTATAGCTTACAACAGATTTCTTGTTAATATTTTATTTACCTCTTTGTATTCATATACAACTTGTAATTTACATGATAACATTAAGGATATATGAGAAAAGCTGAAGAATAACAAAGTATTTCTCTTCATTATCATTATGCAGAAATCTTGGTGCTCCCAAGGTTATTGTTCTGTTCTATATTCCACACTGTAACCCTATACATGGCAGGAATCACTGCTTATGCATTAATAAAGAACTGTCATCTAGCACAGTGTGTTGCATTTAGGTCGCATGAAATGACTGTTGATTTCAAAAAATTTAAGTTACTTTTAAATAATAAGAACTTGATTTTAACACTAGTATTATTCAGAAAACCATTAAGGGAAGAATTATGAACACTGTTTAGTTATGCATTAGAGCTTATTCACCTTTGTGGTTTGATGTTCCAGGAAAATATACATCATTTGCAACTCAGTTTCCAACAATTGCATCAGTACCCACACATTTTCATTAAGACTAAGAGTTAAAATGTTGGATTTGCCAGTTTCTCTATAAAAGTTACTTGTCAGAAACCTAAGCTTGTATCCCATTTGCTGCTTTTTATTTATCTTTTTTGTCTCAAACATATAAAGTATAGAGGACTCCACAATAAATATATAATCAAAATAATATATGAATTACAATTATTACTTCCTAAAATAAATAACTGGAACTCAGTATGCATCTAGACTAGACTCAGTACAAGCTACAATTAATAAGGGTGTCTGACAAATGACAAATCATTGTTAGAATAGTTTGGGAAGATTAAGCACTAACTGAGAAAGACAGGGATTCCGCTTTTACTTCAACATTAAAAAAATATATTTTATTAATTTATTATTTATTTATTTTCCAACAGAAAGGATGAGAAAGAGAAAGAACCAAAAAGAAGATGGGTATGACACAGCCTTTTGCTGCTGCAGATGAGCTCTAGATGCATTTACGACTTTGTGCATCTAGCTATATGTGAGTATTGGGGAATCAAACCCAGTCTTGAAGGATTTTCAAGCAAGCAACTTAACACTAAGCCATCTCTCCAGTCCTAATTCAATATTTAATGAGTTACAGTTTTATTTAGGACTTCAGTCTCCTTAATGTACAACAAAACACAAGAATGAAAATATTTGGAATGATAGACTCAACAGATGGTGGAAAGAGAGAGAAGAAAAATCCAGAAGTTGTCTGATCTCCACACATGACCCATGGCTAAATTGCACCCATACACACACGATAAAATATGTGTTTCATTATTTTTTCTTCACTTTTGTCCAATTTTGTCTCTTATTTAAACTTAACCTACATTCACACCACGGGAAGACTAAGGCATATGTGGAATGTTTAAATATTAACACAGAGTAGTAATGCTACCAGTTAAGATGACATGGAGAAAGTGATTTCAGGAGGTGAGGGAAACAATAGAGGTGCACATGAGTGTGGAGGTATTTTGTCTAACTCTTCATTTTCTCCTATTTTCTTTGTTTCTGAGTTCACTGAGTGTGCATCTTTTAAAAATTATTGTGCAAGTCAAGCAACAGATTTATTGAAATGTGTACAGTTTTCATTAGACATTTTAAAATATTTCACTGTCTGAAAATGTGAGGATTTTATAAAACGAGTGTTAAATAAATTGACACTTGTTCTATTTTGCAGTAATTATGCTTGAAAACTCCTCATAAATAAGATGATTTCACTTTGGCTTCATGTTTCGAGGTCCCCTTTGAAAGCAAAGGATTTCCATTATTTCTATCATCAGTAGTATTCCTGGACTTCACTCTCCAAGTTCCATTCTAAGAAGTAATTGTGATATGTTAACAAGAGAAAGTATCAAGATTATCAGAGCCCTCTTCAATCATCTATGATGGAATGTTGATGGGTTCAATCTTGTGCAGATAGTATGCAAGTAATGGTAGCTACTGTGTGGTCATGAATGCAACAAACACGTCATATTCAGATTACAGCATTCCAATGCACCCCTTCCCTCACCTGGCCCTTATAATCTTTCTACCTGTCTACTGCCTCAGAGGGCAGGTTAGAGATACAAAACTCTTTCTATTAAAAATAAGTAGTGAAGTGATAGAGAAAGACAAATCATCTTGCTATCTCCTTCCCCTCTCTCTAAGAAACCTGTAAACAAAACCTAAGTACAGTCTGTATTATCTGAGCTGATATCCTGCTATGTATGCAAGTGAATGAAATGTTTTTGGGTTAGCTTTTATAATAATAGATTGATATATAGTTACTGTTAGTTTTGTAAAGATGTTAGTGAAATTTTATATTCTTTATCAATTCTTACATAGAAAAACTATGTCATGTAGAAAAGATTAATGCTCACATATTTGACCCAGCTTTCCAGTTCATCTCTGTAAATTAGCAATTGCTTAAAATCCAGTCTTTCAAACACATAGCACACTGAAGATGATGTTCTTTTGTGGCAAATTATTGTCACACTGAGAATAATTTTCTTGAGAGGCAAATTATTGTTACATTTTTAGAATACTTAAGTATAACTCATCTTCAAAAATTACGCAAATTCTAAAGTATGTGTGTGAATTGAAACATAAAGAGTTCTGTTTTTATCCACCAACTACAGACAGCAGATTTATATTCTTCAACTAGGAGTCCTTCCAATCAGTCAAAAAGCATTTGTAGTGTCATTTTTAGTAGATAATGAAAAACTATTCTCTAAAATTGTTTCCATTTAAACTCCCCAAAATAGACTACGGCATTTATTTTGCATCTACTCTTCACTAAAACACACTACTATAAGCTATTTATTAGAATGTGGAGTAAGTATTAACCATGATATAATCATGTTCAGTTCTCATACTGAAAACCAAACATTTTATATGCATGGTGAATATTTGTTTGTTTGAAGTTCAATCCTATGTGCTTCATAAATTACTTTAGCTGTTCATCATGACATAAGTCCTAGAATATCAGCAAGACCATTAATAGCCAAATTCTGCAAATTATCCAAATGACTTTTTAAATGTTAGAGTAAGTTATAAGGCACTCATACGACAGATTATAGAAAAATGAGTAGCATATATTTGCAATGGAAGACTGACCAATATCCATTTTGTATTGTATTATCTCTATTTCTTATTTGTGTATAAATATTTAGTACATATTCTGAATGGGAGTGTTTTGTTGAATTATATCTTATAAGTTTCTTCTTCCAATCTGTATATTTCCTTTGCACTCACTGTTGAAGTTATGTTTTTTGTTGCTATGACAGACACCTGATCAGAAACAGCTTTAGGGAGAAAAAGGCTTATTTTGATTTACAAGACCTCAGAATAAGTTCCATAATGGCAGGGGAAAATGTCATGAGCTGAAACTAGGCATCACTTCCTGGCCAGCATCAAGTTGACAACAGCAGCAAGAGGGTGTGCCAAACACTGGCAAGGAGTCACTGGTTAAAAAAATCCAAAAGCCTGACCTAACAATACACCTCCTCAAGCAAGGCCTGAATTCCCAAAATTACATCAGGTAGGGATCAAACATTCAAAACACACGAGTTTATGAAGAGCACCTAATCAACCACCACATTCCACCTCCAATCCTCATAAACTTATGACCATCTATGGTATAAAATGCAGTGCATTCTGTCCAACATTAAAAGTTCCCACTGTTTTTTCAACGCTAGTACTATTCAAGCATTGTCACAGTCTAAGGTCTTTTAACAATTAGCTGTAAAATCAAAACTAATGGCACAGAATAAAAATTCATAATGCAAAAGATGGTACTATGCATAACAAGGAAAGAGTGAACCAATACAAGATCTGAAACATACAGGGCAAATAATCAAATTCCATTACTATAAGTCAGACATCTCTAGTGAAAAATTATGGATTCTCAATTGATCAACAATTGTTGATGAATGGGCAGCAGTTTCTTCTGAAATATTTTCTTTTTGTGTCATATCTGTCTGCTTACACAAGTTTATTTACATGCAGCACAAGTTCTCAGGACACATGCAAGAAAAACACAAAAAACCTCTCACACAAACTTCTTCTAGACCAGTCCAAACAAAGGTCTTTCCCCCTTATAAACCAACACTCTTACTCCATAGTTGCCACTGCATTCAGATCTTTCAACTCCAACCATAATGGCCCAAGCCAGTTCTACTTAGAGCATTTCATAATGTCTCTTAGACCAAAGCTTCAAATCCTTCTACATTGCTTCTACAAATCAGTTCCAAAAGACCCAAAGACACACATTCAGGTTTCTGCAGCAACAACTCTACTTTCAGTACCAATTTTACTATTTCAGTTACTTTTCCATTTCTGTGACAAACACCTAAGGGAGGAATGTATTTATTTTGGTTTAGAGACTACGGAGGAAGTGCCATGATGACATAAGAAAGAATGCCATTAGCAAAGGCTACACAACACTTCCTGGGCAACAATAGCAGAAGAGTTTGCCAAACACTGCCAAAAGGGAACTGGTTATAACATCTACAAGCCTGCCCCCAGCAATATACTTTCCTCAGATTTGTATTATCTGTGTATCAAACATTCAAAACACATGAGTTTATGAGGGATATCTAACTCAAACCACCACACACATTGATGGTTGGTGGATGTATGATGTATGTCAATATAGTCAATTTAGTCAGTTGTTTATTTGCCATTATAATAATTAAATTCTGGCTTAAAGTCTACCTGAAAATCAGTTACTTTCCCATTGCTGGAGCAAAGTATTCAACAAGAAGCAATTTGTAAAAGGAACAGGGCTTAATTCAGCATACAGTTTCAAAGAGTAACCATGGCAATGAAAGCATAGCAAGAGCAGAAGGTAGGAGGCTAGTTTCACATTGTCACACAGGCAGTGTGGAAGGAAAGAAACAGGAGAGGGAGAGAGAACAGTAAGCAAGACCAAGCTCTAATATCTCAAGGCCCACTCTCTCTGATACACTTTCTCCATCAAGGCTCTACTTCCTAAAGGTTCCACAACTTTCACAACTAGTAGCACTTTACTGGGGACAAAGTATTCAAACACATATGTGTATGTGGGGAGAGATGAGAAGAGCATTTTACATTCAGATCATCACACAAATCTTCCATGTTGTGTTTTCAAAGCTTTGTCACATTGCTTTTGTTGGGCTACTTTCATTATATTCATAGAGAAAAATTACTGACACCTCCCTCCTTCAAGCTGCAGCTACTATACTTGCATAGTAATTCTGACAAACCCTAGGGTCTCTGAGTAACCAGCTACATGATTTAGGAACATTTACCTGTTCAGTCCCGAAACCAACGAATCTCCTATAAGTTCATTGACATCACAACCTACACTTCCACAGCAGTACTGAGTTGATACTATCTCTTCTAAAACCGCTATGCATGCTGTTATCTCTCCTCAGAGCTCTATTTTCTACTATCTAATTTGAAATATGAATTAGTCACACAGTGTCATCTCCTCCACACTTTCTGTGTGATGGCTGGACCCTATCATGAGCAGATCCTTCCTGAGCTGGCCATCCAATATTACATTAGCAAGTACAGTACTTCTCATCCCAAATTATATTTTAAAAGTCATACACTTTTTTTAACCTAAAACCTCTCAAATAAATTCCAGATACCCTAAGATAAAATCTAAAACATTGTGCACAGTTTACAATGTGCCAAAGGATGTGACACATGGCCTTCTACTAGCTTAAAGTTTGTTTTTTGTTCTCACTCTTTCTTGACCTGCATTCTGTCTGACTGGTTTATTTTGGCTTTATACATGTCAGCAAAATGCTCTCTCACCTTGGGTTTTGACCATGGATTTTCTTCTATTTATATTTTCCTCTAGTCTAGTGGGTTTTCTTGTTTCATTGCAAATCATCATAAAATAAATTTCCCATAAACTCACAAGCCTATAAAGACTATGATAGACTGCTAGTTTACTGTCTCACAATCTATGTTCCAACTTTAATTTATTATTTTTTAAATTTTTTCATTAGCTAATAAATATCTATGTCCCCTAATATTATCTGAATTTTATTTCAATATGCTATACTATAAATATAATTATTAATAAGCTAGTGTCATAATGTATGAATGAACTAATAAACTTTAAAATGATCAATAATGGAAATATCTTTCCACAGCTATTCTGAACATATTCTCCTCTGCTAATTGCATTAGGTTCTGGTTGATAAAGTGTCTCTATTTTATCTTCTTCAATACTGGATATAACAGCTGATCAGTAAGAAAACAATGAAGAACTGGGTATTTATGTGGCAATATTTAAACAGTTGATCAGGAAAGACTCAGCATGGAATATACATGTCCATTCTACTCTATACTACTCATTACAAAAAGAAAAAAGCTCAAAGGAACAGAGAAATGGAGGAAAGTAGAGAAAGAGAGAAGGGAAGTAGAAGAGAAGTAGAGTGAACCTGATGGCAATATTATGTCATTTCCAGATATCATAAGAATCAGGCAAAACGAGAACCAGCACTGAATGAAAATGCTCTTCACCTTCTCATTTACCATATAAATAAATGGCTTGTTCTTATGACAGCAGAATTCCCATCACACTCAAGAAACCAGTGTACTTTGATGAGCCACGATAAGTATACTGGTCTTCCTACAGCAGTGGGTGTAGAATTTCCAGAACATAACCTATCTTGGCATATAGTTTGATCACTGCTTGAAACTAAAGTAGACTGTCATCAAGTGACTATGTTTCCTTTCAGGTTTATCCAAGCTCAAATCATAGGAAATAACCTTATTTTGGTGATATGACACTCCCGTGTCATTTCTAACAGATGGTCTCTGAACATAGGTATAAACAAACAAGAGGAGTCTCTATTACTATCTTAGACTTATGAACATCAAGACGCCAAAGTGTAACTTAAATAGCTAAAAACAGATAGAGAAGGTAATGTTGACTAGCTTCAGATCCACTGTTCACTGCACAAATCTAGGATTGTAATTTTGTGGTTCTATAAATAATCTGAGGGTTTGTCTGTATGGTTTTTTATTTTTAAAATAGCTTAAAACCAGAGCCCCAGGTATCAGTAGATGCTATAAAAAGATTTCAAAACAAGCTGAAAAGTGCCATTTTCTGAGCAGCAGTAGAAACCAAAGGTTAGTAAAAAGAAAGGCAATGCCTACCCAACTCCTTGCTATTCCAAGGAACTGAGAAGCCCCATTTCCCTGAGTTCTCTCAACCCTCCTCATATGCTGTGGAAAATATGGAAAGTCCCACTTTGTAAATAAGGAAATCAATATAGCTTCAGTTTCACCAGTGAGCCATAACAAGTAAATAATGTAGCCAGGATACAATTCCATTGTTTTGAGAGGCTGTGTCACATCTCTACTAGAACTCTTACCTGCATATAAACATGTGGCATCCAGACACATGAAGCACTGTTTATTTGGAGCCCTGGAAATTTGTTAGCATTTATAAAGCCAAGAGCATCAGCAAAGTTAGGCCTTGAACATTTAAGTTTCACTTAATTAATGAGCCATGTGTCTTCTCACCAAAAAAGCTAACAATTTTCTTAAGAAAGACTAAAAAAGACTAAAAAATTAATGTTGGGATCCAACAAAAGCACAACTCCTGTGGAAACAGTGAGGTTCATTCTGACTTCTACAAGGGCTCACTAAGGCCAATAGCACCACATGCTACGCTTATGCAGGATCAGTCATCAGAGGAAACAGCCAGTAACACACATATGCAGCATAGAAGAATGGGGGAGCCTTGGATATTCAGTCAAATGGCACTAGCTCATGACATTCCAACTTTTTCTTGTGAAAATGAAGTCTATGCCCTTATTCAATATTGTACTACTGTGAAGATCAAGTGAATTAAAACATTGTATACACATAAACTTGGTGATGTTTAAAGAGTCACAACTTATTAGCAAATGAGACATGGAACTGGGATTCATCTGAAACCATTATGGGTCAAAATAAAATCCTAACACATTAAAATGTTTACATTAGATAAGCTGAGTTATTGACTGTTGAGTCCAGCTACAGCCCAAGGATGCTCTGTGTTCTGAGGGCAAGGGAAGGATGAGGTACCATTCACCATGCATCCATCTATTCATTTATATTCCATCTTCTCTTTCCCTCTTCCAGCACCACCTTCTCTCTTATAATTATAAGTCACAGATGAATAAAGTCAGATATGGAGAGTCAAGTTGCCAACAGCAGCAACATCAACAGTCCATAAGTAAAACAAACTCAGTAGAGGAAGACAGTCAGATACTATAAATCAAAATGTTTCATTTTAATTCAATTCCTCCATCTCTGAGTGAAAGGCTCATCTTTCCTACAGAGACTGATTTTCTAATATCTACTTTACCTCTGTTTTCCTGGTTTGAGATCTCTCACAATACAATTTATAAAAGTGGTGATATCTGACCTCTCCTGCTACCAACTGAGGCAGGAGATGGGATAAGGGCAGCAGAGAGGCATATCACATACCAGAGAGTAGGTAGGATCAACATAGCCATGTTTTAATTTCTGTAATCTCCTGGCTGCAGTTTTCTTCCTTGAGAAGAGGAATGTAAGTCTACCTGAAGCTTTTACATTCCTCTCACCATCCCTAGGACACAAGTGTTGCAGGAAGTTTCCATGTCATCTGAGAGAGCTCCCATAGTTTCAAGATCACCAAAGGTTATTCATGCTGTATCACCATGTGTCAGTGGGCTTAGATTGGTTACCCTTTGCTGTCTAACTTGTGGCTGTGCATTAAGATGTTGTTGGGCAATGCAGACTGCTGCAGCATATTTATACTGGGAAACTGTGGACACCATTTTATTATATTGGGTATACCAATCAGTATTCACAGAATATCTATTTAAAAGTAAATATTTATTTGATTTATGTAATACTTTTATCTTTAAACCCAAACATGCTATGAATACTTTGTTAATTTTATCCCAAATTAATTATTTTAGCTTTTAAAATTACACAGTAGTTTAAAATTAGGATTCATATAATCATTGTAATTGTATAAAAGACATTTATATAGTTTTTGTTGATATTATATGCCAAGTTGTTGCTTAGCTCACAAATTGTCAAATTAACTTTTGAAGATTTTTTTTTTTTTGAGTTTGTCTATGTGTCTTTCAGAGTGCTTTCAGTGATCCTTTGGTGTCCTTTCTGACCTTGAGAATTTGTGTCTTCTCTTTTGCCTATTTGTCTTCTGTAAAGTTTGTTTAATTTTCTAATGTTCTCAAAGAAGCATCTTTTTTGATTTCTGTTAATTTTCTGTATTGCTTTTATGCTTTTAACCTTGCTTACTTTTGTTTCTATTTCATTCTTTGTGTTTTCTGGTATTCTTTTTCTAGGTTACTAAAATGATAGTTTCCTCATGTTAAGTTTTCTTTTAAAAATATTTGCCCATAATTCTATGTATTTTCTGTAGCATGGCTTTAGCTGTCTGAAATAAATTTTGATATATCATATTTTCATTTTTATTCAATTTAGTATAATTTTATAAATTTTTTTGAAACTTCCTCTTTGGTGATTTGATTTTTGGATATATGCTGTTGTGCCTTAAAATCTCAGAAGAGTTACTTGTTTTCTCTCTGCATTTGGATTTTATTTTATTCAGGAAATATATTTTGTCAAAGTTTTTACCTTCTTTTATTTATTTAATTTTTAAAACAGTTTTACTTATTCATTTGAAAGCAGAGAACAATGAAGAAAGAGAGAGAGAGAGAGAGAGAGAGAGAGAGAGGGAGGGAGAATGGGTGGGTCAGGTTCTCCCACCACTGCAAATGAACTCCAGATGCGTGCACCTCTGAAGTATAGTATGCACAGAGGAAAATGCACCCATACATACTCGTCATGTAGCTCTATGACCTCGCATAAACTAAAAGCAGTTGTATTATTTGAACACAGATTTGATTAAAAAAATAAGACCCCGTTCTTCTCTTCTTTAACTATGTTTCATCAAGGAATAGTCCATTTCCTCACTTTTAAATGCTGCCTCTTTTCTGTAGCATTTTTAATAGCCTAAGGTGATTATTTCTAGTTTTCTTGAGTTTGTTTTATCACATATTTTATATATAAATAAAGTCATCATTCTCTCTCCAGGGTCCATTGATTCAGGTATACCCTCTAAGGACCTGATGAAGGTTCAACTTTTTATTTTGTCTTTTAGGATATTGGATTTTATGGTACCAGTTTCATTTGGGTCCAGTTTTGTGTCTCTTCTATCATTGCCCTTCTCTCCCGTCCCACCCTCCCTATTGTCTGGTCTGACCTTATTCTTCTCCTGTTTCCCTCCCTCTCTTCTCTCTTCTCTTTTCTCTTTATCTTGTATATTACCTATCTTTTTCTTCCTTCTTTTTCCTTTAGAGCTAGCCTGTAACTCTCAGTACCACGATGCAGTTAACATCCACAATGAACTGTTAATCAGAGAAAACTACAAGGTTTCCCAAATGAAGACAGAATTTTTTCAAAGCATGTGATTACCCACCAAAGGTTAATGCTAAGACCCTATTGTCAAACACACCATATGCTGTTGGTAAAGAACATGGAGAGATCTGGCTGGAATCTAGAAGAGAGTCAGTCCCTAAACAGTTAGCTTGTCTAGTGCCAGGATGTGCTATATGATCAACTGGGGGGAAATGATAAATATCTGTCCAAGAAACTCATTGTCTAAGCTACTCAATAGCAAACAACCAGACATGATGTTCATATGAATACAACAGTGACACACAGCCATGATGGATAACCAACTGCTAACAGATCAGCTCAGTTGAATGGAACCCACAGCTGGAACTGGGAAACATGTCAGAACCATATCCAAAAAGTGAGCCTGCTCTCCAATATCAAGTTCCCACCAATCTTGGGCTACAAGAGGGCCTATACCTATTAAATTCTCTCTAAAATAAGAATGTTTATTCCATGTATCTGGTGCTCACTTCACTCTCTGTTGGAGAATCTGCTTTTCTTTTTTAGATGGACGCAGCCCATTGCACCTCACCAGGGCCCCAGCAGAAACCATAGAGTAATTAGGGAAATAAGCAAGAGTACTGCTTTCTTGGTGAATCTTGTATCAGCACAAGGGTGAACTATTGGGATTTCAGGTTCAAACTCCAATACCTACATTAATTTTTATTTTCTATTTATTATCATTATTATTTTATTTTTTAAGGTAGGGTTTCACTCTAGCCCAAGCTGATCTGGAATCCACTGTGTAGTCTCAGAGTAGCCTTGAGCTCATGACGATCCTCCTACCTCTGCCTCTCAAGTGCTTCTATCTTATTTTTTTTTCTTCATTTGCTGATGTACTTTATATTATACTCAAATAATTATTCTTGCTTTAATTGATTAAAATGCACATTATACATTTTATGTAGCTTTTCTTTTTCAACCTACCCACGTATTTATATTTCAAACGAGTTTATTGGAGACAGTCTGAGATTATGTAATGTTTCAAATCTACTGTGCCAACCTCTGACTTTTAATTGATTTATTTAGAAATTATACTTAATGCAATTGGGATGAATTGGGCCTAAGTCTGTCATTTTTACTATTTTGTCCCTCTGAAGATAAAAATTCTATACAGCCTTGAGTTAAATTCCTGTCCTCTTTTTATTTTACTTTCAATTTGAGGACAGCCTCTAAGTTTGTTAGATTAGACTAGATCTTCCTTAGTAGCCAAGGCAAGTATTAAAGTTGCAATCCACCTGTCTTACCCTATGAGCAGTTGGAATTACAAACCTGTGTCACCAAGTTCAGCTGAGATTTTTCAAACTAGTTTTCATTTTTAATAGTTTTTCTGTTATGTGTTTTGGAATAGAAATATTTGGTTTATAGATTTTTTATTCAGTATCTTAATACTGTAACTTTGTATGTGTTTCCAAATTTATGAAGATTTCAGCAATTTTGTATGCCTATTTCCCTCATTTTCCTCAGTCCAGATTTGCTTATCCTTGGTTGATTTATAGAAAGTGTACTATGGCAAGAAATACTGAGTTATCATTGGCATTAAAACTTGTGTATCTAATCTTTAGGATAGGACTGAAGGTTTAGCAGAGCTTAAGTATTTTTAAAAATACAAGGGCATGGGATATATGATTGTTTCAACAAACAACAGGCTAAGCTCAACCTGTTTCTAGAATGAATCCATGTCTATCTGCAGCTCTGAATACAGAGGGAGAATGACTCAGTGATTGAAGCAGCAAAGGAGATTAGATGAATGCTAAGATAACAACCTATTCATTTCATGTCATTCATCAGAGAGCTACAGACTCTAATGAATGTTCAGTGTTCTGTGGAATATGTTGTTCAAGTCTGTGCAGGTAATCTAGTAAACTGTTATGGTAAGCACTTGTCAGAGTTCTATCACAGCTACTGAGAGTCTAGTAATACATTGCTCCAAAATCAGTGATTCTTAAGTCACTTGAGCAAACTTGGGCTTTATTCCAACTCAAATGTAGGTTCTGAGCTGAATCTGGGACCTTCCCAAGACCATTTTATGAAATAGGGTTTTTATGTGGTAGCAATTTCTGCCTTGCTTTTGTGATTTGTGTGCCATCTGAACCTACTAGTCTTAGTTTGGGTTAGTGATAAGGGGCTCCTAGTCAGAACATTCTGAGGCTATGGCCTAAGCTGCTGTTTTATGACACAGCTGTTGAAAGCATGTGCTTAATGAGTAACATGGACAGGGTCCAAGTTGTGTTGGCTTTATCTCTCTTTGTGGGGTCCACACATTTCTCATAAATAAGCATATGATTTCTGTGGAGCATCTGTTGATCTTTAAGAGTTGAGAGTCCTTTCATACTGTGACGATTTCTAGTTTCCCACATATTTTCAATGATACTATTCTAGGGAAGGTCGCACTGTATATCACTCTAGAAGGGAACAGCAAAAAACCCTCATTAATGCACAGTAAGAATAGAAACATTAGCTCTCCATGTGAAATCCACTAACACCATGGGGTAAAGAGGCTGGCTTCCTGGGGCCACAGTGGAAAGTTCAATTTGTCTGTTTGTCTTGGGTTTTGAAGAAAAATCACTCATTTATTTTGCTTTGTGTGTGTGTGTGTGTGTGTGTGTGTGTGTGTGTATTTTGTGAGGTAGTATCTCTTAGTGACCTTAGAGCTCACTGATCTGGTTAGACTAGCCAGTGAGACTGATTGGTCCACCTGTTTTAGCTAGACTTACAAGCACATGTCACCATACCTAGAACACTTTTCTTGAGATTCAAACCCAGGTCTTAATGTATGCTGATCACTTTACCCACTGAGCTATATCCTCAGCCCGATTTTGGCTTTTTGAGGCACATTTTCACTATGTAGCCTTATAGTCTCAACTGTTCTGGAACCCACAACCTTGTTTCCTCAGTCCTCAACTGCTGAGATTTTACACATGCTTCCCCATGCTTGGCATGACATCTCTTTCTACTTACTCTTCTATAACATCTGCTCAAGTAGCTCCATGAATGGTGACAGCACCACACATGTGAAAATCTAGATACCCTTTGCTTTTGCTGACAAATACTAAGACAGAAGCCAAGCCAGGCATGGTGGCACATGCCTTTAATCCCAGCATTTGGGAGGCAGAGTTAGGCAGATTGCTGTAAATCTGAGGCTACCGTGAAAATATGTAGTGAATTCCAGGTCATCCTGGGATAGAGTGAAACCCTACCTTGAACAGACAACAACAAAAACAAAAAGACTGAAGCTGGGGTATTGAAGGATAACTTAGCCGTTTACGGGCTTTCCAGCAAAGCCAAAGGACCCAGGTTTGATTACCCAGGACCCATGTACAGTGGATGCACAAGGTGGCACATGCATCTGGAGTTTGCAGTGGCTGAAAGTCCGGGTGCACCCATTCTCTCTACCTCTCTCTTTACTTCTATCCCTATCAAGTAAATAAAATAAATTGACCTCCCCCCCCCCCCAAAAAAAAAGGAGATAGAATCTGGTCTGTTCTGTGGGGTTTGGATAGAAGGGTAAAGTTGTTATCTAGGTACTTCCTGCCTTGCTGTGTGTCCTTTCCCCATCCTTACATTGAAAACAAAGGATTTGTTTTGTTCAGGCTTCATGGACGTGCCCTACACCCGATGTGTTTCAGCACACCACAGATTTAGCTCTGAGTCTGGAGCAGCACTCCAGGGAAACAAGGAAATGACCACAAGTCATTCCCTGGCTTATATGATTTCCTAGCTGGCATGCTTCTTCTCTATATCTTCCACGACTCTCATTTTTTTGTATTATATAGAAATTTCCAGGTTGTTTTTCTGTTGTTGTGGTGGTGGTGGTTGTTGTTGTTAGCTAGAGAAACAAAGAAGATATATCTATTCAATTTTCCCAGACATGGGATGTCATTTTTCTTAAGTTTATACTGAAATTTTGTTCACAGGTAAAAATACTAGTCTTTGAATTTCCTTATTCACATTTATTTCTATTTACAATTTAATAACACTGTTCAATAATACAGCTTAGTATAGTTTAATATTATTATACTTTATTACATATCCCTTTTTATTTACATTATCTGGAAATATTATTTTAATCAATCAGATTACTGTAATGAGAGTAGTAATTAAGTTAACAAGGAAGACTGTATTTATAGATGTTATATAAAAACTAAGAATTATCCATGTATCCAAAATCTGTTGATTGATAGATATCTCAGGATCAAGGGAAAAATGTTTCATTTCATGGCCAGACATGCCAGGACACTTGTGTCCCCTGATAATAGTTTTTGCAGTTTTTGATTTTTGTTCTCTGGGAGATTTTGTAGTTCTGAAACAATTAAGCTCAACCTGGTTTCTAAACCAAAACATGTCTTGTGAGCATGAGGGAAATACAGAGATCACAGTAAAACTGCACATTGATTTTTGACCTCAGACCCTCCAAAGAGTTCCCTGATCTCCCAAGGGTGAGGTTTTACAAGGCACTGTTTGATTAAACTGTAAGATTAAAGAAAATTTTAGTGGCTGGACAGCTCCCTGTTCCCTGTATGTTTGAGAAGTCTTAAGAACATGTGTTATTCTTTGTGAGATGGCTGTAAATCTACTCCCTAAATTGCTTCCAGATCAGCATTTTCAGCCACAGCGTTGGAATGATGGTTCTATCAGCCAAACCTCTCATTTTTGCTTCTCCGATCTCACACACACAGTATGGATTCTCATTACTGAACATGGAAGAAGCAGATGCCAATCTTACCCATCACCCTCATTTAAGGTCAGCAGATGTATTTTCTGGATAAAAGCTGCTGTTAGCAATTTGGGCACACAATTTACTCTAGATTTTTTAAAAATACATCAACTGTATGATTCTGTGCAAAGTTTTTGTCATAAAATCTAAAAATGACCTGCTTCATAACTCTGAATATGATATCAAATAAAATACACATACACTTAAACATACATTGATGCTCTGACAAAGTTATTTTATAGCAGTTTTTGAGATTTTAAAAATAAAGCTTTTGCTATTCCCTTCTAATATTTATTTTTATGACTCTTCAGTCTTTTCCTAGTCAAAGCTTGTTTTTAATTAATTATTATTTATGTAGAACAGTTAATATAATTAATAATAATGTGTTAGGGGCTGGGGAAATGGCTTAGTGTATAAGGCATTTGCCTGCGAATACTAAGGACCCTGGTTCTTTTCCCCAAGACCCAGGTAAGCCAGATGCACAAGGGGGTGCATGCGTCTGGAGTTTGTTTGCAGTGGCTGGAGATCCTGGTATACCCATTCTCTCTTTCTCTGTGCCTCTTCCTCTCTCTCTCTCTTTCAAATAAATTAAATAAAATATTTTAAAAACATAATAATAACACATGAGCACCTGTCTAAGCTTTTCTCTTAGTTTGACTTTAATAGTGACTGTTTTTCACAATGATGTTAACCTCAAGGAACATGCATAACCTATCTCCACAGGTGAACCACAGCCCATTCACAAAGAAACTTTGATAATTTTCTCTGCCTTAAAAATATATCTATTTTATTTTAAATGTTTAATTCAATTCAAAATTTGATACTAATTATTTTATTTTATCTTAGGCATGTTGGCTTAGCTCATCATTTAGGTCACCTGGTTTATCACATACTATCATTCCACAGTTAACAATGTGGATATGGTCTGACAAATGAGTTTTAGGTCATTTTGTCATTGGATCAAACACTAGGGTGTTCATGTGCAAACTAAGACAGCTATAATATCACTGAGCAATATAATCCCCTGAGACCATTGCTGCTGACTGGGCAGCCTGGCATAGCCCAGAGTGCCAAAAAGCTGCACCTGACTGTGCATGTCCACAAGCATCCAAGGGAATATCCCCCTATTTCTCTGTAAATCCCACAGAGAATGCAGCTATGTTTCTATTACCTTCAAGTGGCAATTCCTAGTGAAAAACCTGACAGGCACTAGATATAGAATAAATATGTGTTGCTTGAGTAAAGTATCAAAACATGCATACTTGACTTCTAACCTATCATGCAGTTTTAAATCTATGTATATCTTTCTCCAGGTGAAAAAAAGAACCACTTAAATGAAATATCAAACTATTAGTTTATTGTCTATTAATATAAATCAATACCTCTATATTTCTATAGGAAAGTTATTTATTCTGTATCCTTCAGTAGTGCACTCATGAGATATCCTGCATTGAAATCTAATGGATACTAATTAACATGCAACAAGATCTTTAGGTAACCTAGTACTGTAGCCTGTTTGGAAATTAAGACTATAGACTATTGAAACTTTTATTCCTGGGCAGACAAAATATGCATATTAGGTGAAATAAAGCTGCTAAACTGAAGTTTGAGATGTCATTATTGTGAGGGACACTTTAAGAAAGCACAGTCTGGAAATGAGCCTACATTGTCATAGTTGCAGCAATTCCAAGAACACATAGGGATATGTAGTGGGCATAAACTGCCCCAAATTTCTCTTCTGCCTCATGAGAAGGGAGCTGAATAATAGTACAAGTGAATGGTGTTAGGTTTTGAAATTAATAATATGTAATTTAATCCCATAAGTTATACTCGAAGATCATCAGCCACCCAGCAAAATCATCAGCTGAACAAATGCTGCTGGGCAGTTAAGAGACATCCTCATTGTCCCAGACTGCTCTGATCTTGAACATCATCAAGTCTATAAAGGTGGTAAGTCACATTCACAGTGTGACATCACAGACCTGTTGTGGACAGGCACTTCTGAGGGTCTCATCTCTCAGATTCAGAGAAACATTGACTGATTTTTTAGCCATGGAAACACTTCAGATTCTGTCTTGAAAGTGATATAATGATGGATCAGGAGAGACAGAAAGAAGCAATTATAGGAGAATGAAAGTTACAGTCCCACATACCTTTAGGAAGACTTACTGAAGAAGGCTCTGTGGGCCCGAACAACAGCACCAGAGCATGTCCTTAGTGTACAGGCATGGAGGTGATACACAGAGGTACAAGGCCTGGGCTGTGATTTCACATCATTATGTATCCAGTTGTGACATGGAATTTAAAAACACGAAATAATGGACACTTGGTAACAGGTCTTTCCAGTTCCCTGAGAAAATAGTAGGGTTGTCTGATTGCCAAATATTGAGCAGGGCACTTCTAATGATGCCTATGTATAAATATTTCAGGGACACAAATGTAAGTTCTTATTTTAAAGCTTTTTCTAGTTTCATTTTATTATTTTTATTTGAGACACAGAGAGAAAGAGAGAGGGGAAAGAATGGATGCAACAGGGAATTCAGCGTCTTGGCAAACAAACTCCAGACACATTCACCACCTTGTGCACCTGCTTTACGTGGGTTCTGGCAAATTAACCTGGGTACTTTGGCTTTTTAGGCAAGTGCCTTAACTGTTAAGACATCTCTCCATCCACCAAATGTGATTTATTGCACTTCGTCCAGTCTGTGAAATGTAGAGAACCTAGGATCATATGCTTCATTAAAGAAAATTCTATTACCATACCTATTAACTTCACTTTGATAGCCAAGTTTAGAAATTTTTTCAGTATATTTCTGCTACCCTACTATATGAACTATCTCACAGTGACATTTAATTTAAATGTCTCATACTCAGCTGTAAAAAAAATCATTATTTTTCTTAAAGATGTGGTTGGGGTGACTGGGGAGATAGCTCAGTTAGTAAAGTACTTGCCTCAAAACATGAAGAGTTGAGTTCTATGCTCAGAACTTTCATAAGATGATGGGCATGGAGATGCATTCCTATAATCCCGAGAGAGGGAAGACTGAGTGAGGCAGATGCCTGGGATTGCTGGCCAGTCAGTCTAGCTGAATAAGTGAATATGAGGCCCATTGAGACACCCAGACTCAAAGGAGTTGGGTAGTGTTCCTGGGAGTAAGCTCTGGTCTTCACACATATTCATACAGACATTCACACACAAACAACCTCCCTCCCCACACACATCATTGACTAAAGTGTGGTAGGACAATGTTCTGCATATATATGCTCAAATGCTCAAATAATTTGTTTGCATGCATGAGTGGATTTGGATTCAAGATTCTCTGCCACAGAGGAGAAAGAATGAACAAAGCCAGGTAACAGAACACCCGTAACTGAAAATGTCCAGAGATGCATGCCCCACAGTTAGTACTTCATTATACTGAAGGTGAGTCAAAGCCCATTTGATACTTGTTCCCTTCCCAGTGTCTAAAAACTAAAAGCCAAGAGTAGATGTGGGTGCGCACCCTTTCCACACCTTACATATGCAGTCAATTTCAGAATCTGATGTACTGCATGCTAGGTTTTCAGATTTCTATTAGAAGACTCCAATAATGAGAATGAAATGTATCTCCTCTCCAACTTAAACCCATACCCAAAAAGAGACTGCCTAAAATGAGGGAAATCTCATTTTTTAAAGAGGAGATGCCCTGAGCAACTTTTTTTTTCCCCCTAAGGAATGAAGAAAAAATTTAAAATGGAAGGCAAGAGTTGATTTCTGCTGGCTTTTTCTGAACTAATGTGATGCATGGTGAAGATGGGAAGGTGGAAGCTGACATTGAAATGCAGCACTGGGTTGATTCCAGCTCTTAGCTAGTACTATTGAGCCACTACAAACATGGTTGAGCAGATCTCTCTGGCCTGTGGTTTGAAGGTTTTAGGGTAGATGCCCAGTAAGGGTATAACTGGGTCTGTTGGTATCTCTATAGTCAGCTTTTTCAGGAGTCTCCATATTGCTTTCCAAAGTGGTTGTACCATCCTACATTCCCGCCAACAGCGGATGAGTGTTCCTGCTTCTCCACATTCTCGCCAGCATTTATTTTCCATTGATTTTTTGATGTTTGCTATTCTTATTGGGGTAAGGTGGAATCTCATAGTTGTTTTAATTTGCATTTCTCTGATGATTAGGGATGATAAACATTTTCTTAAGTGTGTGTTTGCCATTTGTATTTCGTCCTCTGTGAAATGCCTGTTCATCTCTTTGCCCCCTTTTGTGAGTGGGGTGTTTGACTTCTTATTGTTTAGATTTTTGAGTTCTTTGTAGATTCTAGAGATTAGGCCTCTATCAGTTGGATACCGTGCAAATATTTTCTCCCATTCTGTGGGTAATCTATTGGCTTTGCTTATTTTATGCTTGTCTGTAAAGAAACTTCAGTTTCTTGTGATCCCATTGGTTGAGTGACTGTTTAAGATAGTGAGCTACTGTGGTTTTGTTCAGGAAGTCTTTTCCATTGCTGTATCATGGAAAGTACTTCCTAAATTTTCTTCCAGTAGTATTCAAGTTTCTGGTCTTATATTGAGGTCTTTGATCCATTTGGCTTTGAGTGTAGTGCATGGTGAATTGTGTGGGTCAAATTTCAGTTTCCTGCATGTGGTTAACACCTCATCACTGAAGCAGACCAAAAATGAACCCAACATGGCTCAGGTACATTTTGCAGAAGAGGGGGATGAAAGAATGTCAGAGCCGCATGTTGGGTCATGATATACAGCGACATTTATCATATCCATAACTGTGGGCTAACCCCACAATGCACGACCCATACACCTCAACAAGGAGGGGCCAATAGGGAGGGGGTAGGACATGGATGAGCCTAATAATGATACCAAACTGCCTGTACTTGCAGAATAGTAAACTAATAAAAAAAAAAAAAACTTAAAAAAAAAGAATTTTGGATCAGGTTGAAATAAAGATAATGGGGGGGGGAAAAAAAGAAGTGCATCACTGTTTCTAGTAAATACATACTTAAAACACCTAAAAGTATCCAAAAAGGAAATCTAGAAATGGAAGAATTACTCAAAGAAAAACCACAACAGAAAACATTACCAACAAGTCTAAAAAGTATTAGTTTACACCCATATTTAGGTTAAAAAAAAAAGACACCTGTCCAAAGATATTAAGCCCAAACAACCAGCTTTGCAAGAATATCACAAGACTAAAACACTTTCAATTTCTTTCATTATTTAAAAAAAAGTGC
The DNA here is from genome assembly GCF_020740685.1 of Jaculus jaculus. Lineage (NCBI taxonomy): Eukaryota > Metazoa > Chordata > Mammalia > Rodentia > Dipodidae > Jaculus > Jaculus jaculus. The sequence continues at coordinate 124,736,144 of NC_059104.1, read as the reverse complement.
TGGAGAAAAGAGTAGAGAACAAGTTTTCTTATATTGAAAGGTGTGCAAATCACTCAATAGTTTTTTGTTGTTGTTGTTCAACAACAGCTATTAATTGAGTCCTTATTAAATACAGAGTAGGTTTGTATTAACATCTGACAATGGAATACTTTATGGGGATGCCAGTAACATTTACTGTAAGTTGATTAGGCCTAATTCACTTATTTTTTTTTCAAATAAACTACATCTTACAATGTCAGATTTATTTACTCTTATGGACATGTTCTCACAGCTAATATTCTAAGAATGCAGGTTGTGCCTCTTGATAAAGATTGAGCAAAATGACATTGTCGGATTAAGTGGCCAAACTTGTAAACACCACTCTGACTAACCTTGAAGATTTGTGGTGAAACTATACTAGTTTATCTTTTCAAAAGGAACAGTTGGCATCTTGAAACTTACTGTAGTCCACAGTACAAACTCTAGGAATGGTTTGTAAGTAACAACACAGTTGAAATGAATCTATAGCATTTTTACATTTGAAACTTAAGAGAGGCTGAGTTCTAAAGTCTCTAAGATAAAATATAGTAGATTATTAAAATAAAAACTGCCTTGGGTCTCAGTGATATTTCTAAAATGTGAATGATGGTGGGATTTCCTAGGAAGGAAGACACTCCAGAAACTTGTCTTTATTTATTTATTTATTTATTTATTTATTTATTTATTTATTTATTTGAGAGCGACAAACAGAAAGAGAAAGAGACAGAGAGAGAGAGAATGGGCGTGCCAGGGCCTCTGGCCACTATAAATGAACTCCAGATGTGTGTGTCCCCTTGTGCATCTGGCTAATGTGGGTCCTGGAGAATTGAGCCTTGAACCGGGGTCCTTAGGCTTCACAGGCAAGTACTTAACCACTCAGTCATCTCTCCAGCCCCAGAAACTGATTTTTGAGATTGTCAGAGAAGAGGTTTTAAAGAGTGTTAGGTCTGAATATAAGCTTTCCTATGGCTCACTGTAGATATTCTTAGAAAGGGAACTACACAGAGAAAAAGGATATCCTGGGCTAGATAGATAGTTCAGTGGTTAAGATGCTTTCCTGAAAAGCCTAGTGACCCAAGTTTGATTCTCCAGTACCCATGTAATGCCAGATGCACAGTGGTACATGCATCTAGAGTTCATTTGTAGCAGCTAGAGTCCCTAGAGCTCACTCTCTATCTCTGTGTCTGTCTCTATCTCATTTCTCCTCTCCATCTCTATTTGCAAATAAATAAATAAATAATTATTTTTTAAAAGAAGTCCTTGTATGCAATTTCTATGGGAAATTGTGAAGCCTATGGTTCTAGTTGAAGTCAAACTTCCTCTCTCTGAGCTAAACTTACTTACTGGCTTTTTTTTTTTTTTTTTTTTTGTATTAACTTTGTCCTTCCAAGAGTTTAAAAATGAAAAAAAATTTGATCATATCCTTTCTACTTGGATCAAGTTTCCAACTTTCCCTACTACCTTGAACCTAATTTTCTAACCTCATTTATATTGCCTTGAATAATCATCTCAATCTTTTAAAAAGCTTATTCACTATTTATAAAAATTAATTAATGACTCAGTTTTCATGGATAAATCACTCTTCTCACACTCTCTACTGGTTGGGCACTCAAAGGACTAGAGTTTGTTGATACATATCTGCTTGATGGGGGAAAACTTATCTGCAATGCTTATATCATCTAAAAATACCTTCACCTAGAAATAAGGTTCAACAAGATATCTGGGAATCCTTTCAGCCAGTCAAGTTGAAACAATAAGTGCCCATGGCCAAAGTCTATACACTGATTTTTTTTTTTTTTTTTTTTTTTTTGCTTCTATTCTATGTGACTTATCCTCAGAAGCAGCATGTATGTTTTGGGGGAGAAGGGTTCTGGTCTGCAAGGTAGAGTTTGGCTTACCAGTCCACAGGGTCTGCCTGTGATGCTGGGGGGGGGGTGGATTATCTGCTTGCAATGTAAAGTGTCAGTCTAATTAAAAAATTCCTTTGGCTAAAATGATCTGTAGCAAACATTAACAACAATCGTGATAAACTCAGGGTGACTCTTATAAAATATCCAGGAGGTAGCTAAGCCTAGCCATCATTCTAGTACATGTTCTTAAATGCCTCTTATTTTCTAAGCACTTTTGCAAGTAAAAAATTACATATATATATATATATATATATATATATATATATATATATATATACTGCCATCATAGATACCACCTCAAGCTGCTCACAGGATAGTGTAGGAGATATGGCATATAAATGAGTAATTTAAATATATTGTAGACGGTAGTATTTATGGGGCAGAATTTATAACTGCTCTGGTATACTGAAGAATGAAATGCCCTTTCTAGTTGATAAAGCCAGAAAACCTCCATTCCATTCCAGACTTGTGTACGCAACCGGCTTCACATAATTCTACATATATGCCCAGTGTGCTCAAATACTACTGAACATCTTTTCTCCCCAAAATTGTTATTCATTTTTAAATTCCCAAGCCAGTGAGTAATACCATCCACCAGATTAATCAAGATAATCTCCTAGAGGTTAGACCAGATCTCTTTCTTAAATACTATGGCCACATGCCCTTTGTCAGTTTCTCCTGGCCATAGAAAGTATGTTATGTGACAAGGTGGTATTAGCCCTGTATTTACACTCCTTCCTTGCACCGCAGTTACTTTATAATACCTGCTCTGATAATCTACCATGAGCTTCTCCTCTCATTTCATCCCAGCAGTAAGCTAAGTGAGGTCCCACAGGAACTGTTTACATCTTTCAAGGTAAGGTTCGAACCAGAGATCCTTTATAATCCAGCTTGTCAGAGTGCCTGTGACATACTAGATGCTCAATGAGTATTTTAATTAATGATGGAATTAATAATGGATTAGTGAGCAGATGGCATACATCTGGTGAAAACACTTTAGAGGTGATGGCATAGAGAATGGAATTCCATGTTGAAACAATTTCTTTTTCTTTTTCTTTTTCTTTTTTATTTTATTTTATTTTATTTTATTTTATTTTATTTTATTTGACAGCGACAGACACAGAGTGAAAGACAGATAGAGGGAGAGAGAGAGAATGGGCGTGCCAGGGCTTCCAGCCTCTGCAAACGAACTCCAGATGCGTGAGCCCCCTTGTGCATCTGGCTAATGTGGGACCTATGGAACCGAGCCTTGAACCGGGGTCCTTAGGCTTCACAGGCAAGTGCTTAACCACTAAGCCATCTCTCCAGCCCTGAAACAATTTCTTGGACAATAATTGGAAGAGTTTAGGACACAATGCCCAGTGATGCAGCCAGTCCTAACTAATCTATTTATGTAAGAGAAAAATTGATCTAAAGCATCATTTCTAAACACAAATTTTGAAGATCACAATGTCTAAGCCATCTGTACTGATGTTAAACAGAGGCAGTTTATTGATCCATAATACATTTTTGTAAGGAGAGACATAGACACATACGGAGGGAGCAAGAGAGAGAGGAGGGGAGGGAGAGGGAGAGAGACAGGGAGAGAGGAAGGGAGGGAGAGGGAGAAAGAAAGAGAAATAGGTGGAGAAAGTCAAAGGAATAGAAGGATGAAACCCAAGAAAATGCTAGAATTTTAACATTGCTCACTTCTCTTCAAATTTTTAATGAATTTCAAAATTTTCTGCAACTGGAGGTATTCAACATGTTTTGAAAATGTAAACTGAAACTTTATTTTCGGGATGGAGAGATGGCTTAGCAATGGTTAAGCGCTTGCCTGTGAAGCCTAAGAACCCTGGTTCAAGGCTCAATTCCCCAGGACCAACATTGTACAGATGCACAAGGGGGTGCACATGTCTGGAGTTTGTTTGCAGTGGTTGGAGGCCCTGGCATGCCCATTCTTTCTCTCTATCTCTCTAACTGCCTCTTTCTCTGTCTGTCACTTTCAAATAAATAAATAAAATAAAATAAAAAGAAATTTTATTTTAGAAAGCATAAACTTGAGCATTTAATATCATTGCTACATACAAGTATAATTAAATTTTATATTTAAAATAATAATTTATGAACTGTGAGCATGGCTCAGTCGGTAATTAGCTGAATACGTGAACATACATGCATTAAGAGAAGTTCATTTAAATATAATATTTCATAATAACTTGGAGATAGGCACTTTGCAGTATGAAAGATTTTAATAACTGGTAGCTACTACCCACGCACACATATATTGTCTGTATGTTTCCCAAATGTCTGCAATGAAGATTGTAGAGTTGGGATCATCTTTAGACTAGCTACTTATGTACTTTACTCCATGCACTCTGCAGTAGTAGATGAGGGAAGGGAGAACAAGGCCAGAGTGATGCAGTGGCCATCAGCTATAGAAGCTTCTCTGATAGGAGCTGTGTTCATCATCTTTCTTTTCAAACAATGCAAACTAGTTCATTTGCAGAAAAATCCCCATGAAAAAAGTAAGCAGAGGAGCAAGTAAGCAAACCCAAGAGTTTGAAATTTTTCCTACTAAACAAATAAGCTATCCTTTTTCCTAAACATTTTGAGGCAAAGAAAGCCTTATCAAAATATCAATGATTTTGTTTTTAGGCATATTTAATACACATCTTATAAATAAATATTTTATGCCTGTTTATTATGTAAAAGTGTGCTGTTCAATTTCCAGGCACCAGTGGGATTCTTGGTGGGCTATTTTTTGTTAACTTCTAAAATAAAGCATTGTGATCTGATATCATGCAGGGAATTATGTTAATCTTCCTAAATATATGGAGGCAGGATTTGTGACCCAGTATATGGTCTATTTTAGAGAATGTTCCATGGGCTGCTAAGAAGAATGTGTAGTCTGTGATTTGGGATTGAATGTTCTGTAGATGTTCATTAGGTCTAAGTGATCTATGGATTTGTTGGCTTCTCTTACTTCCCTGTTGAGTTTCTGTTTGGATGATCTGCCTATTACTGATAATGGTGCATTGAAGTCCCCAACTATGATGATGTTGGTGGTTATTTCCGTTTTATTGTCAAGTATATTATGCTTTATGAACTGCAGTGGCCCTGTGTTTGGTGCATACAAATTTATGATCATAATATCCTCTTTATGGATGGTTCCCTTAATAAATAGCAAGTGTCCTTTGTCTTGTTTGATTATTTTTGGTTTGAAGCCTATTTTATCCAATATTATTATAGCTACCCCTGCTTGTTTCTTATTCCCATTTGCCTGGAATATTGTTTTTTATACTTTTATCCTGAGGAGGTGTCTTTCTTTTGTGGTGAAATGGGTTTCTTGAAGACAACAGATTGAGGGGTCTAATTTTCTGATCCATCCTGTTAGCTTGCGTCTCTTTATGGGTGAATTAGGGCCATTAATACTTAAGGTAATGACTATGAGGTTTGACAAGATCCCTGCCATGTTGTGTTGGTATATGTGGTTTGGTGTTTTAATGGACATTGAAATTTTTTATGCCTTTATTGAGTTTGTTTATTGTGATCTGCTTCTTGTAGGCATTTGAGTTTGATTATTTGATTCTTTTGTGTGGAGAATTTCCTGAAATACTCTCTGTAGGTTTTGTTTTGTTTTCATATAATTGTAAAGCTGAATTTTGTCATGGGAAGTTTTTCTTTCACCATCTATCATGAGGGATACTTTTGCTTGGTAGGGTAATTTGGGTTAGAAGCCATAGGTTCTTAGACTTTGCAGTGTTTCATTCCAGGCCATTCTTGTTTTCAGGTTCTCCATTGAGATTTTTGAAGTAATTCTGAAGGGGTTACCTTTAAAAGTGATGTGCTATTCTTCCCTTGCTGCTTTTAGGACCTTCTCTTTGGTGTCAGTAATTAGAGTCTTAATGAGAATATGTCATGGAGAGTTTCTCCTTTGGTCAAATCTGTTTGGAGTTCTGTTAGCTTTTTGTATCTTGATGGGTCTTTCTTTTGAAATAGTGTGAAAGTTTTCCTCCATTTGTTAGATAAGTTCTCCATGTCTTTGGTCTGAAATTCTTCTCTGGTATTCCAATGATCCTGATAGTAGGACGTTTAAGGGTATTCAACAATTCCCTCATGTTATGTTCACAGAAATTTTTGAACTTATTGAAACTTTCGAACTCTCAAACTGTTTCTTCCATCTTGTCTTCCAGATCAGAGTTTCGATCCTCCACATAGCTGACTCTATTCTTGAGAGTCTCTGGAGAGTTTTGGACTTGTTCAATTAGTTTTTCATTTTCTACTAGTTTTCTATGTGTAGTTTTCATCCCTCTGTCAAGCTCTCTTTTCACATCATTTTCGGTTTTTCTTGAAGCTTATTGGGACTCATCCTTGCATTTCTTTATGTCTTCATTTAGCATTGCCAGCTGATTTTTGAGGTCTTTTTTTTTCCCCCACTCTCCTTGATATTTGTTAACTGTCTTTGAATTCCTTCCATTTTCTTATCTATTAGAGCTAGTCCAATGATGGCAGCATACACACAATTATCAGTCTTTTGTTGATTTTTCTGCAAGTTCTACCAGTAGCTTGGTCAGGGTTGAATTGTTGATAACTTCATTTGGATCCTGATGTCTCTTCTATGTTTTGATTAGAGATTTCATTGTAGTACTGGTTGATCTAACTGGATTTTCTTGCATTTGACTTTTCATGTTATTTCTTTAGCTCTGTGGTCTGCTTATCACAATGCATGGGCAGGGAGAATAGGACTGTGGTCTCAATGGGTGGGTGAAGTGGTGCCTCTTGGCGGAGCTGGCCTGGGCTAGCAAGTAGGCAAGCAGATGGGCTGAGTGGTCTTTATCAAACATGTGGGTGGGTCGTTCAGCCTGATATCAAGCACTGTGGGAAGCTGAAGTGGCCTGAGTCTGATGCCAAGCAGTCTGGTACCATGTCAAAGCCACCTGAGCTCCTGCATGGCAGGGGCACCAAAGTTGTTTGAGCCCTCATGCAATGATGTGCCAAAGCCGTCTGTGCTTGCACTTGGAGGGATGCTAAAGCATCAAGCATCAAAGCAGCCTAAACTGCTCATGGTGGAGCACTGGGACCCAGAAGCAGTCTGAATTCACCCTTAACAGTACACTGGTGGTCAGCCAGCATAGCAGACAGGGAGGGGCATGCACCTGAGCTGGCACAGATGGACAGGAAGAGTGAGCCTGAGCTTGCATGGGCATGTGGAATGGGCTTGGGCTCACACGTGAATGGGCTGTGGCCAGAGCAGTAAGTGGGCAAATAGGCAGAGACAGCAAGCTAAGCTTGCATAAGCTGGAATCAGCAGCATGTGCATTGTGGGCAAATGGACCAAAGGAGCCTGAGCTCCAGTGGGCCAGTGGAGGGAGCCTGCCAAGGTCACGCATGGGTGGGAGTAGCAAAGTGATCACCCCTGTGTAGTGAGGGAAGTGGAACTATGTTGGCCTGGGTCTGCTATCCTACCATAAGTGCAAGAGTATCCTGAATCTGGGACTGTGGGTACCACAGCTGCTTGGGGCGGGGGAGATTTGGGGACTGGTGGACTACCTGTGAGGGAGGGAATCAGCTATTCCCTTTTTATTTCTCCTCTGTGCACTCCCACTGGCAATCTATTGGAGATTGTTTTCCCCTAAAAGAGCCAGTGAATCCTTAATGCCTTGCCTTTCTTTCTCAGGGATATGCAGTGCAGTTAGGCAGTCACCGTCTTGGCTGGAAGTCAATTTCCATTATTCTTTTTTTTTTAATTTGATTTATTAGGTTTATTTTTCATCAAATACAGGCAGTTTGGTACCATTGTTTAGGCTCATCTATGATCTACCCCCTCCCATTAGACCCTCCTTGTTGATGTAAATAGGTTGTGCATTGTGGAGTTAGTCCCCAGTTATTGGTATGCTAAATGTCTCTGCAAATCATGACCCAACATGTGACTCTGACATTCTTTCCGCCCCCTCTTCCGCAAAATTTCCCTGAGCCATGTTGGGTTCATTTTTGGTCTGCTTCAGTGCTGAGGTGTTGGGGGCCTCTGAGGCTATGGCTCTCTGATTTGGTAGGAGTTGATTTTTCTCTGCGTTGATCTCCTTCCCCTTTGTGCTGGTATCCGGTTCACAGGAAAACATCACCCTTGCTTGTTTCACCAATTGTCCTTAGTTTCAGTTGGGCCCCTTTTGAGGTATGTTGGGGCAGCTCTCTCCATAGGATCTGCAATCTATCTGAAAAAGAGAAGCAGATTCTCCAACGGAGAGTAAGTTAGCACCCAGAAAATTGAAATAACACTTACTTTTTTGGTATACAGATTGATAGGTGTAGGCCCTCTTGTACCCCATGATTGATGATAGCTTGATATTGTAGAGTGGGCTTGTGTTTGGGTATGGTTCTGACTTTTTTCCCAGCTCCAGCTATGGGTCTAGTACCACTGAGTGGATCAGTTAGCCAAATCAAGAGCAATTGATTCCTCACCATGGCTGTGTGCCACTATAATCTACCCAAGATACCTTACATACTCAGCAAGCACCTCATGGACTAGACAATTTCCATTATTATTACAGGAGGGAGGAATGGAAAAAAATATTACACTATAGAACTTCTGATAAGCTTTTAAATGACTTCTGCAGTTGTTATCAGAAAGTAGTGATTATTTGTCTTTTAGTTAATATGTGCATTAAAATTATAGAGGTATCTTTTCACAGGGACACATGTGTATTTAGCTAATGTGACATGTGAGTAGGAACAAGAGGAGCTGGTGTATTTTGTGGCTGTATCTTGGGATTATACTGGAGTCAGTTTGTTGTAATTGATATTGTTATATTTTGCTTTGTTTAAACCTTTAGTATATTTATCTCTTTCCAAACTACACATGTCCAGGGCTGGAGAGATGGCTTAGTGGTTCAGCGCTTGCCTGTGAAGACTGATTACCCAGGTTCCAGGCTCTATTCCCCAGGACCTACATTAGCCAGATGCACAGGGGGATGAACAAGTCTGGAGTTCATTTGCAGTGGCTGGAGGCCCTGGCATGCCCATTCTCTCTCTCTATCTGCCAATCTCTGTCTGTTGCTCTCAAATAAATAAATAAAAATAAAAATAAATTTTTAAAAGATTTTTTAAAAAAAGTACTGAAGTCCATATTTACAAAGTCAAGTTGTCATAAGGTCTCATAATGAAATTCATCAGTTTCCATATACTCCCAATCTTAAGTAAAGGTAGGAGCCTGGTGCACTGTGAAAACTGCCCTCACTTGTCTTGATGATCATGGTACTTAACTTCTAATTTTCTAAGTTATTTCCTCACTTCTTGATTTTCTTTTCTCAATTTAAAAATTATTAGAGTCCATTTCAAAATATAAAAACGTTAATTATTGGGCAGAACAGATGGCTCAATGGTTAAAAGCACTTGCTTACAAAGTCTGACTGCCTGGATTCAAGTCCCTGGTACTCACAAGACCCCCAAACACAAACTGGCACATGATGTCTGGACTTCATTTGCAGCATCAGGAGGCCCTGGCACTATCCATTTCTCTTATAAATAAATAAATGTTTTAGAAAATGTAATGATCTTATTCATGCTATACCATATATAGGGAGATAGCTGCATTTAAAGGCAGTGGTTGTCAATGTTTCTATGAAGATCATACACTTTTATTCTCAAAAATGCCAATGAGGACAAATTCTCTGTAGAGGTCACTCATCTCTTTCCTAAACATCCTTTGTATCAGATATGCACTGAGTCTCATTTAGTTCCTGAAAACTGGTTCCCAGTTGTGTCACCTACCCAGCTTTGACCTGCTGTTAGACATTTCTGGAGGCATGGCTCACATGAACTCTGGGATGGTCATTCTAATGCTTTCATACTTTGTTTCATTCCTCCATTTCCTTGATAGCTCTACCATAGCATTTGAGAAGTGTGAGAGAATGAAATGTTTTGTGACTTTATATGGAGTGGTCTTAACTCTGTCCTTATACATGGCTGATGGTTCTTATGTCTGGAGTTTTTTGGTTAAGATAGATGATTTTCCATCAGGACTGTGAGAATGTGCTATCTTTATTTTCTTTGTTTTTTGTCCTCAATTCAATAAGGTATTGGAAAAGCCAATTAAAAAATGGACTATGGAACTAAATAGAGAGTTCTCAGAAGAAATATGGATGACAAAGAAATATTCTACATCCCTAGTCATCAGGGAAATGCAGATTAAAACTACATTGAGATTCCATCTCACTCCTGTCAGATTGGCTACCATCATGAAAACAAGTGAGCATAAATGCTGGCAATGATGTGGAAAAAGAGCAACCCTTCTACACTGTTGGTGGGAATGAGATCTAGTCCAGCCATTGTGGAAATCAGTGTGGAGGTTCCTAAGACAGCTAAAAATAGATCTACCATATGACCCAGCTATAGCACTCCTAGGCCTATATCCTAAGAATTCATCTCATTGCCTTAGAGATACTTGCTCAACCATGTTTATTGCTGCTCAATTCACAATAGCTGGGAAATGGAACCAGCCTAGATGTCCCTCAACTGATGAATAGATAATGAAGATATGGCACATTTATACAATGGAAATCTACACAGCATTAAAGAAAAATGAAGTTATGAAATTTGGAGGAAAATGGATGGATCTGGAAAGGATTATACTAAGTGAGGTAACCTAGGCCCAGAAAGCCAAACGTCTCATGTTCTCTCTCATATGTGGATCCTAGCTACAGATGACTGGACTGCTGTGTGAGTAGGAAGAAAACTCAGTAGCAAAAGCCAGTAAGCCAGAAAAGAGATATGAGGGAAGAAAAGGAAGAGAAGGGGTACTTAATATTATGGTATCCTATTCATTTTTAATATTTTGTTTTTTATTTATTTAATAGGAGACAGAAACAGATAGTAAATGGCCTTGCCAGGGCCCCCAGCCACTGCAAACAAACTCCAGATACAGGTGCCACCTTGTGCATATGGCTTACATGGGTACTAGGGAATTGAACTTCCATGTTAGGCTTCACAGGCAAGTGTCTTAACCACTAAGCTATCTCTAAAGCCCCCTATTCTCCTTTTCTATATACTGTTAGATAAGTAGACACATAAAAACTGATAGATAATAGAGGATGCATATAGAGAGACAGTGAACCACATTACTTTCCCCTTAGAATAAAAAAAAAAAAAAATAGAACGATGTGCATGATCTCCCAATAATCAAAACCCTTGGCAATGTTTTCAGTTAATTTAAAGAATGTTTTTAACCTTTCATTTTATTTATTTATGAGAAAGATATGCAGATAGATAGAAAATGGACATACCAGGTCCTCTAGCCACTGCAAAGGAATTCCAGTCGCATAAGCCTTCTCTACAGTCCCCATAAAAAGTATATTTTTTTATTATTGTTAGTCTGCTATACTTGTTCTAATTCAGTTTTATACCTGTTCTAATTCTATAAAACACCAAAGGACTTTTTTCTTCATGAGAACTTTTTCTTCTATCAGGTACCAAACTTGTTTTCATTGCTTATTTTTAGTAATATTGAACCCTATTAAATTATAGTATAACACATTTTTAAAAATGTATTTTTCAATACACATAGTAAATACATCACATTAAGTGGAGAAAGAGTTCTAACAATTTACAATTATAAGCTAGATATCAATTTAGATGGGATTCCTGCAACACTCACAGTTGAGGGCTTGGTGAGCTCCAATTTATGATTCTTTTTTTTTTTTAAATTGTGGATTTGTTTTTATTTATTTATTTATTTATTTATTTATTTATTTATTTATTTGAGAGCGACAGACACAGAGAGAAAGACAGATAGAGGGAGAGAGAGAGAATGGGCGCGCCAGGGCTTCCAGCCTCTGCAAACGAACTCCAGACGCGTGCGCCCCCTTGTGCATCTGGCTAACGTGGGACCTGGGGAACCGAGCCTCGAACCGGGGTCCTTAGGCTTCACAGGCAAGCGCTTAACCGCTAAGCCAACTCTCTAGCCCTCTTTTTTTTTTTTTTTTAACAGCACAATTTAACCCAAGTTAGTACTACTGGGATGATGAAATAATTTGGTAGCTTGTTTTTAAAAATTATTTCCATATTTGAAATTTGTGGCTATTTCCACCTACCTATCCATGATCCCTATGTACCCAGCTGTTCTCAGCAAGAGAGAAAATCCTATTGGCCCTTTTCCTCACATAGTATGGGACAATAAGGTACATAGTTAGCCCTTGCTTCTTATATAATTCCTGCCAAATCTGTCCAAGACATTTTTTCCCTGAATACTGAAGAAAAAATAATTTTTTTTGGAATTTTTATGAGAGAGAGACAGAAAGAGAGACAGAGAGAATTTACAAGCTAGGACCTCCAGCCACTGAAATTGATCTCTAGTTGTGTGAGCCACTTTGCATACATGTGCAACCTTGCCTGCTTCGGTCACTTTGGGTGTCTGGCTTATGTGGAATCTGGAGAGTCAAACATGGGCCTTCAGGCTTTTCAGGCAGGTGCCTTAACCACTAATCCATCTCCTCAGTGCAAAATACAATATTGGAACTAATAAGCAACCAGAGTAGATCCATTCTTCCCCACCATTTATTTTTCGTGGGTGCTGCAGAGAGCTCTTTCTTCCTGGCATGTAGAAAGTCTCTTCCCTCTTGTTAAATTTTAGCCCAGTTTTCCCACAGTGACTTTTGAGTATAGCATGTAGCACTAACACATATTTTAATTTTTTTTTGTATCCATGAGAATCAATTTGCAAACCTGGGATCAAACCACTTTAAATGTCAACAAATATCATAACTATATTGGAAAGCATTTCAATAAACTTGAAGGACAGAAAGATAAAAATGGGCATTTGAGGAACATGCAAATCATAACTATAGGAAGCTGTTACCATTTGTAGGAATGATGATCCAGCAAGTATAGGTTACAAGAATTGAAGTTTATCTTTATTGAGCTGGGGCTCTGTCTTCACAGGAAGTTCCCTGGATGCTACTTATCTCCATGGTGAGCTGGTATAGCTCCGAGCTCATAGTGGAGCTGAAAACTGTACCCACTGTTGCTGTGAGGTCTGCTCTGGGAGTGATGGTAAGGTGATAGAGACAAGCATTGGAATCACTGAAAAGTAGAAAAGTATTTCTTTCTTCTCCTTCTATATCCCTTTGGATGTTTTACTACTAAGCTGGTCATGGAGGAATATGGTCACCAGTCAGCTAATATCACAAAACCAAGTACAGAAGTGTGCATTTTAAGAAGAAACACAAAAGCCTAATCTGAGCTGCACTAACTCTTGGGAAAGCCTTGCTTTTGCATGGGAGAAGAGAATGGAGAGCACTGGACACAAAAGAAAGAGAATTAGTCCTTACAAAGACCATGTGCAGTGCTCTTCTAGGTAGAGTATTTCAAACTCTACCCTCAAGTCTTCTCCAAGTGCAGAAAACATTTGCTTTGCTTTATCAGTTAAACAAATAACCAAATTTATGCTATGGGCTACTTAAGTAGCTCCGTGTTCCAATGTATTAATTACTGAGCAATGATTATGGTCTCTTCATTCCTTGTGTTAGCAGAGTGAATATTCTTCTTCTTTGAGATCCACTCAATTTCAAAAAATTATTAGTAACTTTCTTCCCTATGGAGCACGTTTTCCCAGCATAGGAGTCACAAAGCAGTTTCTGTGATCTCAAAAATGATAACCATATGTAAATTTGGTTTAAGTTATCTCTTCCTACTCATGATTGGCTGCAATTGGCCTTCTAATTTCCATTCTCTAATTCTGATTTATAAATAGAATTCAAATTTTGTTCAAGATGTTAAAAAGTACTAGTAAATATTACATTGCTTGGCCCAGAGTTGGCTAAGAAGATAAAGTGCTTGCTGTTAAATCACAAGGATTTGAGTTTGGATTCCTAGAACCCATAAAAGGCCGGATATAGAGATGCCTGTCTTCAATTCCAGCATAGAGAATGCAAAAACAGGGAATCTCTAGGAGTCACTGGTTAGCTATCCTACATTTATGAGCTCTATGTTCAAAGAAGGTACAGAGTGATCAAGTAAGACAAGTGATGCTGATGTTTGACCTCCACATGCAACCCCCATACACATAAATTTGTACCCACACAGATGTGAACATGCATACACACATGTGCACACACGTACCACATTTATACATACAACAACCATATTGTGTAGCCTACTTATTGGTTTGTTTGGATTTTTTTTTATTTTGTTTGTTTTTTTTTTTCAACTTAAGATGGCTATATATATGTCATTATTCAGGGCAATGAGATGAAAGCAAAATTAAGATGCCTTATAATATTTCACCCAGGTTTTCTTTCCCATCCTACTTGTTATATTTCTGTATTTGAGATGAGCATAAAGAAGAAAATGGCACAAAAATAAATTAATTAGAGCAGACAAGCTGACTGTCTCTGCCCTAGAGTTCTCATCACAGACTTATAGGTATGTCATGAAATTACTTCCATACTTTTTTTCCCATTGGTAACTTTAACTTTTATAATCATCTCCATATATATATCTTCACAATATACATATTAAACACATTACATTCATAATATTCTACTTTAACTCTTTCATTTTCAAGAAGTTACTACTGCACATAATGCAGTGACCTTGGCAATTTTGGATACAGAAGATGAAAAATAACAGAGAAGGAAATTTTATAAGGGTGGTATAATATGGAAGGACACAGAAACATGAAAACTTGATTAGAATAAAAGGTCACTCACCAAAATTTATTAAAAAACACTTATTTTTAGTAGCTTTGCCCTTTAGAGGCCCTGGTGGTTGTTGGCTATCCCAAGTTTCAAATCCTGGCAGGCTTTGATGCTTTCATGTTGCCTACCACAAGTAGAGAAAGGATAAATTCCTCTTGCTATCAATTTTTATCCAGATACATAGAAAAAGAAGTCCCTTAAATGCCATTTCAAACTAGTTCATTGGTAAGCACAATACCATGAACTCAGTTAATGAATAGCAGTTTATAATAAGCATTCATATCCAGGTAATCTATTCCTAATTCTGCACTCTCAATTTACCATTGCTTCATTTCTGACTCAGTTAACTCAGGGAAGAACCCTTGTGGTAATCCAGTTAATATTATGTCACCTTAATGTTCTTCTGAAATCTCATTGTCCTATGTTCAACTACACATGAGCATGACCAAGTTTACAGAGAGCAGAGTATTTATTCACCAATTTTGCTATAAGGATGTGATTCAATTTTTCCTCATGTCCAACATGGGCAGATAAAATAAATAACAGATATATAAAAACATCAGAATATTGTTGGGGGAAAGATAGAGGAAGCATGCTTTAAGATAAAAAAGAAAGAAGGTTATCATTCTGATAAATAGATAATAGAATAGATTGAGCTTGTACAAGACCTAACATTAAAGGTTAAAATATTAAACAAACTCTATCTGACTTCAAGCACCTCCTACTACCTGATCATACATACACTAGTTGAGGTATCACTCAACACAAGTGGAAATTAAACATTTGCAATAATCAAGATATAAAATATGAACACCGGGCATGGTGGTGCACACCTTTAATCCCAACAGTCAGAAGGCAGAGGTAGGAGGATAGCTGTGAGTTCGAGGCTACCCTGAGACTACCTGATGAATTCCAGGTTAAACTGGGCCAAAGTGAGACCCTACCTCGAAAAAACACACATATTTGTGTGTGTATGTGTGTGTGTATGTGTGTCAGAGGAGAGAAGGTAGCTTATCAAAAATTAGAAGTCATCTCTAAGTGTGAAAAACATTTGCATTAAGCTTTCCAGGAAAGGGAAGATATAAAAGTATAAAGAAGGTATGTGTAACAAGACAGTCAATAAACAAAAATGGCCTTGAGACATCAATAGAATTATTATACTTCTCAGGTACCACATATTGTTAGAAATAAGATAAGTATTGCAGAGAAGATAAGACAGGTTCACAAAAGAGATGAGATAGTGATATGCCTGGGATACAGGATGGGAAGTGTAAAACAGAAGTCCGTGGATTTAGAAAGATAGAGAGTAAAAACAGCTAATGGAATTTCTATTCAAAGAAAACATTCTCTTTTGTGGATGGAATTGAAAAGATACAATGTATAAGGTTATTTTGAAAGCTTACAATAAGAAGCAGTATATAACAGAAGAAAATTGTCACATCCCGGCTCTCTCTTTCTTTAAAAATGAACATGAATGCTGGAATGCATTATAATATAAACCATTTCCATTTCAACTGAGATAAGGAAGAAAAGCCACCTTTTATGAAATTTAAAGGGTTTCAAATTTAATAAGCAAAGTGTTTATAATGTTGCACATTCTTTCTTAGTCCAACAGCAATGCCATTCAAAAATGCTCTTTGCATTTGTGTGTGTGTATATATATATATGTATATATGACTGGGAAATGCACTGATTCTCATTCCATTCCCATTTCCAAACTTTTGTGGTGCTTGTATCTTATTTTATTTTTTAAATAATCTTTTTGGTATTAATTGGTGAGAGATAGAGAGGGAAAGAGACAGAGAGAGAGAGAGAGAGAGAGAGAGAGAGAGAGAGAGAGAGAGAGAGAGAGAGAGAGAGTGCTGGGACCTCTAGCCACTCCAAACATAGCCCAAATATATGTTCCAGCATTTGTGTCTGGCTTATGTGGGTGTTCTGGGTCCTTTGGCTTTTCAAGCAAGCACCTTAACTGCTTATCCATCTGTCCATCCCCAGAATGTGTGCATAGCATCAAACCAAAGGACATCTTGTGATTATAATTTTTTTTAATGTTCCATTTGCTTGGATCTTACTCACCTAAATTCTTATTCTTTCTGGATTCAGTTTTTTTATTTTTTGCCTATGTATTCTGTTGATGTATGAGATCTGTCCTTAACAATATAATACTAAAATATGCTGTTGACTGCAGAGAACTTCTGCTCTTCAGAACTGCCTATGTCATAGCTTACTCTTGCACATTTATTATAGGACTCACTATGTTTTCTAAAGCCTGCATTGAATCAATCTCATGGAATGAAATAGCCAATAGTGTGTGGACAAAGTGTTGGTGAAAATCATTTGTGTATGTTAATTGCTGGCTTAACTAACCTGGATGCATTCTTGTAGAGAGAAGAGCACATATTCATGAAGAATTGCTGTCTAATATGCTCAATTTGCTTCAGTGTCAAAATTTCACCCAAATTACTGAGAATAAAAATAGGAAAGAGTTCAGGGACAGAAAAGTGGAATGAGTCAGAAATCAAATATACCTCTTTTTTATTATTAGTTATGTACATACACAGTGTGTAAGCAGCCACGTTGGTCCCATTGTTAGCCTCCTCCCTTGCCTCCCTCCTCAGAAGGCACCCTCCTCATTGGGGATTGTGGATCATGCATTGTTGGGGTAGCCATCAGTTATGGGGAAGAGGCAATGTCTCAGTGCATAGTGTACCCATTTGTTGCTCTAGCTATCTTTCCCTCTTCTGCAAATTTCCCTGAGACATGTTGGATTCGTTTTAGTTCTACTTCAGTGATGAGGTGTTGGGAGCCTGTATGTCTCTGGTTATTTGGTTTGGTAAGAGTTGAATATTCTCTGTGTCTATCTCCTTCATCTATTAGCACCATGCAAGTATAGTCTCATAAACAGTAAGAGGTGAAATATCGGTCTGAGATATTTCAACTACAAAGTTATTTTTTGAATACATATAATCCTCATATTACACAAAGTTTTATATAGCAAGATATGCTTCCATGAACATACTAGAATATGTCAGTGCTTATCTTTCACTTCTTGTTAAAGACACATGCTAAGCATAAGAGGCTTAATTTTTCAATCCTAATAAAATCACTTTCACCAGGAAAATGTGAATAATTTGGAACAAATGCAAGTTGTTTCTTTGGTTTTACTTTGCTTTAGTAATTATTATTATTATTATTGTTATTAATTATTTTTAGTTGCTAGGTTTCAAGTCTCTGATAATCTTATACTGCTCATCTAAAGTAATTCCTCCTAAGCAGTGTTAATCTCCCTGTTTGGTTTGTTTTTTAAAGAAATTTGTGGTTTCATTTTCACCCAATCAACATCTTAACAGCAAATTGACAAGCATTCAGCTGAGAGATGGGACATTTATTTCATGCCTGTTGACTTCTCAGGTTCATAGGCCATTCATGATGGGGCAAGGACCTTCTGAACATGAGACGTAGCAAATGGATAGTAATAGAGCCAGAGATGGCTGGCACGTTTTTGAATTACTTATTTTCTTGGACATGTAATGCTGCATGCTATTTCTAAAAAAAAAAAAAAAAAAAAAAAATCATCTTGAAAGAAATTGTGTGTTTATGTACATGCATAGAACTTGCTGAGTAATTGCTGAGTCATGTTCACATGATTATATTTGGACATTCTTTCCTATGGGGCATTTGAGGACTCATACACTGATGCACTTATAAGGAAACAAATTGACCAATGTTCTATAGTTAAGAAGACCAAGAAACTGGGGTTCAAACACTGTCACACTCTCCAGTTCTTCCTTTTAAACATTCCTTCCTGAAGACTCACAAACTTCTTGTTTTCATAATCACATATTCAAGACTCACAAATTGCTTTCTTTTCTTCACTGACTTACCTTTACAATATCTATTTCTTACTCCTGCATAAAATGTAAGACTAATATTTGAGCCTATTCTAAGATTAATCTTAAAATATGCTCAGCATATTTCAAGTCCCAGTAATAGTCATTTCATTAAAATGTTCACTGTAGTAGTCATCAGACATGAACCCAGCCACTCTTTCTTGATAACCTTTGCTTCATGAGATACAGGACCCAGGGCCAGCTCCTTAAAAATGCAAGTGGTTTTCAGGGTGCCAGTGTCCTTTATACTTCCAAGTAAATCAAGCCACCAGCAGCCTCCTGCCTCTGCTTTGTAGATATTCATTAAATATCAATGATTTCTGTTCCTCCAGACTTCATGTTCTGACATTGAGTGTGGTACTTAGTTCCATTCTATCCATTGACTATTTATTAAGAATGTACCATTGGGACTCTTTGTTTTCATTTAAAAGTTTTATTTCTTTATTTATAGATTGAGTGTGTGTGTGTGTGTGTTTGCTCATGGATGTGTGAGTGTGCCAGATGTGTTGCTACTGCAAAAAACACCAGATAAATTGTGCCCACCTTTACATGGATGCAGAAGAGTTGAACCTGGGCCAAAAGGCTTTGAAAATAAGATGCTTTAGCTACTGAGCAACCACTCCCCCATTCCTTGTTTCTTTTTTATTTTTACTTATTTATTTATTTGAGAGAGAGGAGAGAGAGATCCAGAAATAGGCAGGTAGAGAGAATGGGCATGTCAGGGCCTCTAGCCACTGCAAATGAACTCCAGATGTATGTGCCCCTTGTGCATCTGGCTTATGTGGGTAATTTGGCTTTCCATGCAAGTTTCTTAAGCACTAACCCATTTCTCCAGTCCCTCTTATTTATTTTTTAAATATATTTTATTTATTTATTTGAGAAATAAACAGAGCGAGGGAGGGAAAGAGAGAGAAGAGGCAGAGAAACAAAATTGGCACACCAGGGCCTCTAGCCAGTACAAATGAACTCCATATGCATCAGCCTCCTTGTACATCTGATTTTATGTGCCTACTAGCAGTCAAATGCCTTAGCCACTAAGCCTTCTTCCAGGTCTCCCCCTTTTTATAAATTAAGAGTTAATTTCATTAGTGTTCATTAGTAGTACAAAATAATAGCCCTTTTGTTACTTTTTCTTTATTCATTACTGGGGATTGAATCAGGGCCTGCTACATGCTAGATAAGTGCTCTACAACTGACATAAATAATTTTTATGACATATGTGGACACATGGTCACACAAAGCTGCCCAGAGTGGCCTTAAGCCATCTCTAGAGCAGCTGAGATTACATACCTATACCATTAGGCTGGGACTTTTTTTTGTACTTTCATACTTGTATACTTATTTTCATACTTGTGTATACTGTAGTTTGACCATATTCGCCCCACTTCATATCTTTTGGCTGCTTCCTATGGATGAACACACTTTCATCTTGAATAAGAACTACACAGTGCCTCGGAGAAGCTCTTAAATGCAAGGCTGTGTACAAGGAAAAAAAAAACAAAAACAAAAACAAAAACCCACCATCCACCCCTGAGCTGCACCTAGCCAAGAGCAAGGCAGTCTCTGTCTTGCACTACCTCCATTATTTGTTTCACACTGTATAAAACATAATGAATTTCCAAAACTGAGCTTGCAAAAATCATTGTTACCTGCTAAAGTTTGTCCTTACAAAAGAGCAGGGTGTCCTTTTGCAAAGTTAAGATACTATATGGAGAACACTCAGCTTTTAAGAAACCAGTATGCTCTAAATGGTGACATATTTCCTCTCAAGCTGAAATGATGAGTTAACAAATTAAAGGGCCAACTTCCATAATAAATGCCAAGCTTGACAGTGAGAGACTTTTCCATTCCAACTAACCAGCTTATGCCATACTTTCCCAGGGATCAATATTAAGTCCAAAGATTTCCAGAATAGCTAAATCAATAAGAATTCACTGACTATAATACTAGGTTGGGTGGAGCTTAAATTAGCATGTCTATAAAAGGAAGATAAATTTTCAGCTTTCATACTATGGTGGGGCAAGCCTTGGCATGTGTTTGAAAGAAAAGCATTCTGTTTATCCCATGAAGTCCCTATTTGACACTTCAAGACTTTTACTTGAGTTTATATAGAAAGCTGTACTACTAATTTTCTGTGTATGTAATTACTCTGAAGAATTTTTCATTTGACATTGCTGTATTTAGTTTTCAAGCATATAAAATATGCATGCCATTTAACATATCAGAAAAAGTTGATGTTTTTCTAGAACTCATCTACTTCATTGTATGTCTCAGAAGATTTAAAGTTTGGGACTATAAAACTAGAACTGAATAATGACAGAAAAGGTCCTGTACTTGGCAATTTTACATTGCATTGAAACATGGTAGAAATGGCACAATAAGATAGAATGGCTGAATGCCTCTGCCATTTGAATGGTCTTAGACTGTCTGTTTATGTGTGCCATGTTTTACCTAACCTTAATGAGAAGGAATATACCATGCAGATGTAAGAGAGAAATTTGCAGTTAGGCATAAACCCAGAGGACTAGAGCACATTAGTATCCCAAACTACACTAAGCTAAGGGTGAGTGAGAGATTAAAAGAGGTCAAGCTGTGGGGAGGCCACAGCAACCAAACTGCCCCCAGCAACAGTGGTGAGCTATGTGCTCATAAGATTTGTGATACTCACTATTTCAGTCTTTGTGTTATGAATAGCCAGTGATTTGTGGATGAGTTCGAGCCATCCAGGATCTTGGGGCTCACAAAATTGCTGAAATGCTTTCTCTGATGTGATCCAGCCTAGCAAAGTAAAGACACATGATAGCATTTGTATGGGAAAAAATTCTCAAACGATTTTCTGCCTGATTGTATCCCACTGGTTTCCAACGTATAAGGAAAGTGTGAAATATCCATCCCACTTTTCATGAGATAACACTGAAAGAATAATTCCTGCTTTTCTTTGCCCCATCCATGAGAGGAAGGTTGTCTTATCTATTCATAGGAGAAAGGTGTGAAATATGGGTGGTCTACTCAGGCAGTTCTTTCTCAGATCTCTATGACCACAAGCAGGGACCATCCTGACAGGGTTGCAAAAACAGGAAAACATGTAAAATTAGAATGACATTATGAGGGGCAAAATTTTACTTTTGAAAATGCATAAAATTCAGGGAAGAGAAATCACAAACTCTTTGTGTTATCAGCACTATGAGGTACTAAGATGTCTACCTTAGCCTCCTGTGTGGAATTCTCAGTTGTAACTTAGTGGGGGCATCTATATGTGTCTTTAATTTTTACCTTGTGCCCAAAACTTATTACAAAATTGAAACAGATGTTAGCATGAGAATTATTGAGCCTTACTGATATCCACTTATGCAGAGTGTGTTTAAGAATGAGAAATGATATATGCGTTTAAAAGACTGTCTCTAAACAGTTATGATCTGGCTGAGCAAAGAAAGAAAACATGCATAACAATTAGAAAATAGTTTTTCTGGCACATAGGAAAGATCTTCTCCTGGGAAACAGCTTGGTAACTTCTAGAAACTGATAAATAGGCTTGACTGGAGCAAGGGAATGAGGGGGGAGGCTGGTGGTTAACAAAGGAACAGGGCCTTGTCAGGTGCGTTAGCACATTTGGCACCTTGAAGAACATTGAAAAAGATGTGCCTCCTTGGAGCACATGTATAAGAAAATAACAGCCTCTTCACAGGAAAATTAGAGAAAGATGTTCTTTCTTTGCTGTTCAGATGACACCATGCCCTGGGACAGTGTCAGGAGCAGCAAGTGGAAATGCAAAGGTAACATCCATTGCCAGCATGGAAGCAGGGGGAGGGGGAGGGGAGCTGAAGGAGGAAGTGAAGTGTGTGCTGCTGACAGAACAGGATTTGCTTATGATGCTTCGGGTCCACATTGCATTCTTTGAAAAGGGCCTTGTTTTGTTTGTTTCTCCTGTGGTCTCCAGCGTTCCAATGTCTCCAGTCTCCATTCTTGACTGAAGAACTGAGATTAATACCTATTCATCTCCACTGCCCCATTACAAAAAATAATGATTACACAGCCATCTGTTAATGAAAAGGAGTTTGTAGCATATTTAAACTATTGCAAACTATTGCCAATAGCACTGATGGGAATTATGTTTGGGTTATATTTTTTTTTTACAAAATCATATAAGTATTGCATCAAGGAGAACATTTAAGGGACAAAGATTGAAAGTTGGGAAGACCAGAAAGAAATCTATTGTGTGACTTCAGTGGACATGTTATTGGATGCAATACTCAAACACACTTAGACATTGTGTATACTATTTTATACAGGACTATTTTGTTATTTCAAAAGATTTGAAATATTATTAAAGATATACATTATCACTGCTTAAAATATTAACTATACTTTTTACCACATATCAAATTTAATTGTTTCATCACTTTTAGAACTTGTTTAATTAAAGATACAAATAAAATGCTTATGTTGCAGTTATTTGATGCTTTCCAAGTTTCTTTTTTATTTCTTGATTGTTTGCACATAATCTCAAAATGTCAGTCTTTCTTCCCCTCACCCTCCATGTGTATTTTTAAATAACAACTGAACACATGAAATCCCTTGTCATCCTCTCCTTATTGGAGTTTTGGAGTGAGTTTTTACACTTTAACTGGGAGCATGTGGTCCACATTACCTTCAACAGTTGCATGACTCCAGACAGTTTCTTCTCATTTGGAAGTTTTGTCCCAGGTTACTGTTTTTCTTGCTGTTGTTTTTTGTTTCTTGTTTTTGTTTTGTTTGTTTTTCCTGTGTTCTCCAGTGTTCCAGTGTCTCCAACCTCCATTCTTGATTGAAGAACTGAGACCACAGGTTTCTTCCCAGGACCTAACTGCTCTTTGCAAACTGGCTTTACTATACTGCATGGAAGTGGGTTATTTGAGAGCTACTTGGCATTGATAGTCCAAATGATATATTTCATTGTTTTAATTTATTTTATTTGCAAGCAGAATGAAAGGAATAGCTGCACCAGGGTCTCTAGCCACTGCAAAAAAAAAAAAAAAAAAAAAAAAGTTCAGATGCATGTGTCACTTTTTGCTTCTGGCTTTATCTGGTACTGAAGAATTGAACTCAGGTCATTAGTATTTGCAGGCAAGTACCATAACCACTGGACCATCTCTACAGCTCTCTCTTTCCTCTTATCCAAAACACACAGTTGCTGAGCACTTTTTATTGTAATGGCTTTGAATAGTTTCATGTCCACACTCAATTATAATTGGATTTGGGGATGTCCTTGTCAGTCAGAGCTTGGGAGAGATTTAAAGATTGCCACAATTCCACAAATCTTCCACTGAGTCATTTTCAATCATCACAATCATTCAGAAAGACTGGAAGAAAGCTTTGTTAAGAAGCCTATCGTATGGGCTGGAGAGATGGCTTAGTGGTTAAACGCTTGCCTATGAAGCCTAAGGACCCCGGTTCAAGGCTCAGTTCCCCAGGTCCCACGTTAGCCAGATGCACAAGGGGGCGCACGCATCTGGAGTTCGTTTGCAGAGGCTGGAAGCCCTGGCGCGCCCATTCTCTCTCTTTCCCTCTATCTGTCCTTCTCTCTGTGTCTGTCACTCTCAAATAAATAAATAAATAATTTTAAAAAAAAGAAGCCTATTGTATAATGTAAAAGCTAAATCTTGCAGAAATCAAGAACTTAAAATGTAGTTAATTCTGACAGATGAAGACAAGAGTTGAAGCTAAGTGTCCCTACTTCTCACACTTGTGCTCTTTCCACCATGAAAGTGTTGATTCATTTACCATTAGGAAGAAGACTGAAGTTGATTCCAGCTTACTGATGTGGGAAGATAACATTTGTAGATGTCTGAAAAAAGATCTGTTGAGATAAGAGGGGGACTGTGTGAAGACTGGATCCCCGGATGAGTTGTGAGTGCTGTAACCCTTCCCTGAGACACCGGGGCTGAGCCAAACGCACATGATAGGGAACTATCTTGCAATCCTACTGCTATTCATATCACAAGGCAAACATGAAAAGAAAATCATGTGATATCTTTGATAAAGATAGATCTCAATCTGGGATGGCCTGTACTTGGTCCTGAGCAGAGTTCAGGAATACAATTCACAATGTTTTACTGTTTCATTTAGAGTTTGTAACACTACAGGAAAGTAAATCCTCCAGTTCTGAACCTTGGCAATTTTAACCTGTTTCTATTAATATTAGATCAATTATTTGCTTTTAATTTGTTGAAAATTCAATGCTTAATAAAAACAATGTGTTAGTAGTATGTTAATAAATAATAGTTATTACAGATCACTCAAAGTGTACATGTGATTGAGTTTTATGGCATGAATCTAGAAACCTCATAAGTGGAAACATAATTTGCCTATTTAAATATTCCAAACTCACCAGGAAACAGGAAAAAAAAAAAAAAACCCTCCAAACTCTGACACATTTGCAAGTTTCTGGCATTGGATCCTCATGAACTATTTGTATTAAAGGATACTGACAGCCACTTAGCATCCAATACTGGATGAAAAGAATGCCTGGAGGAAAGATGGCTGAAATTCCAAAGATGGGGACAGTATTCTAACACAGGTACATACTTTGGCCATGAGAAAAGTGTGAGGCAAGTGTATAAGATATTTAAAAATTAATTATATAGAGCTAGCTTTGTGGATATGATGCCTGCTACACAAGCATGAGGACATGAATTTGGATCACTAGAACCCATGTTAAATGCCAGGCATGGTGATATTCACCTACAATCCAAACATTGGTGAGACAGAGACAGAGAGTCCCTGTGGCTTGCTGACTAGCTAGTTCAGTTGAGTCAGTGGGCTCTAAGTTCAGTGACAGACCATAATCAAAGTTGGAGAGTATTTGAGAATGACATCCAACATTAACTCTGGCCTCTGCATACACACATACACACACACACATACACACACACACACACGTATACATATGTGTAGCTACACATATATGAACACACATGTACACCACATACATGAACACCACATACATACAACTGGAAAACAATTGCTCTTCCCCTGCCTTTATTTCACTATTTTCTTTCCATATTTCTCTGTCAGATTAACTTTGAAACAGGCTGGCCTAGAAAAGAATTAGGAGAAATGAGAAGGGAATACTTATTAAATTGAAAGAAGCTCATTATACAAAGCCAGTATTTTCATCATATATAGGAGAATGTTCCTTAATACTAAACCCCTTAAAACTGAACTAAAACATAGGCCCTTGTAAAGCAGAGTTGAACTTTTCTGCTTGCACAGTTTCCCATAACACCTTCCAGATAACTATTCTTGCCTACTCTCCTTGTTCACATACTCTCATCTCCCACTAAATCAGGAGCCTTTCTCAAGTCACTTTTTCTTATCACATCTACATCTTTAGCACCCATTGTCATTTCTAGCATGTTCATTGCTGCTTGATGTATGTTCTATTTATTTCACGTCAGTGAGAATGTTCGTGGAGTGGTGCTTTCATTGACTTTGATGCCTTCACTTGATAAGATGCTACTTGGAAGCATATGATTGCTTGCCTGTCCTTCCTGGCTTGTCCTTTTACTTTTCACTTAGCAGCCTAGCATTCAGGGGATGTCTGAAGGCTTTGTCTGACACTCTTTACTCAGCTGTGAGCCTAATCTTTCAGCAAATTCAGATGATGCTGTCACCAGGAGAAACTTTGAATTCATTGCTTCTAATATCATGTTAATCTACATAGCTACCATCTCTTCCCTAAAATACTATTCTGGCCTCTCAAAGACACCTGTCCATCTATCTCTTTCAAATCTATTATTTTTGAACATTTGAATAACTTAAAACAAAAACTACATCTTGTCACCAAAGATGCCCTCTCTTAACATCTGTATGTTAACTCGCGGCACGGTTTATATTTCTTTCACATGGGTTATCAAAATTCAGAACAGATTTTCCTTGGCCTATGTATATACTAACTATTCCTAATTTTATGACCTACCTTTCCTAACATAGTATACATTAATGAAGGCAGTGTATTTGTTTATCTCATACAACGTTCGCGCCAATGAATTTATTTATGAATGGAGTAAAGAGAGAGAGAAAAAACAATCTCAACAGAGTTTAATTGCCAGCTGTAATGGGAGTTTGGATAAAGCATGATATGGACACTGAATCTAATTGTGTGGGTTGGGAATTCCACTTTGTATTGTGTGTGTAATGTTAAACAAGCTACTCCACTTTTAAAAGTGTTATTTATTCATCATTGAATTTGGAATTATATTAGCATATGGCTGCAGAAAATTGTATATAAAATGCCCCTCATAGACTCATGTGTTTGTAATTGAGCCACATACTTCAGGCCCAGCTGGTGGAGTCTTTGGGAAATGGAGCCTTGGAATAGCTGTGACACTGGGGGTAAGCCTTGTAGTGTTAAAACATCTGGCCTCATTTGCCATATTTAGCTTCCTTCTTTCCTCCCTTCTTTTCTTCCTCCCTCTTTCTCTCTCCTCCCTCCTTCTCTCTCTCTCTCTCTCTCCATCCTTCCACCCTGGATTGTTAATGAATTCAATAGTTAGGTCTTTTTTTTATATAGTGTGTTTGTATGTGTTCATGACAGAATGTATTGCCACTACAAATGAATTCCAGATGCTAGCACTATTTTTAACATCTGGTTTATACAGGTGGCTTGGGAATTGAACCCAGAAAAACGGGATTTACAAGCAAGTGCCTTTAACTGCTGAGCCATCTTTCCAGCCTATTAATTGTGTCTTTGGAATAAAATTCAGAGAGAGCCAGGAGTGGCGGTGCACGCCTTTAATCCCAGCACTCGGGAGGCAGAGGTAGGTGGATCGCTGTGAGTTTGAGACCACCCTGAGACTACATAGTGAATTCCAGGTCAGCCTGGGCTAGAGTGAGACACTACCTTGAAAAAATAAATTCAGAGATTATAGGGGTTCTGCATAGTGTGAGACTTCCAATTATTAAAGAAGAAGTGGTTAAGTCTATAGGGTTAGCTACTGTCCCTATTGTTTGAATATCTGTTCATGATTCCAATTGTGAACATAAGCATAATATGACTTTAAAAATGCATGACAGGGGATGTGAAGAAAAGCTAAGTACTGTTGGCTCACTACTATAATCCTAATAGACTTGAAGTGGAAATGAGGTGACTTTTAAAATATAATATTCTATAAATTCACAGATTTCTATAAATAGACTTCCTAGGGCCCTTAAACATAATGTTAGCATCTTAATAAAACCAGTACTTCTATTGGAGTAAAACCTGGTATGTAGTAGAAAGACTCAAGATCCAATTGTAGTGCTGGAGTGCAGTAATGTTGATCTAGGTGTTGGGCCTTCTGTGGTTGATGCAGTCATGAATGAAGTGTGAAGTGAGAAAATTTACTATAGCTGCTGGAAAGAGGCCTAGACATGGTAAAATGTAAATATCATTATTTAAGATAAAATATGCTCAAGTTCTCATGAGTTATATTTTAAAATAAATCATGGTAACAAATGCAATATCATCTACCCCAATGTATAAAATATCTTATAGAGCTATATTGCTCACATTTGTTTGGCCATATCATTATCTAACTTATAAAAATGATATAACTCCCATTCTTTCTCATCTCATGAGAAATTGAAATACATTATTGGCTGATAATAGTAATATGTGATAATAGTAATTATGAAAAAGATGTTTGATTTATATTTGTACTAGAATGCATATATCATGATGAAAATTCTATGGTTTATCAACTTAAATTAATGCTATGGGGATAAATAAAATTAAAAACAAATTCTAGCCAGACGTGGTGGCACCCACCTTTAATCCCAGCACTTGGGAGGCAGAGATAGGAGGATCACTGTGAGTTCAAGGCCACCCTGAGACCACAAAATTAATTCCAGGCCAGCCTGGACCAGAGTGAGACACTCTCTCAACAAACCAAAGGAAAAAAATCTATTTTAAAGCTATGATAGAGATTATGTGTTTGAATGTTATCAAATGTCAGTTGGAGGTTACTGATTATTAGAGCTATGCATAGAAAATGGCATATTTAATTTATTTAGCTACACATTGTGGAAGTAGATGCTATTATGTTTTTAATTGAGCATCATTATTTGATGTAATAAAAGTAAAATCTATTAAAATAACAGTTGTAATTAAATTGCTTATATTTGTAGTTGGGCCATTTTTCCCTAACCAATGAAATACTTGCATCCTTTAAAATTAGAAAAGAAGTAATGTGATTTATAGTTGCATAAGATAGCTAAAATAAGATGATTTTAGCTGCTGTTCATTAGATTCACAATCTAATATATACATATATATTAATATAGTACAGTATAGATATTCTATAATATTTTTAGGATTAAGATAAAATAAAATTGGAGAATGAATATGCATAATTGTTGCAGTTGACTCAGGAGTAAATGTTGGGCTTAGAATATTCATGTGGTATGGAAATTTGCCTCATTGTGCTATAATAAGTAAATATGAAGGGCAATAATTAATATGTTAATTTTGTTTAGAAACAGAGTATAGTGTAATCAAGAGAATAAGACTAGCTGGAAGACATCAAATAGTTATTAATGGAAGAATAAGTTGAGTGTTCATGATAGTAGTTTGGCTGCAAATGTATTTATAATTAATACAAGTTAAACAAAATTCAAGAAGTTAACCATGTGCTATCAAGAGAACTATAGTTTCTACATAACTTTATGGTATTTGGGTTATAAATGTATACAATTACTAATGCTACAATGCTAATTGATGTATACAATTACTGTTTTGAGGTTAACATAAGCAGATTGAGCTAGTTATTACTGACTATGGAAATAGGATGAACAGCTGTTTTCCTCTGCCATACTTTCCCACTATGATGAAACTTCAAGAAAGTATAAGCTGGAAATAAACCCTTCTTTCTATAAAATATCTAAGTTCAGGCATTTTGTCCCAGCACTGTGAAAGTAACTGTTATAGAAGATTGGTATTAAGTAGGGTTGCTGCTGTTGCTGTGATAATCCTGATGTGGCTTTTTCTTTTTTTCTTTTTTTCTTTTCTTTTTTTTCTTTTCTTTCCTTTCCTTTATTTTTTATTTTATTTTATTTTATTTTTTTAGTCTTTTAGAACTGGTTTGCCAAAGGAATATGGTAAAATGGGAGGTAAAATGTCTCCAATGACCCATGTATTTGTGAGTAATCCCCCGTTGGTAGACACTTTGGGAGGTGAAGAAAGAAGGTAACTGCTATAGTGCACTACTAGATTATTGTAAGAATCTACAGAATTAATGTTTGCTGGCACGGAGGAGATAATCAACAAAGTATCAGCAGTTGCTGCCAAAGTTGCTGCTACTGCATTGCTATGCACTGCCCGATTCACCCCAGACTTTAGATGTTGTCCATATTTGGGCCATATAGAAAAGTTCACATTTGAGAAAGAAAATGAACACATAAAGTGTGTTGACAGAGATGCAGTTTAAAATTAGGTAGTTATGGGTATTATTTACAAATAGTTCTCTCTCTAAGGCCCTGAGTGGACAAGGGGTAAGTCAAGGCAAAATAAGATAAAGCTGTTTGTATTCATACTTTTGTATTCTTAGGACCAGGCCAGGGAATTCAAAGGATTTATTGAGGTGGAAAATTATTGTAATTGATATCTTGTCTAGTTATATTTTTTAATTTTTCATAGATCGCAGTTGATAGCTCTAGATAAATTTTCTTTCAACTTTGTTATATATGTGTATATTCAAATAATATTATTACATGTATGGCCTCATAGTCTTGGTCCACTGAGATATGTTTTTATTTTTTGAGATGTGTTCTAACATCTGACTTTCACCAAGTGGAGGAAACTGCCAGAGAGCCTCGCCTTTCTATATGGAACATTTGTGTTTTCACAAAATCTGCTGATACCCCTAAACTCTTCCTGAATAAAATCTAAAAGGCAGATACCATATTAAGTAACACAAAGGCATTTTTGAATGCATTCTCCTTTCTCAACTTTGTTCACATTGATAGACCCTAGAATCCAGATGCCTTGTTAAATCTCAAACTTAAACAGATTGATTTTGATGACAACCAGTTTGCAATTGTAGGAGCAATCTTACTCAAGTGAGTACTAAATTTAAAAGGAAAGAAAACTCAATAAAATAAGTTATTGTAGAAGGGTTTTGTTGGAAAATAAATGTATTTTGAAAATTAATCTTTACTTCCCAGAATGGAAAGAGAAGAAAAGCATTGAAAACCACCCCAAGCTATTGTTCTCTAAAAATAAAACCCAAAGAGGCTTATTCATTTTCAATTGAATTAAAAATAAATCTGTAGGAATGAGGAACAATATATCAACTTTCTGTTCGAGATGCATATTTTTGCCATTAGATGGGGTGTCATAAACACGATGCCATTGTAACTGAAATTAAGGTTTAAATATTCTGCCAAATACGTGTTTTTCAGTCATGCAAATAGTGTCCTTTCAAAGCATGTATTTATAACTTTCTCTGAAACATTAAAAAAAAAGATTCTTGGATTCTCTTTTAGACTCTGTTTCTGTAAGCAACCATCTCAAGAATATTACTGTGTTGAGCATAAATGTAGTTTTCATTTGATAGCCACGACAAGTTATGCTGCAAGTTCTATACATCAATGTTTATTTCATAAAATTACCTAGGAGAACAATGCGGCAATGTGAATGGAGATTCAGTTTCAACTAGTGAACACCATTTTCCCTTTTCCAAGACTCTTTCATATCTAGGTATTGTAATGCAATGGTACAGTGAACAGAGAAAGCTAGATCAGGCAGAATCAAATCAGTAATTCAAAAGAGAAGAGATGCAGAAATCCTGCCCTTAATTAAGTGGTTATCCCAAGCAATGCTTTCAAACTATGTTGCAAAGATCTACGGAAGGTAGTTATAACTTCCTAAGACTTTCGGTGAGAAGTATGCACATAGATAACACCCACATTTGCGTGGTTTGGAAACACTGTCAATAAGGGTTGGGGAGATGGTTCAGTTGGTTAAGAGCTTGTCACACAGCACAATAAAAAGTACTAGCATAAAATGCCAGATTGTAGTGGTACAAACATGTAATCCTAACACTGAGAAGACAGAGAAAGGAGAAGTCCTGGCACTAACAAACTAGATAGGTGAGCTAAATCGACGAGTTTTAGGTTCAGGGTGAGACCCTGTCTCAGAATACAAGATACATAGCAATCAAAGAAAGTTACCCATTGTAGAACCTCAAGCTTCCATGCTTACTTATGGACACACCCACACAAACATATAGCACATCAACACACAGGTAACATACCCACATACACATTCCATAAAAAGACTGTCAGTGATATAAGTCCATAATCAAATTATAGATACTATAGCCAGAATGTAAAGACTATCCATTGATTCTTTGTCTATACATAGAAGACAATTTAAGGCATCATATTAACTGCCAAGTATGGAGAACGGTGACTCTTAGAGTACAATTAGAACACAGAGACCTGCATGTGTAAACAAACACACGTATGTGTGTGCATACAAGCATGGCTGTCAACAGCCCACAGCAATGTCTGAGTAATGTCACGTACATCATCTTGTTGTGTGTCATTAAAATTGATGATGCATTTTGAATATGTGGAAATCTTATAGTTAAAGTTACTTCAGTTACCCAAAGTGTACACTAGTGACTTGAATTAAATTGGGATTCC
The DNA here is from genome assembly GCF_020740685.1 of Jaculus jaculus. NCBI lineage: Eukaryota > Metazoa > Chordata > Mammalia > Rodentia > Dipodidae > Jaculus > Jaculus jaculus. The sequence goes on along the minus strand of NC_059104.1, from coordinate 124,703,990 downwards.
CAATCATATCTGACGTATAAAGTTGGAACATATAAGCACCTACTGTATCTTGTCAATCTAAAAGATCCTTAACAATATTAACAAATAAAGCATCATGGATTATATGGTGCTTTGAAATGCAGACAAGACTGACAAGCCCCACCATGATCACAGTAGAAAGAACTTTCATCTTGAAGAGTAAGGTTTAAATCCTGGAAGGACACTGAGGGTCATTGTAAGCTCGCTCTGTGTGGTGTGGCTTTAATTGACATGCTAGGCAGTATTCTACTTTTGTAATGATAGTGCTTTCAGAACTGAAGTAAAAGCAAAGAGTTTGAAAACCGACAAAGCAGATAAGGTTTAAAATGACATAATAAGCTCTTCCTTATCAGCTGAAAATTCTTTGAAGTAGTTCCTCAGACATTCTTTGTACAGCGAAGCCTCGTTGAGATCCCAACAGCTTTCTCCTGGCTATAACTAAACTGTATTCTCCATTCTCACTCCATGGGGTTCCCAGCACACTGAAGACATGGAACCTTAATTCTACAATGGCAAAATCAATTCTTTCTGGGCATGTGGGACTTGAGATATATAACATTCCATCTCACTTTATTATTTCAGTCCATGAAGTAGGGTACAAGCCACACTGGACTTCAGAGACCTTGTAGTTGACAGACACCACTTCAAACACTAGATTCTCTTCTATATTTACTCTGAGTATGTGATTCACTCTACTGAGACCAGGTGGCTATTATCCCTCCTGGTGATGCAGCATTTAATGTCTCATGTTAATAAAGTTCTGTGGGGAAAGGCTTAATAGGCTATGCCTCTGTGCAAAAGCATTCAGTGTAGAATTGGTTCACTTGGAAGGACATGCTCTAGTTCCCCAGGAAATCCTTCCTTGACACTCTCAAAATGACAAAGATATTTTTACATGACCTCTCATGCCACATGAAGCTTTGCTATGACCTTACTTTCACAAATTATTTTAATTTTTGATTGAAGTGTTCATTTTCACCATCATATTTTCATTGATGTCATGGGCTTTACTTGCTTTTAGTATATTTAGTATATTTATTATCTCAAGCAGCCCCTCTCTATTTCTCTCTATCTTTCTCTCTCATTGAATTTTTAAAGGTAGGATTTTCCTGTGCAATGCTTGCTGCCCTCTCACTTGTGATAATCCTCTTGCCTTAGCTTCCCACCACTGCTATTACAGACATGCGCGGCAAGGCCTAGATCAATATACCACATTCTCCATCATATCCTAGGCTGTGCCATGCTGCTTGTTGTACAATCAGCACCTTTACATAGTCATGGAACAACATAAGTTACAAAAATCTTTTCACATTGCCTCACATTGAGAGTGCATTTCTACCTCTGTACTTCACACACATACATTCAGATTACTTGAACATTTTCTGTATTTCCTTATGTATACATAAATAAGGGAATCAAAAGACAATATGTGCATACACAAGATTGTAGCTACATACTGTCTGGGAATGATGAGCACAACTGATTGGTTCTCTTATGCAAAGTTATTTCCCCCCTAGACTAGTAATATTCCTACTGTTTGGAGCAGGCTATATCATTCTAAGATCACTTAGAACCATGTTGAAACCACAGACATCCAGTTTTACTTGGCTGCTGACAGGAAACGGAACTTTCCCACATGACCATTTCCAGCCCTAGAACTCCCATATTCAGCCCTGTGTTGTCGCAAAAGGCTTTCCATTCTCTATAGTAAGACACTTACTGGTGATTTCTATCTGGCATTTTTTTTCCAAAACTTCCAGCATCTCTCCCACAGTTGAGCTCCATTCTCCAGGTTCTCTCAAGAACAAAGATGTCTTCAGATCTTGCCTTATGTCCCCTGATATGTAATCATGGGGGTGTGCTAAGCACAGAATGTAGCACACAGTATGCATGCATGCAATTTGTGTAAATACTGACTCTGTTCTCCCAGCTAAAACATATGTTAATAAAAAGTTCATCCTCTGCCCCTCTACCCAGACAGAGGTGATACATGGGGTGAAGTAAAATCATCACAATGGAGAAAAACTGCTGCTACACATAAGAACTGTCCCCTGTTGCACTTTACTGCTTTACTTATCTTTTTTTTAAATTTGTTAAAAGATTTTTATTTATTTATTTAATTTATTTATTTGAGAGTGACAGAGAGAGAAAGAGGCAGATAGAGAGAAAGAGAGAGAATGGGCATGCCAGAGCTTCTAGCCACTGCAAATGAACTCCGGATGCATGTGCCCACTTGTGCATCTGGCTAACGTGTGTCCTGGGGAATCAAGAAAAATATGTTTTTAATCAGGGTCTCATTATGTAGTCTAGGTTATACTTGAACTCATGATCTTCCAGTTTCCAAATGCTGGGATTAAAATTTATGTCACCATGCCTAGATAACATTTTCTCTAAAAGAAACCTCCAGAAGTTTTGGAAGATGGACAAGAAATTTTTTTTTTAATGTCTCTATTTTGCTAGGAGGTTGGTTTTACGCTTTATGTTAAATTAAGCTGGTTGAGACATACATGTAGCTTGGAAATAAAGTGAATATTATTTCCATCCAATCCAGATTATTTTTGTGTAATTTTGATTTATTTTTTGTGTATGGGAGGGGCATGCCTCATTATTCACGTGGAGGTCAGAGTATCAAGAGCTTGAAGGTTAACTGTGAGGCGTTTCACCTTATTTGATACCACTGCAAAGGAACTAGGAGATGGCAAACAAAAGTGGACTACCTATCATGTAAGTTTGTTTCAAATTCACATTTTCTTAAATTTGTTGGGATTGTATATATATATATATATGTACCATTTTACAACTGGCTCTACAGGTGTACTAGGGAATTGAATATGGGGCATTAATTTTTGTAGCAAGTGCCATTCACCACTGAGCCATCTTCCCAGGCCCAAGTTATTTTATAGTTTATGCTTAATATGATATGTTAGCAGCTATGGAGTAGACCTGGGATCTGTGTAGCTGACAGGTTTCTTTGGAAACCTTTGTAAATGCCAATTCTTGTATCTGAATTTTAAATTTTCATGTCCAATGGCCTGGGAATATGAGAGTCATTGTACAACATAAAACAATTAAGATACTTCAGACATCACTAACCTGACTTTCAACTAGTCAGTGGTTAAAGTTGTATGCTTGATTTATTCTCTCCTGGAATTAAGTAGTATATGCTAAAATATATTTGTCCCCTAATGAAGACTCACTGGTTTTCTTTATATTCTCAGCCACATTATTTGTTTAATTATGACCTTACAACAGTGGCTGTCCATGTCCCTTGCTTCCTGTAATAACTATAGAAAGTGAACTGCAGTTAGGTACATGCCTACAGGACAATAGGCAGAACAAAGTTGCTTAATTTCCTAGTGAATGCTTGGATTGTCCTTGAGAAGCTTCCACCACAGGTGCAAACTACCACTGTACAGAAGCAAAAGTTAAGAGCCCTTTCTGTGCAAGCATAGTGACTTAGAGGAAACCTGGGAGACTCATAAAGTTAAATCACCAGGGCCCACATAAACAAGTGGATTTTGCCATGTGTGTTGGAAACTACAGTATTGTGTCAAGCAAAGACCAGACAATCACTTGGGTGTGGGAAAATAATAGACAGCATCAAGACCAGTAAGAGACCCCAGTTCAAATAAGAATGGGCAGAAGAGTAGTGGGTAGGTAGACACTCAATGTTTCCTTCTGATCACCATGGTCTAGCATGCCTTGCAAGAAGTGAGCACACAGAGCACTACATGGGCACATAGACAAGTATCCACCGTATACCACACACACACACACACACACACACACACACACACACACGCACACACACAACTAATTCCCCAAATAGTTGTTTTATGGAAACCAGTCTGAGTAATGAAGATAAACATTTAGTTCTTCATTTAGGAACTTTTATGAATCAAAGAAAGAAATAATGAAGTGGTTGCCTTTCAGAATTCAAGTTCAGCTTCATCCAGAAGTGGGGCTCTAATTTTGAGTTTCTGACTTTCCCAAAGGGCATAAGATTTGTGAAGTTTTCAGTGTCACTGAGACTCCTACAGCATACTTTTGTTCCCAGTCCATCTAGAAGGGACTTGATATTCCCTTCTATACCATGGCTTACCTTATGCAACTTCCCATCATCTGTACTTTTATAATAGAACAACTTTCATAAGTTGTTTATTTTTTCTTGTGCATTAAACCTTATGGAAGAAAGATGAACAGGGTGTGCAACCTCACCATGGATATTTTCTTTATCTCATCTTCAGTCTAATGAAGGGTTATATCCAGTCATTTTGAAGTCAACACACCTGGCAATGCTGATCTGGAATGTTCTGGGAATATTAGCTAATATGATCACTATATGTGTAGAGAGAGCTGTCTGCTGTAGCAGGTCTGAAAATTTTTGCCTCTCATTACTGCATGATCAGTTTTATTTGAGGTTAATCTCTATGGATCATCTGAGTCATCTCATAATAAATGCCATTGGCTATTTGACTCAAGTGTTCCAATTTCTTCCCTCTAAATTTATCTAAGGCATATTTTCCACATCTGAGAAATTTCCCCAGGTAAATGTTTCCTTAGGTTTGGCTTATCGTACATAAATATCTACATATTTTCCCAGCCTAATGAGATAGACTAGCAAGGTTCATTTACTGCAAAGTCTCCTTAACAAGTATGATTTCTTTGTGTCATTGATTATGAAATTCACATGAAGATAAATTAACCTGCAACAGCTCATATTTACTGCAGAGAGAAGGCCCTGGTTTCTGCTAGTTCCTGGCTGAACCCATCTTCTGAGGATGATGATTGAAACCCAGGGTGGCTAAGTGCTGCCCAGGACAGTCATGAGACCTGTGCCTGTGCTTATGGTCTTCCTCTGACAGTGCTAGTGGGAGTTTCCTCCTGGGACTTATGAGTTGTGACTATGGAACTGTGACTTACACAAGTAGGACTCTTCTCTGAGACAATGCTAAAGTTTATAAAGTTTTATAAAATCTATAAAGATATATATTTTTACACATGAGAATTTTCATGTAATGAATGAGATAGGTATAAGAACTCAAAGACATGATTGATTCTCTACATTCAGTATTACATATAAATAATGTGGGGTACAGCTCATGAGAGAAAATTAATTTGGCTTTCCCTGAAGCAGAGAGTAGAAACTCCTAATGGTAGGATGTGTAATGGAACCTTCACTATGTGAAAGACAAGTGATCCATCCAATGAGTTAATGCTAGGAGTTCTGCAGAGAATAACAAACACTTCAGAGGCAGGGAACAGTACACATGAAACAGCTTAGGTTGTGAGCATAAGATTTTTTCTAGAAGACAGACCATTACCTGTTTTCTGCATAGCTCTCAGTAGCATGGGGCTGAAAATAAGCTATGCACTCAGTAACACTTATTAGATGAAAGAAATACTATTTCCTACTTAGTTTCCAAATTTAAAGAGGCAAGGAAGCCATTTTTCCTAAATTAGTTTTTAAATAAAGATGAAACTCTTCAATTAAAGAATAAGGATCATTTATTAGTAGAATGAGAGAGTCCACTGGCGATAGAAAAGTGCTTATTAATCCAGAATGTCAGGCCAAGAAAGCAAAGGTTGTGCCAAATGAGCAAATTTACTACCTAATAAAGCTAAAAGAAGGTTAACTAAGTGCATTCAATAAACACCAGTAAACCACCACATAATTAGATTCAGCAGTGAACAAAGCCAGTGGGCACTTCACCAAAGCCCACTCAGAATCTATTTATAAACTGACTCACAGGGACCAGTGACCAGTATTTCCATGTGCCATGGTCACATCCTTGGTTGAGTGGACAGTAGGTGTTGATTTGCAGATTAAGAAGAGGGTGAAAAGAATAAAAGCATAATGCAATAAGAGGAATAAGATGGGACATAAAACAAATAAATGTTTGGGATGTAGGTAAATGTGAAAATGTTAGCCAAGCCTGCCCAAAGTCTCGAGTTTGATATTCATCACCACAATATATGGTAATGAAGATAAACAAATAAACAACACACATGTTAGGTAGCTAGTAACATATTAGCAGATCTGAGGTTCACTGTAGAGAGACTTGTCTTTCATAACCACCTACTGGTGAAACCAGGAACTGAAATTTCAGGTCTCTGCTTATTTGTCAGAAGAATGGAACTGACCTGTGTCTCTGACATTCTTAACTGCTAAAAAGATCATAAGACTATAGTACAGAAAGACTATCTAGTAAAGAACACAGACAGATTGTTGTTCCCTCTCTTGACAGCTCATTGCTGTGTTCCTGTGAAATAAAAAAAAAAATGAGATACTTAAAAAAATGGCTATGGGACAGCACCTACAGGTGACATATTCTCTGGGTTTTATCCTCCCAGTAACCCCACAGGTAACTGTTCTAGTTAGAACATACTGGAAGGTCAAGTACAGAAAGGGAAGCAATTTGCTCATGGATGACATTTTTAGAGCTAGGATATGACCCCAGCATCCAGCAGAGTGGTCACAAATGTAGCTACTCCAAGTATTGCCTACCATGTAATGAGCCACATTTCTCCTGTACACTGAGGCCTCATAGAAGGAAGAAAGTGAGCTATTTCAGCTAAATTCCCATCTAATAAGGAATACTTTTTTCTCAGGAGAGAAATGTTCTTGTCTCCCAAGGTGAAAAGTCTGCAGGAGGAATCCATAGTAGCTAATTTCTCATTAATGAGGCAAGATACCCAACCAGAAGCAACTTATAAAAGGGAAGGATTTATTTCTATCCTGCACACATTCAAATCATCAGATTCTGCTCCTTGTTCCCATAGATTTATGGCTGCCTCATGATGCAAAGAGCATTCAGTTCAACTTTAAAAGTCTCCACAATTTTTTCCAGTCTCAACACTGTTCAAAAGTCCAATGTCTCAGGCTGGAGAGATTGCTCAGCTCTTAAGACATTTGTTTGCAAAACCTAAATACCTAGGTTCCATTCCCTAGTACCCACACAAGCAAGATGCACAAGGTGGTGCTGCATCTGAAGTTCATTTGCAGTACCTAGAGGCCCTGGGAACCCATTCTCTCTCTATCTCTTCCTTTCTCTCTCTCTCTACCTCTTTCTCTCTCAAACAAATAATATTTTACATCTGAGACTCAAGATAGTCTCTTAAATATGAATTTTGTAAAAAATAAAAATGTAAGTTACATACTTAAAACACAAAGTGACACAGAATAAGAATTCTCATTAGAAAGAGGAATGGGGACATAGCAAGGAAGCTTGGACAAATGTTAGATTGAAATCCAACTGGGCAAACATTAAATACTATATTTCCATATCTGGCATCCAGGACTCATAATGAAATTCTCTGCACTCCAAAGGGCTTCGATAATTCTGCCCTTCCACCTGTGTTGTTTGCAGCTTCTCCCATAAGCATGATGCACCTCAAGCTAATGATAGCTTTCATTGGTGGTGAACCCATAGTAATAACATCTCCAAAAATCCTAAGGTTCAAACTCACAATGTCACAAAATGGTCTCATTGGAACCTCTTGCTAGACCTTTAACTCTGCTTCGCGCTGTCAAGCTTCAGTGGTTGGCTGCAAACCTGGCACTTACCATAAACTCCACTTCCTTCATCTTCGTGCCTCCAAAACTAGCACCACAAAGGCAGTGATGCCAAGCTATTGTGCCAGGTGGGGATGAAGGCAGACCTTGAGAAGCAGTGGCACCTTCAGCATTCTCCCTTTAGGTATTTTTATAATTGAATTTAATTTTTTAAAAGTCTTCAGGCAGCTCATTAGACTTTCATATTTTCTGGTTAGCATGCACAGATTTTTGGAACGGAACATGAGCAAACTGTGGGATACCCTAAGATGTCCTAAAATTTGGATCATGAATATACTAGAAGGGGAAGAAATTCAGACTAGAGGTGTGGAGAATTTATTCAACAAAATTATTGAAGAAACCTTTCCCTCTCAAAAGAGTTCCATTAAGATACAAGAAGCTCACAGAATCCCAACCAGACTAAACCAAAGAAGAAATTCTCTAAGATATATCATCCATGGTAAACCTGACAATCAGTGCCAGAGTGAAGGAGACAGGCTCTGAGGATACACATACCTACCAAAGCAGAGATACAGAGGGTCCTAAGAGCTCATCACTGAAGTAGACTTAAAACACAACCAATACATCTCAGGGAATTTGCAGAAAAGGTGGTGTAAAGATTGTAAAAGCCACAGGTTTGGACATCATACCTAAACTCATTGACTGTTAATCCCACAACACATAATCCACAATCCACATGGGGAATACTTGCAACACCACTGAGGAGAACCCCCAGTAGAATGGGGATAAGGAAGAGGGAAAGTATGCTAAAAACACACTGTGTATCCTGCTAGGTATGTATGTCTGCAACAATAATAAAACTATCCCCACTCCTCCACCCACATTCCACTGAGGGCCCTCCTAAGAATAATTATTAGTATTCAGTCTGGGTTCCAGAAGCATTCAGTCAGTCTCTGTGTGGGGTGAACATGCCTCAGATTATTTCTATCTACTCTGTGTCTCATACAATCATTTTCCCTCTCCTTCTACAATATTCCCGGAGGTTCAGTTGGTGAGTTAGAAGTCTCATTTAATGTTAAGTTATTTTTAGCCTCTTAAATTCTTTATGGATAAGTTTTGAGTTACCATACTATCTGTAGCCATCTCACTGGAGCTGATTGTCAGGCTAGCATTGAGAGTGGCTTTCTTTGCAATATCTCCTGGGACCCTGTAGATATGGTAGAGGTGGCATGTCTTAGATTAGACAGACAGCTAAATCTATAAATATGCCTTATGTAAAATTAAAACAGATTATTCAACTAAGAGGGAGAGTAATTTAGACTAAAGGGGATAAGCATAGATATTTGAGAAAATTTTGATGTGCATACCCACTATCCTTAGATAAAGAGCAGTGGAGATGTCTCTTTGGAGTCTATGAGTTTCTTTTTCATGGGGTTCTGACTTGGTTCTCAGTACCAGGTATGACCTCTCTCCTACTGAGTGAGTCTCATGTCCAATCTGAGAACAGTTGGTTACCTGCATAAACTGTGTCCACTATTGCACAAGTGCTTATTTTGTCCCTTGCTAGTTAACTGCATAGCTTTCAAGTTCACCTGTTTATTGATACTATTATTGGCCATTATCTCCCAGCAGGTAGCATAGCACATTCTAGCATTATAAGAGCTATTAAAGAGGGAACTTGTTTTACTTTCAGTTCCAGCATGGGGTCTTGATGTCCTGTGACCACCGCCTGTTGTGTCTTCACCAATACAGTTTTATCTTTTAGCTCTGGCAGGTAACCAAATGCTTTGGGAATGGTCCACATTGTTTTGAGGACCTCATGATCAATTTGACCAACAGCTCACTATGGTCACAATTCTGGCTCTGGGATTTACCAGCCAGGGCCCATATTATTAGTGCTAAGCTTCTACATGTCACTTCTGTACAGGCCACTCCTTTTCCCTTATTGAAGGTTATATTGTAGAATACTATCCAAGGTAATGTTTTCTATAGTACTAATCATCTTGTAATTAGTTTGATGTAATTCCCCCAATATCACTTCACCCTAACCCCAAAATCCCTTCCACCCACTGTATTTTTCTTTCATTAGTTTTTTCTATCCCTCAAACTGTTTATTAAGTAGCCTCTCCTCTCATTCATCACTATTTTCTCTATTTATCCTACCCTCATTCTGGTTCCATGTAAATATTCTTGATGCTTGCTACAGCATACAATCAACTGAAGGTGTTCTAGGTTAGGAACAGAATTCAAGAGAGAACATATGGCATTGGTCTTTCTGAGCCTGTGTAACCTTGCTTACTATGGAATATTCCCAGTCCATCATTTTCCTGTTTCCTTACTACTGAGTAGAATTCCATTGTGTGTATTTTCAATGTCTTCATTAACCATTCATTTGTTGAAGACATCTGGACTGACTCTGGTAATCCTAGCCAGTTTGTATGGAGCAGTTACAGATATGATTGAGCAACTGTCTCTGTAGTAAACAATATAGTCTTTAGGGTATATGCACAAAATAAAGCTGTATATAATGGTAGATCTATTTTAAACATTTTGAAATGTCTCCAAAAGGATTCACAATTCTTAAAGCCCAAGTTTTCAATAGGTTGGGTCTTGCCTTCAGGAAAACTTGCCTGTTGTTCCATTGCAGAGCATCTAGCCCATCCATGGTGGTAATCGTTTTACAGTTTTAGCTAAAAGTGACTGTAATTTCTGGATTTGGTTCCTGAAGCTTGTTCACATTTCTTCCTGTGCCAAAATTTATTTTCTCCATATACTTATCCTCTGTATGTTATTTCACCAAATGCATAAATCCCTTACTTTTAAATTCAACTGCTCCAATTCTCCAGAACATTGGCATCTATATTCTCTTTGCCAGAATATCACAAAAACTGTCTCTAGTCAAATTCTTGACAAAGTCTTTCCCCCAATGTTAAATATCATGAGCCAAGAATCCAGAGTCCACACTACTCACTGCATTTGGTCTTTCAAACTATCACTAGAATGATTCATTACATTTTGCTTATAACATTGTCAAGCTTTACTAATCCAAAGTTCCAATTTTTTTCATATTCCTTTGGCAAACAAATTATAAAACATAAAGCAAAGCAAAAAACACATGGTCAGGCTTTGCAAAGCCATAGTATGCATTTTTTATAGCGGTTATGTATAAAGGACTTACTTCTGGTTTTCAGTTTCAAGAGAAACTTTCATCATGTCAGGGAACATATAGCATGAGCAGGGAGCCTGGTGTCATGTCTCTGCAGCAGCAGGGAGAAAGTAGAGGAAGTGAGCACAATGCATCAAACGGTGATCAACCGTAATACCCCAAAGGAAATGCCAAGTGACACACATACTCCATCAAGGCTCTACCTCTCAAAGCTTCCTTGAACTTATCTAAGTGCACCCTTAGCTCCAGTTTAAGTATGAGGTTTATTCAGAATCACATGAGGTCATGGGGGATACTAACATTCCAACCATCACAACACACAAATATATGAAGTTTTCAACAACTGACACATCACACTTAGTTCACATTCTTTTTTGTTTCCAACCAATTTCTTCACACTGCTCCATAAAACAACTGTAGCAGCTATTCATAAAGCACAATTATTCATAAAGCACATTAGGCTTATCTTTTCCTTGGATCTCATTTTCTCTTGAAGACAATTTTTGTTTTATTTTTAATGAGAGAGAGAATTGGAATGCCAGGGTCTCCAGCAATGAAAATTTAACTCCAAATGTGTGTGCCTCCTTGTGCATATGTGCAACATTGCATGCTTGTGGCACATTATGCATCTTGCTTATATGAGACCTAGAGAGTTGAACATGGGTCCTTAGGCTTAACAGGGATCTCTCAAGCCCTCTTATTAAAGCTTGTATTAATTGGTATCTTTTTAAGGAAAAAAAAAAAAACTCGCATGTGCAGGCTCCAGGCAGAAAACTTAAGGGGAGAAACAAAAATGAAAGACTAAAGGGTAGCATATGGTTGAAATGACACAGAGAAATGTGAAGAAGCCAAACAGGTAGACAAGCAACATGTCAGGACTGAGGAAGTATACAGAAATAACCAGCCCTCAAGAGACACAAGTTCCAGGCTGCTTGGACAGTCAAAGCTGCATGAGTACTCTGCCTTGTAGGAAAATTTTCTCTAGAACTCACTTGCCATCTCTGGAAATGTGTATGTCAGAGCTAGTCAAGAGTACCCTAAAATTGACCAACTTTTCTGCATTATAATCTACATTGTTTCATTATTTTTCTTGTAACAATAGATATCCTGGTTAAGTTGCTTGACCACGAGCAACAAATATCTGCTTTTATTTATTTGAGTCAACCAAATGAAGAGACATTCATCAAGATCATAAAAATTGTATGAGAAAATGGGAAAACCAATAATAATCATGTCCCTTCAGCCACGACCCAAACACTAAAGGAGCATAATGCTACTATCGATTCTAGGATACCACAATGCACTGCCACAGTGCCTTGAGTACACACTGGATTCAGATTAGGTTAAGCGGTACCCCTGCCACTACCACTGCCAAATGGCTTTGCCACCACCCAGCCACCCAGTCTCCTGTTGGACAGTGCCTATGGAGCCAAGCCAGGGATAGCTGCTATAGCCGAGCTCTAAGCAAGGTAGGAAGGTTATTCATGAAGAGAGAGCACGTCTTCTTCAGAAAACTCCCATATCTGATGAGTCACTAGTAACAGAGGTGGTTCCTGTGCAGAAACCCCCCAAAATAGACTCCAAGAATAGACAACTAGAACCCAACTTTACACATTACACATATATACACAAAGGACATTACTGTTATATAGAAGCTTGTGTGCACCAATTTTTTTTTTTGTGTGTGCACCAATTTTATGTGAACACTGAGCAGAGAAAGTTATCTCCAATACTTCAATCTGATCCTATGTTGCTCCTTATAAAACTGTTTTCATGATTTCATCATCAGTATGCATCACACTTCAGTGTGGTTACTCATGGGTTCTGTGGTACATTGGTACCTGGCATTTCCTTCCTTGTACTCTTGGTGAAAGGAAGGTTCAGAAAGATCAAACATAGTAGTTTGGATTGTATGTTCTTTATGAGGGGAAAATACATTTAAGAGATGTTTAGCACAACGATAATATTTCCTTAAATCTGATTCAGTTACATACAGAGATTTTGTCTTTGCAAAATAATCATCTTACTTTTTTAATTTTATTAGTTTTGTATTCAGAAAATACAGGCAGTTTGGTACCATTATTAGGCTGATCGGTGACCTGCCTCCTCCCTATTGGGCCCTCTTTGTTGAGGTATACGGGTCGTGCACTGTGGAGTTAGCCCACAGTTATTGGTACAATAAATGTCTCTGCATATCATGACCCAACATGTGGCTCTGAAATTCTTTCCACCCCTCTTCTGCAAAATTTCCCTGAGTCATGTTGGGTTCATTTTTGGTCTGCTTCAGTGATGGTGTTGGGGGTGTCTGAGGCTCTGACGCTCTGATTTGGTAGGAGTTGATTTTTCTCTGTGTTGGTCTCCTTCCCTCTTGTGCTGGTATCCAGTTCATCAGGAAAACAGCACCCTTGCTTGTTTTGTCAATTTTCCTTAGTTTCAGTCAGGGCCCTTTTGAGGTACGATGGGGTGGCTCTCTCCTTAGGATCTGCATCTATCTGAAAAAGAAAAGCAGATTCTCCAACAAAGAGTAAGTTAGCACCAGGACAAATGCAAGAACCCTTACTTTTTTACTAGAGAGTTTAATAGGTATAGGCCCTCTTGTAGCCCATGAATGATGGTAGCTTGATATTGGAGAGTGGGCTTATGTTTGGATATGGTTCTGACTTGTTTCCCAGCTCCAGGTATGGGTCCCATGCTATGGGATCAGTTAGCCAAATCAAGAGCAGTTGGTTCCCCCCCTATGGATGTGTGCCACTATTGCACTTGAGTCGGCATCACAATAGGTAATTTGCTGCTAAGTAGGTTTGAACATGAGTTGCTTGGGCAGATATTGGTCATTTCCCCCAGTCTCCCCTGTAGCACCTTCTGGCACTAGACACGCTGACTGTCTGGGGACTGACTCTCTCCTAGCTTCCAGTCATGTCCTTCCATTTTATGTGTCAGCTGCATATGGTGTCTTCAGCAGTAGGGTCTTACCACTAACCTTTGGTGGGTCATCAAGTACTAGGACAGAATTCTGTCTTTCTTTTAAGAAACCTTGTAGGTCTGTCTGATCAAAATCTTATTGTGGATGATAGCCCCATGATGGTACTGGGAGTTATAGGGTAGTGCCCTCTAAGAAAATGAGGAAAAAGATAACTAATATACAAGAGTTAGAGAGATGATAGAGGGAGAGAGAGAGGGAGGGAGGGAAGATGTAGATTTTTTTCAGGATGTTCATAGTAAATAATATTTGAATTAGATGTGATAATTCAAATTTAATTTTGTTGTTCCATAGAGTTAATTAAAACAATTACAAAATTATTGGTACTATAAATTATAAATATTAAAAGATAAACACTTTTCCCCATAAAGTTGGTGTGTAATGGAAAAATTAGAGTAAACGCCAACAATAAAAATATAGAAATTAATATTAAGCAGCACTTTAATTTTAAAATGTTAAGGCTTTATCAAACCATGATGATGTAATTAATTAATATAATATAATATAGTAGTGTACCATACAAACATCATGTGGATTCACCAAAAGAAGTAGCATAATATATTTTAGATATGCACACATTCATACCATTTAAGACAATTTAATATATTGTATACCTTAAAATTTTAATGTTTGCTGATTCAAAAATGATTTTTCTGATTATCATCCCAAGTCAAATATAGAGAAAAACATTAAAATGTTAACAGAAATACAATTTTTAGTATAATATAAAAGGTAAAAATATTTCCAAAAGGTTAAAAATGGCTGGTATATGATGAAATACTTCTTGAAGTGTATTATTATACTATCATTGAACATGATGTTTATGAAATATTTATGCTTCTTGTAAGACAGACACTGTACCTAATCACACTCCTTATGAAGTTTCCTGATGTTTCTGTCTCATATGAAACCACAATCTCTTCAAAGCCATGCATCCTGTCTCTTTTTATCAGTAGTAAATAGTAAACTCTTGCCCTCATTTATGCTCAATAGATGGTTGAGGAATAAAATGAATGCATGATTGAGGGAGTGGATAAATGTGTGTATGCCTGCTTTATAAAATTGTTTTCCTTGAATGGCCTCTACACATCCTATTTTATGCATTTTATGACATAGAATGTTGCAATAAAAGACAATTAATCAATATTATGCAGAACAGTGCCTGAAAGCCACATTTGAAATTCAGTGCTTCATCTCAGTGTAAAGCACTTTTGTTTTCCTTTTATTTTATTCAGTAGGTATGAAGCTGGATACAATGAGCCCCAGATAAGCCATGATCCTGACTGGAGTTTCTTAACAGCTCTGTAATATATAGGAATATATCACATCAAAATTCCTTGAACATTATATTGCATATACATATACATGCTCATATACAGATGCACATGCACACAAACACAAGCACACATTGCACAACACACTCGTCAATCTGTCTGCCTCCCTAGTATACTCTGACCAGTTTTTAATATTACCAGCAAAGGATGTCAGAAAATGACAAATTTGCTAAGCCCCCATTAAATATTTAGAATCTCACCATTTTCATATTTAAAATAATACTGTATGGTGGACCTTTCAATCAAATTTAAGTGTTATGGTAGTTTGAATATATGATTCCCATACTAGCTTCCATTAAAGCTTGTAACTTGGATTTCCAGCTTCCTGACTAGAAGAGCTGTCACTTGGGGCATATCCTGGGATCTAGTTCTAAGGTGTGTCTGGGGGTGGATATGCATTCCAGTCAAAAGGTATTCAGGTTTTCAGCTTTGGTTGTTCTTGTTTGTGCTGTTGGCTATTTGGTGGCACTTTCTGCTTATCTATATGGAAGCAACTTCTTTTTTTATTTGCAAATTGATGGAATTTCCACTGGATCTTTGGCTTGAAAGAAATCTCTTCCTCCCATAAACTGTGTCTTCTTTGGAAGTTCATACCAGAAACATGGAGCTGACTACCACAAGTGCTTTGCTAGTTGTTTAATCTTGCAAATTTAAGGCCTTATCACCAATTTAGTTCAATTTTCAGGACAAGGGTGCATCCCCAAGACCATACAATGCCTTGGACACATGCACTAAGGAATTTTTAGTGAAAATTTAATCTCTCTCAGACTTTAAAAAATAAAAATATCTAATCCAAACATAGTACAACGTTCACCCACTTGCCATATCAATTATTTCTGACATATTTTATTCATAAGCAGTTTATTCATGTTTAATGATATATATATATATATATGTATATATATATAAGTAGGAAAATTCCATACAGTAAAGCATTTTACACATAGCTACGATTTTTGTAGGCTCTTGAAATATCTTATAGGGCTACAGAGCTCACCCACTGAGGTCCTCAGTAGATGAGGCCCATCCTCCACAGAAAAGCTGGTTGTGGTGGCATGCACCTGTAATCCCAGTGTTGGAGAGGTAAAGACAGAAGAATTGTCACAATTTGCTCTCTAAGAAGTCTAGCCCAATCTGTGAGCTGTAGTTTCACAGGAAGAGATATTGTCTCAAAAGTAAAGTGGGAAGCAACTGAGAAAGACATCTGATCTGTACTTCCAGTCTCCACACTCACATACATATGTGTACACACACATACACACACACACACACACACACACACACACACACACACACACACACACCACATACACATGAAAGAAAAAAAGCAAAGCTTGTAATGTTGGATTTTGCCTGAGTAAAGAGATGTGGAGGGACTGAACCAGGGAGAGAACTTTTCTGTGAGGAAACTTACAGTCTTAGAGTCAAAGGCAGCCCAAATTATCCTCTAATGCTCCATATGTTAGCTAGAGTCCTTACCTACTGAATATCACTCACTCCTACAAATCGTTCACTTATAAATGTCTAGAATCATAATAAATAAATACACCTTCCTCACAGATTTACTGTGAGAGTTAAATAACTCACAATTACTTGGTATTTCATACCCAGTGCCAAATACTAAATACTTAGCTGGGTAAAAATCCAAGTCCCTTTGTGTTATCATTAAATGTATGCACCAGCTTGCCAAGGTTAGTTAGTGGTTGCCCAGATAGAGGTTAAACATTGTTTTTGGATGATGGCATTTCATTTAGAGATCACTAATTCCTTTCTCCTAATATAGCTTATCAACATTAATCCATAAACTAAGTCTCTTAGTAGGATTTTCCTAGGAGGATTTTATAATATAAGCATCACTACCCATCGATCTAATCACAAATCCTTATGTCAGTGCTCACTTTTCTCAGATTATCACAGAGCACAAGATAATATAATCTATGGAAAACAGTAATGGTTTATATTGAGGATTTTTCACAGATTATATAATGAGAAAGTGTAAAATGCCTAATATGTTTTAACTTAGTATACTTTTAGAAAGATTTAAATAATTTAATATATTAGTGTGTTGCAATATGTAATATGTTAATTATATTATTTCTATTTGGTGTGTATATATGTGAGTGTATGAGTAGGGGCACACATGTGTCAAAGTTAGAATTAAATGTTTACATGTCAGTCCTCAGCTTCCACCTTTTTGAGGCAGACTTTCTTGCTCACGGCTGCATTTGCAAGACTAGTTACCCTTCTGATAGGTTCACTTGGCTCCTTTTCTCTCTGTAGGCATGCTAGGAATATAGTTGTTAGTGCTACAGCATCTGGCCTTTACATGGTTTTGGGAGATATGAACTCAGGTACTTATGCTGTGTGGCAAGTGCTTTATTCACTGAAACATCTCCTTAGCCCTGTAGATTATTTTTAATTCTTCACAGTTTTGTACCCTCAATCTTTTTTAAATTTTCTTTTTTGTTTTTATTTATTTATTTGACAGAGAAAGAGGGAGAGAGAAAGAGAATGGGCATGCCAGGGCCTCCAGCCACTGCAAACAAACTCCAGACACATGCCCCCTTGTACATCTGGCTAACATGGATCCTGGAGAATCGAACCTGGGTCCTTTGGCTTTGCAAGCAAACACCTTAACTGCTAAGCCATTCCTCCAGCCCATCCTATAGATTTTTAAATGAATTTCCTCTTAAGTATTCAAAATAATGGGACTATGTCTAAAGATGAAGGCTGAAGAAACTTAAACCTTGCACGTTTGAGTTACTTGGCTACTTGTCTTTCTTTTTTCTTTTCCTTTTTTCTATTTCTATTACTTTTCTTTTCTTTCTTCTTTCACCTTTCTTTTCCTTTGTTATTTGTAGTGGTAACAGGAATTGAACCCAGGGACTCATTTATGCCAGGTAAGCATTCAACCATTCAGCTTTGGCCAAACTTGTCATTTTTCTGACTCAGTTACTTATAATCTGTGGATGGTAATATTATCTACATAATTGTGCAATTATTTTATGGAAATAAAATAAAGTAAAGTGATATATATGATCTAGAATATAAAAATACTAAGTGTTTAACTCCCACTTTACAGATTAGGAACTTGAATACAGGGAAGAACCTCCCAAGCTTTATACAATACCTTAACTTTTGTCATGGGATTCATAGCTCTTAACTTCATTTTAATAAAATTTTCAGTTTCATTTCCCAGTTATACTATCAGAAATTTGATAAAAAACAAAGGCTTAGATTTTACTAGTGGGCATGTGTGACCTTGTACTTGCTTCACTTTGGTGCATCTGGCTAATGGGGGATCTGGATATTAGAACAGGTTCTTAGGCTTCATAGGCAAGTGCCTTAACCACTAAGCTATCTCTCCAGCCCTATGTTTCTCTTTTTAAGAGAGATATTATAAAACACAATACTTAAGAGAATCCATGGCAATAAATATTGATCATAGCTTATTTATCACAGTGTAGGACTCTGAGCTCAGCATCCACGCTGATCATCTGCAGTAAGTGGCACCATTTGGAATTATGTAACATCATGATTTTCATGTTGCATACTGTTCTTTTATTTTCTTAAATATTCTATCTGCTTATTTTTATTTGATGGGAGAGAGATAGAGACAGAGAGAGAGAGAGAGACAGAGACAGAGACAGAGACAGAGACAGAGAGGAAGACGCAGATAGGCATAGAGAGAATTAACATGGTAGGGCCTCTAGCCACTGCAAATAAAATCCAAACACATGCACACCCTGCGCATCTTGTGCACGTGTATACTGGAGCATTGAACGTGGGTCCTTAGGCTTCAGAGGCAAGTGCCTTAACTGCAAAGCCATATCTCCATCCTTGAATGTTGTTCTCCTTTTTTTTTGTTGTTTTTATTACTGAGGATTGAACACAGGATCTCTTGCATGTTAAGCTTATACTCTGAACTGACGAGCAGTTTTATTCCTCTAATCACATGTTAGGTGTTAACTTACTTTGTTCTCAGTCCTCAAATAATATAACCCTGCTACAAAGAGACGACTTGGTTCTTAGTTCAGACAGTTAAAAATGTTAAAGTCTGACCTTATGCAGAAAGCATTGAAACAATTAATCAAAGCAAGACTTTATGGCACTAGGACCAACCTGTAATCACCACACTCTGTTGCCTCTCTAAAGCAAATGTGGTAAACAGTCTGAAGAGTAAGACCAGCCTCAAATGTAAGACTGCCATGAGAAATCATCCCAAATTTCCTCATTTTCTACTCTCTTTACATTACACACACACGTGTGTGTGTGTGTGATTGATAGATAAATTGATTGATAGATAAATTGATAGATAGGTAGATAGATAGATAGATAGATAGATAGATAGATAGATAGATAGATAGATAGATTTGGGAAAACAATTTTTATCACTTAGCCACAATTAATTAATACTGAAGTTTAAGAGATGAGGGTTTTATTGACAAAACTTATTTTTATAACTCCTTGAAAAGCAAGTGTCTTCTTTTTATTTGTTTGAAGATGTGTGTTTGTGTGTGTGTGTGTGTGTGTGTGTGTGTGTGTGTGTGTGTGTGTGTGCTGGTGCTCCAGAGCCTCTTGCTGTGACAAAGAAACCAGATGCCTTTGCCCCATTTTGTGTCTGGCTTATGTGGGTTTGGGAATTGAAACCAAGGTGGCAGGATTTGCAAGCAAGCACCTCTTACCACTAAGAAATCATCTCAGGTCCAAGACTAACTCTTGTTATATCCTTTCCTCAGATAGTCTTTAGGCTGCTTGCAGCTCCCATTGAGAGCCACAGCCATGGAAAAAATGAGCTCCCAGACTTTACTAAGGGGCTAATTTCAGAAGAGTGTCCATGTCTCAACAACATGTTTTCTATCCTGCCTTAACTGTTCAACCCATTTGACCCTGTCCCTATCACTTGAACTATTCCCTCCTTGCCAAGCCTCAATCAAGAGTTTCACAAAATGCCCCCACACTCTCCAGGCTGAACAATGCTCCTCCATGCTTAATCTCATTCCAAATTCTTAGCCAATGCATTTTTGAGATCTACTTATGATTATCTCTGTAGGCAAATTCTTCGTTAACTTCTAGTGAGAGCAAAGCCCATATTCATAGTGCAGTGTTTTACTTTTATTTTCTTTTTTGAGTAATTAAAGGGAAGAGAAGGGAAGCAGGAAATAATATTGGATAAGCAAATCTTCACAGGCAAACAACCTCAGAATGTAAGCCAGATGGTCTATGAAAGTATTAAATCTTAAGTGTAAGTGAAGAGATGAAAGAATTCACAGAACAGAGACCTTTGGTCTTTTTTTTTTAAACAGAAAGTTAAATCCATTGATTGATTAAATGTCTACTTGCCATCCAGAAAAATCCTTCTCTTTTGATTAATTGCTAGCCCAACCCTATCCCACCAACCATCTTATGTCACACATAACCACAAAAATATTAGTGCTGGAATTGTCACTGAATTACCAAAACAGGTGATTACATCACTATTCATTTACAGCAGAACAAGAGAAATTTTAGCTCCTGGTTTTTCTTTGGGGAAAAATGAAACCATTTTCTTTCTGACTGTACAGATATACAACCAAAAGGGCTGTTATCTACCCTTCCATTTTTCTCAGTCTTGAAAGTAACCACATCTGCAACTTGTGATTGAGTATAAAAAGCATAGTAGTTTATTTTCAAAAAATAGAGAATATCAGAGATTTGATCTTTCAGACTGAAACTGAGGATAAAGTATAGTCACTATCAAGAAAAATTTGGGGTGAAGCCTTAGCTCTCATCACTGAATAAAGTTACCTAAAACATTTGTCTACTCCTTGCATCAGAAATTAACAGGTTGAAGTTGATGAGATCCAGTCATTTAAACCAAACATTCAGAAATGCTGTCTTGGACATTGGACTGTGGATGATTTCCACATAGCAAGTTAGGTAAGTGAGAACCTAACTTCTCAGCTAATAATTTTAGAATGATAGAGGAATCATCCAGAAAGTTTGTTTTTTATAATGTTATTTGAATTCTGCCACACTTCTTTATTTTATGCTTGCTTCTGTGCCACAGTCAAATCCTTGTGACAGAGACCATATGATCATAAATCCAAAATCATTTACTATTTGGCTTTTACGTAAAATGTTTTTAGCCTGCGGGATTAAATATCCTAGCAAATGTTTTCTGATGTTTCACAGAGTGTTTTTGAAACTGAGAAGACAGACCTGAGTGAATTAATGAGGCAGATGAAGAACAAGGAGAATATTGATCATGGTTCATATTTTTGACCTTATGAATCAGATAGAGTTGATACTGTTTACTTAGATTAAAAATTATAGACAAAACTTGAAATTTTGTGGGAATGAAGAGGGATAATAAAAATCAATAAATGTCATATGAAATAGTATCACCTATTAACAAGAATCTATTTCTAAGTTTTGAAGTTGCACTAATTGTTATTTTTTATGTGAGTTTAGTCCACAGAGCTTCAAAGTCTAGCAACAAAACTTGTTGTACAAGCTAGGAATTTCCAGTCCAGAACTAGACTGCCTTCTACAGCACCAGCTTGTCTATGTTGATGACAACATTCCTGACTTCACTCTGGCCTGTTTTATTTTATTTATTTTATTTTATTTCATTTCATTCATGAAAGGTAAGGCAGCAACAATCTCTGGCTCATTTATCTTATTAAAATTTCTATACATATTTTATCAGAGATGATAAGAGCCAGACTTTGTAAAATAGTATGGGAATATTAATAGTTAAGGTACTAAAATGTTAAATAGATAAGCAAAACTAAGCCCTGACTAGGTTTGTCTTAACTGACAAAGAAACGTTCTCATTGATGACAGTAGCCTTTATTGTATACCTAGGATCAGAAGGACAAAGTAGTGGTTTATTTTGTGTCCTGCCTGAACTCAGTGAAAACTGGACCCTGCTCCTCTGATATTATAGCTTGAATGTAAAAGAGCACCCCTGGATTAACAAATTGGCACCCCACCTGGCATTGTGGACTATAAAAAATGCAGGAAAGAGAGGGTCATTGAATTTGTAGCACAGTCTTGTGTTTTGGAAATAGTCATGGGCAGTGTGGAGCAGGTTTCCTGGATTACCTGCATGGAGACCATGTGGAGCCATGAGGATGAACTGTGGGTTGCAGTGGAGACACAATGGAGTTGTCAGGACCATGACAAGCTGCTAAGGAAAGCTGCCTGCTCTTGATGAAGTTTTCCAGGACTGTGTATATCTTAGCTGGAGGGGCAGAATTGGAAATCAAAAGACTTTTTCCTGGCTAGAACTATTGTTCATAGAGATTTGTCACTTGTTAGTGTGTTGAACTTGAAGCTACAGAATTTGATGTTTTCCCTAGTTGTTTGAAATCTTGTATTGGTTAAATATTACTTTGCTATGTCCAATGCCATCTTTTGTACTGTGAGTGTTTATTTTGCGGGGCATTGTTTTGGTTTTTTTTTTTGTTTGTTTTGGTATTATGGCAAAGCTAAAATAACTTGGTTTATAGGGATATTTGAACATCATTGGAATTGATAAAATTTTAATTGATAAAATTAACTTTTAAAGATAGATTGAATGCATTGCATTTTACATCATAGATGGTTATCAGTTTATGGGGACCAGGGGCCAAATGTAGGGGCTTGATTCAGGTCCCCCCCCCACCCCCCATAAACTTAGGTGTTCTGAATGCTAAGTTCCCAGTTGATGGAAACTTGGGAATCACTGCCTCCTAGTGGCAGTATATTTTGGGGAGCAGGCTTTTGGGTATTGTAGCCAGTTTCCCCTTGCCAGTGTTTGGCACACTCTTCTGCTACTATCGTCTACCTTATGTTGGCCAGGGGCTGATGTACACCCTCTGCTCATGCCATTATTTTCTCCTGCCATCATGAAGCTTCCTCTTGAGCCTGTAAGCCAAAATAAACCTCCCTTTTCTCTCAAAAGCTGTTTTGGTTGGGTGATTTCTGCCAGCAATGTGAAATGAACTGCAACAAAACCTAAAGTGAATCACTCATTTTTGTTGTTTCCCAGGATGTGTAAGTGGAATGATGCACATGAGTGCACGCTCTATGACTCTTGCTCTGCTTTGAATTCAGCTGTCCTGCAGGTGTGATTCTTCCATTTCCTACACAAGGCACTACAGCAGTCAGTTATGTGCACATTTCAAAATTCACCTTTTCTAATATAAACAATTATTTCATTCTTTCTGATTTTTCACTTATTGTAAATATCATGCCCATATGTAATTCCCCATGTCGCTATGTGAACATATACATGTATTTTTTTTGGTTATAGTATTTCTTAGTATAATTATTATATTATACAGGTTGTCCCTATCTTTTAGGTACTAGATAAAGCTAAATTATTTTTACAAAGAAAAAATTCTACCAACAGTACATGAGAATTACTTTTGTCCTATATACCAATTATTATTGTATACTCTGTTCATTTTTATAACTGTTATCATTTTGATACTGTTATAATCATTAACTGTATCATAATCTATAGTTCTCCATGGTTTTTCTTTTAAAACAAAGTATTTTAGTGATGAAAACATCTATTTTTTAGTGCTGAAATCATGACGCAATACCTGTGGGAAACAGCTAAGGTATAGTATGAGTTTGAAACAAAAATTGAAAAAGAAAATGCATGGGACACAAAGCACCAATACTGTGAGGTAAATTTCAAAACGGATTAAAACTGAAATTAATAGAGCAAGAATACATCTCATGGGAAAATGAGGACGAAGAATAAAGATGTGGGGAAAAGCAATTCAGTAATAGAGTTATCAGGTAGAAAATAACAAGAAAGTGTGAGATGTCCTAAGGAGTTCCCTACTATATCTTCTGCTCAAATCAAGGTAGGTGGTAAACATAGGATGAAATAGAAACTCTGTGACCAACTGGAGAAAAAACTCAGTACCTTCCTATACTTCATGCATAATATAATTTTGTAACAATGTGAATATTTCTATAATAAAACTGAACTTAAATTGTTGATGTGCCAATCCTTCTCCTCCAATACACTGTGACTATTCTTAAAGTATATATAATATTCCCTTTTGCATACCAAACTTTTTCTATTCAGTGAGTATCTAATACATTTGTGTTAACATAATTGTGTGCCTTTTTAATAAAAATACGGAAGTTACACATTAAAACCATTATTATTAGTACACTATATCTGAAACACAGACACATATAACTTTCCATAATGTCCATGTTTATTGAATAACCATAAATTCATTGACAAGCAGTCTCACTTTCCCTTGATATCTTGCCAGATGAACACAACTTCACTGATACTAACTTAATGATATTAATACTCAGATCACAGATTACACATTACACAGTATATATATTTTTATATATCTAGGTTACAGTGTAGGTAGCCAAGTCCAAAGTGTTCCAAAGAGCCCTAACTATAGGCAAGGAGAATGACAATATAATAAAAAATGGATACCTTTGTATTTTTCTATTCTCTTACATTGGTTAGCACTGTCATGGGGTGATTAGCTCTGTTCCATCAAGCCCTCCTGTCTCCACACAGGCACTGACACACAGCAGCGAACAGCATGGACAAGTTATCTTTAAAACCCTGTCTCTAAGTCAAACAAGTCCTCCCCTTCTATAGTATTTATTCACAGTGATGAACAACACATTGTTCTAATTTCACTTGAAGTAAATTTCTGTTTTTTTTATTTTTAATTCCACAATTTTCACTAAGTTCAGGGCCCATTAGTATCCTGGCTGTTAGTCTTTCAGATCAGGCTTCTGGAATGTCTGCAAGGCCTTATCATATGCCTGACCTTATTTGTCTTTATACAATAATTAGTTAATTCATTTTGCTACACAGTACCATTATCTGTTTCAGTATGACATCCTACAGTCGACTTCCTGACTATTTTATTTAAAAAAAAAACACTATATTTATTATTTTCTCATTGCTTTTAACTAATCCCACCCAGGAAACACTTATTAAAGAATGGGTTTAATTGGGATCATAGTTTTGAGGGGGAGGATTTAATGAAAGAGAATGGTGGTAGGAATAGAAGAACTGGTCACATCTCACACACAAAAAAAACAAAAAAACAAAAAAACAGCAAGCAGAGTATTAATAAAGACAAGGGGAAGGCCACTAAACCTCAAGGTCTTTAGGTCCACAGTGACACACTTCCTACAGCAAGGATCTACCTCCTAAAAGTGCCACAGATTTCCACAACAAAATCTCTAGCTAGGGACCAAATGTTTAAACACATGAGTCTATGGGAGACATTTTATATATAAGCCACAACAGGGCTGAAGGGATGGCCTAGCAGTTAAAGCATTTGCCTACAAAACCAAAGGATCCAGGTTCGATTCCCCAGGACCCACAAAAGCCAGATGCACAAGGTAGCATATACATTAGGAATTCATTTGCAGTGACTGAAGTCCCTGATGTACCCATTCTCTCTCTCTCTCTCTCTCTCTCTCTCTCTCTCTCTCTCTCTCTCTCTATCTCTATCTCTTTTGCTCTTTTTCCCTCTCTCTCAAATAAATAAAATAAAACCACACTATCACTTTTTTCTCCACTACTGAGCTTTTTTGTTTGTTTTTGTTACAGTAATACTCACCATATCATGATGTAACATCTGCATTACTGTTTTTTATGGAGAACGTAAACTCCATCAAAGGACAGATTTTCTCTTGTTTACTCTTTTATGACAAACTCTTAAAACAATGAAGTCATATTATAAGTACTTAAGGATGCCATTCAGTGCATGCATGGTTTTTTAAATTCCTATTTACCAAAAGAAGTTCCTGTTTTACTCACAAGAAAACCATATTCAAAATGTTGAATACTATTTTAAGATAAACATCTTGGATATTCAATTCAGCACTAAAACCAAATCCATCTGATTATAAAACCCCTGATTTTGAGATTTAAAACATATTTTATACTAAATGTTCATTCCAGTAACCATAGTTGTATTATCTATAACAAAATGAATTCTTCAAACACAACCAATCTTATGGTTCTTAAATTTTGATGCTATGTTGGATATGAAAACAGGCCCTTCATATTTTTAAAAATTTTTAACATTGTATTTATTAAATAGTTTTGTATTCAGTAAATACGGTCAGTTTGGTATCATTATTAGGCTCACCCATGACCTAACACCTCCCCTTGGCCCTCCTTGTTGAGGTATATGGGTCATGCATAGTGGACTTAGCCCGTAGTTACAGGTAAGATAAATGTCTCTGAATATCATGACCCAATATGTGGCTCTGACATTCTTTTTTTTTTGTTTTAATTTTTATTAACATTTTCCATGATTATAAAATATATCCCATGGTATTTCCCTCCCTCCCCACCCCCACACTTTCCTGTTTGAAATTCCATTCTCCATCATATTACCTCCCCATTACAATCATTGTAATTACATATATACAATATCAACCTATTAAGTATCCTCCTCCCTTCCTTTCTCCACCCTTTATGTCTCCTTTTCAACTTACTGGCCTCTGCTACTAAGTATTTTCATTCTCATGCAGAAGCCCAGTCATCTGTAGCTAGGATCCACATATGAGAGAGAACATGTGGCGCTTGGCTTTCTGGGCCTGGGTTACCTGACTTAGTATAATACTTTCCAGGTCCATCCATTTTTCTGCAAATTTCATAACTTCATTTTTCTTTACCGCTGAGTAGAACTCCATTGTATAAATGTACCACATCTTCATTATCCACTCATCTGTTGAGGGACATCTAGGCTGGTTCCATTTCCCAGCTATTATAAATTGAGCAGCAATAAACATGGTTGAGCATGTACTTCTAAGGAAATGAGATGAGTCCTTTGGATATATGCCTAGAAGCGCTATAGCTGGGTCATATGGTAGATCAATCTCTAGCTGCTTTAGGAACCTCCACACTGTTTTCCACAATGGCTGGACCAGATTGCATTCCCACCAGCAGTGCAGAAGGGTTCCTTTTTTTCCACATCCCCGCCAACATTTATGATCATTTGTTTTCATGATGGTGGCCAATCTGACAGGAGTGAGATGGAATCTCAATGTAGTTTTAATCTGCATTTCCCTGATGACTAGTGACGTAGAGCATTTTTTAAGATGCTTATATGCCATTCGTATTTCTTCCTTTGAGAACTCTCTGTTTAGCTCCATAGCCCATTTTTTGATTGGCTTGTTTGATTCCTTATTATTTAACTTTTTGAGTTCTTTGTATATCCTAGATATTAATCCTCTATCAGATATATAGCTGGCGAAGATTTTTTCCCATTCTGTAGGTTGCCTCTTGACTTTTTTCACTGTGTCCTTTGCGGTGCAAAATCTTTGTAATTTCATTAGGTCCCAGTGGTTAATCTGTGGTTTCATTGCCTGAGCAATTGGGGTTGTATTCAGAAAGTCTTTGCCAAGACCAATATGTTGAAGGGTTTCCCCTACTTTTTCCTCTAGCAGTTTCAAAGTTTCCGGTCTGATGTTAAGGTCTTTAATCAATTTGGACTTAATTCTTGTGCATGGCGAGAGAGAAGAATCTATTTTCATCCTTCTGCAGATATTTATCCAGTTTTCAAAACACCATTTGCTGAAGAGGCTGTCTCTTCTCCAATGAGTATTTTTGGCATTTTTATCGAATATCAGGTGGCTATAGCTACTTGGGCTCACATCTGGGTCCTCTATTCTGTTCCACTGATCTACATGTCTGTTTTTGTGCCAGTACCATGCTGTTTTTGTTACTATGGCTCTGTAGTATAGGTTAAAATCAGGTATGGTGATACCACCAGCCTCTTTTTTGTTGCTCAGTATTATTTTAGATATTCGAGGTTTTTTGTGATTGCAAATGAATTTTTGGATTGTTTTTTCTATTTCCATGAAGAAAGCCTTTGGAATTTTGATAGGGATTGCATTAAATGTGTAGATTGCTTTAGGTAAGATTGCCATTTTCACGATATTGATTCTTCCAATCCAGGAACAAGGGATGTTTCTCCACTTTCTAGTGTCTTCTGCAATTTCTCGCTTGAGTGTTTTAAAGTTCTCATTGTATAGATTCTTTACTTCCTTGGTTAGGTTTATTCCAAGGTATTTTATTTTTTTTGATGCAATTGTGAATGGGAGTGATTCTCTGATTTCATCCTCTGTGTGTTTGTTGTTAGCATATATGAAGGCTACTGATTTCTGTGTATTTATTTTGTATCCTGCTACATTGCTGTAGGTTTTGGTCAGCTCTAACAGCTTGATAGTAGAGTCTTTAGGGTCCTTTATGTATAGAATCATGTCATCTGCAAAAAATGATAACTTGATTTCTTCCTTTCCAATTTGTATCCCTTTTATGTGTGCCTCTTGCCTTATTGCTATGGCTAAGACTTCCAAAACTATATTAAATAGAAGTGGGGAGAGTGGACACCCTTGTCTTGTTCCTGATTTTAGTGGAAAAGCTTCCAGTTTTTCCCCATTTAGTAATATGTTGGCTGTAGGCTTGTCATAAATAGCCTTTATTATATTGAGATATGTTCCTTCTATTCCCAGTCTCTGTAGGACTTTTATCATGAAGGGATGTTGGATTTTGTCAAATGCTTTCTCTGCATCTAATGAGATGATCATGTGATTTTTTTCCTTCAACCCGTTTATGTAATGTATTACATTTATAGATTTGCGTATATTGAACCATCCCTGCATCTCTGGGATAAAGCCTACTTGGTCAGGGTGAATGATCTTTTTGATATACTCTTGTATTCTGTTTGCCAATATTTTGTTGAGAATTTTTGCATCTATGTTCATGAGGGAGATTGGTCTGTAATTTTCTTTTTTTGTTCTATCTTTGCCTGGTTTTGGTATCAGGGTGATGCTGGCCTCATAGAAGGAGTTTGGTAGAATTCCTTCTTTTTCTATTTCCTGGAAAAGCTTAAGAAGCAATGGTGTTAGCTCTTCCTTAAAAGTCTGGTAAAATTCAGCAGTGAATCCATCCGGGCCTGGGCTTTTCTTAGTTGGGAGATTATTGATAACTGTTCGGATCTCCATGTTTGTTATAGGTCTATTTAAGTGATTAATCTCATTTTGACTTAATTTAGTTAGGTCATATAGATCAAGGAAATCATCCATTTCTTTCAGATTTTCATACTTTGTGGAGTATATGCTTTTATAGTATGTCCCTATGATTTTTTGAATTTCTCTGGAATCTGTTGTGATGTTACCTTGTTCATCTCTGATTTTATTAATTTGTATCTCTTCTCTCTTTCTTTTGGTCAGATTTGCTAAGGGTTTATCAATCTTGTTTATCCTTTCAAAGAACCAACTCTTTGTTTCATTAATTCTTTGGATTGTTCTTTTTGTTTCTATTTCATTAATTTCTGCCCTAATCTTTATTATTTCTTCCCGTCTACTAATTTTTGGTTTGCCTTGTTCTTCTTTTTCCAAGGCTTTAAGGCGAAGCATTAGCTCGTTTACTTGCGACCTTTCTAATTTCTTAATATAGGCACTTAAGGCTATAAATTTACCTCTCTGAACTGCCTTCATTGTGTCCCAGAGATTTTGGTATGTTGTGTTCTCATTATCATTTGACTCTATAAATTTTTTGATTTCCTTTTTGATTTCTTCATTGACCCACTCATCATTTAGTAGTGTATTGTTTAGTTTCCATGATTTTGTGTATGCTCTATAGCCTTTCTTGCTATTGATTTGTAGTTTAATTCCATTGTGGTCAGATAGAATGCAAGGAATTATTTCAATTTTCCTGAATTTGTTAAGATTTGCTTTGTGTCCTAATATATGGTCTATTTTAGAGAATGTTCCATGTGCTGCTGAAAAGAATGTATATTCTGCAGCCTTTGGATGAAATGTCCTGTATATATCTGTTAGGTCCATTCCTTCTGTGACCTCATTTAGTCCAGATGCCTCTCTGTTTATTCTATTCCTGGATGACCTGTCAATTGATGAGAGTGGGGTGTTAAAGTCACCCACCACCACTGTGTTTGGTGTTATCTGTGACCTTAGTTCTAATAGTGTTTGTTTGATGAATTTGGGAGCCCCCATGTTAGGTGCGGCTCTGACATTCTTTCTGCCCCCTCTTCCACAAAATTTCCCTGAGCCATGTTGGGTTCTTTTTTTTTTTTTTTTTTTTTTTTTGAGAAAGACAGGTAGAGGGAGAGAGAGAATGGGTGCGCCAGGGCTTTTAGCCTCTGCAAACCAACTCCAGAGATGTGTGCCCCCTTGTGCAACTGGCTAACGTGGGACCTGGGGAACCGAGCCTCGAACCGGGGTCCTTAGGCTTCACAGGCAAGTGCTTAACTGCTAAGCCATCTCTCCAGCCCCCATGTTGGGTTCATTTTTGGTCAGCTTCATTGATGAGTTGTTGGGGGCCTCTGGGGCTCTGGCTCTCTGATTTGGTAGGAGTTGAGTTTTCTCTGTGTTGATCTCCTTCCCCCTTGTGTTGGTATCCGGTTCATCAGGAAAATAGCACTCTTGCTTGTTTTACCAATTTTTCTTAGTTTCAGCGGGGCTCTTTTGAGGTATGATGGGGTGGTTCTCTCCTTATCTGAAAAAGAGAAGCAGATTCTCCAACAGAGAGTAGGTTAGCGCCAGGACAAATGAGATAGCCCTTACTTTTTTTTTATAGAGAAAATAGGTATAGGCCCTCTTGTAGCCCATGATTGATGGTAGCTTGATATTGGAGAGTGGGCTTATATTTGGGTATGGTTTTGACTTGTTTCCCAGCTCCAGCTATGGGTCCCGTACCACTGAGGGGATCAGTTAGCCAAATCAAGAGCAGTTGGTTCCCCACCTGTGTGCCACTATTGCACTTGTGTGGGCATCACAACAGGTTATTTGCTGCTAAGTTGGTTAGACCATGAGTTGCTTGGACAGGTATTGGTCATTTTCCCCAAGTAGCCCATGTATCACCTTCTGGCACTAGGCACGCTGACTGCCTGGGGACTCAATTTCTTCCAACTTCCAGCCATGCCATTCCATTTTACATGTCAACCACATAAGGTGTCTTCAGCAGTAGGGTCTTACCACTAACCTTTGCTGGGTCATCAAGTACTCTGAGAGAAATCTGCCTGTCTTGTAGGAAACCTTGTAGATCTCTCTCATCAAAAGCTCATTGTGGGGATGGAGAGATGGCTTAGCGGTTCGCCTGTGAAGCCTAAGGACCCCAGTTTGAGGCTTGGTTCCCCAGGTCCCACGTTAGCCAGATGCACAAGGGGGCGCATGCGTCTGGAGTTCGTTTGCAGAGGCTGGAAGCCCTGGCTCACCCATTCTCTCTCTCTCCCTCTATCTGTCTTTCTCTCTGTGTCTGTCTCTCTCAAATAAATAAATAAAAAATTTAAAAAAAAAGCTCATTGTGGATGATATTATTTTTTAATTTTTTATTAATTAGTTTTGTACTCAGTGAATACAGTCAGTTTGGTACTCTTATAGGCTCATCCATGACCTACCCCCTCCCCTTACCCCCTCCTTGTTGAGGTTTATGGGTCATGCATTCTGGAGTTAGCCCACAGTTTTGGGTAGGATAAATGTCTCTGCATATCATGACCCAACATGTAGCTCTGACATTCTTTCCACCCCCTCTTCCACAAAATTTCCCTGAGCCATGTTGAGTTCATTTTTGGTCTGCTTCAGTGATGAGGTGTTGGGGGCCTCTGGGTCTCTGGATCTCTGATTTGGTAGGAGTTCATTTTCCTCTGTGTTGATCTCCTTGACCCTTGTTCTGGTACCCAGTTCACCAAGAAAGCAACACCCTTTCTTGTCTCGCCAATTTTTCTTACTTTCAAATGGGTCCCTTTTGAGGTATGATGGGGTGGCTCTCTCCTTAGGATCTACATCTATCTGAGACAGAGAAGCAGATTCTCCAATGGTGAGTAAGTTAGCACCAGACAAATGGGATAACCCTTACTTTTTTATAGAGAATTTAATAGGTATAGGCCGTCTTGTAGCCCACGATTGATGGTAGCTTGATAATGGAGAGCAAGCTTATGTTTGTATATGGTTCTGATTTGTTTCCCAGCTCCAGCTATGGGTCCTGTACCACTGAGGGGATCAGTGAGTGCTTTTAACAAATATGTGTTTGTATGTATATAGGGAACGAGGGGACACCTGGGATATTTTGCCACTGTAAATAAGTGCCAGATATCTGCACCATTTCTTATGTGCTGCTACCATGAGGCTTAGGAATTGAACTCAGGCTGGAGGGCTTTGTAAGAAAATGCTTTTTAACTGTTGAGCCATCTTTCATTGAGGCAGGGTCTCACTTTAGCTTCAGCTGGCCTCAAACTCATAGATATCTTTCTATCTCAGTTTCTCCAGTGCTGGTATTAAAAAGGTGTGGACCACCATGACTGGTTTAATTTATTTTATAGATAATAATTTTGTGATTTATTTGAAAAATAGCTACAGATTTAGCAGGAATGCTATGAATCCAGTCTCCAAACCAACTGTACCTTAAATGGTACCTATATGTTAATGTTCTTTATCATTTTTTATAATTCATATCAGATATACATAAAGGGCTGTATATGACTCAGTAGAAATACAGAAATGATTCACAACCAGCTTTCTCTCAAAACTCATAACCAAAAAAAACGACTAAGCTAGTTTATTTTATTTATTTATTTATTTATTTATTTATTTGGGAGAGACAGAGGAAGAGGCAGTGAGAAAGAGAGAATGGGCCTGCCAGGGCCTCCAGCCACTGCAAACAGCCTCCAGACACATGTGCCCCATTGTACATCTGTCTTATCTGGTTCCTGGGGAATGGATACATGTGCCACTGTATATCTGGCTTTACATGGGTATTAGGAAATCAAACAGATTCATAGGCTCTGTTGGCAAGTTCTTAAACCACTGAGCAATCTCTGCAGCCCCTAAGATAGACTTTAAGGTAGGTAACTAGAAAATTGTAGTGCATTTACAACAGAAAGTGCTGAATGCGAATCCAGGGACTGGAAGATCTAACAACTTCAGTGAAGCAGTGGTGCAGTGAAACTCTCTTGTTTGCCTAAATGCAATTTTCTTTCTTTAAATCAAATTTGGAACAACTATTACAGCACAAATGCTGTTAATGTAGAGGATAAGCAAACACATTCAGAGATGGGGAAATAGCTCTGTCAGCAAAGCTTCCTGATTAAATGTGAAGACGTGAGTTCGGATCCACAGAATCTATGTAAACCTGAATACAATACCATGTCTCTGTAATATAAGTACTCTTATTAGTGAGATTGGAGGCAGAGGGAGAACACCTGGCAGCTCACTAACCAGTGGTGAACAATACAAAGATACTACCTCAAATAAGGTAGAGGAACATTACTGACACCCGAGGTTGTCCTCTGACCTCTATGTGTGTTTCATGGCTTGCATATGCCCACATTCACACACAGAAACCACTGAACCCAGCTGAACACATACAGTGCTAATCCATGACACTAAAAATATCACAAGGCATGAATTAAGAAGCAGTATATTTCTTAACGGTGTGTAGTGTTAAATTTTAGAAAATAGTATGTTCTGAAATAATTTATTTCAGGAAATGTGTTGGTGTAAATACAACATAGAAACCCATGCATGCAATATTTCAAACAATGTTGAAACATATCTAGGACTCAAAATCCTTGAATGCAGAGAAAATTCATATGAGTAACTAACCTGACATCCAGGTAAGATCATCCACTGACAAAGGATCCACCATGTGTCCACCTGCTGTCAACCTCAGGAGCTATGCATACTTAGCAGAGATGATATGCATGACTCCTCCCAGAAAAAAATAACTTACTCATTGAGATAAACATTAATAGCTATTTGTTGATTGATTGATCAATATGTATGTTCATATGTGGAGTTCAGGTGTTCCCATTGATACAATGCTCCTGTGAAGGTCAGAGGACAACTTTTGGATATCTGTTTTTGCTTTCCCCCTCTTTTGAAGGAGTGTCTCTTGTTCTCACTGTTATTCACTCTTTCATTCTTTGGACCAGCAGGTCAATGAGCTTCATAGAAATTATGTGGGCTGGAGAGATGGCTTAGTGGTTAAATGCTTGCCTGTGAAGCCTAAGGACCCTCATTCAAGGCTCGATACCCAAGGACCCATGTTAGCTGGGTGCACGTGTCTGGAGTTCATTTGCAGTGGCTGGAAGCCCTGGTGTGCCCATTCCCCCCCCCTCTCTCCCTCCCTCCCTCCCTCCCTCTTTCTCTCTCTTCCTGTCACTCTCAAATAAATAAAAAATGAACTAAAAAAAAATAAATTATCCTGTATCCTCCTCCCATCTGTCAGAAAGCTGAGATTATAAATGCCTGCCTTAACTTCCAGCGTTTACTTGAGTTCTGAGGATCCAGACTATGATACTCAGGCTTGAGCAGCAAATGCTTTATTCACTGAGCCAACTCCCCATCCCATAGCGAGTTTATATTCTCAAGAGCACTCAGCTCCCATTGGAGCTGGTTCCTTTAGAAGAATCATGAATAGGGATGCAGAGAAAACTTTAATTTTTTGCTTCTGCATCTCCATGCAGGCCTTGCTCCCATCCCATCTTCTAAATTGCGTACTTAAATTTGTGAGTACCACAAAATTAAGAGATAAATATTCATGTGAAACAAATACAATGTGATGGCTACCTCATTAGCTACAGAAAATCTCAGCTCACACTTACAAATGAATACTCAAAAATTATTAAAATGGTAGGGTTTAAATCATATACATTTCACAACATTTAAAAATAATCCCCACATATCTATAATCTATTGATCAAGTTATTGGCCCCTACTGAGAGCTGGTTTCCTTGGGCTAGTAACACCTCCTGAATTCTTCATGTGTTGTTTATCTCCACTGGAGAATAATTTCCCTTATGATTGACATTCTCTTTATTTAGATATGTTAATGCTTACACACTGTAAATAGTCTAGTCTAGCTGATCTTGATATCACTCTCCACTTGCAGAAGATGCTAAGGGGACATCTTTGCTCTATTTTGAGATATATCACTATTATAGTATATATTTCCAACATATCATCTACATTATAGCTTATTATTTAATTTTATATATGTATATATACATACAGTTATACAATTATTAAAAATGCATTCTAAGAAATACTTCTTTGCTGAATTCCAATTTATCCTACTTTGTGACCCTAAAAGAGACATTTGATTTTTTTTTTCTGTCTCAAGTTTTCTCAGCTACAATGTAGGATAAAAGTAGCTCTCCAGTAAGGTTCTTTTGAGGGTAAGTCAAAAAATGCAGATGACTTTGTGCAATATTTGACACATTAAAGATTGATTATAAGTTTCTGGAATGGGCAAAATTTTGAGTATAATAGACATTCAGATCTGTTTTGCCTTTAGTAGAAATCCCAAAGCCTGTACACTCAAGAAACAAACCAAATTTCTATGCAGACAAGTATAACAGGGTTTGGGGGTCAGAGAAAGTCATTAAACTCCAAACCCTGGATTTTTGTCCGTTTTAAACAAAGAATTAAAATAAACATACTGAGAACGATGGATTATAAACTATTACACTTATTCAAGGGACTCAGGGGTACACAGAGTTCATGAACCTAGGGAGGTGGAATTGAATACACCAACATAATGTGAGAGCCCATGTGGAGCTGAGCATGGGCCTGCAGAGAAATGTGAATGGGATTTATTTAAGGGAGATTTCAAAGGTTAGAGCTTAAAAAGAAATAAAGAAAAAAAAAGAAAGAAAATAAAAACAACAACAAAACCTAAAAGGGTATAAGAAAATAGAACATCCTTTCCACTTTGGCAGCCAGGCTTAGAGGTACTGAGACCCCTATGATTCAGACACGTAGAGCTGAGCAGCCACAGAGAAATAGAGGAAGTTGCCACAGAATAAGCCTGTATTTATGAGTGTTCAGAAGACTGGCTCAGGAAGAGGTCAGCCATCTGAGTAGGGGACAAGAGAGCTGTTTGGATGAGACTGGATCAGAAGCTGAATTCAGATTGTACTGGATGAGATAGACCAGTGGTGTGAGGATGTGTGACAACTTTCTAGTTCCTTCTTTTGTGCTCTCCCCTAATGGACTATCTAATAACAAAGCTACCTTACTAATTCTCTCTCAAAGGAAAAAAGGAAAATAACTGTAATAGAGAGTGGAGAGAGGAAACATGTTGAGATATTGAGGGAATGTTCCAGAAAGCTAAGCATTACCCTTTAAAAGAATGTAAGACAAAACATTCCCAGTAGGCAGAGGGACAGCACATATAAAGGACAGGAAGAAATTATATTTGAGATAATGGAAAGAGACAAGGTGTTGGGAAAGATTGTTTTAAATGGTGCTATTTTATAATGCCAAGCATTTTCAAATATGAAGGCAAAATTCCTTGTGACATTCATGAACTGTACATGTGAGAACACACTTTCAGTTATTCCTCATGTTCTCTTTATAATTAAACACAGAACTGAGCTAAGCACTGCGGAATGCAGTACCATGTATTTTAATCCCAGCATTCAAGAAGCTGAGTAAGTGAAATCACAAGTTGGAGGTCAGCCTGGGTTACATGAAGAGCCTCTGTCTAACCAACACACAGACATATGTATGTGTGAGTGAGTATGATGGTTACTCTTGTCAACTTGATTGATTTAGAATCAACAAGGAAAGGAAGCTCTGGGAATGTCTGTGATGGGTTTTCTAGATTAGATTAATCGAAATGCCCACCTTGAATAAGGGCTGACTAAATAAAACTGAGAAAGTGAGCTGAGTAGCAACATTCATATTTCCCTGCTTTCTAAATGCAGATTGGATAAGACTAGGTGCCTCTGGTTCCTGTTATCTTGCCTTCCTCACCATGATCTCTTCAAATCATAAAATGGAATAACCCTGCCCTTCCATATATGTGTATGTATTTATGTTCATATATATATATGTATATATACATATATATATATGTGTGTGTGTGTGTGTGTATGTATGTATATGTGTGTGTGTGTGTGTATTCATATATAGTACAAAAGGAGCTGATTTTGTAAATTGTTTTAAAGTATTCTGAGGGCTGGAGACATGCATTAGCAGTTAAGGTGCTTGTCTGCGAAGCCTAAGGACACAGGTTAGATTACCTAGTACTCACACAAGTCAGATGCACCAGGAGATACATGTGTCTGGAGTTCGTTTGCAGTAGCTAGAGGCCCTAGTGCATCCATTCTCTCCCTTTATCTTTCTCTCTTTTTCAAATAAATAAATAATTTAAATAGTAAAATATTTAAAGTTTTCTAAGATGACCTGACTTTCATGTATACAGCAATTCTACAATGTGGCTCTCAAGTTTGGAGTTGTGCCTATACAAAGAACAAGATTTGAAGGGCAAGTGGCAAGAATAGTTACGTGACACCAGAAGGGGATTGCACAACCAGATTCCAATAAACCTATTTATAAAATGGAGAGACAGAGGCAGTCTAAGACCGATCCACAGAGATAGATAAATGAATAAAATCCTGAAAAGTGGGACACTTGTTTGACAAAGTCTCAAAGAAATGCCAAAAGTATCTGAGGAAACACAAGTACATGCACAGGGATACCATTAGAGAGGAATGGCTAAGGGAAATAGACTCAAGTTCTTATTGCAATGATCGTCAGGGCACAATTAATCACAGTCTATTTTCTTAATATAAAAGGTGTAGGCCTCAGCCACTTACAAAGAGAAGAGCATCTTAGCTTGGCATAATGGTGTATGCCTATAATTCCAACAAGTAGGAGGCTAAGGTAGCAGGATTTTATTGAGTGCCAGAGAAGACTGTTTTAGAGTGAAAAATTGTATCAAACACACACACACACACACACACACACACACACACACAGAGGAACAAATAAATGAAGAGGAATAATGATGATGGAGGATAAAAAGGATGAAGAAGGAGGATTAGGAAAAGGATAAAAAGATGAAAACAAAAGGAGGAGGAGGAGAAAAATGTAAAGAAGAAGGAGAAGGAGTGAGGAACAGAAGGAGAACAGGGAGGAGGAGGAGAAAAGAAGATAAAGAAGGAGGAAGAGAAGGAGAAAAGAAAGGAGGAGAAAACAATAGCAGTAGCAGTTCTCTGGTGTCTGTGTGCAATAGTCTTGTTGAAATCTGTAGATGGTGAGATAGGATAGTAGCAATTTTTTCTGAGATGTCACAGAAAAAGAAATTAGCTATTACTTTTTATATTTATAATTTTATTTATTTCATAGGTATTTAACAAGTGGACTATTAGTGCATAACAGAGCTGAGGTTTGAGGAATGACAACCTATCCCCATGGTTTTTAGATTATTTTGACAAATATTTATCCATTTTTTTAAATTGTTTTCTACCGGACACAAGGTAGAATTTCAGGACAGATTTCAAAGTCACCATTACTGCTCTCAAGGACATAGTCTACTGAGAAATGAAACAAGTACAAACAGGGGCACATGAACAATGCTTATCAATGTGTACATCTGGTGTCAGGTAACCCTGGGAAGGCATGCTACACAAAGCTTGGACCTTAAGAGAAGACTGAACTGAGTCTTCAATGAGAAGAATTGACCCAAGCTTAGACAGAAAGGAAATATAAAGCAACCTTTGATGCACTATAACAATACCAAAGCTGCACAGGTGGTCTCACAGGCTGAATTCATGGTTTTGTTGTTTGGTGTTTCTTGAAATGTTCCATTCTGCCCAAGCCATCTTCAGCATCCTCATTAAACTTCTCTTATACTAGTTATGCATACCCTTGCCATAAAAAATGTTCTTTACCACATAGGATGGCATGTTAATGCAACACATTCTAGTATGTGAGTCTTTACTCTCATTTATGATCCACACCTTTCCTCCATGTGATATCTTTTCACAATACTTAATCTTTCCCCGCTCATTCCCCATGTTTACAGCTTCTTATTACTACTGTACTATTACTTTGACACTCAGAAATAGCATAGGGAAAAATATGGCCTCTGGCAGTTAGAGTGACTGGGCCTACAGAAGTAAAAGCAGGAATATTATTAAGTCTGCTCTTACATTCTCCACTTTGCTAGAGATCAGATCACCTGGTTTCTCCTGATATGTTGCTAAAGAAGTTCCCTAGACCTGTTTTTCCATGAACATCCTGAACTTTTCCATGGAGGAAGGTCCCCTTTCCTAGAATTTAAATCTGATCCTGGGCTGGAGAGATGGCTTAGCGGTTAAGCGCTTGCCTGTGAAGCCTAAGGACCCCGGTTCGAGGCTCGGTTCCCCAGGTCCCACGTTAGCCAGATGCACAAGGGGGCGCACGCATCTGGAGTTCGTTTGCAGAGGCTGGAAGCCCTGGCGCGCCCATTCTCTCTCTCCCTCTTATCTGTCTTTCTCTCTGTGTCTGTCACTCTCAAATAAATAAATAAATAATTAAATCTGATCCTGACATTGCAGTTGGTTAAGCACAACCTCAAACTTATCATTATGTCTGGCCTCTTTCTGAGCCAGCCTGTAACCCAAATGAATCAGCTGTCAGTCTGGCTCACCTGAGTGTGAAAGTGAGGCCCACCACAATAAGGTTATAAATAAACTCTTTCCAGGGGGTTAAGCTCTCTTGGCTGGCTTCTGAGCTTTCAGGTTTTGGTAAGTCTGCCCTCATCTCAGCCTGGCCTCTCCTTCCATTTGGGTTCTCTATCCCCTTCTGTCCTCCATATGGCAGAAGCTTTCAGTACTTCCTTCTCTTACTATAATAAAGTCTCTTTAAACCTCATGCTCTGGTCAATGGATTTTCATTCTTTAAATTCTTAAAACAAGAACCCAGGGTACCATAAATTTATTGGTGTGTTGGCATATTGGTATATTGGCAAGGAACCCTAAAATTCCCATTTCATATAAGGGATGCATAATTTCACATACTTACTTTAATTTATACAATGTCTATTATATCTCTGCACTATACTTAAAAGATTCTAAGCTAGAAACTATAAAATTCTTTATTCTTATAAAATATTCAGTTTTGAGCTCTAAATATTCTTTTCAAAGACACCTATGAGACTAACAAGAACTGGAGTGATATGTTAATGCACTCATAATTTTCTAATTAGAAAATAGAAATGTTAAAATTCAAGAAGCCTCTAAAGGAGAAAATGCCCAACTTAATCACATGAATACAGAATCTCTCCTGAAATGTTTGCTGCTCTTTTCTTGGAGGTTTCATTCTGCAAAATTAAAACACCTTTCCCAAGTAATTCCATTAGGCAAGAGTCACTATGTGTAGTTTTGAGATTATTGTATAATTATCTATATGCCTTTCATGTTCATTATCATGGGGAACTGAATCAGTATAATAAACATTTATTTAGAGATGGTGTTTTGTCAGTACATGGTGGCAAATGTCAGTATGCTAAAT
Organism: Jaculus jaculus; assembly: GCF_020740685.1. NCBI lineage: Eukaryota > Metazoa > Chordata > Mammalia > Rodentia > Dipodidae > Jaculus > Jaculus jaculus. The sequence continues at coordinate 124,663,680 of NC_059104.1, read as the reverse complement.
AAAAGCATTTCTTACATAATAAGAAAGATACTTGGAAAGTTAATTCTGTTCTGTTACTGATGCAAAGTGTCATCTCTAACAGCCAAGATAACAATTGTTTCAGGTGGTGTTGACAGCAGCTGAGGACAGTCTAGAACAGAAGATATATTGAAGAGGCAGAATTTCATCTCGATAGTCCTTGACTCAGAAAGCTCAAATGACTGACATGTCATCCAGTGAGTGCTAAAATGTATTATGAGTCACTATTGTTAAATTGATTCAGATTTTTAGATGACACCAAGTAGCAAAAGATAACCCTAGTATGACATCTAGACACTTTGATAAAGTTTTTCAATAGAAAAGCTTAAACAGTAAGTTAAGAGCAAAACGACTGATAGAGTGTTCCCAATGACTGCCATCACATACTACTTGTTGGGAGAGTTGCCACAAATTTCAATTCTGCATGCCACTTTCAGAGTCAAAGGACTTTATAAAGAACAAGAGAATGAATTCAAAGGGAGACCAGTCTCTGCCATAAGCACTCAAGTTTGCAGGTATAGCAGGAAGGCCACCAACGGAATCAGAGAAGTATGGCTGAGTTCTGATAACCTTATGCACCAAGTAGGTAGCAGGATAAATGTGACCTATGGACAAAGTGTGTTGAGCCTTGTTGTATCACTACCTTCCAGAGCTTGCTGCTTATGTGAGAGAGGTGATATGTGACTGAAAGGGAGGCAACACAGAAATATATGGCTGAAAGGGAGCCTTCTAGTCATATTGGAAAGGCTCCTGGGTCCTGAGTTCTATAAGGTTAGGGGTTAGCCTTGATGTGAGCAGAAAAGCTAAGGAGAGACCAGAGAGTACATTAATGATTCTCCATATATATATATATATATATATATATATAATGTGTGTGTGTGTGTGTGTGTGTGTGTGTGTGTGTGTGTGTATTCAACTCCTTCCAATTTAAGCAGGAAAATTAAATTATTCAGTACTTTGGCTTAAATATGTGGTGGTGCTACACTTAAAGATTGATTTTTTTTTCTTTTTTCTTTATTTTTATTAGATATGGACATATTTTGTAAGCAAATACCACATGTTGGTACCATCATTTCTCTCCTCCCCACCCCTTTTCTGAAGAGGCCTTCCCCAATGGGGATGGAGGTCAACCCCATGGGGATTGTGGGTCATGCACTATGAGGGCAACAGTCAGTTATGGGGAGAGCCAATGTCTCTGTGAAAATTGTCCCAACTTGGGGCTCTAACAATCTTTCTGCCCCATCTTCTGCAAAATTCCCTGAGCCATGCTGGGAGCATTTTAAGTCTACTTCAATGATGGGCACTTAGGAGCATCTAGATCTCTGGTTGTGTAGGTGTTGAGTGTCCTCATTTTTTGTCTCCACCACCCTCATGCTGATATGAGCTTAACTAAGAGAGCAGCATTCTTGCTCATTTCTTCAATTCCTCTGTGGTCTCTGCTGAGTGGAGTGCACTGGGTTGTTTCTTTCCTTAAATCTAATTCCCAGGTGAAAAAGAGAAGCAGATTATCCAATGGAGAGAGAAGTCAACACCAGTTAAATGTGATAACCATTATTAATTTAGAGATAATTAAAAGCGGTTAGACAATTTTATATTCTAAGGTTAGTAGGAGCTTGGCAATGGAAAGCAGAATCATTATCTGGATATGATTCTGACTTGTTTCCCACTTCCAGATATGGTTTCCTTTCCACTGAGTGGATCTGTTAGCCAGTCCAAGAGTAGTTGGTTACCCACCCTGGCACCCAGAGTGTGCCAGTATTGCACTTGTGTGAGCATCACATCAGGTTGTTTGCTTCTGAGTTGCTTAGACATTGAGCTGCTTGGACAGATATTGGCCACATTCAGCTGATAGTTCATTTAGTGGCTTCCAGCACTATATTTGGACTGGTTCTCCTCCAGATACCAACCATGGTACTTGCCAACAGGGTATGGTGTCTTCAGCAGCAGGATCTTACCATTAACCTCTGGTGGTTAATCAAGTGCTCTGATAGAAATCTGTCTTGTGGGCTGGAGAGATGGCTTAGTGGTTAAGCGCTTGCCTGTAAAGCCTAAGGACCCCAGTTCGAGGCTTGGTTCCCCAGGTCCCACATTAGCCAGATGCACAAGGGGGCACACGCGTCTGGAGTTCGTTCGCAGTGGCTGGAAGCCCTGGCTCACCCATTCTCTCTCTCCCTCTATCTGTCTTTCTCTCTGTATCTGTCACTCTCAAATAAATAAATAAAAAATGAACAAAAAATATTTTTTTTAAAAAGAAGTCTGTCTTGTTTGTTTTGGGAAATCTAATAGGTCTCTCTGATTAACAGCTCTTTGTGGATGTAGACCACATCCTGGCACAGAGAATTACAGGACAGTGCCAAGAGAAAAGTAAAAATAAAAGGCCAGAGAAGAAGGAGAAATAGAAGAAATATGAGGTTAGGCTTTGTTTCACACTCTCCAGGCCCCTTTGATTCCAGTGCTCCCTTTAATGTCTGATTGAGGGCTCCACCTTTTAATCTGATTTCCAGGATATAAGATTCTATGGTACCAGGTCAGTTTGGGTTCAGATTTTGTTACCTTCCAACTCTTTACCTTCTCCCATGCCCTACCTTCCCTATCATTCAAGCCTTAACATGCTATTCAGTTATGTCAACAAGTTGTGCTGATCCACATTAGGAACTTCAGATGAGTGAGATCATGTGATGATTGTCTTTCTGTGATTGTGGGAATTCACTTAAAATGATCTTTTCCAAGTTTGACCATTTTTCTACAAATTTCAATGTGCATTTTTTTTTTTCTTACTGCTGAGTAGAATTTGATTGTGCAGATATACCATATCTTGGTTGTCCATTCATCCAATGATGGGCACCTGGGTTGATACCAGGTTTTAGCTATTACGAATTGAGCAGCTACAAACATGGTTGAGCAAATATTTCTGAACTGAGATGTGGAACTTACAGAGTAAAAGCCCAGTAAGGGAATAGCAGGGTCTGCTGGTAACTCTATATTCATCATTTTCAGGAGTCTCCAAATTGATTTCCACAGCAGCTGTACAAGCTTACATTCCCACCAATGGTGAATGAGGGTTCTTATTTCTCCACAGCCTTGCCAACATTTGTTTTCATTTTATATTTTAATGTTTGCTATTCTTACTGAGGTAAGTTGGAATCTCATAGTTGTTTTAATTAATTTTCATTTCCGTAATGGTTAGGGATGTTGAACGCTTTCTTAAACGTGTGTTAACCATTTGTAATTCTTCCTCTGAGAACTCCATATTTAGTTCTCTACCCCACTTTTGGAGTGGCCTGTTTGATTTTTTTTTTTATTGTTTAGTTTTTTGAGTTCATTGTAGATTCTAGATATTAGGCATCTGTCAATGGTATAGCTGGCAAAGATTTTTTTTTCCCATTCTGTGGGTAATCTATTAGCTCTGCTTATGGTATGTTTGTGCAAAAGCTTTTTAACTTCATGAGATCACATTGGTTGAGGCCTTGCTTAATTTCCTTGGGTACTGGGGTTTTGTTCAGGAAGTCTTTTCTATTGTGGGCAGTGCTTTTTTTTCTTTTTCTTTTTCTTTTTTTCTTCCAGTGGCTGAAGAGTTTTAGGTTTTATATTGAGGTCTTTAATCCATCTGGACTTGATTTTTGTGTATGGTGAAATATGTGGGTCTAATTTTATTTTTGTACATGTAGTCATCCAATTTGTCCAACACCTCTTGTTGAAGGTACTGTCTTTTCTTGAGTCTACATTATTGGAACCACCATCAAATATCCATCAGGTGTAGTTGTTTGACCTAAAGTCTGGCTCTTAAATTCTGTTCCTTTGGTCTATGTTTCTGTTTTCATCCCAGTACCATGTTGTCTTGTCACCATGGATTTGTAATTTAACTTTAGATCAGGTATGGTGATACCACCAGAGGTGTTTCTTTTCCTGAGGATTTGTTTGGATATGTGAGGCCTTCTGCCATTCCATATGAATTTTGTATCACTTTTTTTCAGTCTCCATGCAGAATGATTCTGGTATTTTTATTGGTATTGTAATAAAACTGTATATTGTTTTGGAATATAGGAGGTACTTCCATCTTCTTAAGTCCACCTCAGTTTCTTTCTTGAGTGTTTTTATGGTTTCATTATATAGTTCCTTCACATCCTTTGTTAGTGTTATTCCAAGGTATTTATTTATTCATTTATTTTGCTACTGAAAATATAATAGCCTCACTGATGACTTTCTCCTGTCTTATTGCTTGGGCTACTACTTCATGTACTATGTTGAACAGCAGTGGTGTTGCTGGTCAACCCCTGTCTTGTTCCTGATCTCAGTGGGAACTCCTTGAGTTTTCCCCTATTAAGTATTATTTGGGGTTTAGGAGCTTCATTTATAGCCTTTGTTGTGTTGATATATAAACCCTCCCTGCCTACTCTTTCCAGTGTTTTGATCATAAAATGGTGCTGTCTTTTCTCAAAGGCCTTCTCTGCATTAATTGATATAATCATGTGGTTCTTATGGTTCAGTTTATTTATATGGTATATTACGTTGACCAATGTCCATATGTTAATCCATCCCTGCATCCCTGGGATAAATCCTACTTGATCAAGGTAGATAATGCTCTTGATGTGTTGTTGAATTTGGTTTGCATGGATTTTGTTCAGGATCTTTGTATCTAAGTTCATTGGGGATCTAGGCCTATAATTTTCTTTCCCTGTTATATCTCTGTCTGGTTGAAGCTAGGGTGATACTAGCTTCATAAAAGGAGGTGGGGATTATTTAATTTTGTGGAGTACAGACTTTGAAAGTATGCCCTGATGATTCTTCCCATTCAATTTCATTCATGTCTGTAGTAATCTCTCCTTTTTCCATTTCTGATTTTTAAATTTGAGACTTCTTTTTTTTTTTTTTCTTGATCACTTTGGCCAGGGATTTGTCAATCTTGTTTAATTTTTCAAATATATTCATTTCATTGATTTTTAAAAATGTTTATTAGGTTCCAATTCATTAATTTCTGCTCTAATCTTTGTTATTTCTTTTGTCTGAAAGTCTCTGGGTTGGATACTTCTTGTTATTCCAGCACCTTTAGATGGATAGTCAGGTTACTGATTTTTGATCTCTCTGTCATTGTGATGAAGGCATTTTGGGCTATGAATTTCCCCCTTATGACTACCTTCATTGAGTCCATCAGTTTTGGTAGGTTGTGTTGTCATTATCATTCAAAATCTAGGAATTTTACAAGTTTTTTTTTTTTTCATTTCTTCCATGACCCATTCATTGTTTAAAAGTATGTTGTTTACTCTCCAGAAGTTGGTGGAGTTCTTGATGGGTTTTTCTGTTGTTAATTTCTAGCTTTAAAGTATTATAATCTGACATGATGAAGGAAATTACTTCAAATTTCCTGACTTTATGAAGGCAAATTTTATTGCCTAATATATGGTCAATTTTGGATTAGGGATGACCAACACTTTCTTAAGTGTGTGTTTGCCATTTATATTTCTTCCATTGTGAAATGCCTGTCCAGCTCTTTGCCCTATTTTGTGAGAGGGTTGTTTGACTTTTTATTGTTTAGGTTTTTGAGTTCTTTGTAGATTCTAAAGATTAGGCTGCTGTCAGTTGGATAATCAGCAAATGTTTTCTCCCATTCTGTGGGTAATCTATTGGCTTTGCTTATTGTATTCTTGTCTATAAAACATCTTCAGCTTCATGTAATCCCACTGGTTGAGTGACTGCTTAAGATCGTGAGATACTGGGGTTTTGTTCAGGAAGTCTTTTTCCATTCGTATATCATGGAAAGTTCTTCCTATATATTCTTCCAGTAGTAGCCGAGTTTCTGGTCTTATATTGAGGTATTTGATCCATTTGGACTTGAATGTAGTCCATGGTGAAATGTGTGGATCAAGTTTCATTTTCCTACATATAGTAATACAGTTTGTCCAGCACCATTTGTTGAAGATACTATCTTTTTTCTAGTCTGTATTGTTAGGGCCTTTGTCAAATAACTAGTAGGTGTAGTTGCTTGACACAAAGTCTGGGTCCTCAATTGTATTCCATTAGTCTATACTCCTCTTTTTAAGCCAGTACCATGCTGTTTTTATTACTATGGCTTAGCATTAGATCAGGTATGGTGATGCTGCCAGAGGCATTTCTTTGGCTGAGGATATGTTTGGATATATGAGGCCTTCTGCCTTTCCATATGAAATTTGAGATCATTTTCTCTATCTCTGTGAAAAACAATGTTGGAATTTTAATTGGAACTGCATTAAATTAGTATATTGCCTTTGGTAGGATTGCCATCTTTACAATGTTAATTCTGCCTATCCAGGAGCATGGGAGGTCTTTCCATTTTTCAAGTCCTGCTCAACTTCTTTATTGAGTGAATTTATGTTTTCTTTGTGTGGATTTTTCACTTCCTTGGTTAACGTTGTTCCAAGGTACTTGTTGCTATTGAAAATGGGACCATATCCCTTATTTATTCCTATGTATGTTTGTTATTTGCATATAGAAAGGCTACTGATTTTTGTGCATTGATTTTGTATCCTGCTACTTTGCTATAGGAGTTAATCACCTTCAAGAGTTTTGAGATGGAGTCTCTCGGGTCTCTTACATATACAATCATGTCATCAGTGAATAGAGCTAACTTAACTTCTTCCTGTCCAAATTGTGTCCCTTTAATTTCTTTCTCCTGTCTTATTGCTTGAGCTAGGACTTCCAGTACTATATTGAAGAGCAGAGGTGAGAGTGGACAACCCTGTCTTGTTCCTGATCTCAATGGAAATTTCCCCAGTCTCTCTCCACTGAGTATTATTTGGGCCTTAGGAGCTTTGTATATTGCTTTTATTATGTGGAGATATGAACCAACAATGCCAATCCTCTCCAATGTTTTGATCTTGAAGTGATGTTGTATTTTGTCAAAGGCCTCTTCTACATTATTGAAATAATCATGTTTTTTTGTGTGTGTGTGTTTAACCTTGTTTATGTGGTGTATTACATTGACAGATTTCTGTATGTTGAACCACCCCTGTGTTCCTGGGATTAATCCCACTTGATGAAGGTGAATAATGCTTTTGATGTGTTGTTGGATTCAACTTGTGAGGATTTTGTTCAGGATCTTTGCATCTAAGTTCATCAGGGAAACAGGCTGGTAGTTTTCTTTTCTTGTGGTGTCTCGGTCTGGTTTTGGAATTAGGGTGATACAAGTCTCATACAAGGAGTTGGGTAGTATTCCCTGTTCTACAACTTTGTGGCATGGTTTGAAGAAGATTGGTTTGCGTTCTTCCAGGAAGGTTTGATAGAATTCAGCTGAGAAGCCATCTGGTCCTGGACTCTTTCTTCCTTTCTTCTGGGGAGTTTTTTTTTTTTAATTACTTTTTTATTATTTAGTTTTGTATTCAGCAAATACAGTCAGTTTTGTACCATTATTAGGCTCATCCATGACCTACCTCCCCTTTGGCCCCTCCTTGTTGAGGTATATGGGTCATGCATTGTGGAGTTAGCCCACAGTTATGAGTAAGATAAATGTCTCTGCATATCATGACCCAACATGTGGCTCTGACATTCTTTCCACCCTCTCTTCCACAAAATTTTCATGGTGAGTTCATTTTCTGTCTGCTTCAGTGATGAGGTATTGGGGGCTTCTAGGGCTCTGGCTGTCTGATTTGGTATGAGTTGATTTTTCTCTGTGTTGATCTCCCTCCCCCTTGTGCTGGTATCAGGTTCATCAGGAAAGTAGAACCCTTGCTTGTTTCACCATTTTTTCTCAGTTTCAGCTGGGGCCCTTTTGAGGTATGATGGGGTGTCTCTTTCCTTAGGAACTACATGTATCTGAAAAAGAGAAGCAGAATCTCCAATGGAGAGTAAATTAGCACCAGGACAAATGAGATAACCCTTGATTTTTTTTAAAAGAGAATTTAATAGGTGTAGGCCCTCTTGCAGCCTATGATTGATTGTAGCTTGATAATGGAGAGTGGGCTTATGTTTGGATATAGTTCTGACTTGTTTTCCAGCTCCAGCTATGGGTCCTGTACCGCTGAGATCAGTTAGCCAAATCAAGAGCAGTTGGTTCCCCATCATGGCTGTGTGCCACCTTTTCATTTGTGTGGGCATCACAACAGGTTATTTGCTGCTAAGAAGGTTAGAAATGAGTTGCTTGGACAGATAATGGTCATATTCCCCTAGTCGCCCATGTAGCACTCTCTGGCACTAGATATTCTGACTGGGGACTGGCTCTCTTTCAACTTCCAGCCATGCCATTCCATTTTGCATTCCAACAACATAAGGTGTCTTCAGCAGTGGGGTCTTGCCACTAACCTTTTGTGGGTCATCAAGTACTCTGAAAGAAATCTGTCTGTCTTTTAGGAAACCTTGTAGTTCTCTCTGATCAAAAGCTTATTGTGGATGATAGCCACATACTGGTACTGGGAGTTACAGGTTAGTGCCCACTAAGAAAAGGAGGAAAAAGATAACTAATATACAAGAGTTAGAGTGAAGAGGGAGAGAGAGAGAGGGACACAGAGAGGGATGGAGGGAAGATGTAGAAGATTAAGGTTAGTCTTCATCATACATTCTCCGGTGTCTTATAGTTCAGGTGTTCCCTGTAAGGGCCTTGTTAAGGTTCAGCCATTTGGTCTGCCTTTTAGGAAGTAGAATTTTATGGTACCATTGCTGTTTGGGTCTAGATTTGTGTTTCTCAGCCTTCCATTGCCCTCCCCTTCCTCCCCACCCATCCTGTTGTCTAGTCCGCGAATTGCTTGTGGGAATCTCAATGAGTGTGATAGGTTTGTTAAGGAGATTAATCTGCTCTGAGGTTATCTTAGGTAGATAATATGTGTCTAGAAATTTATCCATCTCCTCCACATTATCCAGTTTTGTGGAGTAGAGATTTTTAAAAAAGTCCTGATGATTCTCCCAATTTCACTTATGTCTGTTGCGATATATCTTTTTTAATTTGAATTTTGTTAATTTGAAGTATCCCTCTTTTTTTTCTTGATCAAATTGGCATGGGTTCATCAATGTTGTTCACTTTTTCAAAGAACCAGCTCTGTTCTGTCAATTTTCTTAATTGTTCTCTTAGTTTCCAATTCATTAATTCTGATCTTAATTATTTCTTTCCTTCTGGAGCTTTTTGGGTTGGATTTTTCTTGTTTTTCCAGTGCTTTTAGGTGGATGGTTAGGTTATTGATTTGGGATCTTTTTGTCTTTTTTATGAAGGCATTGAGTGCTATGAATTTTCCCCTGAGGACCACCTTCATTGTGTCCTATAAGTTTTGGTATGATGTGTTCTCATCATCATTCATTTCTAGAAATTTGGCAATTTTATATTTTATTTCATCCACTTTCTGTTTGTTGTTTAAATGTGTGCTGTTCAGTTTCCAGGCACCGATGGGATTCTTGGTGGGTCTTTTGTTGTTAATATCTAGCAATATAGTGTTGTGTTCTGTTATCATGCAGGGAATTATGTCAATGTTCCTAAATACATGAAGGCAGGCTTTGTGACCCAGTATACAATCTATTTTAGAGAATGTTCCATGGGCTGCTGAGATGAATGTGTAGTCTGTGGAACTGTGATGGAATGTTCTATAGATGTCTGTTAGGTCTATGTCATCTATGGTTTGTGGATCTCTCTTACTTCATGGTTGAGTTTCTATTTGGATGATCTGTCTATTATTGATAATGGTGTATTGAAGTCCCCAACTATGTTGGTGTTGGTGGTTATTTCTGTTTTATTAACAAGTAGGTTTTGCTTTATAAACTGTGGTGCCCCTGTGTTTGGTGCATACAAATTTATGATTATAATAACATCTTGATATATCATTCCCTTAGTGAGTAGGAAGTAGCCTTCTTTGTTTTTTTTTTTATTATTTTTGGTTTGAAGTCTATTTTATCTGATATTAATATAGCTCCACCTGCTTATTTCTTATTTCCCTTTGCCTAGAATATTGTTTTCCATGCTTTCACCCTGAGGAGGTGTCTGTCTTTAGTGGTGAGATGGTTTTCTTGAAGACAACAGATTGAAGGGTCTAAATTTCTGATCCATCCTGTTATCTTGTGTCTCTTGATCGGGGAATTAAGGCCATTAATATTTAGGGTAATTACTGTGAGGTGTGGTTTTATTCTGCCTATTGTGCTGATATATGTGGTTTCGTGCTTTCATGGGCTTTGAAGATTTTGTGCCTTTGCTGAATTTGGTTATTGTGATCTGTTTCTTGTAAGCATTTGAGTTTGGTTATTTGATTCTTCTGTGTGGAGAATTTCCTGAAATACTCTCTATAGGTTTGGTCCTGTATTCATATAATTGTAAAGCTGAGTTGTGTAATGGAACATTTTTCTTTCATCATCTATTATGAGGGATATTTTGCTGGGTAGAGTAGTTTGGGTTGGAAGCCATAGGTTCTTAGACTTTGCAGTGTTTCATTCCAGGCCCTTCTGGCATTCAGAGCTTCAATTGAGACGTCTGAAGTAATTCTGACGGGATTACCTTTAGAAGTGATGTGCTGTTCTTCTGTCGCCTCTTTTAGGATCTTTTCTTTGGTTTAGAGTCTTAATGACAATAAGTCTTGGAGAGTTTCTCTTTTGGTCCAATCTGTTTGAAGTTCTGTTAGCTTCTTGTATTTTTATGGGCCTTTCTTTTGAAATAGTGGGAAAGTTTTCTTCTATTACTTTGTTTAATAAGTTCTCCATGCCTTTGGTCTGAATTTCTTCTCCTCTGGTATTCCAATGATACTGATATTAGGATGTTTAAGGGTATCCCACAATTCCCTCATGTTCTGTTCACAGAATTTTTTTAAGTTATTGAATCTTTTGAATTCTCAAACTGTTTCTTCCATCTTGCCTTCCATATTAGAGTTTCTATCCTTCATATGACTGACTCTATTCTTGAGAGCTTCTAGAGAGTTCTGAGCATGTTCAATTAGGTTTGCATTTTCTACTACTTTTCTGTGTATAGTTTCCATCCCTCTGTCAAGCTCCCTTTTCACATCATTTTATGATTTTCTTAATGCTTCTTGGGATTCATCCCTGCATTTCTTTTTGTCTTCATTTAGCATCACCAGCTGATTTTTGAGGTCCATTTTTTTTCACTCTCCTTGATATTTCTTAACTGGTTTATAATTCCTCCCATTTTCTTATCTATTAGGACTAGTCTGGTGATGGCTGCATCCACACAATTATCCAACGTTTGTTTCTTTTCTGCAAGTTCTACCAGTAGCTTGATCAGGGTTGCATTGCTCATAGCTTCATTTTGGTGTACTGATCCTAATGAGTCTAATTGTTCTTATTGAAACTTTGGAACTCTCAAACTGTTTCTTCCATCTTGCCTTTCCTATCGTGCCTGAGCTTCTGCAAGGCAGGGGTGCCAAATTTCCCAGAGCTCTCACGCAGTGATGCACTAAAGCTGCCTGCACTCACATTTGGAGGGATGCTGAAACATCAAGCACCAAAGCAGCCTCAATTCGTGTGTGGAAGACCACTGTGACCCAGAAGCAGTCTGACCTCACCTGCCATAGGACACTAGCAGTCAACAGGCACAGTAGACAGGGAAGGGCTTTCACCTGAGCTGGCACAGGCAGACTAGCAGAGTGAGCCTGAGCTTGCTTGGGCAGGAGGAATGGTCCTGGGCCCATGTGTGAATGGGTGGTGGGCTGGAGCAGTAAGTGGGAAAATGGGGAGAGAGTGCAGGCTAAGCTTTCACAAGTGGGGATCAGTGGTGCACATGTGGTGGGCAAATGGACCAAAGGAGCCTGAGCTCCAGTGGGCCAACAGGTGGTAGCTGCCCAAGGTCACGCATGGGTGGGGGTAGCCATGTGATCACCCCTGTGCAGTGAGGCAAGTGGAGCTATGTTGGTCTGGGTCCCCTTTCCTATTGTAAGTGCAGGGGTATCCTGAAGCTGGGACTGTGGGTACGTTGGCTGCTTGGGGGTATTGGTAGACTGGTGGGCTACCCGTGAGTGAGGGAATCAATGATTCCATTTTTTTCCCACCTATGCCCTCCCACTGACAATCTATTAGATATTACTCTCCCCTAAAAGACCCAGTGAACCCTCAATGCCTTTCCTTTATTTCCTGGGGATGTGCAGCACAGTTAGGCCATCACCATCTTTGTCCTTGTGGATTACTTTTGGTTTGAAGTCTATTTTATCAGATATTAATATAGCATCATTTGCTTGTTTTGTATTTTCATTTGCTTGGAATATCATTTTCCAATCTTTTGCTTTGAGATGGTTTCTATCTGGGGTGATAAGGTGGGTTTCTTGAAGACAGCAGATATGAGGGTCCAATTTTTTATTTATACTGATAGGCTGTGTCTTTTTTTAGGTGAGTTAAGACTATTAATACTTAAGGTTATTACTGTGAGGTTTGAATTAATCCCTGCCATGATGTGGTGTTTTATGGGGTTTTATGCTTTCTTGTGTTTTCTACTATTTTAAGCCTGGTCTATTTTGGGTATTGTGATCTTTTTGTTGGCTCTTAAGATTGGTTGCTTGACAGTTAATTGTGGAGTATTCCCTCAAGTATTCTCCGTAGGTTTGGATTTGTGTTTGTATAATTATAGAGTTGACTTTTTTACGGAGTTTTTCTTTCTCCATCTATTATGAGGGATACTTTTCTGGGTACAGTGGCTTGGGTTGGAAGCCATAGTTTTTCAGAGTTTGAAGTGTTCCATTTCAAGCACTTCTGGCCTTCAGGGTTTCTACTGAGAAATCTGATGGTATTCTAATGTGATTGCCTTTGTATGTTGTGAATTGCTTCTCTCTTGCTGCTTTTAATACTATTTGTTTTCATTGTTAAGAGTTTTAGTGATGATATGTCTTGGAGAGTTTCTTCTTTGGTTCTGCTTGTTTGGTGTTCTGTGGTCTTCTTGAATCTGGATGGACCTCTCTTTTGCAAGATTCAGAAAATTGTCATCAATAATTTGTTGAGCATGTTTTCTATGCTTCTGGTCTGGATGTCCTCTCCTCTGGTATACCCATGATTCAAATTTTTGGTCATTTTAGAGTATAGCACAGTTACCTCATATTCTATTCACTTAATTTTTTAAACTTAGCAATATTTTTGGCCACCTAATCAAATGTGCTTCTGTCTTATCCTCCATGTCAGAGGTTCTGTCTTCCACATGAGTAACTCTTGTTGTTTGGTTCTAGAGAGGTTTTTATAAATTCTATTTGATGTTTGTTTTCTTTTTTGAGGAATGATTTCAATTTGATTTCTGATTGTCTTGATACTTCCAAAAGTTCATTTTTGCATTTGATTAAGATCTTCATTAATCTTAATCTACTGGTTATTGAGGTTTTCCAGTTTTTGACTTTAACTTACTCATATCTCTTTGGAGGGGTATAACATTTTCTTCAATCAATTTAAGCCTACTGTCAAATGCTGAATGCTCTAGGAGATGATTCTGTTCAATTTCATTGATAAGATTGTTGGTCCCTTGATAGTTTGATTCAAGTTCAGTGACTTTAAAAATCAGGTTTTCATTGGTTGTTGTGATTTCATTTTGGAAATAAATTTCTTTTGATTTCTTTATGATTTCATTGGAGGTTTTCATAATAGGGCTAGGCATCCTTGGTGGAGATCTCTTAGTTTTCTGACTTTCATTTGCTTTCTTGCATTGTTTTCTACCCATTTTAGGAAGACTATTTTGTTGAGGAGGAAGAAAGCTTTTTTCCTTTGGCCCTTCCATCCTCTGACTAAGGTGAACAGGGATGTTGGTACATAGTGGCCAGTCAAGATACCACAGCAAAAGGCCTGATTCCACAGCTCACACAGGAGCCAAAACTCCCCGACTAAGGCACAATGTGACTTACCAGGACCAGGGCGTTAGAAGAAATACAGTTAAATGGATCTATTCTACTTCATGCAGAGCCCTCAAGAATGTAGACCAGTGAAGGTAACCTAGACTGGGGAGGTGAGAGGAGTCCAAACACAGGGGTCTGGTTTACTCAGTCCAGAAAGCCATGGCTGCCCACACACTGAGTATACAAAGAACTCAGACCTGGGCTGTGGGAGGAGTCCACATATGGATCTAGCCAACTCACTCTAGACTATTGCACCTGACCACACACTGACTGAGGAAGGCAAGATTGATGTTTTGGTAAGTATATAAACTTCTAAAGAAATATTAAGAATCCTAATTGTGGTATAGTCTCATTGATAAATAATTATGCAGATGGATACTTCCTTTTATATATTTGGGATTCAGTGTGTTCTCTACAGTCATTGAATCAAACGTGATTAACTCTACCTTTAGGTCTAGCTTTGTATGATATACACAGTTAATGTTTTCTACATAGTTGTTGTGGGTACTGAATTAGCAAATACTAAACCATTCATTCTAATGGAATACAGCAGAGTAAGGTTGGAAAGAGCTCCAAAAAGAATTTTTTGTCAGTCTATCAACATGCAACTTTAATTTATGTTTGTTTCTATACAAAGAAAATGAGAATAATAGTGTAGATTGTTTAGCATTGTACACATGGCCAACAGCAATGGAAATCACTCCTGAGCCAAACTAATCAACACATTTCCTCATCAAGAACATCACAACCTCCTTATTCATAGGAATGATAGACATCATGTTTGGGCTATGCATGGGCACTATTTAAACCAGGAAATAACCACTATCAACCAAAACCACCACAAAAATATAAGAAGTGTAGCATTATTACAGTATAAAAACAGTGCAACTTATAGTACAGGAGCTGAGATAAGAAGTTAATGAATCTGCTTGTTCTACTCAGGTGGTAAATTATATATCATGTAATTCACTTTTCAGCACTGTTAAGAGTTTGTGAATTATGCAGTGTTATGAGTATTGACTTGGGATTATAACAAATTTAATGAAGAGGTGAATTTGCTAAAAGAACATCCAAGTAAAATAAAGATTAACTAAAAATTGCCTATCATAAGAAATTTATAACAAATTGCTAAGTTCTAACAGCCCTATTTTGTTTCCTTCCATTCTCCATAGAATTACATATGCATCCAATTTCTCCTCAAGAGCAATTATATAAAGTATTTGTGGCTTCCAAGCCACCACCCACCGCCCACCACCCACCACCTTCAGCTTCATCTTATTTTGTTTGTATGTTTTCACTTCCACATTGATTCTGGGCTCAAAGTAACTCTGAGTATGTAGTCGTTTTTTCATAGTTATGCCTGTTAGGTTCTCATTGGCCTTAGAATAAAATCCTAAAACCTAGACTTCTGAGCTTTGTATACAATATCCTTTAGAACCTAAAAGAAACCTAACCTATACCTGGCCACAACTCAACTAATCTTTTCTACATTCCCCTCATACTCACATTGACACATTCTTGTTTATTCATAAGCCTGTATCTTTTCAATTGCTGTTTTTGTGTGATAACTCAAAATCCAATAATGGTGTGAATTTGTCTTTATTACCTCAGGGAGGAAATGATGTGTATAGCATTTACAGTACATATTTACATGTAGTTTATTGACTAAGTTGTCATTTCATTAAGAATATGGCAATTATCTAGTGGGCATTTTGTATCCGAAAACTTAGGGAAAGGTCACAATATAATACATGCTCAGTTAAACAGCATGTAGAAGAAATATGAGTTTATTATTCTTTAAAAATCCTTGTTTAATAACTCATAATTATCAAGTATTATTCTAGGTGTTAAGATATAGTCAGTAATGAATGAAGCAGAGTTTGAGCTTTTGGGTAGGGATAATTTAACACCGTTAAGTCTGAATTTTTTCACTTAATAATTGGTATAAGAATAGTTCTAGTTAATAGGGCTATTGTAAGAAGTAGGTAATAAAATGACTCATGGCCATCCTCCTGAGTTTCAAGTACTAGGATTATAGGTGTTAGCCACATGCTCAACTGTGGCTTTCAAATTTTGTTGAGGCTCAGAGTACTTTGAAATGAGACAAATCTATGGAATTTTGCTTGGAGGAGCTTTGAAAGTTAAAGGATCTTATGTAACATGATTTAAAATCTCTCTTTGAGAATTAGTCTGCTGCCTTCTGACTTCCAGACATTTTATATTAAACTTCAGATTCCATAATTACAATCTTAATCTTCTTTGTAGAAATTGTCCCCACTTCTTACTAAAATGAGAAGTTCTTCCTTCTCTCTAAGGGTACACATATGATTTCCTTGGGATATTTATGAAAGGTAAGCCAATTCTAACAGGATGCTATAGAAAGCCTTCTGAAATTATCTGCAAAAGCAGTATGTATGTTTTCCTCATGTTGTTACAGCTTAGAAGGAAGAGGCCAATAGCATCGGTTCCATGGCCCAGTCAGTTGGAAGAAATGAATCATAAATTCTTTGGCTGTTTTCTTGTAATTTCTAAATGATGGCTGAAGATGGGGATGTTGTGAGGAAATGGCATGATGGGTAGGAATATCATCTTTTCTGGAAAGCCACACTGTAATTGTACAGACATTCTACAGTATGTGCCTGTGTCCCATACACTCACCTTGCTGAATACAAGGAAAACTGACAGAAAAGACTGTTATTGTTATCCGCTTAATAGCATCTCAAACATTATGCAATTTCTGATTATAATGAAAGAAATTGAGAATAGATAGTATGAGCACTAATATTGTTACCTCCTCAAAGGAAGCAGCCTAGAGATTATTTTAGACACCTGAAACAGTCACTGAGAAGTCAAAAAATGTTCTTCTCTGAGCGTATCTTGTGGAAAATCATCAAACACATTTATTTGATGTCAAGGTCCCTGTTTTCTTTCAGGTTATATTTCTACCTTTTCATTTAATTTACATTTTGGCAGTATAGTAATATATAAATTATTAGTACTAACTGTCTATTTGGTTTGCATTTGCCTGTTAGTGAAACTGAGCATGTTTATATGCTTACTGACTATTTGCACGTCTTCTTTGAAGCATGCCTATCTAGTTCTTCATCTCATTTTATAATTGGATTACTTTTGTATCTGTTGAAGTTAGCTTCCAATTGATGGAAGAACATACCTGAACAAAACCAACTTGTGGGAGGAAAGGGTTTGTTTTGGCTTACAGACTTGAGGGAAACCCATATGTTGGCATGGCAAAATATGGCATGACCAGAGGGTGGACATCACTTCCTGGCCAACATGAGGCAGATAACAGCAGCAGAAGAGTGTGCCAAACACTGTCAAGGAGAAGCTGAAACCCTGTAAGACTGCCCTCAGGAACACACCTCCAAACAGGTTTCAATTCCCAAGTAACCCTCAGCTGGGGATCAAGCATTCAGAACACACAAGTTTATGGTGGACACCTGAATCAAACCATCACAGTGTTTACCTTCTCGGGGTCCCTCTATATTCTTCATATCAATCATTTGTATGCTCTATCTTTGTCAATAGTTTATCCCACCGTGTAGCTCTTGCTACAGTTCTAGTACTATATTAAATGTAAATAGTAAAAGTGGACATTCCTGACATCTCCTCAATATTAGAAAAAATACTTCAGTATTTTCCTATTTGATATGTTTGTTTCTCCTATATAGACTTTGTAATTTTAGGTATTTCTAAATGCCTACTTTGTTGAGAGTTCTAGTTAATAGTCATAAATACATATAAAGTCATATTATATGTTTATCTTGCAGATATTAAATGATTATGTTTTGTATCATTATGCTTTCGTTTATATCACATCTATCAATTTGTTTATTGAACCATCTGTATAGCCCTATAAGACCCAGTGTGATCATACTGAATAACCATTATGATATGACTTTAAATTTGGCTTGCTAGTGTTTTACTGAGAATTTTTGCAACTACATTCATCAGAAATATAGGCCTTTAGTTTTGTTTTTTTGTTATCATATTTTAACCTGGATTTGGTATGAATGCAGTGGTGGTCTCTAAATGCTTTGGCATTATTTATAAAGGATTTACACCAGTCACCCACTAAATATTTTGTAGAAACAGGAGGGATGGCTCAGGGGGTAAACTTATTGTCACTCAAGCATGAGGATATGAGTTTGGATCTTCAGTACGTATGTAAAATACTGTGTATGAAAGTGTGTGACTGGAATACCAAATATAAAAAGAAAAAAAAAACTTTGTATACAGGGTAGATATTTGATCTCCTGCCCTCATTTCTGTGTGAATCAAAGAATTGCCTGACATTAATTTTCAAAAATAATTTGGAGGGCTAGAGAGACATTGCATTTCCTAAAGGCACTTGGTTGCAAATCATCACAGTCTGGTTTTGGCTATCCAGTCCCCATGTAAAGCCGGATGCACAAGGTGGGGTATATACCTGGAATTTGTTTGGAATGACAATAAGCCCTGGAATGTTCATTTTATTTGTCTCCCTCCCTCCCTACTTCTATAGCTACTTGATATTCGACAAAGGCCCAAACAATATAGACTGGAAAAAAGATAGCATCTTCAACAAATGGTGCTGGACAAACTGGATAACCACATGCAGGAAACTAAAACTTGATCCACACATTTCACCATGCACAACACTCAAATCCAAATGGATCAAAGACCTAAACATAAGACCAGAAACTCGAAAACTACTGGAAGAAAATTTAGGAAGTACCTTCCATGATATAGGAGTGGAAAAAGACTTCCTGAATAAAACCCCAGTGGCTCAAGTTCTTAAACAGTCACTCAATCATTGGGATCATATGAAGCTGAAGAGTTTCTTTACAGACAAGCATATAATAAGCAAAGCCACTAGAATACCCACAGAATGGGAGAAAATATTTGCAGGTTATCCAACTGATAGAGGCCTTATCTCTAGAATTTACAAAGAACTCAAAAGTCTAAACAATAAGAAGACAAATACCCCACTCACAAAATGGGGCACAGAGTTAAACAGGCAATTCACAGAGGAAGAGATACAAATGGCAAACACACACCTAAGAAAATGTTCATCATCCCTAATCATCAGAGAAATGCAAATTAAAACAACTATGAGATTCCACCTTACCCCAATAAGGATGGCCAACATCAAAAGGTCAAATGACAATAAATGCTGGCGAGGATGTGGAGAAGCAGGGACACTCATTCACTGTTGGTGGTAATGCAGGATGGTACAACCACTTTGGAAAGCAATATGGAGACTCCTGAAAAAGCTGATTATAGAAATACCAACAGACCCAGTTATACCATTGCTGGGCATGTACCCTAAAACCTTCAAACCAAAAGCCAGAGAGATCTGCTCAACCATGTTTGTAGCAGCTCAATTCGTAATAGCTAAAAGCTGGAATCAACCCAGATGTCCATCATTAGAAGAATGGATAACAAAGATGTGGTATATCTACACAATGGAATTCTATACAGCAGTAAGAAAAAACGACATCAAGAAATTTGAGGAAAAATGGTTGAACCTGGAACAGATCATTCTCAGCTAACTTACCCAATCACAGAAAAAAAATCGACACATAGTCTCACTCATCTGCAACACCTAACCTGAATCTGCCCAAGATGCCTTACATACCCAGCAAGCACCTCATGGACTAGACAATAAGGTGGATGGGAGGGAATCAAAGGGTGGAAAACAGTAATCTGGACCCAAACGGCAATGATACCATAAAATTCTACTTCCTAAAAGACAGACCAAATGGCTGAACCTTCACTAGACCCTTACAGGAAACACCTGAACCACAAGACACTGGAGAGGGTAGGATCAAGACTGACCATCAACTTTTTATTTCATGTTCAGAGTTATAAAGACCATATTGTCTAGAGGTATGTTAGGTGGACAATCTTCATTTCTCATTTAAAAAAAAAAATAATGTATGGAAAATCAAGCAGAAAGTTCAAATTTCTTACAAGTACACTTTCTTTTTAAACTTTTGTCAAATAGTTGAAAAACACTACAGAAAGGTCCCATGTATCTACTACCTTTTTCTTAATGGAAATAACTCATGTAATTATCATATGTACAATAGTCTAAACCAGGAAAATGACATTGACTCAGTACACCCAGTTGCTTTCAGTTCTAACTCCTCACTCATTCTCCAATGAACATCTTGTCTCAGAGATGCAGGTTCACTATGCTTAATAGTTACTATGACACTGCTAAGACAAAATCTTTTAACAGAAGTAAATTAAGGAAGGAAAGTGCTTATTTTTACAATTGGACCTCTAATGTCCATTTTTCTCTTGGCGTTCTAAAATTATGCCAGAATTGCTTTGTAAACTCTGTTTAGTGTGCTGTTAAGGCATCTATAGCTCAAAGAGTCTTCTATATTCCTCCCACAAACCCTTTTCAAGGTTTTTAACCACATGGTCAGGCTTATCACGGTAAGGGCTCTACATCATGTTCCTAATTTCCTCTATCAGTTACTTTCTCTAGCTGGAAAAGACTACTAAAAGCTACTTAAGGAAGGAAATAGTCTATTTTTTACAGTTAATAGAGGAAGTACGATGGCAGAGTAGGAATGACAGGCTAGCAGCTCTGATTTCAGCTACTTTCAAGAAACAATGAATGAGCAGGAAGTGGTGCCAGTCAACTACATTGAACCTTTCCTTCCTGCTGGATATCTTATTCTAAAGGTTTTACATCCATTCTAAACAGAACCCCAGAACAGCTGGAGTTCTAGTGGTCAAACACATGAGCCAGTTGGGGATGTTTTACATTCAAGCCACACACTATTGGTAGCAAATCCTCATTGATGCTTCATTCTTACCCAGATGTGTGAAAGTCCTTAACCTTTCTCATCCACTCATGTCTTCTGATTAGCTCCATCATGGGAGGTCTCCATTGCTCATTCTTGGGTTCTGAGCTTATTATCACCCAACACAGTACACTGAGGAGTATGAGGATACATCTGGCTATGCAGGGAAATAACGGTCATGCCATGCTTTTAACAATGGTGACAAAGCCTGGCAAGGAATATTTTAGGTTCTCTGCCATATTTTGGTTAGTGCAGTAAAGTGGAGCCGGGTTTTGTTCTGTAGTGTTTTTGCAGTAGAATAGTCATTGTCTGAAAATATCCATCTTGCTTCTTTCCTCTCCCTTGTGCTATAAGGAGCAAGTGATCTTCACACTTCCCATCTGCACTATTGGTATGTCTAGTTCTCTGGCTTCTTTTTTTTTTTTTTTTTTTTTTTTTTTGGTTTTGCAAGGTACGGTCTTACCGTAGCCCAGGCTGACCTGGAATTCACTGTGGAGTCTCAGGGTGGCCTTGAACTCATGGCGATCCTCCTACCTCTGCCTCCTGAGTGCTGGGATTAAAGACATGTGCCACCACGCCCAGCTTCTCTGGCATCTTCTAAGCCTACCACACAAAGACAAGAAAATATACAAGGAGCCACAATGTTATTCCATGAGTACCAATTATTCTAGCAAGTTGCCTCTCTTTTCACCACTGTTTCTGGTATTCATACATGCTTTTTCTGTATAATGTCCAGTGTTTTCCACTTGTACTTAGTATGAAGAATACAGTGAATGTGTCTATTCCATGTTCTAAGTCATTAAAGTTTCTTCTGTAACACAATATTGTAACTACAGTGTCTATATAAAACATCTAAATACTTTTTTGGAGATTACAGACAGATCATGATAATTTCAGTCACTCTGGATATATGTTCTTTGGTAACACATTATAGCTCATGAAAAGGATTATGAATTAAAATTAAGTATTGTCATGAAGATTTCACGATCTATGCACTTTAATGTTTTCAGTAGGAGTAAATTATCTAAGGAAAACTAGACATCCATATACATATATTTTCCTTAGTGAGCAAATAGCATTATGAATGCCAAAACAAGTAATAAAGGTTTATTCTATCTTTAATCTGCTAAATTTCCCCCTGCCATCTGAAAGAATATGGCACTGATGGAGTATTTTATCTCCACAGTACCATGTGTATCATTACAACAAATGCCCATAATTAGCAGGTATTTGGGAGACTGAAGCAAGAAAATTGCAAGTTTCAGGTTAGTCTGGGCAATTTAAAATATCTTGTCTAAAAAATTAATTTAAAATGAGCTAATGTGGCTGGAGAGATAGCTCAGACTTAAAGCCACACACCTACAAAGCCTAACGGGCTAGGTTTGACTCTCCAGTACCCTCATAAGGCTAAATGCACAAAACGGAGCATACTTTTGGAGTTTGTTTTCATTGGCTAAAGGATTCTGATGTGCCCATGCCTTCTCTCTCTGACACTCGTTGTGGTTCTCTCTGTTTGAAAAAACAAAGATAAAACCATCCTTTAAAAAATGAGCTGATGGGCTGGAGAGATGGCTTAGCGGTTAAGCGCTTGCCTGTGAAGCCTAAGGACCCCGGTTCGAGGCTCAGTTCCCCAGGTCCCACGTTAGCCAGATGCACAAGGGGGCGCACGCGTCTGGAGTTCGTTTGCAGAGGCTGGAAGCCCTGGCGCGCCCACTCTCTCTCTCCCTCTATCTGTCTTTCTTTCTGTGTCTGTCACTCTCAAATAAATAAATAAAAAATTAAAAAAAAAATGAGCTGATGACATAGTGGATTCCAGGTCAGCCTGGGCTAGAGTGAGACCCTAGCTTGAAAAACAAAAATCAAAAAACAAAAAAAGATAGCTGATGGTATAGATCCATGACAGAGAAATTTCTCAGGATTCTTAAGACCCTAGTTTCTATCTCCAGTTCTGTAAGGGGGGTAAAAACAGAATTTTGGACAAGATAACTTCACTTGACAAAACATTTATAAGTCTTTATGTATCTTAAAATGTAAATGTTGGGCTTGAGAAATGGTTTAGCAGGTAAGGCACTGACCTATGAAGCCTAAAGACCCATATTCTACTCTCCAGATCCCATGTTAGCCAGATGTACAAAGATGAGGCAAGTGCAAGGTCACACATGCCCACTAGGTGGCGAAAACGTCTGGCGTTCCAATGCAGTGGCTGAGGCCCTGGCAGGCCAATTCTCTAACTCTCCTCTCCCTCTCTTTTGCTCTTTCTCAAAAAAAAAAAGAAAAAAAAAAGGAAATACATTATAAAGTTAGGGAAATCTCAAAACAAATAGGTAGTGAGAAATTATAGGGGAAAAAAAATCACATACTTGTGAAAACTTAGGAGACAGTGGAAGAGAATGTGTATTTCTGATAGATTCAGGCAATAAATAAGGTGAAGAAGTTCTAGTCATTGTACAACTTTTACTGTTTCGATTCTGTGCTTTTAAAATGTCAAATACAAGGTGACAAAGACAGTTGTCAGCTGAGAGGAATTGCAGAACTGCAACACTGCTCACTCAGTCCCAGTGATTTAACCTCTTCCCTTGGGGATGCCTGAGTAAAGGACACACACAAGATTTACTGACATCTTTCCCTCCTTCACCTTGCCTGGTAATACAGCACTAATTCATGTTCCCCTGGGTGTAACTCTTCAGGTCAACATAGTTCTCAGACATTTTGAGAGAAAACAACTTCCTCAGACCCCTCGCCTTCATTCAGATTCTGGTCACTAAGTGACCTTACTCTTAGCTTGTAATAAAAATAAAAAAGCTTGACTTAGCATGTCAGGAATGCAGAATCAGCCTGAAGCAGATGGTGGGTCCCAGAATCCTCAAGGGCCAGTGAGGAGCTAATACAATTACTGAAGTGGCTGTTACCAGTTATATCTAATGGGGCCATCATATCTAGACAGAAATCCTGGTACAGTACCTCTGCAGCTTTCTTAATAGTTCCCCATAAGTATGACCAGTTGTTGCCTATGCAGAGTATGTGTGAGGGATTTAGAATAAATACTTTGTTTTAGGTGATTCTCCTGCCACAGACCTCTCTCTCCTTCAGCCCCACTGCACACTTGACATGCTCTTAGGAATCACCATGAACTTTTGTTCTATTGCTACTCTGGATAGGAACCCCTTTAGATGTCACCCTGCTTCAAAGCCTGTGGTTGCTGTCTCCTGATTGTGACAATGTACTCTCTTCACAGATTAAGAGCTATCCTTGACTTTCTGATGATGGTCCCATGTCTTTCTAGGAACATGAAACCTATGCCCTTCCTGGTTCTTTTTGCCTGTGGATAAAAGTCCAACAGATAAGTTCTTAATTTCTTTTTGTTTTTAATTAGTTTTGTATTCAGCAAATACAGGCAGTTTGGTACCATTATTGGGCTCATCCATGTCCTACTCCCTCCTCATTGGACCCTCCTTGTTGAGGTATATGGGTCATGCATTGTGGAGTTAGCCCAAAGTCATTGGTATTTCTTAACAAAGATTTTCTCCTTTAAGGTGAGTCAAACTGTAATCTACACAAATAATTATCAGAAAAAGAAGTATCTCATGTACAATTTTATACCTGTATGATGCTCTCTCTAACATATTTTACCTAAAAAAATTTCAAATTACTAAAATTAGCAGGAATAAATTAAAAATACTCAACTAAATAAATATAAAATATGGACAATTTCTTACTTTTACTTCAAACTAAAAACGTAAATTATAGAGAACACTTAATATTGTCTTATTCCTCTGTTCATTACCATCCTAATTCTTATCCCCCAAAGTAACTTATTTTATCAATTTGTTGTTTAATCTTATATATATATGTATTTATAAATAAAATATATGTATATGTATAGTTATGTACCATTCTGTGTTTTCAGCCAAATAATTACTTTCAAAATACATGTTTTGTTCTAAATATGGTATTTTGTTCAACCTTATCTTTTACACATGTATCTATTAATGCATGTGTGATTTATCAAGCAATATATCAATTATCTATGGGTTCCTTTTAAGCCAAACAAATAACATTACTTTATATGTATGTTGTATATATTCTGATATATTAACTTGTTTTGAAATGTGCTCCTACAGTGAAGACTTTATCACTCATAGTAGTACTCCCTATAACTACAGACTCCTTGTGCCAGGCTTTCTAGAGCAGTGTTTCTATCAACTTGCTTGTGAAACCTGTTAGAACATTACCAAACCAATTTCCTTTGCCAATACCATAATTTCTGAAATGACCATTAAACTGAAATAAAATAGAAACAGGGATAAAAATATATAGGAGAGGACAGGCTCAAATACTGGTGTTCATAATGCAAATGGTTATAGTTCATTCATACATAATGCTAAAGGTTCTTTCTGTACTTTTATTTTCCTGTCCACATCCCATCAAATGTTCATATTGACTTCCTTCTATTTGAATATGCCACACTTATAATTTGTTTTAGTAAATAGAATGGGATGAAATATGTTCAAATTCTAATGTGTGGGTCTCAGGAGTCTCCAAACAATCATGTAAAGAATTCATCTACCTTTCTGGAGAACACATATGCAAAGAGAGACCCATGTTCCTGCCTTTTCCAGCTAAAGGCTGGGCACTGACCAAAGTCAATTGGATTATTCAAGTACATAAAATAATCTCTACATTACATGATGCCTTTTTTTCTTTTTCCTTTCTTCTACCTTTTTCTTTTTTTCTTCTCTGGTGTGTTATTATTTTCATTTTAATTTTATTATTTTTTGTTTTATTTCCCTCTCTTTTTTTCATTTCTTTTTGTAGCATATGGATATTGTACATGTAGCCAAGTTCTCCACAGCTCAACAGCCTCCCCAACCCTAAATGATAATTTCCCCAGAATGCCACAGAGGGAAAAAAAAAAAAAAAACAAAAACATAAGCTGTCCACAGAAACCCATACAAAATAGAAAATAAACAAAAAATTCCTACTTAAATCTGCTAAATTGTAGGATGACTGTATAATCAGTGAGGATATTGTAAGAAGAATGGTTTCAAGTTTTACCGGGCTCTAAATTAAGAGTATTATATTTTTTTCTACATTCTTGTTTTCCATTGGTTAGGAGTTCCTTTCCACGACTCTCTACATATAGATTGAGAAAACAAACATCATTTCAAAAGTTTCCAGTTGTTGTAAAATCTTGCACTGATGATAAATGATTTGCCACAGAGTTATACTCATCACTACTAGTAGCAACTCACTGGACAAAACTTGCCACCTGATACACCCAACCTCACTGAGGTAAAGAAATCCAATTACACCATGTAGAGAAAAGGCAGGAAGCATGCAGTATTTGGTAAACTAAGTAATAAATGGGTACTGGGAATATCTATTTCAACATAACAGCATTACTAACTGTCATTTTGTGTATAGAAAGAAAATGTCTATAAGATATATTTCTCAGAGGGAGATTATTGGTTGATACAGCAACATTTTCAGGTTTTCATTAAATTTTTTTCCAAAGCAGACATACTGAATTATTCTTGAGAGTGCTGCAATACAGAAATGTTTACTGGTGCTCTCTAAGAAGTTTTAATCAACAAAAATTTAGTATGCTAAATTTTAAATTTAGACAAGTGTTAATTTTTTATTAGTATACCCTTCATTAGTAATGAACCATAATTTAGCTATCAATGCTCTGTGATTTGCCTGTTCCTATCCTTCTACTTATTTTATACTGTATTGATTTGCATTTTCTTTCTTTTTTAATAAAGCAAGATGGAATTTACTAAGAATAGATTTTAGTGTAAAATTAAGCAAAGATTTTAGGGACTGGGGGAGACATTGTGAATTTCAGGTGAACCTGGGCTCGAGCAAGATCCTACCTTGAAAAACAAAAAATAAAATAAAAATAAAATAAAAATAAAATAAAAAAGAGAAGGAAAGCATAGTTATCTTATAGTATCTTATAGTCTAGATGTCCCTCAACTGATGAGTGGATAATGAAGATGTGGCACATTTATGCAATGGAGTTCTACTCAGAGGTAAAGAAAAATGAAGTTATGAAATTTGCAGAAAAATGGATGGACCTGGAAAGGATTATACTAAGTGAGGTAACCCAGGCCCAGAAAGCCAAGTGCCACATGTTCTCTCTCATATGTGGATCCTAGCTACAGATGATTGGGCTTCTGCGTGAGAAGGAAAAAACTTGGTAGCAGAGACCAGTATGCTAAAAAGGAGACATAAAGGGAAGAGAAAGGAAGGGAGGAGGATACTTAATAGGTTGATATTGTATATATGTAATTACAATGATTGCAATGGGGAGGTAATATGATGGAGAATGGAATTTCAAATGGGAAAGTGTGGGGGTGGGGAGGGAGGGAATTACCATGGGATATATTTTATAATCATGGAAAATGTTAATAAAAATTAAAATATATATAAAATAAAATATAAAAGAGAAGGAAAGCATAGTTATCTTATAGTAGGAGTAGGCTTCTCAAGAGATTTGACATCAGTTTCTTATAAGTCCTTATAACATATTCTAGACACTAATGGTTGTCAGTAACATATCTTGTCTGTTTTCATATACATGTCCCTTTATTACCAAAGTTAAATGTGCATTTTTCCTGAATGATACATGTGCTTTTGTCATGTTGAAAAAAATTATCTTGATTGTGAAATGATATTTTATAGTACTTAATTTGATTTTTGCACATGGGAATGCATTTACAAAATTTACAGAATAATCTATTCTTTTCCTGTCAATAGCTAACATTTTATTTGGTTTTATATTAGGTTTTCATTCTATTATACATAATGTCTTGGCATGCATAGGATGAAGTCTTTCCAAGGAAACAATATGAAATTCATAATCTATAGAGAATTTTCAAACAACTGAAAAACTTAACTATAACCTTCCCCATTTCATTATTGTCATGCAGTAGCCATTCTAAACTATGGAATGAAATCATTATTCACTACCAGATTACAAAGTTCTTAACACTTTTGTCCTCCAAGTTGGTATATACATATTCATTTCTTCTGTTCTACTGATAAATTTGTGTATCTATGAATTCATGCTTAAATCATGAAAAGTACTAATACAAAGGAGAGATATCTCCCTCCTACCTTTATTTGTCATGCAGTCTAACCTTGTCCATTTATCTTGGCTGACAAAAAACGTTGTTGGACATTTGATTGCATTGAAGTGGATAATTTTAATCTCCTTACACTCTGAATACTCTCATTCTTGGATGTTATTTCTCTTTTCAGCTTTTTTTTTCTGTTTTCTTTAATGTCTTTAGAACTATTTTTAGTGTGATATAAAATATCTATGTTTCAGTTAAGTGAAGTACTTAGCAACATTATCTGATTATTGTTATTATACCTAAAAATTTCCTTGTATTAACCTGTTATTCTTCATTGTCACAAGAATGTTTTACTTTGGGGGCATGTGAACATGTTTTCCCTCCAGTTGGGGCTCAGATGGCAGACTGAAGTATGATTGTATCAATATCAGCTTGGTGAACCAATGAGTTTATTGGAGTTACTTATAGAGCATGCAGAGGGTGTTTTACCAGAATGTGAAGTCTCCAAAGCATCCATGACTACCCATGGTGGCTTCCAGGAGTCCCTTGTCCTTATCCAGGAGTATGGAGGCCCCAAAGCAGTACTTCTGCAGCACTCACTATGTTGGGATTACCCCTATGGATGTTCCTCCTATAGCCTCAAGGTGAGAGCTAACTTACAGAACATGGAAATACCAAAGAAACAGCTTCCATGGATCTTTCTTTGATCTTTTACCATCTGAATACTCAATATTTCCCTGAGGACAGGGGACTTCATGTGTCATGTGTCATTGCATACAGGTAGCATATGGGACACCTAAAGTCTCAGGTATATTACCATGTATTTCTCTTATGAGTTGTTCCAGTTGCTTTGGATGGCAATTGATGTTTACTGCTTTCACTGAAGAGAAATTTTGCCAGTTAACACTTGTTTACATGGATAATATTGGCTTTTCTATAATGAAATTATACCAGGTCCAATACCAAAATTTATTTCCTATTGATCACATTGTCTCTCTTTGCTCTGGGTCTGTATTTGAAATTTTCTTGTCTAAGTGCAATGTTTAGTCCTCTCCCCATTAAAAGAAATAGTAGATTATTTTCTAATTTTAAAGAAGATGTATATTCACACTAGTGAATGTAACTATAGACTTCTGTAGATACCATTTACCAAATTATAAATCATTTTCCTTTTCTAGCTTTAACTTGTTAAGGGATCTTTATTATTAATGTTATCCTTATTTTGTATAAACATAGAACATAAATTTATAAATGATAATATATGTGTATATGTATATAATCTATAGTTATCAACTGATAAGTTTACATTAAGGTAGAAAGTAGTAATTTTGTAATAAGACATTCCTTTTTCTGTTTGAGTGAGTTTGTACTACTATATCAGATCACAGTACAAAGGATGGCTTATAAATAGGATTAAGTTATTGATTGCTCTTCTTCTAGAGGAAGACTGGGAGGCTGAGATAATGGTTCTGACTGGTGAGAATCCCCTTCTGAGGTGTAGACTACCCATCCTCCCATTACCAAAATTGAAGAAAGTAGGTTTAAAAGCCCTTAAATCCCTTTTCTAATCTCCTTCATTCAGAATAAAGTGACACGCTCATTGAACTATTTCCCACAGGCAAGATTTTCCAAGATATATTAGGGGTTACATTTTCAATATATGAATTTAACGGGACAAGGAATCTCAGGCCATAACTTAATCC